>NW_027045450.1:1200000-2400000 GCF_025399875.1 Dalotia coriaria | reverse complement strand
TTTAGCGCAGGAAACTTTAAATCGAACGTGAAATTCAGCTTTCTCCCCAACGTAAAACCCCAACATGGTCAAACGTCCGGCGACCGCTTCCTCCCATGAGCATCGAACGTAATGTCCGATGTTAAAATATGGAATACTTGAAACGCGCGCTTTTTGGGGAGCCATTTCAAGCATTTCCGGTGTATTGTTATACAACCCCCACTCCGGTCCACTTCAGGGGTTTAATTATAGATATCAGACTTTGAGTATATAATTCATGGACCATGAACGTCGGTGTTTGCTATAAACATAAATTACTATCACTATCTGAGCGTGGTTGGTGCTCATGCGCGTCCAGTGTGATATGCATTGAACATTTTTTTTGTGTTTGCATCACGTTCACTTTATAGTGTCGTATAAATTTTATGTTTATCATTATGTCGGAATTTTATTATGAATATTTTTAATTTTCTATAAACCCGTTTGGCTGGGGGCCAAATGGCTTGTTAACATAACCACCTGATACCTCTATTCACATTATTAATGGTATTTATTCTGTTTGCAGGTGAGATATACCAGTAGTGCTCTAGTGCGGTAAGTCCAAACCGCTGCCGCGGCTTCCATTATTATTTCACAATATTTCTAGCTGCATTGCGTTTGCGGTTGGATCCGAGCGCGTATGCCGGCATCCATCGACGGGTGTAAATAATAAATTCTCAAATTGAGTCCCGCACTGCCGCCGGAACAGCGGATATGACATCCTCTCGCCTACATTTGTTACATTTTATATTTAGATGTGAAATATGGGTTTTATTTTTTTTCTTTTTAAACGGATCACATGCGACACGCGTAACTTGTTTTATATCACATACACTCAGATGCGGAGGTATAGATAGCAGCGTTTGGAAAATGCCCGACCTCGCTCGACAGGACGAATACACTTTGTCAAATACGAATGAAAATTTATATTGCGGAAATATATACAACATGTCCCAAAAGTAAAAAAATTACAAAAATTATTTTTTTTATTTTTAGCAAAAACTTCTTGACTTTTATAAATATTTATTTTATTATTTCAAATATTTTTTATTTAAACACCCTGTATATTAGTGTATTGGCGATTGGAGCGCCGGTTTGCCTTTTATTTTTATTCCATGAGCCGAAGCGAAATATAGTTTCCGTGTTGTATGTCAGTGGCTGCGGCGGTTTCGCATGCCCTCTCGTTACCCCGATCATATGACAAATGACACCCCTTCAAATGCACGCCAAAAAAAATACTTTGCCCATTCAAACGCGCGCGCGCAAAGCTTTATTTCATGGCCGCCCGCCGCTTTCGGGATTTTTTCCCGGGACCGATAACTTGACCTTTGAGGATTCATTGGGACGGCAAGCACTTTGTCATAATCTGGAACGTCTCAAGTGGCAATCAGTGCGGAAAAAAGTATGTACAAAACAAGAGTGACTTTTGTCTATTCGGATATCCTCTGTGATCATAAATTTCAATGCGTCGGTGACGTGTGACGCACATTAACCAACCGCCATTGATCATCCGTTGAGTATCCCCTGGCTGGATGTGGGTGATGTGCGGTTTTGAAGCCGGCATCGAACCGGAGATGACGAGCTAAGCTTGCTTTACTGCTCGGTCCTAGGTTATCTACTTAATGCGGGGATTTGCGTCCGTGGATCCGTACCCACCTGGTTGACTTGCATGCGGATGCATCGCGCGGCTCAAACTATTCGCGATTTGGAGAAACATGTGCAGCCGAAAAGAATCCCTGCCAGCCAAGGCGTGTGATTTAGACCGGCGCGAACTGATTTATTGGAGAGCCAAGGGTTTGCCGTGTGCACCCCCTTTACGCGCGCGGATCCACTCTCGCGCAATAATCCCGGATTTTTCAACTTCCGCCCCGACGTGATTGTGATTTTAAAATTTAATTCGTTTGGCTGTGCCTTTCGCAAGCTTTATTTGTGCAGACGGGCGTGATATGCGTGCGCGACGGGGGTGAAAAAAATTTAATTTCCCAATGATAAAAACGCGCTGTTTATTTAAGGCATTAAAATCTCGACTGCGCTTTAAACATTCCACCTGCAACAGTTTATCACAACTCTGAGTGTTTAAATATTTCCCAGAAAAAAAATCAAAAATGTTGTTTTCTTTGTGATTCACCCGCTTATGTAAATATTATAATGTAACGCGACGTCGTTAGTCACTTTAACGCTGATGGCGAGTGCGCCTAGTAGTCTATTAAAGTAGAAATATAAAAGGCGCTATAATAATAAACGCTTCCCTAGTGTGCAGCGCAGAAACTCAAAAGTGCAGACTCAAAAGTGGAAAGCGCAATTCACCGCACACACTGGTACGAGTAGAGTGGTAGTGGTGGTCGCGTTGAGCTTGCGCTCACCCCCCACCACTCTGTTTATATTTATCCGCAGTCCGTGCGAGGTTACAAGAGCGATACACATCACGCGCCGTCGGCAGTCACACGCTATCAATCAGCCGCTATTATCGCCAGCCGATATGCAACCGAAGCTTTTCGGGGAGGCGCACAGATGCGATATTAGACGCTGTGACGTCATCGGAGGCGGCGAGTGCGGCGCCCAATGCGCCAGCCACAGGGAGTGGCGAAAGGTCATTTTAATCTTTTTATGCCATTCAAATCGTCGCTGGGCCGGGCTCATCCGCAAATCCTGCGACGCGCAGGACTAACACTCGAAAACACACACCACAAGGAACCGCCAGGATAAATTCTCTTATATCTTCTTATAAACACTTTGTTAAAGAATAACATTGCGTATTTATTTTTAATTAATTTAAGTTTTATTGTTTTATTGTCTGTATTGTGAGTGAGCATCCAATTTCAGAATGAATTCTATAATCGAATGGGCGATAACTCACGAGCGCTTGGGTTGGGATTATTCAAGCGTGTCATTCGAATATTTTTTATTCTGCTACGTTTAAATCAAACTGCTTCTTCCTGTTTGTGTTTGGAGTGTTGTATCATATGCCTCAATTCACCCTCCATAAAATAGTTTAACTTTATGAAGTTAACTCTCAAAAAAAGAAAAATGAAAAAAATATTTTTTGAGATTTTGAGTTTTAGCATAGCTTTCCACCATTTGCAAGTAAAATTTTTACAGAGTACTACAATTGTGCGTCTTTTCTATCGATTTACCACCCCAGTAAAATGTCTGGTAACGCTCCCCGCCGATAGAGCGCCGCGTTGATCCAACATCCACCGCCTCCTGTTACTTCACCCCTCACCCTCCACATTTTCCACCCTCCTGCTCCCTCTGTGCTATTGCAGCGCAGCGGAAGCTGGGAAAACTCATTATTATGTGAGTCTCGCGCCGCTCATAAATACACAGTCCACAGTCCAAAAGAGTAATTGATTTTCTGATTGTAATTTGTAATTTGCTTTCGTTTTTTAATACGCCCGCCTCCGCGCGCGATATTTCGCCGCACAAAGCTTTAATGTCCCCGGCTAGTTAGGAGCGATTTTATAAATTGCGGAAGCGCGCGCTCGCGCACGGTGGTTATTGCCGGCGGCGGCGGCGAGCGCGCACATTCTTCGAAAATTGCCGGCCGGCAAATAATTTCATATCGCCGAGAAAATGAGCTTGAAATTAAAAGTTGTATATAATTCCGGCTGGTGCGCTTTGTTTGCCCAAGGGTTGCTTTCTGCGCTAAAGTCCAACTTCCATTGGACGAGGGGCGGCAATTGAAATCTGCTAATAATTTTTCTTGGACATCTATTAGTTTAACTTTCTGCAAAATGTAAGAAACAACCGGCAAAAAGCTTAAAAACAAATTTTTCTAAAAGAAATTTTGATTAATAACGCCGAACTTGATATTAAATCAATAGGTATTGTATTACAAAATCAATTACTCAAAAAATCATCGTTTTATGTCATTTACCTTGCGAGTAATTAATTAAAACCCTAAGAAATTGTTTTTTTAATTTTTGGCCGACTTTACCCATTGTTCAAGTAAACAATTTCTTTTTATATCTAGTTTGCATTTTGCCGCAAAATAATCGAAGTTGTACGCATACGCTTTATTATACAGGGTGTTAAAATAAACCACTTTATTATGCTTAAAATTCATAAAACTCGGAAATTTGTGTGCACGATTAGTTTATTCTTGATTTATGTTAAACCAAGAAAATTGTTTCATGTGCGATAACGCATTGCTGGCGCATTCCGCATTTCAAAAGTGAATTTTAAATTAATACGCACACAATACGAGAGAAATGAATAATATTCCGGTTATTTATTCACGTTTGAAGTCGCAAACGATTAAAACACGGCGGCGGCGCGGTAAAATCACGGCACCACCCCCGGTCTGTTCCAACCCCCTCAGTTTGCAGGTCGTGAAAAGGGTGCGAGGCGCGTTTCGTCAAACTCAAACGCATTCATTGTTTCGCTGCAAATATTTGCGTTTCGTGCAAATTAAATATTTGATTTTGCATTAGAGGCGAATTCTCAGCAGCGCTGGGGGGTGGGTGAGAGTTGTTTACCTTGATATTTGTGCAGGGTGCACTCGTTCGACCGCCTCCCAAGGAGCAGGTTTTGAAGTGGCTGGATTGATAACTTACACGCGTGCGCGCGCGGTGTTACGGAAAGGGGTTAACGCGCGGCTTAGCGTCGACGGGTAGCTGGAAATTACGTCGAGGGTGCGCGTAATTCTAACGCATTATCCGCGATTTCCACACGTGCGCTAACCGCAACGGGCGCGCGCGCTGCTGTTGCATTCAGTTTTCGACTCGCACATCGCACATGTTGAAGCAGCGGGGGCGGCTAACGCGACTACGATTGCGTTGCATTACACGCCGCCGAGTGCAAGAATTAGCGTGGTGCGCGCACACCGCCATAACGAACACCCTGCCTGCTTATATTCGGATTTGTCGCCGTGTGCGCGCGCGCATAAATTGCCGACATTGTTTTCTGGCTTTGTGCGTTAACAAAGTCATCTGGCTTGTCGCGCAAATGTCAACAAATGACTTTCGCGAACTTTTCAGCGCACAGCAATCATTCTAAGCGATAAATAATTAATATTTTTGTTGGATCTGTGCGCCGTTTCGGGCTTGATGGTCTTTATTCCGGAGCGATTAGGACGCGCGCAGAGAGTTGAGATATAATTGAGAAACAATTAATATAAATACCAGCCATTAGCAGCCACGGCACAACAAACACTTTCGGAGCGTGCCGGGGGATGGAAAAGCGGCTGGCAGTCGAGCTGTGATAGATTTGCTGCGTTAATTTGCGATAATATTTGCTGGCTGGCGCGCAGACAATAAGTAACACGGTAATCTATCTTGTTACGTCCGACTCAAAACGGGCCAGGCTTCAGTCTCTTCAAATACCTTCAGTTATTCTTCGAAATCTCTATGAAGGAACGTTTGTAATTATGAGATTTCTGGGTAACAAACTGTCATAATAATATTTCAGCAGAAGAAAATGGTAAATTTTTAGAAAAATTAAAATATCTTCAAAAATATTTAATCTACAAATTTGGAAAATAGGTCATATTAAAGATAATTTAATTCCACATCTTTTTGTGCAACGATTTTTAAAAATATTAATTATTTTGGAAATTCTGGGCAAAATAAAAGTTGTTTGAGTTGGTACCAAACATTTTTCAGATTTTATAAACGCTCACTTCAAAGCACATATCTTTGAAACTACATAATGTACCATCTTGGAAAATGTATCATGTTAAAGGGAATTTAATTGCCCATCTTTTGTAAGTAGCAATTTTCTAAAATATTTAATATTTTACTAATGAAATACAAATGAAAAAGTTAAGACGTCGTTTCGAAACGCATTTTTTAGTCTATACGCTTGTTACAAAGCGCATATCTTCGAAACTATACAAGGTACGACCTTGAACGATATACGATTTTAAAGAGAATTTAATTGCCCATCATTTGTATTTTTCAACTTTTAAAAATATTTAATATTTTAGAAATGCCAAGCAAACAAAAAAATTTAGTTGTCGCTACAAAACAGATTTTTCAGTCCCTACGTTCGTTAGAAAGCGCATAACTTTGAAAATACTATTTGTACTGCTTTAAAAAATATATCATATTAAAGATAATTTAATTGCGCATCTTTTTCGTGTATACATTAATAAAAGTATTTAATATTTTAGAAATGCGGAGCAAACAAAAAAAATTTGACCCCGTTTCAAAACACATTTTTCAGTTTGCACGTTTACTACGCTCCAATAAATAAATATTTTTGTTTTAGTTGATGTAAAAACATAACGATGCACTTTTAAGCATGTTTTATCCGAGAGTACACGGTATTACACCGCAGATTGCGTTTAACAATATGAAAAGTATCCGAATGCGTCGCAATACCAGTCGCGCGGCTCGGATGAAGTAATTAAGTGCATTAAGTGCACATTTCAATTCGCGTTACGCGTATCACGCGCCGTAATCCTGCATCGAGTGCGCAGAAATAGATATTAAAGCCGGGAATGGCAGCGGATGTAAAAGGGACTATTAAATTTATTTCGCCGCGCTGGTGACTCTATACGCGAGAGTGCATTTAGAAACATGATTAGACAGTAAACCGATAGCGACGCTCAAGAGCCCCACCAAGTCGTTTGAAATTTTTCAATTTGCATATATCGATTCGCACTAACGCGGTCGCTCCGCGTGTCTGCAATCAAGTAGCATAACGTAAAAAACGTTTCTTTTTCCAACGAACTCAATTTACTTCTCGCTCGTTATTGTTCCGAGTTTTCTTGACAACTAATCACATTCACATATTATATTCACGAGCAGGTTGAAATCCCGTTGAAGTTTCGAAGAAAGTTCCACGCCGATGGGCACTCGGCGCGGTTGCTCTTTGAAATTGCGTTTCCGAAAGTCGTTTCTGTTTCAATATCGAGGCGGGTGCGTGCGGTTGTCGTTTTTTTAAATAATGCTCCCGATGCCCCCGAGGAGCCGACCACTTCCAGTCTCTACACCCACACACACACACACACATGTGGAGTTTTTCCCTCATGGCTTCTATTTGTCATCGTCGGGACGGCGTGCGTATCGATTCCAAGCGATGCAATTGGCACTCGACATAAAAAAATATTTAGGTTAGCGGGTGGGCAATAGACGCCACCATATATACACATAATCGAAGGTGGTTACGTCGGGGCGTTCGGCGGTAACGACGGTAAGGGATGAGATTACCCTGGTTACCCAGGACTAGTTTGCAGCGTGGGTTTTGCGGCGGCGGGGGTTGCAATATGGGTTTCGGAATGTGTTCGCTGTAAGCAGCGATCGCAGAAGTTTATATAAGATGAGGATGAAGGCGGATGAAGGAAATGGAGTGGGGAAGGGCGAGGTGGTGTAGAGGTACAGACGACGTAGCAGGAAGCAAATAACAATACGCGTACACGTGTGATCCTGTGGGAAATCATGCCGGCCGGATGCCGAATAAACCCATCTCACTTATCACAACTTCGGGCGCGACTAATCTGGCCTTCACGAGGCGCGCTGTTTTGAATATCAACGGGCCCCGCGCCATTGTTTCTTAATTTCTTCTTGGGCGCCGCACGCTCTTCTATAAACTCCCGCACGCCGCCCACACACACACACCCGCGCTATGTACAGATTGGATTTATTCCATTGGATTAGGCGCACAACGCGCCGCATGCCTCGCGCGGATTAAAACAACACAAAACACATAAAATACTAAATTGGTACGAGTTGGAAGAGTTTGCGATGCTAAAAGAAGTCCCGGCCATGGTCATGCACGCCGCGTCGCATTCTCTACCCCCTACAGAGAGTCGGTGTGGTTGTTTCGTCGCAGTCGCTTCCCGCCGGATGCGGACGCAACGATTTTGGCCCCGGCTCGATACGCACGACGAATGCGGCATCTTTGCGTCTCCTTGCTTCGCATCCTTCGTTGTCGTTGTCTTTGTTCGTGTGGCGTACATCCCCACATGTACACGGTTAGCGCCGATCAAATATCGGAAGGAAAACTATCATAATGGAACGCAAACGATCGACATCTAATACCCGATTAGAACCCAAGACTTTGATTTTGTCTCATGTGGAAGAAATAAAAATAAAAATCATTTATATTATCTGCAAGATCAAGGAGTCACTTAACGCTAATGTCTGTTTATTAATTGAACGCAACGCAATGATTTAGATTAATGCACGCGCCGCGCGCCGGCGAAACATTTGTACGTTTTAATTGCCAATCGCGCCCGCGTGCCCGGCTTTGTTCGGAGTTACATTCTGAATAATTCACCGCAATTTCCTGCCAGCCAGCAGCCGAAACTAGCGCACGCGGCCGGCTTTTTCGCAGTTACCACCTTCCGCGTTTATGTTTGGAATACATAAATTATAAAGACGGCGCTCAATTGACCCACGCGCTTGTTGTAAACTTTACCAAATGTTCACACACAGCAAGTTGTGTTTCGTTACCTTAGGATGTTAGGTCTAACACAACAAGCGACTCCGGTTTGTTTTCGGTTCGTGATGGTGGAGGCGCCTCGGCGTCTTTGCGTTGGGCGAATTGTATTAGATCTGCATGCTTCATAAACTTTTAATACGAGTCCGCGCAAACTAGTTGCGTTTGATACAAATACGCAAGGGTTCGGCCCCGAGGCGAGGGCGGCAAGCGAACGTCGAGTTTTGGATCGAGTCAGGAAGCCGTGCGTATTAGATGGCACGGCTCAAGGCAAAGACTGCGCCATTATGGCAACACACACACACACAGCGAGAGAAATAAATGTATGAGGGTTAGTATGTAGGTTAGAGAGCGGGTCTTCCAAGTTGGTAATATTTTCCCTGCGCGCAGAATACGTTTCCATAAAGGACACACGCGGAGAGCGTGGCGCATCAACGCCACCGACACACAACATCAAAACGCGATCAAAGTTTGCCGGCAGCACGCACGTACGCAAGAATGCGCCACCGCCACCGCCACCACCGCCAACCACCTACCCCCTCACATGTTAGGGCGTCTTTTTTCAGCCCTGCGGCGTATCGGTCTTTAAAAGCGGCGCACGAAAGATAACAAAACAAAATGGAAATATTACACAGCATAAACATTTTAGTACAGAAACAACAGACTCGCTTCTGCATTTTATGCCCCACGCCGCCGCCAGTCCACCATCGCCGCCGCTTTTTTTATTGAACAATAATCTTTTTTGATATGCAAACGGCGCTGAATTGTTCGTTTAATACACTGCGTGCGCCGCTTTTATTTATCGAGAGTAAAATTTTCAATAACGTGTATTAAAAGCAGCCGGGGTTGACTGGCGGTGGAGTGGTGGTGGTGTTGGTCCCAGTGGAAATTTAGCAATTTGAAATTTTAATCCTTTATCTACGGCGGCGTGCATTTTAACGCCGGACATTTAAGCGCGCGTGCGGGAATAAATGTTTTCGATGGTAAAGCGAAGAGTGAAGTGCGCTTGTTGTTGATGGATTTCGCGCAAAAAACGAGCATCCCCTGTTTGGCACAAAGCAAGCACTCGGCGGGACCGAGCACCACGCTTTCGACAACTATGCAAATGTCATCGACGTCGTCATCGTCAACCGCCTATGACGATTTTTTCATCGTTTACTTTACATTTGTAAATCTATCCTGAAATACATTGGAAATATTCGAAATTTAATTACATGCCATGTATTGTATTTTCTTTTTCATTTTGGATTTGGAGAAAATAACAAAACAAGTACCCACGGTTGTAAGTTGGAGCGCTGGCGGCGGGTGAGGCTTAATTGGGCGGCATGTATCTAATTTGTGTATCGCTCAGGGCCTTACATGGCCTCCTTGACTCCTTGGACCTTATTTCATAATTCCTCGCAGCATACTCCCGTTGTACGATTATCATTATTATCATTTCTATTGCGGACGTTCGGGAACAAAACCAGTTATTTTGTGTTCTGCTCTCGAACAAAGAACAAACCTCCTGTTAATGGAGTTAATGAGATGATGTAATCTTTACTCGCGATACAAACATGTTGCCTATTAAAATTTAATTATAAATAAAATCCTAATTGCATAATAACCGGATGTAAATGAGTTTATGTCAATCAATCTGGAATAGTGTCAGTAATACGTTTAGTGACAATCAGAGTACGAAACGCAAATTCCATAACATAAACTCATGATGAGCTTTGTATCGCAAAACTTTGGTTGTAAACGTTGTTGCGGATGTTGATATTAACAGCTAATGCTCGAGGCGAATCTTTGCATCTGCCAAGATGTGAAGGGTCACAGTATGAGTAGATATGAAAGCATGGGGGGCGATTTTTGCATATGTGCGGCGCGCGGGGAGGCATAAGTCGCCGCGACGCCAGACGTCGCGTTTCTCCGGATTAAACCGCTGATTTATGCGCCGGCCATTCAGCCTCCTTTCTATTGAATTAATTTCGCTGCCGGCAAATGTAAATAAACGAGCGGAGCCGCCCGTCCCGCACTGATAAACCATCTCATTTCGGGCCAGCGGCGGCGGCGGCGGCAAGCAAATCGAGTTATTTCGCTTTTCTGTGTTAGTCGTCCACAGACCACTACCATTCACTCCGGAAACGGGGATAGTAAAACTTACTACCCCCTCCTCCTCGCATAAAATCAATTGTGGACACACAATTTAATTAGTTCGAGACTAACTCTAAAATTAAAACACGTGAGTCGTGAGACGTGAGTTTACTAAACAAATCAAGACTTTGTAAAAATTTTTTTATGATATTGTGTACTTGTAGTAAAATGATTGTATGCATATCGCATGGAAATGAAGAGATTTGTATCGCTAGACTAATCCAACGCGCGCGTATATAAATAAAGTGTGTAACGCGGTTTGAATAAAATATCGCGCGCCTCGAAAACGACCCCGACTCGCAGCCGCTCCACATTGTAATGATGTATTAATAATGAACGCCTCCCAGCTGCGCGCGCTCAACGCGCACAAATAATAATTTAGTTTGGAACGAGTTCATCGCCGAGCAAAGAGTAATTTAGTCTCTTTATTAGGTGTAAACTGCCGTTTAATTTGGCGGGACTGCAAAATTCAGCGGAATTCATCCAGAAAAATACCAAGCAAATAAAAATGATGTAGGTTTTCCCCCAAGTTGTTAAAAATCGACGCGCAAGACAAGTCCTGTCATCGTTAGGATGCGTGCGCGGAATGCGACATTGAAATTCGTTGTTGCTGAAGCGGGCAGACATTGCGCCGCCACGTCGTCGAATCCCCGCGAGATTTAGATATGTATCGCTCATTATCTCGCATTTGTACACAGAGCAACGCGTACGCCGAACCGCTGCCAACTATTCTTTTTGACATTAGTGCCGAAGCGCACACACGATTTTATCCAATGTCATATTTTAAAATACGTTTTACGAATTCGAAATCTCAATTGTAATTTGTAGCCGCCATCTTAAATTTATTTACTTTTAAAACGTGGAAATTGTGTGGAAAAATATAAAAACGCAGCGCTAGGAAAGCGTGTATGAAATATTATCGAACCGTGAGCCATTTTCGTTGCGCGCCGTAGCATGTTAGTTAGCCATTTCATTAGATTATGAATGTTTTGAATAAGGTTACTATTTCAGAGGAGGATAAACGCTCGCAACTCACGCTATGGAGACCGTGCGCGCGCGACGGTGGTGAAGGCGCCGGGACCTTGTGTGGCAGCACGGCATCGCTGTTACAAGCTTTTTATTTTTCTCGCGCGCCGTTTCGGCTAACGAAGAAGGATGTTAATTCGTTCACCTTGACGGCCCGCCAAAGATTAGATATCATTCCACTGCGGAATAATATTTTTACATATATTAAGCGACATTTATTACCGGAGATTATACGCATGCGCAAAACTTTTTCCTCGAATTGAATTTCCACCTCTATGCTGCAGATAATTAAAGAGGCGGCGCGCGTTCTTTACCTTTTAGATTAACATCGCGTTCCCGGAGCGACGCTTTCGTGCGTGCGCCCTGCAGCTAAGCGGCTTACGGATTTGTTTCGTTTCTTTGTGCGGCGCGGAAACATCTCAAAGGAGTCGCCGGAGAAAAAAAAAACCACGCGTGCCTGCGACATGATGCGTCAATGATCACCTAAGCAACTAAGCAAGTTGAAATCCTTGCTTTCAAACCTTGCGAAAAACTTGTTTCACCTGCGCATATTCCCAAATCACATTCATTCGTATATTTCCACTTTGTATTTGAATTCGCATTCAAACTTGAATTCCCAAAAGCGCCCGCTTGATGACTGACACGGCTGTCGTGTTTACGCTTTGTGTCGCCTCGTTGATTTATAATGCATTCGATGTCTTCGCTTCATCCGTTTAATAAAAAAAGGCGGCGAAGAAAGAATTCCGCTTCCGCTGCGCATCAGCGGCGCCAAGCTCATGAAATCAATTATACACGCGTTACACTGCCGCCGCCGTGTCGTGTCGTGTCGTTTTGTGTCTTTTAACAACTGACGCGCGCAAATAAAATTCTTTCGTCGAAGACGTTTCTTCCGATTTGCGCGTCTCGACATCCGGCACAAAGACATATTTGAATATACGATCAAAGCTTAAGGAGTTAAGCTTGCCGGCGCGCAAGCATTTCGGGGGCGGCTGCGAAAAACGTCTCGCTTCTTGTGACGCGCTTTGTTTCTTTTGATTATCGCATTCCTTGGATTGTGCGCCGGGAATATGACACTAGCACTTTGAATATTCCGTTTTCAGCAAGTATTGGCTGTGACCCTCATTTAAATAAAAATTGCTCTATTATCCTTGATAAACGACTGCAAATTGCAGCATATGTCGGCTGAATTTTTCGTTTTTTTCGCAAGAATTTTAGCGGCAATCTTGTGCACCTGTTGCGAATGTCTAACCACACCAGCTGACAAATAAATCAGTTTTTTCCTTCATTATATTATACGCGCGGGCGTCGCCGGCGTGCATGTGATACGTTTTATTGCGTTCGTGCCGCCGTCGCCGCAACACCGCTCAAGGAAAATATGTCAGCCGCCCTGCAGTTTCACCTTTAGCTTTACAAGCGCTATTAAAACTATAATTTTTTAGTTTTTGTGTTTTTTTTTCCTTCAAAAATTTAATTTTATCTAAGAGATACGCTCGGATCTTGCGTTTAATCAAATCTTGTGATTATGTTGTGCATTTGCTTACACTAATCTGCCATCCATCACGTACGCCCAATGAAATGGATGATTTATGGCGCGCCGCCCCTGATCTCGCGTTCCGCGCGCGCTCGAGCATATATACCTTGTTAGCGAGCGAGTAATAACATAATGCGTGCGTATGCCAAGGCGGCAAAGTAGCAAACAAAGTACCAACAACTAACACAAACCGCCTCTGCCTGCCTGCCTGCGCGTCCCCCGAGCCAGTCGCGACACATTGTTTACCAATCTAGCGCTGCCGCTGCCGCTTGCACGGCAATTTAGTCGTGAAATCGACAACAACAACAAAAGACAAACAAGCGTTTTGGTAAATAAATAATGCGCGGCGCGTTCACGCTCGGTGCAGGGTGTGGTATGGCAAGCAGAAGAAGAGAAAGCAGGGTTAAAACTACCAGGCGTAAAAAGATTGCGCAAACATTGTAAACACTAAATATCTTATTAGGTGTGCATGGGTCGAGCGGCGTGGACCAAGTTAGCAAATTGCGCACCGCAGTCTTTTAATCTTTCGCCGAGATCTCCGCGCGCCGTTTCGTTTCGGCTTGCTTCTCTCGTTAATGGTCGCCGGGGCGAAAAGGGCAAGAAGTTTGTGCCGCTCTCACTTGAAGGCAATTTCACTCTGACCGGCCTAAACGGAAATTAGTTCCTTTTTTAACGTCGAGGGATCCGCTCGTCGAATATCGCTTTTAGATCTTCGTCAACAATAACGATAACTTTTTCTCTCTTTGGGTTCTGATGACCGCAATTGCGTGCCGGGGAAACTTTTCCGATTTAAAATAGAAATTAATCCGTGCGCGTAAAATATTCATAGGCTGGTGTAACAGAGGGTTAGTTCTTAAATTACACACGAGATGTGCAAGATGTGACCCGTATATACGGTGAATAGCAGGAAATGTGCGCAACACATTTAGCACACACCGAGTAAAGTTTCCATTCGCGTGCGCAATTATATGCGCCATTTCGAATTCAACGCGCGCTGGCGATGATTACAACGATGATGGCAGCAGCAGCCAGTGGCGTTGACGTCGTTTGCGCACCTGACACTTTACGCGAGCGCATTTCAACGGCGAATGGCGGTCGATGAAACGGCATGCCATCGCGGGCGCGCAAATGGCATTAAATAAACAAGAAGCTTAGAAGCGCGCGCTTTGAATATTCGGCCGCGGCCCGGCGCCTTCACCACGCGCTGCCACCCGCTTGCTAATGAATGACTCCCTAATGTTACAGTTATTGCATCGCCGTGGGAGTCGTTTTAGGCCCGCCGCCTCCACCGAAAACGCACTCTATTCCTCCGTAATGAATTGAATAATATTTACATTTGGAATTTAAAAATAATACGCGCGTAAAATTTTAATCGCCCGAATTTTCTTATAGTATACACACAGTGTTGATTAAAACCAGTATGTTTACCGAGAGCAATAAAACAACAATGTGTTTCTGCAATGTTTAATGTTTGCAAAGTTCGCCGGCGTCTTGGATGGCGAACGACAGCGTTCTCCCCGAGCTATCGTTCGCGATAATTTTCAATCTTGCGCACACCTTTAATTAATTATTATTATGAGGTGGTAAACAGTGTTCGGAATTGTTTCGAGACCAACTAGTTTGTAGACATTTGTCACGCTTTATCCGCATTGCGAAAATGTGTGCTATAGTTACGGATTTCTGCGCTAGTGGAATGAGCATCCGATTAAAAAAAAAACAAGGAGAAGAAGAAGACAACCGGCTGCCATGCCGAATATAAAAATAGCAACGAGCACGCGGCGCGCTTGGAAAATTGCGCTTTGCATTCGAGCGTTTTTATTTGACCATAAATTTTATTAACAGAAAGAAGGCAGTCGCGTAGCGCGCGCGCAGCGACGAAAGCAACCCCCGGAGTGGATTACATGAATACGGCGCACTTATATACGCGTACGGCGTATGATAAGACAAAAGGCGCTGTGCTCCCGCGTGCCAACCACCCGGCCAACGTCGGCACGTTGTTGTGCACTTCGTTTTTAATGAGAATGAAGTGTACTTTGTTATTATAATTTATTAAATTTATCACAACTGTTAACAACTACTCTCTTCTCCTATTCGGATGTATGATTCCTCTATTCCTCTATTTTTGTAAAAAGCTAACGAAATAAATTTCCGGTGCGACGTTGGCAGCTTGCGCGAATTGCCGTAAGAATTATCGCCGAATAATATTCGGAAGCGTTATTTAATCGTGTTTATGATGGGGGTGCGCAAACAAAACGTACAACACAGATAAAAGTTTCCGCCGTGATTTTTGGCAAGCGCCCGCCTTCACCGCTCCTCGGGGTTTTTATGTGGAAAGTTTGCGCCGTCGAACGTATCTGGTCGTATCTCATTGTCGGTGGGCAAATATGCAGCGGATGATGGCATTCTCGCGTCGGGCATTGAATAGTTTGGAACGCTAGTTCGCCAGCGATACGTCTGTTCGTCGACGGCGGCAACGGTGGCGGCGATAGCACATTCTCGACGCGTACCTGTTGCGAGGGCAACAATAAATCGTCCAAGATAGGTAAACGCAAAACACAGAAATAAGCGGTGGCTATTTTGGCTCGCTTCACAACACACACACCCACACACACACACATAAATGATGTGCGACAATGTCCGCTCTTTTACTTTTTGTATCTCATGAGTCGTGATCATCCATCAATACTAAGATAACCTATATGCATATAAATCAGTAGTTGTAAAGTCCGCAACCCAACATACACATACAAACAAATAAATGTTAAGGTGGTGGCAAATCCCACGCGGCATGTTAGATAACGACGTTGGGTCCAGCAATTATAACTTATTTCCATTTTACATGTGCGCCCGCATCGACGGGTATTCCTAGTGCGATCGTAAACAATTTGTGCGCATAATGCCCAGCAGCAATTTACTCGCGCGATATATTTTCTGCCACCGAAACATTCCGATTGATGTGAATACCCCTCCGCAATGCATTCGATAATCGATGAAACTACATTCTCTAATATGCATTAGCGTTTTAATCTTTCAAAAGCTATTTAAAAATAATTAATAAGCCGCTGGGTGCGCGCATGCATAACGTACACAAAAAAGGGTTTTCCGTTTTGCGTGCGCGCTGTGGATTATAATATTAACGCGCAATTTATACCACGGCACATGTATTTATATTTTTCAACATGCGAACAACTTCACTGGGAGCCGAGAGGGATCGATGCGGAACGCACTTGCATACACAATAATAATTTAACGCAAAACAAATCGCCGCCGATTGGTTTCGTCCGCCGCGTGACGCATACGCTGAGTGGTGTTTTAAACGTCGATGCAGACATATTAAACAACGAATAATGCATGACGCGCTGGATTTTATCAGATTTCAATTAACATGGTTTTAGTAATGACAGGACCCTGCTCTGACAAACTAGATATTAATTTTAACTCGTCAAAAACTAACTGCAAACATTAATTTTGTTTGTATCGGTTTTTAAAGCAAAAAAGATGTCTTAATGCATTTTTTGTGTCGCGAGATGGTGGATGGTGGAGGCGCCGGTATTGCAACACAACACAAGGTATGGCGGATGGGTGAGTTACGCGAGTCCAACTTCTGGGGGCGAAGATCTTATCGTCCTCGTAATAAACCGGCTGTCATGCAAAGTCGCGTGCGGCCACCATGACAACATAAAATACACCCGTTATTCCTGATCCACACACACAAACACACACCATACACACAGTTGGCCATTTTTTTTCTTTACTACTGCATTACCACATAAGCGTGGATTACTCGCGACCATTCCGCGCGTTTATGAGTACGTCACATGCGTGCTAGTTCCTTTTTTTTTCAGCCTCGCCTAGAAAAAAAAAACATAACAAAACAAAAAAATGTAACGCACCGCACGAACAAAGCCGCTGTTGCTGCTGCGCACAAAATTTATTATTTATATTTTCATTAATTAAATATATTTAATATGCAGATGTATGCAAACAGGCAGAGAGTTGAAATTTTTTTACGACAATCTTGATACGCTGGCTGAAAAGTGCGCGACACATCGCGCGGCAGGAAACGCTGTGGTGTTTGTAGGCGGAGTGTTTTATCGCTTCGGCGCGATTTATCATCGCTGGAAACATCGAAACAGCATTTCCTATTGAATTAATCGCCGGCGGAATTAATTAGTTTCAATGTACACATAAACACTTTGGAATCTAGTGCACGTACATTTGTCAACAGTGGCGGACGATGCATTTTATTTCGCGAAATTCTATTAATAACAGATGTTTAGAAATCTATAATCACCGGTTTAATGCAGAATCAGCGTCGGCATGAACAATTCAATAAATTACTAAACAACTACGTGCATAATTGAATACCGCATTGCTGCAGACGACCGGATCATTATCAGTTTGAGTTTCGGCCCGGAAATTAGCTTCAATCAACATTAACCGGGATTTACCGGTATTTAAACCGGTATTTTTGTATTTTTCATATTTTTCCCTCTGTGAGGTAATAAAAATAAAACTGTCACCGATGCGTAACCAACCGACTTGATTAATTTACTTGCGATATCGTAAGTGCATATATACGAAGGTAAACAAATGTGACGGGCTGGATTTTTGCCACCGGTTGTGTAGCCGCCGCCCCACATACGACCCTTCCTGCAATAATTAATCTTTATTTATGTAGCGAACGCAAAGCAGCGACAAAAAATATTTGCCTGCGTGTGCATAGCATGCGAGCGTTTATTGAAACGGAGGCGGCGAACAGTGCGAAGATATAAAACAGCGGCGCAAACGTTTTTTTTTTTTTCACGAATAAAATATAGTTATCGATTAATGCGGCACATTAACTCACCGCCAGCGTTTATTTACATTTTTATTCTTAATAAAAAAAATATTACTACCTGTCGAAAGTTATCAAGTCGTAAATGTTGAGTAGGTTTTTGTACATGCAATGTTTTTGGATATTTGGTGAATTTTTATAATAAACGCGCATATTTCACTGTCATTGCTGCGGATGTCTGAGAAAGGGTTGACGAAACAATGGTCGAAACGCTGAGGGAGACTTTTAAGCGCCGCAGGCGGCAGTGGTGGCGGCGGCAGCGGCGGCGAGGCGTTTTGCCTCGCTTCGTCGCGGCTGGTAAAGTGCAGTTGATTAATGTGCGGTGGTTGTTTACAGGACATGAAAGGTGGGTGGGCGACCTCGGGCGGGAGCGCCGCCACCACGGCCGCAGCGCCGCCGACGAATCCCCCGACGCTGCTCGCCGTGCAGCCGCTCCTCGCGCCCACCAGCGCACAGGTCGTCCAAGCCGTACAGCAGCAGACGCAGCAGCAGACGCAACCGCCGCAGCCGAAGCAGGACACGAGCAGTAAGTCGAAAAGTTTTTTTCTCTCCGTGTAGCGCGCGTAATTCTACTCTTAAATTTCGAAATCGGTCGAATGTCGGAAACGTCGAGTTTTATGCTCGCGTCGTAAAACCGGATGTCGGTGGAACAGCATAGCAGGTAGCTGCTGGATATAGATGGTTATACGATCGGCGATTGACCGCTCTGCGCTCGCATCGAGTTTCAGCTTTTAGTATTATTTAAATTTTAGCACCGTGCGACGCAGTGGAGTCTTCATCTTGCGACATAATCATTCGTTACTTAAGTGTTGGATTTTATTCCAATTACGAGCACCTACGATGCGCAGCATTTTAATTCGGGGTCGCAGAGTTAAAAGTTAGATTGCGTCGTGCATAAAATAAAAGCGTTCATGTAGATAATCGTTTGCTGGAACGAGGACAGTGTCGGCGGCGGCGGCGGCGGCGGCGGTGGTTCTATATCAGTATCTGTCGATGCATGTATTATGCATGAAGTCACTGTTTATACCTAGTTAAGCCAAGCCAAGCGCGCGTTGCATACCACCACCGCCGCCCCCCAAACCGTCCTTGCAAGCAGGTTAGTGCGCATAAAATATTTAGCCGCTCCTAACTTACGAGCACATCGCTTTGGGGTGTAAAAACGTAAAATATTGAAATGTAACGAAATTTTTACACATTTTTACCTCTAAAATTAGAACTAGTTGTGATGTAAAATGTGCGGTGTTCCGCGCTTCTGATTAAATGTATTTGTTAGAATATGGTGGAGGCGCCCACGCAGCGCTGCGGTTTGTAAACCATGTAGATGGACTCGATTAGAGTTCCAACATGCGTTACACGCCCGAAATTAATCACAACTAAAAACGAGCCACCTTTGCAGGTGCTAAATTTTAAATGTTTCCGGTCTAAACCTCTCACCCTTCATGCGAGGGAGGCAGTTTGACCAAGAGGCAAACGGCAATAGGATAATTTCAATGCGGCATCCGCATTCACACACACACACACACACACGCATGGGATATACACCGATGCGCGGAAATCGGAATTGTCCCGAGCATATTAATTAAAGAGGCGGCGTGTAATTCCGGCTCGGACTGGGACAGGAAGCGCGCCGCCGCCGCGTATGTCATTGCATCGCACGGAATACAAATCAGGATGGAACCTCCGGAGGCTGTGGGGGCATTATTGTGCGGAGCTGATAATTTAGTTTCGTTTAGATTTTCTACGAATCAATATCGGTGCTTTAATTGATGGTGAGCTCTCCGGAAGGATGATTGCGATGAAGTACCGAACGGCAATGCATAATAAATGGGGCAATTAGAACCGCAATTTCCGAAACGGACGAAGAATTAGAACCGGATTCGGTTATTATGCGTGTGTGCTTATGCTTATGGAGTGTTAATTTTCACCAGCGAATTATTTACACAATTGTTTGATTTATTTCAATTTTTCTTAGAAAGAAAAAAATTAAATGGAAATTTACTTGATGCAAACCGCGCTTCTGCACTTTACGCTTTACTTTAAGGCAAAGATCTTCCACATTAGTGAAAAGTTGGAATAATGTGAGACTTTCCAAGTAATATCTTCAAGTGTAGAATCCGAGTGAACGAGTTTCTCAAGAATTAATTACCGTAAATTTTCGTAATGAATTTTTCCGCTCCCGAGCCACTTTTGCATGCGCAACTCTTGCGCAACTAAATAATAATTGAACTAAAACTAAAATTTCGTTGTGTTTCAACCCCCCTGGGGAGGTTAGAGGACAATAATGAAACATTTATTGTCAGCGCGCACGGAAAAAGTTTCATGAATTTTAAAGATCGCATAAATACGCCGCAGCCAGCTGCATAATGAATGAAGATGCGGTGTCAGTGTGCACCGGAAATTAATGGACGCACAGAAGAACACGAAGCGCAGCAGGACGATATTAGTCTAAACGTTCAACTCGCCGGACGATAGCTTTAGCCATCATCCCTCGCCTCGCCTCGCGTATACGATGTTGTTGTACGAGTACTATCTCTTTGTGATTAATTTCGAATCATGACGGCGTGGTGTTGTCTCGTTCGGAAGCGGACGCAAATAAGCGCCCAGCAAACAAATACGTTTTTGAACTTTGATGGAACAAGGCCAGCAAAAAAGCATTGTTTCTTTCGCATTGTGGAGTTTTCAATAAAACATCATTTTTCAGATCGTAAAACCGGTTCGAAATTAGTCGTTGCGGCAAAACAAAGCACATCGGACAATAACTGAAATATTCCAACAGAAAACAGCGACATAAATTTTTAAAGGCGTTTTTAAAGCTCTGAAAACAAACACCTCGTGTTTGTAGTTTGTTTCAATACGTGTACATCTTGAATTCTAATTCAGATCAAATTTGTCTACATATAGAAGAAACGGTAATTTAATTTGAAACTCTTTGTGGATCTTGCATTCTCAAACAATTCGCCTAATTCGCTTACCTTTGCCGACCGTTGAGGGTAAAAAGGGACTCAAGAAGCACGCCCGTCCTAATTCGCCCGGCGCCTTCACATCGAAGCTTTCGGTGCGGAACTCAGATTCACCGATGCGAATTCGATTATCTCGTCAGATAATGGCGACATTGCCGACATTGGCGTCTTCGTCAATAAATCCCAAAGTATTTGCCTCGATTGCAGACCTGCGAATGCAAATTACGCTTGATTAAAGTAATTTTATTTTTTTTTTAAATTTTTCTATTGTTTGTGATTTGTCTAGGGTAGATTCGCCTCAACGCAATCAACAATCACTCAACGTCGGCTGATTGTTTTGCGTGAGCGATAAAACACCTGTTCGTTTGCCACCCCACGCTCATAAATAACCAATCTTCGATTCGTGCCGCACGTAATGCGCCACCAATGATGACACTCCGGCATGCTCATAACGACCTAATCACATTATTACCATGTTTTAATATTAAGCCTCCACGACGATTACCATAACAATAAATAGTTAACGTTCGACGCACACGCTGTGCATTCATTACCATTCAACTATTTCAACGATTGTCGTTGAAAGTTATGATTATCGATAGCAGTTACACATTTGTTAGCATCCCAGTTACCCCGGTAATAAGTATTTTGTTTTCGGGCGGAGGTAATGTCATAATAAAGCAGGTAAATGGATGGAAAAATAAATTCTCTTAATGCGCCGCTTAATATTCTCGTCGGCAATTTTTGCCGCGGCGGCGGCGGCGAGCAAATTTGATTTCAATTGATTTTACCGATTCGGAATTGAGCGCGCAGCCGGCGTGATCCTTTTATGACGTCGCTTTAATTATTTATAACTTCATGAATACAAATAATATTTTTGAATATAAATATTGATGCGTGCGCGCGTGATACGCTTGACTAAATCCGCATCTACATACTTTCAAGCTTTCAGCTTCAAAATTCACATAAATATTTGATCGAAAATCGTTTCTCAGGCCGAAACTACACAAACCACATTAACCAAATTTAGTATACCACTAAATAAAAACTCAAAAATCTTATAAAAATATTTCTGATATTTTAAAAGTGTTTTATAACGAATTAATTAAAAATTAAATTAAATTAATATTCTGCGCTTGTATCTACACATCTAACACACGCGTGCCTGAAAGAAAAATTGAATAATTTAGATGAGACATGACAACACCTAAAGCATAAGAAATGCATTCGATCTTTTGATGTTGCTCGGAGCGCTGAGCGCGTAAATAATAAATGAGCACGTGCTCACTTTATACAGAATTTAGCAGGAGTAGAGCGGCGCATTTCACGCTGTGCCAAAAGAAAATCCACTTGATGTTTAAACATAATTGCGTTATGCCTACGTATTATTAATATCTATCTCTGCATTTGTGTTTTGATTTGATGAAATCAAGCAGAGGCGTTGGCTGCACTAAGATATTCCGTTTGCGCGTTTGTGCGCTTCACTCTGTTCACATTTAAATATACTCAGATATGCGTATAAATAATAAATTGTTTTCGTCCTGAAAGGTGAGAGAGCCGACGAGTGAAGGTCCTGCAAATCGACGCTTCGTGTATATTTCATCAGAATATTTTTGCGCTCAAAGTAGCAGGGCACTAAAACAAAAAATGAACAAAAAAATTTTCATGCTTTTAATCCTCCGAGCTGCAAATTTGAAAATATTTTGAAAGTTTAACCTCACTTTTCGACCGCTGTCATGTCGCGACAGTTTAGCTTGTAATTAACAGACAATTTCTATCATTAATCACGCCCTAATATAAACATCGCGATGCCTAAGATGCTGCTCATTAAACTCGAGATTACATTGAATCCGCGCGATTTGATTAATGCTGCAGTGCGATGGTGTTGCGCGGAACTAGTTTTCCGGACGATGCATAACTCAGACAGGAGTTGACCTGGCGCGACGGTTAACAGCGATAACGATGATTTCCTAGCTTGGCTTCGTAATGCGTTTACCGTGTTACGCGCCTCTCCTAAACTCTAATTTGCCGCAATTGAATTTCAGCCAACTGTCCATATTCAAGGTGTTTTTTAGTAAAATGGACAGTGGACAGTAAAACGGACAGTAGACAGTAAAATAGACAGTTTAATAATATATTAAGTATCAAGTGACTTAAATCTGAGTTTTTGTCCACCCCGTGACTAAAATCCGTGGTTAAAGTACTTTAGTCACTGCCGTGTCTAAAGTACTACTTTTGGTGGATAAACTGGTGGAAGTAGAAAAACAAGATTTAATTATTGTCTTGACAACCATTTAGCTAACTTTCTGAATAAAACCTGATAAGTGGAGTGGTCCATATTCTACGGTTTTTTAGTAAAATGGACAGTGGACAGTAAAACGGACAGTTTAATAATATATTAAGTATCAAATGACTAAATCTGAGTTTTATCCACCCCGTGACTAAAATCCGTGGTTAAAATACTTTAGTCACGGTCGTGTGTAAAGTACCACTTTTTGTCTCTTAAAACAGTAGAAAATCTGGCGAAAATAGAAAAAACAAGTTTTGACAACCATTTAACTAACTTTCTAAATAAAACCTGATAAGGATCAAAACAAAACAAGCTGTTATCACTAGGTACTTGATTCTTTCGGTTGTTATGTCAATGGGTAAAGATTGCGCACTTTGTCGGATACTATTAGCAATGTCATTGAGCACAAAAGAAGCGCCGCCTGGCACAAAGAAAAACTTATCAAAAGTATAGCACAGCGAGATTTTCAACTTAACAGGCATTAAAGCAAATTGGTCCGAGTAGGAGAACTCCGGAAGTCTTTGCTCTATCGCCGGGCTCATCGCGCTTCTTTGCATGCTACTTATTGCGTTATAACGAGATAAGGCGCTTGCAAACGTCTTGCCATGACACACGCTTATCATGTGTTTCCTCTTCGTGGAAGACTAACTCTTCCCCGCGGCGTGCGCCCGTCGCAAGGACAAAAGAAATGATTTGTCAAGATATGTTTAGACTGTGCTGTGTGTTGTGTGCTGTGCGAGGAGGTAGCCCGGAGACGTTCCGCTCCGCTTTGCTGCGCATTGTGCGCATAGTGTACAATGGTGGTGCTTGGTTGGAGTATGAGGGGATGGCAAACGTGGTGGAGTTCTCCACCAGAGTTGTTTCTATCTGGGCGGGCTGAAACTGCTGCTGGCGTGCAATGTTTTCTTATCATGTCACAGGCGCGCACATCAAAGGCGGGTAGCGGCGGACCCCAAGTTGTGCGCGCACTAAAAGCGCACACCCAAGGCCGCGCAGCCGTTTCACAGGTGAATTATTATCCTGGCGAGTTTGATAAACCGAGGTGGCCAGAGGCGAACACAACGCGCGCGCGCGCACATACGTCCACACACCGAGGGCCCTTCCAGGACCACATTCTCATTCTCATCTGATCAATTTAAAATCACATCCTTGATTACGTTGTTTACAAACAGGTTGTAATCATTAACTATTAAACCGGAAGTTGGGAATTACCTAATGGACCTAAGTGCCATGTTATCCCAATGGACAAGAATTGCTTCTCTGTTTTTTTTGGTCTTTGCTGGTTAACGTTTGCCCTCTTATTTGTAATATTTATTCTGATCCGCTATGATCCGACAAGTGTAGTGCTCGGAAGGTAGCATAATCCGGGAGTGGATTCCTCTCGAAAATTGATTTGTAATATCCGCTCGGCTTTCTCTTGCTGCGTTCCTCCTCCTCGCACCCTTCCATTGATCCCCGGGATCTTCTTCTCACTCATCTTTGGTCGGCGCGCGTTCCCGATTTGTGGAATCAGGGATTTTCGCTTGCCGCAAGCGTCGAGGAGCCGCATTACCGATACGGTAATATATACCAAACCGCAGGATGACATTGTTCAGTTGACACAGCCCCTCATCCCACTTTACCCCCACCTCCTCTTTAAGAACTGCAAGCGAACAAACACAACCAGGCACTCTGGTGACACACGAGTGCACTTACAATGTTGGGGACATTTAAAGTTGAAGTTGTAATGAAATCATTAGCACGTCGGGAGGCGAACTGTTGCTCGTACGCCCCGGAGATATTTCAGCTTGCAACTTTGTTTGATGACATGCAGGTCTGCAACATGCACCACATTTGTATCTTTCTGTCTCTCCTTTTATGCATTTACTTAGGTGCACCTGTTTTCTGCACTCAAATGGCCTCTGGAGGTACAAGATGGCTGCCTGGTTATGCAAGTGATGTTGGGGCAGAGAAGAAAGCGCTGCATCATTGATGGGAAGACGCCGATAGCGATATTGCATTGTAAGTAATACCGGGATAACGGGCGTTACGAAAATTGGTTTCGTTTAGCGCGACACTCTGGTGTATCGTATTCATTGCTTCATAGAGCAGTGGTTTTAAAATTCGAAACACAACAAAAATTTATATTTCAGAGCAGTGGTTGCTAAACTTTTGACTAGGAGATACAGGGTGTTCATACATAATTTTATCTACTTTCACTTTTAAAGAAACAGTTTTTCAAGGTTTTTAAACACAAAAATCGTATTTTAAATACAAATTGCAGAAACAGTGACTAAAGTACTTTAGTCACGGGTTTTAGTCACGGGGTGGATTTTTGCTGTTTTAGACAGTTTTTATGATAGTAATCAACATGTAACATACTAAATATTATTCAACAAGTGTATAAGTATCATCAACCCCCTAGAATATATAATATTCTTAAAATAATACTAAATTCTAAGTGAAATAATTACAGTCTACTCTTGTTTATCTTCGCTTGTCTTCAGAATGCTAAACTCCCAACCCTGCAGGTAAGGGGTGTCTATTTGCGTTTAATTATACCTAGAAAAATACACCGCTTCTGTTGCTGTTATTAAAACATTATTTTAATGCAGCCGTCGATAATTAGTTTTCGTCGACGGCGGCAGCTACCATCATCCGAGGTAATTTCCCACTTCCACCCCCTGCACCGTATGAAACTCAATATGTCCACTCTCACCCATTCACACACATCCATGCTCCATCTTCGGCGTTCGCCCGATTCATAATTAATCGACGCGCTGTTATTTTGTGGTTTGTACGCTGCTCCACCGCCAGCACCGCCCCAAAATTGAGGTAATTGTTTATTTACTTTAGTGCACCCGTCCACACACATATATTTACCCACGTGTATGGATACATGCCGCGTGTATTTTTCATCATCTTCACTGGCGCTGTTTACACGTAATTTGTGCGCAAATTAATTACGTTTTATCTGCGATAACGGCGAGGACGTGCGTCGCTGCTTTTTTCGCGCACCCCGATGTACATTTAATTATTCACTCCTTTCTCTGCGCGGCCCTAGGCGCACCCCGCGCCACAAAAGCGGCCAACGCGTAAGTAGCTAATCAATATGCGCGAAAAAATGTCTGTACAAGTACACGCGCGAGATAATGGAACGTATTTTTTATTCCGTACGCGTACTGCTTGAAAAATGTAAATTTAATTATTGAATAACAATTTTAATGATGTGCGTAAGCAGATAATCCTTAAATTTCATAAGTACAACACCGAAAGTAGATGGTTTTGTGTTTGTTTGCATTATGAAAATTTAAACCCGTATTACACATTTTCACATGTAATTAGCATATGTAGGGGATGATTGCACGTGGCGTGTAATTAAAATCAAATATTTTATTTGCGCCAACGCACCTTTGACGTGCGGGCCGGTGGATAATGCAGGTGCGTGTTTGACTCGCGCCGCTGGTTGTTTTTTTCTCTGTGTCCTTTTGCGCCCCTTTTCTGTTTAGCGCTTTGCGTTTGTCCATTGTGCGAACGCGTCGCGTGGATTTTTCATCAAAGGTCCGTCATGCAAACTGTGCTAGGGTAATCCTCGCGGCTCATGCGGGGCTTTTCTTCATATGTGCCCTTACGGTGCGCGTCTTTGTGTCGTGCAAAGCACTGGCATCTATTGGTATTAATAATTATCCTTTGTTTGTTGCTTCATTAGCTTTGAGCGTGTGCTACATATATTTCTAAACCCGCCCGGCGGCCACTTTTTCGTCTGTTTATTAATTAATTATTGCGAATGAGGGGCTTAAAAATATCATCCGTAAGACCTGCAAAAGGTCTGCAACTAAACCTAATCAATTATAATAATTAAAATTATACATAATTAATTAATGCTGGATTTACGGCAAGCCCATGTGCGCTTGAAAGTAATTATTTATAATATTTTAATGCTCGACCGCGCATTTACATTGTAACATTATAGCATTTTGTAAACATCATTTTTGTTAATCTCATGCGCAAATATGAGTGCTCCAGGGAGCGGCCGCATTACATAATAATATGAAAATAATGAAAAAGTTTACGAAAATTTTACCAAAACTTAAGCGAGGAAAAATTATCAAAGAGAATGGCATCTTGGGAAATATGCGACAAGAATGCGACAGCAGGGTGGACATAAAGCACATAGTTGTAGTGTTAATGGAAGCTTGGCCACCCTTGAGGCCATCGCATGATAATGTTTCACTTACGCCCGTTGCACCACGCATTCCATTCCGCCTGACAGCAACGCACACGCACCAATCTTCATTAGAAATATTTGACAAGACGAAATTAAAACCGAGGTCAACTTGGTCAAACTAAACTTAAAGTTTTTTGCCAACTGCGGTGCTAAAAGGGTGTCTAGATTAGATTTTCGAATTTACGAGCTGTAATTTCATAATAGTTGAGATTAATTGTTAAGATAGTGAAATGGACAGTGGTTGACTGTCCGTTTTGGGTAGTAAACTAGTAAAATAGTAAAAGTAAGCTCTGCACGTGGGAAACTTTTAATTCGAAAACTTGACAAACATCAAGGTGCAACCCCGACGGCTGTAAATTACGGTGGCAGTTAACAGGTTCGCGTACACGGTGCAAAATGTTTGTTTGAGCAAAGCCGTAAAACGCGCTGGCGGGCGCAAACGCATAAAAATGCAGTTTTAATATCGAGCGCTTGTTTATTTCCGATATTTTTTAATACTCGCGCGTACCGTGTGCGAATTAACATTTCAGCACTCGCCGCGTCGAAATGGCACGCCGAGCATAGAAGAGGGTTGCGCGCCTCGGTGTGTGTATATATATGCGGGGGTGGCTAATGGAGCCAGGGTGCGCTCAGGAGAACGCAGCCGCGTGTGCGATCGGCGCCAAAACCTTTGTTTTATTAATGCCCGCTTTGCATATGCTCTCCACATGCACGCGCCGCGGGTTTTGACGAGAGAGCAGCCCCGGCAAGGATGCGCTGACGTGCGCCAGCGCCGCCTCTTTGATATTTAAACGAGCTGACAGAACGCTGTTGCTTTGCAAGCGCACAGGAGGTATCTGTCTGGCATTAACCACTGCGCGCGTCTATCATTCGGATATTCTTTAAATATTTCGCTTTTTGTCGACAAGCGCCGCCGACGTGTGTTGCAAAAAACCGGAAGAGCAAAACCCTCTCTAATTACGTTTGCGCGCGCGGCGGAGGACAAAGCCAGAGGTTCAGGCAGGGCCTGAAGCGTTTCTTTGATTGTTGAGGCTTGTTTGCTTAAAATTCGTGCGCGCTCAGGAGAAAATTAGCATTTCTTTTTTCCGTGCGCGCCCAAGATACAAACTACTGATTGTGCTCAGCGCACAATGAAAGTGCAGCGCACACACCAAACGCGCACGACTTTTAATTAACTTGATTACGTACTTTAAACCTGCTAAAGTGTTGAAAAATCTATCATAACTAGAAATATACACAAAAATTAAAAAAAATTTAAGTTATCCTTTGGTACTAATGCATTTTATGCACGATTGTATATTGTACTTGAACCCATTTCGCAAAAATGTTTTCAGTTTGCAGAAGCTAAATAGATGTGTCTTGTGCAGTCGGAAAAAGCGCCGCCGATACAAGCAGGTATACACGTAGCTTCGACCGCGGTTATCGCATTGCGTTATCGCAATGCCAAACACTCACAGCTGCGCCACCGCCGCCTCCAATTCGGCATTACTTTGCCGTTTTATATTTATAGCACATCTTGCTCCACGTATTTGTTGCGTGCATCCGAGAAGTGTATTTACCTTCTCGAGATGTTTTCCTTTGTGCTATAAACTCAACGTAAACATTGCGCCCTGGCAGAGTCTCGATCGCACTTGAACGTTCTGCCACTTTTTCCCTTCTCGTACTTCGTACATGTGCGCCACTGGAAGAAAAGTTATTTAGAGCGCACCACGGACTAATTTGAATTTCACAACTTTCTAATGTCGCCTCGGCGAAACATTGCGCCCGTGAAAAAGTAAATGTCTATTTAGGAAATAAAACGAGCCGGAAGCGGCGAACGGAAAGACGCCGGCAATAAGCGCGCGAGCAGACAAAAGCAGCAGCAGGAGGAGGAGAAGAAGAAAAACTAGATAGATATAAAACTCTCCACTCTCTGTCTGCGGCAAATTTCCGGAATGGAATCAATAATACCCGGAAATTCACACCGGATCCGGGTATTTCAAATCACTACCTATATCTATATCCTTCTTGAACAATAAAACACGCAAAAAAGTTTAATCATCTAGCAACATATTGGCACACACTGCAATGGCAATACAATTCTATTAAACTAATTTATTCAAAGGGTTTTGAATACAAGAACTAAGAAATCTTGTTTTCCGCGGAAAACCAGTTTAAGCTACACTAATTTATTCACAACTAGCGCGTACTCTGCATGCACATATTGAACGCACCCCTTTTCATACCAGAAACCAGCATAAGCGTGTGAAAGTGTGCCAAGGAGCACTTTGCACTCCACACACTCAACACACTCCTTTTGCTAGCAATTAATATTATGGTGGAGGCGCCGCGCTACGCACAACAATACCCAAATGGTGCAAATGGTGCACAATTAAAGTTAAAAGATGGCATGTAAAAATGAATAAATAACGCGATGTGCAATGTCGATTGGTATGTTGGACGTCGTAAATTTTACAGCCCCGATAACCGGCCTCGTTAAACGTGTGCAAACATTGAAACCGGCGTTATTTAATTGCGAAGTGAGCGCTGTTTTTGCGCTTTTGTGTTTTTGATCAATTCAAAAAGGGTCGGACGCAAGTCTTGTTCGCAATGCTGTTGTTGCTGCGTTGCTAGCAATGAAATATCAACAATAAACAATCGGCGTGCGGCTAAATATACGAAATGATTGCTGGGTTATTTCTAGTGCGGACACTTTTATGCATATCGAACAATTTATGTACGCGTGTACTCGAGGACAAATCGAAATCGATTTTCACACGCTTCTACGCAGTACACAGATAAAAATAAAAATTTATTTTTTAATTGCGTATGTATTAATACTATAGAATTTAAGATGACGTGTGAAAACTTGATGCAGAAGTTTTTTCTGCAACTCACAGATTTCTGTGAGGAAAAGCGATGAGATGAGCTTTTCTTTGTGCGGTGTGTGGTACGTGAGCCGCCAGTTTCGCACATTTTCCGTTTTTATTTCGCGTTCGTGCCACGCAAAAAATACATATCGCTGCGCTGATATGAAGAACATAACCTCGGCACCTAATCGTAACTTTGTTTTGCGCGCACACATTATTAGTTGCTCGCAGCGCGCATGAAGTCATAAAAAAAGTCTTATTTCGTGTGCGCGCGATCAGTTGTTTGCACGCTGCAGCGTGTCGTAAAAGCTCCGAAAGCATAAATATACATGACGACGATAGCTCCGAATGCGTTTCTCCAAATGGCGTATAGATGTCATGTCGAACATAACCTGACGCGCACGCTTCAGTTCATCTCTCATCTATGCAATTTTCGCTAAAAAGCTCCCTGCGCGTGTGTAGGTTGTAAAAAATAGGCGTGTGATTTTTTTCACACGCACAATTTTTCACCTTTTAAGTAATAAACCGCAAAATGTGCGCGTATGAAAAAGGGGAATGTCGACGTGTAATAAGCTGCCGCCCCCGGGCGCGTACTTACACCGGCGGGTCTCATTTAAACTAACAAACTCAAATGGATAAACGCAATTAGTGCACACGGGCGGCGCTTTTTTTTTCATGACCCGCGCGCGAAATGAGGATGAATGAGTGCGTAAAGTCACGGCACAAGCAGGATGTACGACACGCAGCCGCCCCCCATACACATACACACGCATATCTGCATCATGACCCGAATTTTGGCGCGCACGGGTTTATTAGCGCGTCCCTTTTATTCACTGAACCATTGTGCGCGCGCGGAGTGCCGCATCCTAAGTTGTGTTCCGCCGCCGCCCCCAGGCCAATATGCCGTTTTGATTTATCTCGTCCACACGGCGGCGCGAGCTGTAATGAGTGCGGCGAGCGTAAGCTCCTCTTAGAAATCAGCGCCATGGGGGTGCCATAAACACAACAAATGCTCGATTTCCGATGCCGTTATCCGCCGCCCCCCATCTAGCGTCCAGCATATTTGTATCCATCGGGTGCGCCGCGTAAATCAAGCCCGAATCAAATATCAAAATCTACTAGCCGCCTATTAATATTCGGGTCCTGGGTCCGAAACCCACCCAAGACCAACCAGAATGTAATTCAAAATTTCAAAATTCTGCATGCTACGCTCGGAAAATGATCGTTTCCAAACGCTGCGCGTCAATCATTTTCGTTGGATGTAACGTGCAACTGAACACAAAACGTGACGTTTAGTTTTGATGTGAATTGTGCAACGTACACAATTTTTTCTGCGTTGATCCTTTTAAATAAGGTAAACGTTTTCGTTGCGGACTTTCAAGTCTGAACGCATTAAGAATTTACATTGATAAATCCTTGTTAGATGGTTAGATCCCGAGGAGAATTTTACGATGAGCTTCAAGAAGAGAGGGCAAAGTTTGAAACGCTTCAAAGCGGGTCTTCTCGTCCGCACACAACAAACGTCTATCCTTAATTTCGGTTTTATGCGCTGTAAACATTCTCCAAAAATTACTACCCCGCACACTGCAGCTGGTAGCAAAAAAATAATACGCGATAACAACAAAGAGATAAAACGCTGTTGCAAGAGCTTCCGGCCGTATCGATCCTTGGGCGCTCGCCACACTCCCGCACACGCATTGCTTGCGCCGCCAAGGCCCCCGCCGGAATGTAATCCAGCATTTTGGCGACTTATCAAAATCTTTCCTTCAATTATTCGGAGAGTGCGCGCCCCGGCTTAAAACCGCACTGCTTAGATTTTATCCAAAACTCTATTTAAAAAAAAACTCACAATGTTGAAACCTGTTCTCTTGTCTTGGTCAAGATGGAAGTGGAATAGTAGAGCCTGAAAGGCATTGGGATGGTTTCAAAGGGCTTAACCTCTTGTCATGTTGTAAAGCTTATGTTTCCGCAAGTCTTGCTCTTAGCTCTGTATTAATTTAATAAATAGATACACCTTTAGAGAGCTGCGGGCTCGTTAAGCGTGGCTGTCATGTATTCGTTAATTAACCACCACCGGCAGCAGAGGCTCATGGTCTGGAACCTTAAGTAAAACAACACCCATCTAGTATTACCTCACCAGGACTCGGTTTTGTTTGATGTCGTACGCCTATCTCCTCTTGGTGACAAATAACACACACACATCTAAATTGGATTCTGGCAAATTTGGCAATTTTAGAATATTTTATATTTTCCTGAGTGGAGATGAGGAGATGCTTCTTTGGGTAGGTGTTATGAATAATATCGGTTTGCTGGGGCGTGATGTTTGGCGCTGTTTCGTAAGGTTAATATCGTTTGGCGAACGGCACGAACCCGCCGCACGTCTAATCTGCTTCGACCAGGGCATGTAAATTATGTACGATCCATACAGCGTGCTGCTCGTGCACCTGCAGCATCTTGCAAAGGAGCGCACGTGTCGAACACGACCCCACCACCAAAACCGCAAATCAAAGCGTCAATTTCTTGTGCAATGTTTACACAATAGATTCCGAATCTGTATTTAGTGTTTACCCGCTGATACCGTGATACCTTGATGCATAGATCATTATAATTGCACTCGTTTGCTGATTATCAAATGTTTCGTGTTGTAGAATGTTGCTGGGAGAGCCAGTAAATTGTTTCTAACACATTACTAGAATTCTACAAGCGGCACGCGGATGCAGCGGCTAATGTAGCATTTTTCTCGCCGGTAATTTATATTTGCTTTCGGAGGTCGGTGTAATTTCGGAGATATATGCGACACGAATTAAGCCGCTCTCGGCGTAACAGTCGGCCATAATAAAATAAGCTTAGTTTTCCTGCGCGCCCGTCTTTGGCTTTAGGTGCAACAGCCATAAAAGCTATTCAACGCGCTATATTTCACCGTCCCGTCGGATATTTAATACTTTCCGGTCAAACAATTGGATTGACACAGAATTTAGAACCCTACAACGCGATAACTCACCAAAAAACCGAAAAATTAATTCTAAGTCACACTAGATGTTAATATGGAGATGGAGTTTTGTTTGATTGTTTTTGCCAAAAAGACGGCGTTCTGCACTTGGCCAGCCACGGACACTTTTGGCGCGTCGACGAGAGCTGCGACAAAAGCGCACGGCAGCGTTCCAGAATCGCGATCCAAACGAAACGACACCGCATCGCATCCGTGCCATTAAATCTTACATATTACGCCGCTCGTGCGGTACACATAAAAATAAAATGGCAGCGGTTTTATGTTTAAATGGGCATGTACTCGTTTTTTTCTCTTCTCTGCGTCGTCGTCGACGTCCTGCACCGCGAATGATATATCAACAATAAAAAATTCGTATATGCGTGCATGGAGCGGTCGCCGGTCGTTATATTTAAGTTTGCGCGTTTTCGTCAAAGAAACGGTTATCTCTTCCTCACAACACACAGAGTGTCACAGAAAAAAACCCAAAATTCCACCAAAAACCCTAAAACTTTCAATAGTTTTGCAGAAAAAACAAATTTTCTGTAACACTTTGTATAAATTCTATACCTGAGATAGACTGTCGCGGTAACCGGCATGAGGGTTGGTATACGTGACGTTTTAACGTTTTGACATGCGAGTAAAATTTTTATTGCCTCCGTTGTAATTGAATATGTAAAGTATTTTACGTGAGGAGCCTGTGCGGGGTCGTTATTCGCCCCCCGGCTCCACGAAAACGAAACCGGAAGGACGCTCCAAACTTCCGAGAAAGCAAATGATCGTGACATCCCCGAAAAGGGATCCCAGGACTTGTGTCGAAGGAGTCAAACTTGTTTCTAAGCCGCGCGTTTGAATGAATGCACAAAATATGCAAACAAAAAAGATTTCACTTTATCTTAAGCAGGTTTCACCCGGCAAAAGTATAGAGTAAGAGGGGTTGGTATGTCTGGACTTGACACATTCTGTATGTATTGGTGTTATGTTAACCAGCCGGGGTTGTCAATTTCAATTTCCGCGCAGGTATTCGAACGCTTAAACTGTCAAAGTGCGGATGTTCGAAATTAGGTTTTTGGACACATGGAGGGCAAACACTTAGGTATTCCGCATTCGTGCATTTGACTTTGAAGCTATCTTCTAGTTAACGTCTAGTCTATTTTATACAAAGTGTTGCCAAATGTTTTTGTCGTTTTTTTCGTTTTTGGCGAATGCAACCGAGGTAAATAATGCAAAATGCACGCTGCGGTGAAATTGTGTCACGATGCATACATTCCGATATTCTGCTTCAAGCTGGATCCGAAAACCGCAAGGCTCTCAAGTGATCCGTGCCGAAACTGCGAACGGGCACCTTGCGAAATGTGTGGAGTGGGCCGAAGAGATAAATGTTGCCTTAGGAAACACACGAACATTTTGGGGGGTGAACTCGGTATAATCTTTGGGCATCCGCTCGTGCACTCCATTCAATCAGTGCCGATGATAGAAAATTCAAGCGCCCGGGCGCTTTCCACAGTCTGCGCTTGGCAATTATTAATGAAAGATATATTGGCTTCGGTCGGCTTTCGTACCTTGTAGACTTGTAGCAGTTTGTTTCATTTTTATTTCCTCGCAAAAGTAGATTAATCAAATATTCATCATCAGAATTTCGACACTTTGTCCAAAATTGCAACCTTGCTCAGCATGGTGGGCATATGCCGGAAGCTGGGGTTTGGGTTTGGCTGGGAATGAGGGGTTTTAATATTCAGCAAATCTGGTGTCATCTCGGCGGCGATTTTCGCATGACGGTCCAAGGAATGTGTGCACGCACGGAATATGTGCGCGGAGCGTAATATGTTGGCACCGAGACGCAGTCGTATAACTATAACTTCGAGCCGACTTGGCTGCTTTTTCGGGGGCCGGTCTGTAACTTTCGGACCGGGAGGGTCGGTCGTCCGTCCGGCGGCGGTGGCGGCGGCGGCAATCGCGCCCGCACACGCATTCGTCTCTAAAAGTCCAAATGCTTTCCCGGGGATCATAAATATAACGCTTCATTTGTGCCACAAGGGTAGCATCCTAGCCGCGTCTCCCTTTATCCTGCCATCTTCCTTTTGGACTGCTGAGAGTCTCGCAGAAGCAGTTGACATTTACTTCTTTCTGTTTTTTTTTTCTCTGCTCTCGTTTTCTTTTACGTCGGTTTGTTTTGGCGCTTTTTGATATTTGCTAAATAAAAAATGCAGACAACACTGCGAAGTGTTTGGTGTAAGATTTAAAAGTAAATAAGGGCGGCGGGTTACAAGGACTATTAGTTACAGGCCCGTAATATGTAAGCAAATGCGATGCGCACACAAAGCGGATATGATGAGTAGGCAGATCGCATTTATCGCCTGTCTCGTGTGATCGTTCAACCCCCCGATTCGACCGATCGACCGCACGCTTGCCCTTTACTTCATATCGCAATAGGGGTGGTTATAGATCTGCTACCATTAATCTTTAAATTCGAGTGTTTATTGTGAGTTTTTTAGGCAAAAAAAATTCCGAAAAAATAATTTTTCAATTGTCTTGGTCTTTGATATGTTGTTAAAAATCAAAAACCAGTTTGTGCCAACGGCATGAAATTCGCAAACAGAGGGCACGAAACGCATGAAACGGCGGTCCGATTGTGTTGATTCGTCCGCGCGTTGTTTATCTTTCGGTCGGTCGGCGGCGGCGGTTCGCAACTCGCGTTCGGCGCGCTGGAGCGGGCCGCGCGCGCGATCGCGCCGCCGCCGGGCCGCAGTCGGCATCGCACGCTGTCCGCGATCGCACGCACGTGCCCTCTCTGTCAGAGTTGCCGCCGCCGCCGTTGCCGCCACCCCCACCTTAGCGAGCGCCGAACGACGATGAGTCTCGCGCGCCACCAACAGCAGCAGTCTTCAAGTTGCGGGCCGCGCGGCTAGAGTCATCCGCCGCCGCCAGTCACGAGCGCACACGCGGCAATTCGCACACCGGAAACCGCGCGCCCCCACACACCGCGCGTAAATGTAGATAGTGCAAACACTCAAGTGAGATCCAAGTACCTGCTAATCGAAACGAAAGATTTAAAAAAAAACCCACTCTCTCTCCTCTACAACTACTACCACTAAGGAGATAGCATCAATAGCATCAGACACCCACCAACACAAGCACCTCCACACTGATCCAACAACAAAATAGTTATAAACAAACAGAGAAGAAAGTTATTTTCCTAAACGTATCGGGGACTATTCCACGCTACGAAGATGTTGACCATGTCGACGCTGATGATGCCAGCACCGCCGATGACGGCCATGAACACACCCGGACAGCTACCGATGACAGCGAAATTGGATCAGAGCGCAAAGTTGTCCTCGCTGAATCACAACACGACGAACATGAACAAAGCAGGTATGTGCAACTCGCTGCCAACAAGTTTCTACAAACGGAAGCGTTTTACACACCGGATTCAACATGTGGGGAGCTAACTTTTCCTCCATTCCAACTTTTTGTTCAAAGAGTTAATCGGTTGAATATTCGCCATCTTCGCGTAATTAAACTGCGGTGACCACTTAGACCCAAAACGGACATAAAATCTTTACAGCTTGTTTTACTAGGTGCCACTTATAACATTAATTTCCTCTCTCCGAATGTCTGCGTCGAGTTAATTAATAGAAGATATTCAGAATTGTGAAAAAATATTTTCGCAGACGTTGGCGCTTGTTTTACGAGGTGGCATTTATTCATTAATTTGTTCGGTTGTAGTAACCCATCCCCATCTCCTTCTCCATCCAAGTTATCTCCAACTTTCTTATTGTCTATCCGCTGGCGGCGCGCGATTAAATACTTTGAGTTGAGAAGTTTATTCATTCCGGTAGCCAAGTTAGTAATCTGCATTAGCAACCTGGTGAAAGAAAACGAATATCCGAAATCTTCAATTTCATCCGCGTGGATCAAGATAATTAAATTCGACATCTAATACGACATCAAAGTAGCGGTAGGAGTGGGGGATAGGATGGGAGCTTCTTATTTGGATCAAAGTTAGGCGTGATATTGGTTACAAATGTGCAGCGTAACAGTGCCAGGCACCAGATTCGAGGACAAAGGAAGAGTCGAACTGGGTCGGCCACTGCGGCGTTTTCTGATCGGCGCGCGATTCCTTTTATTAACTACCGGATGTCTTCACTTATTGTATACACCCCCCGACCCATCCTGTGGGCATAATTCTTAACTTGGAAGGAAATTGAAAACCAAAAGAGAAAAAACTTCCGGCAAGCCACAATTGCGGTCTTGCACGTACGTACAAACTCGCCGGGGCATATTTATATTATCTCCGTGTGTGTCGCAATTTCGGGGTGCAATATTTTAGAAACGTGTGCTTGCGCAGCCGTAAAACTTCCGCAGCCAGCAAGCAAGCAAGCGCGCGAGTAAATTATAATAGCCATTGTTCTCCGGGCGGCTGATACGTTAAACGTAATCGGATCACGTATTTCCCGAATCATTATAAAATATTTTTATTTTGCGCGGTGATTTCTGCGACGCTCGTAAAATACACACGGCTGTAAAAATAAATGGAATAATTATATTGCACGCTAAAGTTATGCGTTATTTTCGAATAAAAATCCCGGAGCGAGCGCAACATTTGCGGATGACAGTTTTGTAAAATTATCGACCGTGGGGGCGAGAAAATTCCAGCGGAGATTTTCTTAGCTACTCACTGGGATAGTTGTGCACACCTTGCACGTGTTTACCATGCCAACGACTCGCCGCTTCCATCCAATCTAGTTGCATTATTAGAAGTCGCCGGAAGTGGTAGGAGGATGGAGTTTGCTTTTGCTTTGTGGATGATATTCGTTCCGGCGATGCTGAATCCGCAAGACCCGGAGAGTGTATGCGCATGCATTAAGCGAAGAACGCGTGGCGGCGCGCAGTGAGACCTTATCGGAATATTCAGTTCTAATTCGAAAAGGGTGCCACTGCCGTCGCCCGTCATTACGCCGCGTTTCTTGCATTCGACATCGCGCGGCCCATAAAATCGGCGCGCCGATTTGCAAACGAAATTGATTCCGCACATGTCGTCGCGTCTTTCCTTCTCCTCTCGCGAGAGAGTGTAATTCACATCCAGAATTTAAATTCTCCGCAAAAAAAATACAAATTTCGCCTTGTAATAAATATTGTATCAATAATGAATAGCCTTATAAGTCATAAACATGAGTGGCCATAATGTACATATCTATTTTTTAAACAGGATCATATTTTGTATAAATTGTAATTTTTATTAAAAAAAAATGGTGGAGGCGCCTTGATATTGACGTTGTTCGAGCGCATTAATATGCACACACGCTGGGCGCAATTTAAACACACTTGGATTCAACTCGACGCGCTGCATCACACCTAAGTAATTGCCTAATGGACAGGGTCGTGCATGTCGCGGTCAGCGCACACAGTGCGCCCTCATTACCCGCTGAAAACATTTTCCGCTTAATTGCATTTATCATAGCGGCGGCGGCGTTGGCGGCACACGTGAGAACACATTGCATGCGAGGCGATGGAGCGCTTCGGTTCGTGCTTGAAGATAGTCGAGATATACACGGTGTAACCTGCGACGCAACAACACCCAGAGCCTTTGCATTACATTAGATTAATTGAACGTCGAGCGGAGTTACTCGGTTTGCACGTGCAGTCGGGCGCCGTCATGTTGTGTTTATTCGCGTTTCATTCATATCGTTTGTGTGCGGCGCCGTGTGTTTGCAATTATGTCGCGCGTCTAATAGAGTGGTTCGTATCGTTTGTCTGTCGGCGGTGAGCGCCGGAGCGTGGTCGCACATGCCAAGAGGCGGCCAAAAGCGCAAACCGCAAACATGTTTTATGCAAATGATATGTTTAAGATTGGTTGGTATGTTTTCACTCAAGCTTCTAACATCAATACTTGGATACTTAAACCATTCAGTGTATAATTAACATTTTTCTCTATTTTCATTGTTTTTTCACGGTTTTGCGGTACAAAAAGTGGTACTTTAGACACGACCGTTACTAAAGTATTTTAGCCACGGATTTTAGTCACGAAGTGAACCAAAACTCCCGTTTAAGTCCGTTTAATATGTACCGCAAAAACCGTGAGTAAAATACTTTAGTCACGGGTTTTAGTCACGGAATGGAGCTTGCGTATTTGCAGTCTGTGCACTAAAAGTTCAATTTCCACATTGTTGATTTTGGTTTTTATTCACAAAATTTAAATAAAATTGTGCAAAAATGCGTAAACTATATTTCGTTATAATTTGGCGGCTAAAGTACTTTAGTCATGGATTTTAGTCACGGGATGAAGCTTGCGCATGCGTGTATCTAGTCTGTGTACTAAAATTCGTTTTCCGTTATGTTGATTTTGGTTTTTATGCACAAAATTTAAATAAAACTGTGCAAAAATGCGTAAACTATATTTCGACATAATTTGGTGATTAAAGTACTTTAGTCATGGATTTTAGTCACGAGATGAAGGTTGCGCATGCGTATTTGTAGTCTGTGCACTAAAAGTTCACTTTCCGTTCTGTTGATTTTATTTTTTATGCTCAAAATTTAAATAAAACTGTGCAAAAATTCGTAAACTATATTTTGTCATAATTTGGTGACTAAAATACTTTAGTAATGGATTTTAGTCACAGGATGAAGCTTGCGCATGCGTATATCTAGTCTGTGTACTAAAATTCATTTTTCGTTATGTTGATTTTGGTTTTATGCGCAAAATTTAAATAAAACTGTGCAAAAATGCGTAAACTAAATTTCGACATAATTTGTCCGGCGGTTTTCGCTATTTGGCGAATGTTTTTTGCTTTCCACTCTAATGTATCCTATGAAGTACGTATTTGGTTAGCCGTATGACACAAATATAAAATTCATCCAAGCGACGCCATTCAACCACAATCCACTTTCGAATCCAATTTCATCCAGTCGAAGCGATCACAAACAAAAATTGCCCGCATATTTGAGTGTTCGGAATTTTGCGCCGGCCGCCCACCCACGGAAAAATTTGATTTTTTTTTAATCGCCGCATGGTTAAACCAATTTGGCGCAGCACGAAAATTTTTGCGCGCCGCCATAAACGGCATGTGACGTTTCGCGCGAGCTGTTATTGAACTGTTTAAATTACGTCGACTTTTGTGCCGTGTTGCATGCGTTTTTATATTTTACACGCACCTCTAGCCAATCGGATCTGCGCGCGCGTCGCAAATACGTTATTTCCTGTTTTCGACCTCGGAATGCTACACAACACACAAAAAAAAAATTAAATGCGGACGGAGCGACCTTTTTGATGTTTTCCCCTCTGCACACCGCCAATATTAACCTTTTTCAAAGGGGATATTGCTAATTAGCCATCAATAAGTTTGTCGCAAACATTTACGAAAAAAAATGCATTAATTAGTTTGTCGAGCGACTTTTAAATGGCAAATTAAAAAGTGCGCTTGACTGCGTGAATGTCGCTCGTTAAAAAAAAACATTCACCCCGGCCAATTTGCACACACTTGTGCGTCGCGTAAAAGTTGTCGAGAATTTTTGACGAATATCGTGTGCTCGTGCTGTGGTAGGAAGGGAAAAAACTGGGCGTGTGTATAAAATGTGTAACGCTGATACTAATTGAGGTATTATGTAACGATTGCAATTTGCGACGGTTGTTTCCGTTCGCTCGGTTCGATTTCAATTATTTGCGCCTAACGAGCGACGCGGACGTGGCATGCGCTGATTTCATTTAGCGACGCACTGAAACGCCGAGAGAACAAACTTGTTATTAGATCGGCATGCATGTGACGATTCATTTAACAGTGATTCGATTTAATTTCATTAAATTCATCATCATCATGACGGTGTTGTGTGTTTTTCTCCGGTTGAGTTTTTTTTCCTCGCGCGTTTTTTTTTTTGAACTAATGTGGGTTTTATACGAGCGTACAGCATAAAAAGCACATTGTTGTCACGACACGTAAAACCGTCATATTTTGCTATCACTCTGGTTATCCTTAATGGCGGCGGCGACGAGTGAGAGTGCTCTTTTACGATAATTCCGCGCCCCGCAAAACCACCACCGGAACACCTTTTTAATTAGCACTCTACATGTTTATCACATAATTAATAGACATTATGTAATGTAGGCGGCTATTAATCTTTTAAAATTAATTTTCGCTCACGCGCGCGCTCGCTCGTGCGCATCGCAAGAATCGATAATTTCCAATTAGGCGCTCAGGTACAGGTTTATTGAATTAACCAAAAGTACCAGCTACGCAAATGGAAAATGCAAATGGAAAATGCTAAAAGCATGTTTCCGAAAACAACGCAACAATCACGAATCTATTAAATTGACGTTGAATTAAAAAAAAAAAGCAACGAGTAAAAAGTTCATTTATAATTAACGCGCATAGAAGCGTGGAAATATCGTGACGCGGCGAAAGAAGCGCAAGAAAAACCACACACACCAAGCTCGCTGCACTTGTTTTACATGCGACTAAGCCATATTAAACCTTTGTCTTTGAACAGCTTTAACTTTATGACACTTTAATAAAATATGATTTTTTTATTCGCTCGTTGCGGCGCCGTCGCGCCAACCGCTTTTGTTCGATTCTTTTTAATGTGCTTTTTCTTTCCAACAATGCCACAACGTCGGTCGACAATTCTCGATTTAACTTTTATCCTGGTTAGTTTTTTAACCACCACTCGTGTATAATAATCATTATACAACTATTTTATAATTATTAACTCGGTGATTGTGATTTATGATAATTAAATTTTTGCGCAAAACTTTTGATATAGATTACTAATGATCGGAGGATGAATTCCGGCTTTTTGTTCATGTCGCCGGCATTGCCGTTGCCGCCGCCCCCGGTCGTCGCCTCGGTCGTTTTTATATCGGTCCGCGGCGCGCTTTCTTCCTTTTTGTCAGCGTTGTCCTCCAATTTCCCGTTATTTATTGAGCACTCTAGCGGACAGGCAATGTGCGAGCGGCGGCGCCGACGACGGGGGCGGGTGGGGGTGAGCCCGGCGCGGCGCTGTATTGTGCGTCCCGGCGTCGCTATATCTTCTTGTTGTAATGATTTCTTAAAAATAATAATTCTTGTGTAGTGGCGCCTGGCGTCGACGTAATCGCCAAAGCGCTGATGCCGCCAGCTTTCAGCCGCCTCCAAAGCGTCGCGCGTACGTCCGGGAAATTTCAATGTAACCTATTTAAAATAAATAAATCACGTTAAATAATCTATGTGCCAGCGCGGCTTAGCAATAAGTTCAACTTCTTACCCGAAGCGAGGAAAAATCTCAGCGAGCTTGCTAATAGTTTCCCGAGCGAAGAAAGTGAAAGAAAAGTGATTAAACAAGTGCTTGTAAAAACAGCGTTCGCTTCAACTCAGCGCTCGATGCTCGCTTTGAGTGCAGTCGAGTGAATCGTATCGTCCGCCGCTGCCGCCCCTGCGCCAAAGAACCAGCTCTTTAGATTCGGCACAAACTATCCGCGCAGCACCCGCTCGTTCCGCTCGATTCATCCGGCCTCTTTTCGTTGAATACAAATTGCAATATCTGGATAATTTATTATAACCCTCTTTTGCAACCCTGCCGCCGCCACCGCCGCCTTCGTATAAATTTTTCGCTTGATATATGAATTGTCGCGTGTCGTATAATTAATGATAACGGAGAAAAATTGTAATATTCATAAGGTAATTAAGCATTGCGCACCCTGCACCACAACCGCCCCTTTTACCTGCTAACCCTCTTTATTCTACAGCCAGCGTTGCTCGTTTAGTTGTGTGTATACTCTGCTTAATTTGCGGCCATTAAAGTGTTTAGCATCGTAAAAATTAGAACAAGACGTTGCGTTCCTGCCAAGAACCAAGAACCATGCTTATCTTATAGTGGAAATCGTTACAACAAACGTTTAATACTTATCCATATATATTCGTTTCCGTGTTTAATTGTAATTAAAAAAAATAGTACGCAACATTCAAATTACTTTACTTTTCCTTTAGAAAATCCGTATTTATATGCAGTACTTGTATAAGAATCTATTGACAGTCCTTGTAATAACACGCGTGTAATAGTTGAAAGTTTAACTTTGCTGCAAATTTAATATTTAATATTCGCGTTGGCGGGGTTGTTGCGCCGGGAAAGAGTGTGATATATCGTTGGCGTGACGAAGGTGACTCGGCTTGACTTTCCTTTGATAAATTACCATCGACGAGACAATCATTTATCCCTCATCTTTTCGAATTTTCCACACTGCGATGGCGGCGTTGATAGCACGCCTGACGGCCTCGATACAGAAGACTCTGCGCCCCGAAAACGAGGAAGTGATGTAGTGTATCGTAATGCGTATATATGATCTTATTTGCACGACGGAAGGCAAAAGCTCTTCAAAAAACGTAAAAAAATGAAACAATTTCAGCGCTGCGAATATTTTTTTCTCTGCCGCTGGCACAAATCAAACAAAAATGTTGTCAGTGGAATAGGAATACGCAGTAACAAAATGAGAAGCGTTGGGTTTTAAGAAAGCTTTGTGAGGTTGGTTTGGTTATTACACCCCTTGGTGCAAGGCGTGCATTTGGCAGGTCCCCGAATAACTTTCGCCATAATCGAGCGAAAATAGCGGAAATCCAGGAGTGTAACGCCGACCAGCGTTGGTCCTAGGCTGAATCAAAGCTTTTTCGGGGCCACACGCGCCCGTTCGGCCGAAAATTTAGCTACCATTAGTGCCGTCAAGTTTATCATCATATGCAGGCGAGCTTCCGACCCTCATAAATTCTACTTTGGTTGCGACCCACCGTGTCGGTGTATTCAACGCGCCACGGAAAGAATTATCTCTCTAATGTACCTCGTTTACTGCACAAAAGCAGCCGTCTTTTTTGCTATTCTATCCCATCGTACGTACAGTAGCTTTTCGTGCGGGGGATTAAAAGTGCAACACGTATGTCAAGTTATGCGGCATCGGCACTCCGCGTTGGTTTTTCCGCCGACTAATCCAATTAGCCACTACGAGTAATTAAAATTTGATTATTCCTGTAGTCGTTGACCGTAACCCGTAACCGAGGCATTGTGTCGGCGCGCACGCCGAAAACGCTCCGTACTCAAAGCTCGCGCTTTTGTTTTCTATTAAAACATAAACGTAAATATGTTGCATTTTCGATTCCGGTCGGGCACGCAATTTCACAAAACCACCACGCACCTCATACCGTCCGTTGCACGAAACCCCACCGTCAGGTTACACCCTAGTAAATTTCGGCGTTTGTAGCAAACAAGCTTTTGCCATCGAGTGGTATAATCATGGAAACTCATTGCGTGCACGAAATACAAAACGAATTCTATTGAACTGCAAATAAATGCAAAATTTGCACGCACATCCAGTTAAAGGCATTTCAATATGCGCACATATACACTACCACCATCAACCCCCTGGCCACACAATGCCGAACAAACAACATTGTGAATTCGCATTCGTCCTTTGCAATCTAAAACAATTACACGTTAGCGCATAGCGCACGAAATTTCCCAGGCCACAGCAAGATTAATACACTTGACAGATCCATGATGAATAGTGGTGGGGGTAGTGAAAAAAAACAACACAACCTAATTCGTGTTAGCGCTGGGGTGTCGTGCGGGGTCGCATTGATTGTTGTTGCGTTTTAAAAGGCCATTTTAAAAACTACAGCACAACGAATTGTTGTGCATCGCCGAGGGTGGGTAACGTTATAATTTTCACCTCCGAGCACGCAACCTTTGTTATCCGCTCGGCTCGGAAAAGTCCTTCACACACACACACACACAACGATCTAGGTTTATAATCGCTGAGAATGAGAATACTAAATAGACCCGAGGAAAAAAATTATATTGATTTGAGTGCTAATGCGGAAAAACACTGAGGTGGGCGGAGCTTAAAAACACAAAATACCGGAAAACAGCTTGTTGACGCTGCTAAAATTAAGCGCAATTAAAAAAATGCTATTTTTACACTGCGCGGCGCTGAAAATGATAAAAATTGATTCGTTTTGGCGAATTTTTAATGCGCACACTAAGTAATTGAGTCCCATTAATGTGGAAGTGCGCGGCGATAGCCAGTGACGCGCGTACCCGATGCGAATTTAATTAGGAAAACTTTTCCAGCGCGTCGTGTCCCTTTTTCCGTGCTGTGCTGTGCGATGCGATGCGCTCATTTTGCATACCGCGAGCGTCGCCGATTTCAATCAATAGCGAAAGTATCAACAAAGTCTTAAAAACTCGCAACGTCCGCACTTCGACGACCGCCGCCCCCCGTCTGCAAATGGGATTTGCCGTCATCTTCGAGAGCTGATACTAATAGATCCATAAAGGTTTCGTAATTAAAAAACTTCGACTTTCTTAGGTCAAAGAAGAAAAAAAATCAAAATTTTTACCTGTAGAGGATATAGATGAGTCTATGAAAATTTTTGCGTTTGCTTTGTTTCCGGTTTATGCGCGCCGTGTGTTTGCCGTCCACGAATATGCAGTAAATACGTTTCTATTCCTAATACGGAGAGAATCATCGTGTTCGACCGGTCGTATTTTGGCGCAGTCGTGGGTGCGCGGAGTTAAACTCTGGAATGGTTGGGCGCTTTCCCGCTCTTTCATCGCATTTCGGTCGATGTGCGTCTGCCTTTTTATTCCGAACGTCGGACGTTTGTTCCGCCGCGCGCTCCAGCCCGACATCTTCCTCTTTGTTCTCGCAGTCGTCCGACTCGTCGGGTTTCGGGATGCCGCCCGCAATAATTCACCGAATTCAATTAAATCCAGGAAAATATTTTTCGCTTCTCCTTTGTGCTAACAAATAGGGTACTTTTAGTAAGATATTATAATGCAGTTCTTTTTTCGTCGAACAACGCCGTGTGTTTATTGAAAACGTTGACGGCCGAGAAACGGATTCAACGTCGAAAACGCAATTACAGCCAATGGTAATGTATGCCGCATGATTGCTCTGGCGGCAATAAGTATCTGGCCGGCTGCCCACTTTTCCACACACCCATATATATATACAGTGCGTTTTTGACGGAAGTTTATTTTTTGCCATGTCGATATCGCATTTCAGACGCAGTTGAAATATTGACCTCGCGCACGCTCCAACGCCGTCGTTGCCGCCGCCAGGCGAGTAGTATTTCACACCTCGGCGTCGCTACAGCTTTTCGCCGGCGTCTCCTCATCCTCATGGTCGCGCTTTCCGCACGGCCGATCGGTTCGCATTAAGCTGCGCTCCACTACGCGCGCGACTTACCTCCTCGGAGCTTAGTTAGTCCGTTTATTGATCAGATAGTTTTGAGCGTAATTAATGGCAACTTCCGTAATCACCTACTGTTTGCCTCCTAATTTCATTTTCGAACTGGAATCAGGTCCGAGCGTGCGCGCGCCATTTATTAATTAGATTACGCGATTCCACTTCACTTGACGCGCGCGCGGTCGACGTAGGCGTATAATTTAATTATCCAGCTTCAATTACATTTTTTCAACAACTCACAGGACGCTTAGTCAAAGTCAGGGTATTAATTGAAAAGTGTAGCGCGATTTTTGCGTTCTTCAACGCGAGCACAATTTGCTAAAGTGCTACGTAAAGCTCACCAACGTGTGAGCACATCCTGCGAAGCGAACTGTAATCAAATATGAGAAAGCGATGCGTCTTCCCGCCCGTATCAGGTAGCGTTTCGCCAAATGGGATCCGATCCGGCGCACCGCATTTACATCTGATATTCAGCGACTCATATGCAAAATTACATTCGCGCACACTTTACCCGTACGGGGGACTGGGGGCGGTGGTACACGTGTCGGCACGGCGCAGGGTGTTTGTTCTTGCCTGCGTCTTGGCTTCCTCATCCGCGCACAGAGAGAGGAGAATTCGACAGAGTCTCGCCGCTTGCGGCTTTTTGTTCTCTCGTTGCCATCCGCAACGTCGTAATTCATTCGACGTCGCGGCGAATTTGCGCTGCGTTTAATGCGCCTCTTTCAACCCCTGCCACCCAATCGATACAATTATGAATGACACGCATCGACATCCAGTTTTGTTTATGATTTCCGATGACTTGTGTTTCCCCAAAGCTGGAAATCTTGACGTTTTCATGAAAATCGGTTAAAAATAAATATTTTCTTGATGAGTGTGCGGGGGTTATATCATCCCTATCCATAGGGATGTGGTATTTTTTTCCGCTTTCAGGGAAAACGTTTTTTTTTTTATTCCGAGCGCGCTCTGTGTGGGAATTTATCGTTTTTCAATACTTATATCGTAAATTATGTTTTTGACTCAAAATTCATCATTTTTAGTACTACGCATATTTTAAATATGGATTAGTGAAATAATTCATACAGCAATTTGTCGAATTGCGCGATTCGGAGTGAAAATAAATAAAATGTTTGCATTTTTGTTATCGCAAGTCTACGCGAAGGTATTTCATCATAATTAGGTCGTGCATAGTTTCGCTTTGGATATTATTGAATACGCTGCTGGTGGAGAGATTCGGCGCTCGCGATTATAAACTTTGAGTAAGCATTTCCGCGCCTCGTGCGCGCGTTCCATACCCCTAATATCGGCCACGCACGCCACGTAGTTTACCGGCAGCCGTTATTATTATAATACGCCAATAAATCTCGTTAACGGGCGCGCATTTTCTATATCAGGAATGAATTTTACACGTCGTCGCTGCGCGCGCGCAATTTGTGCGCAAAATCGTACATAATTTACAATGCAAATTGCGGGCGCCGCTTTTTAAGAATGCTGCCTTGTCATAGAGAGTTAATTTAATGTGCGCGCGATGCGGTCTCGCTCGAATTACCATTCGATAAATAATTCGCTTCGAAAAATCATGACTAATTCAGCTACCATCCATCTTCGCGAGCAAGATTCCGTGTTCAACACACCAATAGAATTTATATTGATAAATGATTCATCTAACGTTGCGTGTATCATTTTGAAAATTTAATTAATCGCATCCCGCATAAAATATTAACCTCGAGTTTTAGTATCTGAGGGTTACAATTGTAACACAGAGAGAAGAAAAAAATAATAAAATAAGAAGAAGTTTGTGCGAGAGAATAGTCCGGCGACGATCGCTGTTTGTAACTGTAACTGCGAAAGCTCTCGAGCGCAGCTTTTTGCTATCCGTCGGCGCGCTGTTATCGGTTAGCGTCACTTGTCCGACTCATTATCGACTCCCGGACGCCCCGGCTGCGATCCGCAATCATTACAAATAGTGCTGACTGCGAGCGTTTCGCTGGCGCTTCCAACATTTTTATCCCGAAATTTGGATCGCTTTATTTCGCCCGGTGGCGTTCGCCGCACCGACTGCACTGCAAGAAGCTTCGGCGACAGCGTCAAAGAAAAGCTGCTTCAAGTTATCGCCGCGTTATTTGCCAGCACACCATCGCAAACGTCATAGTTGAGTTTTTGCTAAATTGCATTCCGTCTAATCACCTGCTACGGCCATTCGGGAATTAATTCCAGATACACTGTATAGTATAGTATTTTTAGTTGGTTTCTTGGGAGTGCTTAAACTTAGACGCCGAAAAAATGTCGATCAATAGCGTAAACATGTATGCAATGTATGCAACCAAATATACACCGAAATATGTTGAAAGCTACTCTGACGTGTATTTACTAATTTGATTATATTCCTTCTTGTGTTGCAGAGCACCATCACATCTTTGTCGGCGATCTCAGTCCTGAGATAGAAACGCAAACGCTGCGGGAAGCCTTCGCGGCGTTCGGAGAAATATCGTAAGTTCATATGAACATCTACACGTCCCCTACTTCTACCTAATTACATTATAATCCGCGAGCGCGCGAGCGAGGAATTAAAATTTCGGAACTAAGCTCGTTACTTTACGTGAGTTGGAAATTGTTTCATCATTTTCCCAAAAAGCGGCGCCCGCTATTTAGAAATTAAACATATTTTCCGCCTGGCGTGCACTGCAATTTCCAAGTCTTATATAAGTTCACGCTCCAAGGCATACAAGGAAATGTGTACCTGTGGTTGAGCAAACAATGCGCAGCGCTAAATTAGCCACCTCCCGCCTTCCAACCCTTTTCACCTCTTTCTTTTAATGCAATTCTGCAAATCATAGCACAATACCGCATTGTTTTTTTTCCTTCGTTGTAATCATAACAATTGATTCTTTTCTTATTATACCACAAGCGTGTGCCTTGGACGTATATTATTTTATGTCGGGGGTGGAAGAGACGCAAGCAAAAGAAGGGAAAAAAACGCGAAAACGCCGAGCGTCACGAACAAGATTTCTCCGACATTCCCGAACGCGATAAGATTGAAGCATGAGGCATTGAAGGTTGTGCCACCATTGTGCGGCGTCGAGTTTTCCCGGCTGTTCGGCTAGTTAACTCCAGAATGCCAGCGCCAGGAGCCCCGTATTCAAATTTATGTATATGTAGGACTGGTCATTTTTTACGTTTCTTTCATTAGCTACCCAACCCCCGACTAAATTTATTTTCTTTCAGGCTGAGATTCAAAAAATCAGTTTTGATTTCGCGAATATTTTTCTTGACCAGTTTTGTGAATTTGTTGTGCTTTTGTGTGTGTGGGTGTATATATTGGGGAACATTACCGCACTTTTGTGCCTCCCAGCAGCCGGGTAGCACTCCGACGTAATGTCGCCCGGCGCCTCCACCAACCGTAAAATATTTAAACTGTCCCCGCATAACCACAATAAATATCACTAGGGGGAAATAAAACTAGAGCCGCCGCCGCCGCCGCCGCAGAAAACTTTTTTTGCGCCGGCTCTCTTAATTATGCTTTTCCACCAATTCCGCTCATAGCCACCACAAACCACGCGCACGCCGTGGCTTCAAAAAGAAGGCGCACATCGATTTTCCATCAAGTGAATTTCTTGCACTAATTTTTCGTGCAGAATAGGAAAAAAATCCATCCGAAGACTTACAATCAGAAAATGTGGGTGAGGTTATTACCTAACCGCCCCGTAACCCAAATAGTGGGATGCACATAACTTTTGCGCGCTCTTGCACATAAAAAGGTATTGGTAATGGTTTAGTGCCGGCGGGCGCATTGTGAGGTCGCGCACGTAGAGAAGCATGTGCGTTATTTTTGTCCAGCTGTATTGTTTTATGCATTCTTTATACATCGCCGGCGCAGCACAGACAAATCTCCGAGGAACACGTCGGAAGTCGGCAGGCATAAAAATAAACCAAAGCGAGGCAAACGCGAGCAATTTCTTCTCCGCTAGCTAGCCGAGGAATCCTGCCTCTGCCTCATGCCCGGAGAGTGAAATATACACGCTGACATTCGCCTGCGCGGCTACATATTTTATTTTATTCGCATAAAAATTCATATTCACTTGCATATTTGCAAGTCTAATATGAAAATTTTAAGCGCGCGCGCATGAAATATTTGTGATAAGAGATGGATTTTATCGTTGCACATTTACATTTCTTACAGACGCCTCAATTATCCCCTAGAGCGAAAAAATAAAAAATCTAGAACTATCGACGCAAAATAAAATAAAAGCGATTTTTGGTTTAAACTCGATCGTCTTTCCAAGCGCATGCTTCGGGCAATGTTTACATATCACGAGAAATCGTATTTTCTCTATTAGACGAAGCGCAACTCTGTTTTTCACGCTGCGGACGAAGATCGCGATCAAATGGACGTGTGTTAACACTATTTGCTCACTCCGCGCGCCATTCTCTGCATATATGTATGTGAATCACGGCCTTTCCCAAAAACGAGCAAAATGGCTCTGTTATGATTGGCAATTTCCATAAAAAATAACACTCTTGGAAATCAAACAAACAAAAACATTTTACATTATATCTTATCCTCTAGAGCGGAGAGTAATCTCTGCAGTGCAGATTTAATGCAAACATATGCTACTGTTAGACGCTAATAATGTCTTGTTATGTCAAGCGAGCGACACGCATTGTAGACCCTCGGTTAATATTTAATATATCATGCGAGCGCATTTGGCGCAGCGCAATCGCGATGGACCGGAGGGCATCCACACGGCCGACAGTATCTAATAATCGGTGAATTGATTATAATGACGTGAATACTATGCAATAATGGCGTTTGCGCCGCAGTGCAAATCTATCTGATCCAGATTTCGGAGCTCAATCGAATACAGAACACAAGCTTCATTCTGATTGAATGCCAATGCGAGCGAACACAAGATTAAACTTGATTTTCTTTATTCCTGCGTTTTCTATAAGGAAATTGATGCTTAGCGAGGTAAATATTGATTTGTACTTGAGCGCTTGCTTTGATGTGTTTGCATTGTTGTGCTCGCAGCCAAACATGGAGCGATTATTCTAATAAGTAGCAATTACACTATTTCCTGTTTGCGAAGCGCGCCGCGGGATATTATTGACGGTTGGTGTGCCTGATCGGCTGCTCCCGGTGGCGCTGTGGTCGAATATTTGATACTGTATCACAAGTTGCACACCTGCATCTGCATCTTGTAACTTTCCAGCACCCGCTTCATTACGGTCAGAATTTCTCCAGGGCATTGTTGGAAACATAATATAACTGATACTGACTTCACCAACCGCTTGTATTACTTAGAAGTGAATTTGATTAATTTTGTAAAATTGTGGCGCCTCCACCATTTTTTAAAATTTTGTTTTTCTGGGAGTTTATTCCTAAAATTTGCAGATCTGATAAAAGCGATGCATTTTTAATCGCGGTGTTATTTCGAAATTAAGCAACGCTGGTCCTCGGGGGACCGCAAAGACGAAGCGAAAGTCTTCCAGGCGAGCGCGCGCGTCTCGCCCTTATCGAGATTACCAATGTTTTGGTTTATTCCAGTTTGTCGGTTGTTTAAGCGCAGAGAGCTAAGATGGGTTTTCCCCGGCTGCTGGAATGCGGCGCGCAAGTTTTTCCTCCGCGGGATTACGGCGTCCCCTTCTCGCGGTTAATCTCTTTATGCGAACGGTTGCGCTGCGCCGCGCCGGATGGATTTGAATATTTAATTTTCGATATAATTTCGTGTCAAATCTTTGTGCGCGGGCGCGCGCGCGGTAATTATTAATACGCCCTCGCCCCCGCGCTCTAATGGAGCTACAAAACCCCGCGCCGCGCGCGTGGCTAATTGAATCCGAAAGAGAGTTACGATATGAATTATTATTAATTATGCACGCTGCCCCTCTAAGCACTAACGCAAACCGCTGCCTGCCAACTTGTTAATTAACTTTCCTCTTCGCTTTGACGATTGAATCCGGCTTTGTTTTTTTTCTGGGCGTCCGAGAGAAACAAATAAACATAAAAATTCAAAGATTTTCTTGCTGCGCTTCAATTAGACATTAAGTCAGTGCGGGGAAAACTTTTTCAAACACCTGTTCCACTAAAGCGCGCACCACTATAAGAACACTAGGGATAATTAGCGCGGCGAGGAAGCGAATTCAAGTTTCTTACCGTCGTGTAATGAATAGAAGCTCGGGCGATTCCGCGCTCGGTTATCTCGTACCTATAACAAAGAGATACACTTAATTTTCCGCACACTAGAAGTCCGCTTTGTCCCCGTCGCGCCGAGTGAACTCGCGGCCGGCGAAGTGGCTCCAATAAGGAACAAATAACCCCGGCGCGCAGCAGCACACAATTACGGTGCGGACGAGAAGTGAGGTCGAGTTGAACCGCATGAATATTCAACCCTCGACCAGCCCGCCCGCGATGCGCAATGCTGCGTTATGCCCGCTTTATGCAAATAGATTTTACTCAACGCTGAGGCTCGATAATACGGCGTGCGCCTCATTACGTCTAAACAGATCTTGCTCGCGCGTAAATGGTCGAACTTATGTTTATGCGTCGCCCCGTTTTATTCAAACTTCATTTAAGCGACCTCCGAGCGAAGTTTTCGTTTAAGGGTGGCTGAATGTGTAGCGCGGTGGCAATATCGCCGCATCACGGTGGCGGCGTCTCGGTTCTTTTATCGCGCATCTTTCAACTTTTTTCATCTCGACGCAAGCGTAATGTATGCATACCACTATTGTTGGGCGGAATATAAATTGGGGAGCGTAAATTAAGCGTAATCTGATAAACGGCGAATCAAATTCCGCAGCGCATAGATAACTCTCACAGCAGCCCAGCAAAGACTTTATAATGATACTTTTGTACAGAACCGTCTTTAAAAAATTTTTTACAAAAAAAATTTTTTGTTAGATTTTTATTTCGTGGCTATAACACAATTTGATTGAGTTATTGTTTGCCGTTGCGGGGTTGTCGGCGTTGCGCAAAAAGTAAATTACGACTTTCTTTGTGCTCAGCTCATACAAAAGATTCTAATGTTCGCAGATTGCCGCCGAAACGACTAAACTATGCGACGCATTCTCACTTTTGAATAACGATTTGTGCCTCAAAGAAAAGCGCCCGAATAAACTTGCGCGATACAAACCCGAAAGTTTTGACATTTTCGGCGCGGCGCGGCGGCGGCGGAACGAAGCGGGCGGAAAAGTTCCACGCACATAAAACACATATTTGTAAGCAAACATCGCGGGCGCGCGCACAGTCGATGTTTTTCTTACGTTTTTCCTATTTTTATTGGGCTCAACAGTTCGCCCCCGCGACTTGATCGCTGGCTGGCGCGCACGTAAAAAGTTTTGAGTGCCGAGCGAGCGTGCGCCGCGCGTGTATGTGAAGTGTCCGAAATAACAGTGCAAACGTGATAAGAATGCCAATAAGCGTTCGCAAACAGCGCGACTATTGAAACATCCACGACTCGTCGTCGTCGTCGTCGTCGTCCAAAAACGTTATCCTCTCCTTTGATCATATTCCCTTCGCTTCGTTTATACTTTCATACTTGTTCAATGGCTTCATCATTTCATCCTCACTATCAACTTAACTCCATCTATGATATCATATAACGATCTTTACTTTTATTTCCATGGCGTTATCCTGACGCAAAAAAATGAGTTTTTGAGTTTTCCGAGTTCGAATAATGGCTGATGGCAATTAAAATGGTGCTCGTCGACGAATGTCGGAAAACTATTTTAGTGCGCGACCTCGTATATTGCCGCCCGTAAATACCGGTTTGGTGGAGGCGCCGGGCTCCACGCGCGCGCGATTATTATACAAGATAAATAGATCCTTAAGCGTTTAATCTCCGTACGAGCGCCGAACCTGTGCAATGTAATTGCATAATATGATCTTAACGTTTATGGGAATACTTGGGGCATTAAATAACTGAGAGCTCGGCAGTTAATTGTGCGTTTTACTTTTCGAACTTTGACGCTGCTCTAAATCCGCAGTTCTCCAGCACATCGAAACAAGAATTTTATTCCGCAAAAACTTACGCTATAAAAGCACACACAGGTATTAATGAGAGATTTTATTTTTTTGAACACATTGCGCGATTTTTTGCTTTCTGCGACGCACACGCGATGGGATACCTAATGATGTGGTGTGATCCGATGCGAAGCCGTGTCTTAACCACTCCGAGAGTGGATGACGTCGCGCCTTGGCATCCCCAAAGCTTTTCCCTGTGCTTAAAAGCTTTATGCGAGATCTCCGCCGCGCAGATACGAACGCGTCTTTTCTTATCCGATCACAGCCTGGCTTCCGACGTTACAATTTTGTCCACAGCCAGGAAAAAAACAACATTGAGGCAAGGTTAAGTGAGATTATGCCGGAGGTGTGCGCGCATGCGCACGCGTTGAATAATTCACCGCGCCGTTAGTGTTAGGTTAGTGGTCTGGAAATTGCGCAGCGCTAATTAATTTAAAATGTATTCCGGCGTGGCCTTGGTTTAATTATCAACGAAATGCTTTGGTATTGCCAAGGTGTGATTTCGGGACGCAGAGGCCCCCGAATTGGGAATTTAGAGCTTCGTTTTTCCGCCTTACAGCGTACTTAATATTCAAAGTAAATTAATACGCGCGCGCGCGCATAATAATAATAATAATAAACTGACGCATTAGAAACGAGCGGCGGCTGGTAATGGATTCCTCCGTCTCTGATGCTAGTAGCTAGCGCATGGTGGAGCATTTTATAGATGCGCGTGCGGAGCAAATTAGTAAATGACGAGCCAGAGGGCGCACTGCGGCCCAGGACCCATTTCCCGCGAAACGAAGAATGACGCCGGGACCCGCCGCCGACGCTGGGGCGCACAGTCGTAAAATGTCCGGAATACATGCCGGAAATGCTCAAAAGTACGATGATCGTACATTACGAGGGCGGCCTCTCCCTCGATGCTGATCCCAAATGGAAGTGAAAATATACCGAATCCACGCCTGGCGCGCGCGTGTGTCGTAAGTCGCCCACGGGGCTACCGGGCTCGCCATCAACATCAACCCGTCGTCATTTCCTATCGGCGTTCGTTTTTTCCTCCTCTCGAAAAATCTACCTGTATAACGCTATAGTGTCAAAACGAAGGATGACTCGTCGTCTGTGTATCGTGCGTAGCTCGTACCTACCGACGGAAAATGGATTGCCAGTAAGTGATGAGGTCCTGGTGCAGGTGTCGGCATATGGGGCTCATCTATTCATCAATTCGAAACTACTCGCAATTCCCGATCGTACATCTTCCGCGCGGGCTTTCACTCGACGTGCGCCGGCTATTATTCCAGAAATTGCTCTTTCCTCCTGTCAATCCTCCAAATTCCATTAAATATTTTGCGAGAAAAAAAATGACTTTGCGCATAAATAATAAAATAAATGCGACTTAGGTTGACAGCGGTGTCGAAGATTGAACAACGACGACATCCAATTAGTCCTGCGGTCTTCGGTATACTAAAACCCGCCAGTGCGCTGATCGATTCCGCATCTATCCATCTGCGACAACGACGAGCTTTCTACCCGTATACAAAAGGGGCTCAATCGAACTAATTCGTTTTACGTCACACGCACAATGCGCGGAATTTGTATGTGCCGCACATTGTGCCCTGGACGTACACGTAAAATGCATCGCAACGCGGCTGGCATTGTATACGCTTCGCGTAGCAAAACCAACCCTGGGGCTGAGGGCGGAACTGGCACCCAACTGCTCCCCCATCGCGTACGTGCAGTGACCGTCCGACGGACCGTTAATTCGCTGCGCGCCGCTGGAAAGTTAACCGGCAGCGAAAGCTACGCTGCCGTCGCATAAATCTTCTCAATTAATTAAAGCCCATCTTGTAAAAATCTATAAATAAGATGCCGCAGCGTGTACTCTACCCGGCTAGCACAAAAACAAATAAAATAATACATAAATTCGGGAGCAATTTGCTGTTTTCCTTCCCATTTCCCCCACCCCCATGGACTGGTCATGGCGCATTTTTCACGCCAGTGATATTTCAGCCGGTCAAGCGTTTTACATGACCTTTCCGTGTGCCGGGGCCGAAAATTGCAGTGCATGTTATTTAATGAGCCGCGCGGAGGCACTTCCGTTGCGCAGTTTCAACCTAACCTATATAATTTGCCTGCAATGACACCCAGTGATGTGCTTCCCTCTGCAAACTTTTTCCTTTCAGTTTTATCACCCGCCACTGACGACATATTTATACCTAGATCTAACACTAGAGTGGTGGGAGTTGCCTTAAAACCATTCGGGGAATACCGGTTTGTTGGGGGCTTGACCGCGGGTCTCGGGTCGAGCTGCTTGACCCGACCCCGGTGGCTTACTCTCGCTTACCCTCTGCGAGCTTCATCTTGCTGGTGATAATAAATTATTATTAACGCGCTTGTACTCGAAGAGGTAATGCGCCACCACGACCCGCATGTACTATTCAGTGCGCTCGCGCTTTGAACGCGCGGCAGTCAAAAGTCCCTTTTTGGTTGCAAGTCACCCCTTTGTGCCTTTGCATCTTTGATGTGTGCGTGAGTGGAGAGCGAAGAACGTGGAAACCTGCGGAACGCGGAAAGCTCAACACGGACCATAAATCAAGCAGTATTTATTTATCTAATTGTATCTCGCATTAAAGCTGAATACATTTCGGCGTGGGGGCGGCGAGTTTCCAGATGCACTGCAGTAGTGTCGGCGTTGCTGCTCCTTCCAAACCACCACCACCACTGTGCTGCTGCGCTGGCATGTCGGCAACTTTCATCGCCGGTTTATTTGGTCGGGCATTAAGTGCTGGCGATTAAATAAAATTAAGCGAACAAAGCGCAGAAACAGTTCCTTCGGAATAATGTACGCACGGACCATTTTTGTATAATGTTCACTTCATAACGGAGTAATGCCGCTCTTTTTGCATCAATAATACATTTCGCCCCGAAACCGAGCCCCGGGAGCACCACCGCTACTCTTGTTTTGTTTTAATTAAATTTTCCGAATTGAATCCACCGCATTGTCGGATGTTACGCAACGCAAGCCCCAAGACATCCGCTATTATACACGATTATGTATTAATATAATTTCATCCGAATTATAATAAACACAAAACGCAAAAATGTTATTTCTGGCACTGAAGCAGCAAATTTGGGCGAGGAAACTCGCGGTGGAGAAATGCAATATCTTGTAGTTTGCTTGCCACTCTGAAATTCGTAGTAAACTTTACGGATAATTGCAACGAACGTGCTGTGGTAATGAAGATACCCTTTCGCCCAAACAAAGTTTGCATCCGGCTCGCAGGAGTTCCGACAAAATGTGACAAACGGCTGCACCTCGTTGGTTATTAATAAGTATTGAACGTCATTGGCTTAGTGCTTATGTCGCAAGCATCCTCCTCGAGAGGAGCAAAGTTTCCGGGAGACAGTTCTCTCCAGCCGTGCACATTGTCTGATAATTAGTCCTGGTGACCAGGCGCGCACAATACCAACCATAATTGCCACTCTAAACACATCACAAGCAGCTCGAGTACCAGGCACCTCCACCAACTAAACACAAAATGTTTTTTTCTTCCGCTGTTATGTCTTGAAATGTGGGAAAACGGGTGTGAATTTATATGCACCGGAACCACCTCTTCCGTGTTGTATAATCCCTGCATATTCTCGCTTATCGCCGATGCCGATTCCATTCAATCAACAATGGCCGAACACATCGTCCGACCGCGCCTCTGCGGGCTCTGACAGATTATCGCATCGGCGTGGACGCGCAGAAAAATTACCCACCCTCGGGCGGCCGGGTGAGAGAGGAAGGGATCTTAATTGCAGCCACGCGGAGATTTAGTATGCGTCGCCCGAATTGCGCTCGCTGGCGCAAATCCCACATACATTTCGATCCGTCCCGCCGGAAAGTTTTTGCTCACGCGGAGAGATACTCGAAAAACCGCTTGCCATTCATTAACAAACCGTCGGGTCTCGCTCGCACCCCCGCACTGCGCACGCAAACATAACGCAATCGCGTTTATCCATTCGACTGAATGCCCTCGACAAAAGTTTGCGCAAGATTCGCATAAATCTCACCTCGCCGAATGCGAATCGTTTAATAAATTACCAGATTATGAACGTTTTTCCGGCTGCGGGGGGCGCGCTTTAAAAAGAAATGTCACGCCAAGCGAAAAACTCATCGATTGTTTTGTTTGTTTCAGGGATTGTCGAGTCGTGCGGGATCCGCAGACGCTGAAATCGAAAGGATATGGCTTCGTTTCGTTTATTAAAAAAGCGGTAAGTTTTTTCCTCTCGGAGTGTTATCTCCGCACTGATCCAACTGCCAAGAGTCACATTTCAACGTTTTCAGCGAGTTCAAGACATTAGAGCTGTTTTTGTTAGCGTTGGCGGAGCAATGCGGGCATTTTTGACTTTGCGGATCGATGCGCGTGACACTTACTTCAGTAGTTTCGCAATGAATCGAGTTTTCCGCTAACTTCTTGCAATCGCACCTGTAGCTTACCTGTGGCGATGCCAAGGTGATTTCTTCTGCCAAAAAAAGCACTTGTTGTATTTGACCTTAGGATTTTTTCCACAAAATTTAAAAAATTTAGTGAATTTTGTTTTTGAAAATTCATCAACGTCGCAAAGGATTAATGGCACAATTATCGAGACTCTATTCGTAAACTTCTCCCCAGCGGACGAAAATCGACATCAGCGTAGAAAATTCGCACGCAAGTGCCGCTGTTTAGTGCGCTGTAAATCTTTGCCAAATTGTTTTTTAATTAGAACATTCCGGCTGGCGCGCATTGCGAATGTATACACTACGCACAAACGTTCCACCCGGCAAACACAGATCGATATTTGAGCACACAGGGTTGCATTCGAACACACAAAGAACTTGCAACGTTTCAAAAATAATTTACTTTGACACCTCGACGCCCATTATGACATAATTCGTGCGGCCGACCAATTTTTCGGACACAAAGCAAAAAAGCACACCCTGGCAAGAAGGAGGCGGAGGCGGCGGTGGTGAAAAAATGTGTCTATCCAGTTAACCCACACACGGGACGCACAAAGGTCAGCGGGCTTTTCATACACATTCTGCCGTGAAATTATGGTACGTGCCCGGGATGGCAAAAGTCTTAAACAACTTGGAAACTGACGACCTGTAAAATCTAAAAATAATTGACCATAATGTCGGCGGCGGCATTTCGCTTCCGGTTGTCGCGTCCGGCGTCGGAACACATCGACATGTCAATATTTTGCACAAATTGCACTGCAGCTCAAACTCGCATAATTTTACTTCGTAGATAAACTTTTATTACACAAACGTTAAACTAAATATAACTAATTTCGTACGACAAGCTAAGCGTAACAGGTCTAGCCAGTAAAAACACCTCCCGGCTTAATTAAATGCATTTTTTGTGTGGAACAAGAGAAGAGGAATAAATTTCATCTCACATTCAAACAAGCTGTCGGTAGTTTTTGCCGCCATGGGGCTTTATTGTTCCATCGTCTGTTTATTTTTTTAAGGTGAGCAATATTATTTTATACCCACTTGCCTTTGTACGGTACGTATAAATATTATGAATGAATTAATTGTCTCTTTGACGCGCTGTAATTTATGCTTGACTGGTGGTTATTGACGTGGGCTCAAGGGTTTTGAGGTCTACCGTGGATTAGCATATAGAACACGGTGGAAAACAAATTTATTTCGATCCGCAAGAAAATCCGCGACTGTATTTGAGATTTCTAATCAATTTACCTGCAAGCGGATCAAAGTGGTCTTCCAATTCCAACTTCAAAACTAAAACGCTCAAGATCTTGGGAGGTCTTTTGAGGTCGCGTTGAAAGCGCTAGATTAGTACGTACAACACAACTCGTCTCGCACGCGCGGCAAACAAGATGACCAGCCATTTGCTGGAAATGAGATCCATAACCCAGAAACGTAAACCCTCCGGTTGGCACTCTGTTTAGCTCAGCGGGCGGCCCGTAACCAGACCATTGTTTGCGCAAAGCTGTCTCACGATTGTCGAGCGCTTTCTTCGTATTCCCCCACAGCAAACCCTAGTAATTGACACTGCTCTTTTACCAAACGCCCGTCATTAAAGTCCGACCACTCTAATGGACACTTTTGAGCTGCATTTCATTAAGCGCCAAAAATTATCCACATTCTGTATTTTTTCCTGCTGCCAACTTTGGGATCTAATGACGCATAATGTGGATAATTTTCCCTCGATTAACCAATTTCCTATACCCGCAATTTGGTTCAGCCTCTAAAGTACTTTTAACCGACCAAGGAAAATCGTTTATTGTAAAGGACGGGGGTGGGCAATTAGAAATCGTGTTTTTGCTCATGTCCAATGTCCATCTCTGGAAGTATCCGCCTATGTATGTGTGTGTAGAAAGTTTGACCGGCAGCTTACACATCTCATTAATTACCATCATCCCTTCCTGTCCGTGTTTATTCATTCGGTTGCGGGCGGGGAGTGACTTAGCCGAGGCCGATCCGGCTGCTGCGCCGAAAACCGCAAAACGTTAAAGGGAATACTAAACAGGATCCCAGGCGCGGCGCTATGCTAGTGGTGGTATTATATGACTTTTTGTTCCTTCCACCATAGTCTCCAAACTAGGCAATGGAATTGTTTTGCCTCCTTGTTTGTTTTATTAATTACGCTCGGTTCGTCTTGCTTTATATTATCTCCCAGCGCATCTTAGAAAGGGTACAGCAGAACAAAAAGTAACTCTACATATTCCACGCGCATATTAACATTCCACAGCCAAAAATATTTTCACTTAACTCACGCCTCATTCCGCCCAGCGTCTATTGGCGTTTGGTGCTTTTTGTATTCATAACGCACGATTGCATTTTATTTATTGCTATGGGGTTGACGTTTTCGTTATTTTTATTACCCACATTAGGCATTACCGCATCGACTATCGACATCGGGGCCTCGGAGCACGCGCACGCGGGTATAATGTGCGAAAACACGACCCGGGGCGCACAAAATCTGATTGGAATGAAGTTGTCCCCACAGCCCATAAAACATACGATAAAATACAGCGCGTTTAAAGAAAGTGCGACGTAATGGCGATATATATTTTACGTTAACAATGGCCATAAACGCGCCAGTGTAAAACAGGTGATCTTTTTCTATGGGGGACCCAGTCGCGGGCGAAATTCGCGCAGTTATTGCATTATGCAGAGAACTTGCGGTTTGTTTGCTCTCAACGAGCTAAAGTTTCTCGCATGGTGGATGCGCCGGGCGCACACATAAAATATACTTCTTAAAATAACAGCCTGAATAAACCAACAGCGCGCGCGCACGCTTCTCCGAATTAGTTTGGTAAATATTGTTGTTGCTAAAATATGTACCAATTATACGGGGGTGTAAGTTTCGACGCGCGCGAAAAAAGTCATTACTTTGCCAAGATTGGAATGAAGTAGAAGAAATGCAACACGCTCGCAAACATTATTAAACTTGTTCCACCTCCTCTCAGCCAACTCTCCTTTTCCTGCACAGCCACCCTTGAAATGTAAAGTTTACCACCCGCGCGCGCTGTTTGAACGAACTTCCAACTGGGGGATGAAAACTATCCGGTTATATTTGCATTGCGATGCATAAACGTAGGAATCACTTCCTCGTCCCCACGAATATCGAAGAGAGGGCCAAGAGGGCTGAGAAAACAATTACTTAAGCTAGCATTATACTCAGCATTATAGAAGATTTTTATATATAAATGTGTTTTTACTTGTTGACGCCAAAAATGGTGAAGGCGCCGGGCAAATTACGTATTGCGCAACAATATGCGCGTCGCTACGCATTCCGTTGATGGAACCGAAACACCCGCCACCGCCGCCGCATGCCATTCTCTTAACATACTGCAGCGAAAAGAGCGATGCGGCGGCGACGTGCGGTAATGGTGTCGGTGGTGGAGGCGGCTATGCAGCGCGCGTTTTCGATTCACGACGTCTGCATGCGCACACTGCATCTCCACATCCACACAGTATCACAATGAATTTCCACCACCGCCCCCATACATACGTATATATAGTAACTTGCGGTGCATGCCGCATGCCCATTTCAAGTTCGCTTTGTGCGATCGGTTACGGTCGCCCGCGCGGCCGCCGCTACTGCATCAGCTCGCTAACAACATTTAACAACATTTTTATGGCGTTCGCGAAAGAACAACCGCCGTCAGCCGAAACTGCAGCGAGCGTTTTACGATTGCCAACTTCGCGCAAACTTTAACAGTGATTGCAGCCCAGCGCGGAATGTCCTACTATTGATTCAAAACGGAATTATAGCCTTTATCCTCATCACAAACGTGTATAATACATAATATTTAACAAGCAAATAATAATCATCATTAAAATTTTTGGAAAAAATAAAACTTAGCAGATTATCTAGTAACTAGTGAATATTTTACGTTTGAGTTTATGCTCTGCGTTGAATTTACATTAAAACACGCTGCGGTATAATTTTTCTATTCATCGTGCGCGGCTGTCGCGAGTTTACTTTAGTGGCTTGCGCACGTTAAGTTTTTTTTGGAGGCAACTGCAGCACAATGCATACCCTGCCGCCTCCCGAACGAGGACGAATCGAGTTTTACAGCCGTGAGTCCGCCGTAAACCAAATATAAAACAGACGCAAAGCTTCGGCACGCTATGCTCGTCTGCACCACTAATCGATTAGCACAGTCGCCGTGTGCATAACTGCACAGATTCAACACAATGTTATGTCGCCCAGCGCAGAACAATAATTCGGGACGAGTTGTAAACTTGGCCAAGAAGTCCCCATTCGTACAAAATTGGCTAGTTTCTTGAAGTTGAGTGCACTGTGTTCGCAATGTGAGCTCTTGGGGGTTGGTGCGACTGTAAATTTCCACTGCTGCACATTGTGCACAATGCACACGTTTATCGTGGATTATTCACGCGAGCACGTATTATTCGGGGGCAGCACACACGCGTTTCTCTGCGTAGTTGGGGCGGGTCTTCTGGGACGCGTGCATCCCCCAAAGCACACATACACACATACATTATGTAACTATCTGCCTCTCCTAAATTATGCCCAGATCGATAAAGTAGCCACAATCAACAAAGTAATGACCCCCAACCCCTTGAAACCCACCCCGCGCTGCCACCCACCAGATGACCTGGTGTGAGATTCTGTATTTTTTTTCCCTTCACAAAAGCTGTGCGTTTTTTTGCCGCCCACTTTCGTTTAGTTTCTCGCCGTTTCCTTTCCCGTTTAGCTTCGCCCTTTTATACTCTGTTAAGCTCGTGATTATAGAGCCGGCGAGTAAAACAGGAAAAAATGCGCGCACAAAAAGAAAGGAATTAATTCCGGGAGCCGTGTTGTCACATTTTATTTCCTCGCCTGTTCGCATTTTGTCAGATAACGCGTGCGACGACCGAAAAAAAGGAGAAACTGTTTGATTTGCGTGCGTAAGTGTTTGCATTGCGGGTGCTTTCCGGTGGTAAGATTGCATCGGCACGCCGCATTCCGAAAATGTTTCATTGAACTCGATAATACTAATTCAAGCGCGACAGTGTTTACCCCCCGCGCGCAACGTAAGCTTGCGGGCGTTTAATATGACGATTGCGTTCAGATTGGGCCGCGATTGGGCTTGATCGTGACACGTCGTCGTGCGGAAAGCAATTTCGTGCGCGCGCGCGGATGGAAATTCGAGTCCTTGGCGCCCCCACGACTTTGTACAAAGCGCATAGTTGTAGTTCCGCTTGCGAGGGAATTCGATGTGAGGCAACGCGAGGATTTATCGAATTCGAAATATCCAAAGACACAAAAGAAGTTGACGCATTGCTGGCAACCAATAAAATTTGACACGCTGCTCTGCTGAAAAGTCATGTCAAGCAGAAAAAGGTCATTCCGAATTGAAAAATGCATGCAGTGATTTATTGTCAACATTATATTATTGTTTCAGGAGGCTGAAAGTGCCATCGCGGCGATGAATGGCCAGTGGTTGGGGAGTCGCAGCATTCGCACAAATTGGGCCACACGAAAACCTCCAGCTCCAAAAAACGAAGGTGAGACTTTACATCCTTATAACTCCTAAACCAAACATCCCTTAATCTTGGGGAAAAACTCCCTGAATAGAGAATTTTATATAGAATAATAATATTATCATCTTATCAGGTCATACTTTAGGGATCTATAGACAAATTAGTAAAATATGTAGAAAAACATAAATATTTTAGTGTTTTAGTTGAAATTTTGCTGACTAAACATCCCTTAATCTTGGGGAAAAACTCCCTGAATAGAGAATTTTATATAGAATAATAATATTATCATCTTATCAGGTCATACTATAGGGATCTATAGACAAATTAGTAAAATATGTAGAAAAACATAAATATTTTAGTGTTTTAGTTGAAATTTTGCTGACTAAACATCCCTTAATCTTGGGGAAAAACTCCCTGAATAGAGAATTTTATATAGAATAATAATATTATCATCTTATCAGGTCATACTTTAGGGATCTATAGACAAATTAGTAAAATATGTAGAAAAACATAAATATTTTAGTGTTTTAGTTGAAATTTTGCTTACTAAACATCCCTTAATCTTGGGGAAAAACTCCCTGAATAGGGAATTTTATATAGAATAATAATATTATCATCTTATCAGGTCATTCTTTAGGGATCTATAGACAAATTAGTAAAATATGTAGAAAAACATAAATATTTTAGTGTTTTAGTTGAAATTTTGCTGATCTTAAAGAGGAAATTAGAGTATAATGTAAAAATTAAAGTTTCCACATCATATTTCATCGTAATCAAACAAAAGAACTATATAACGCAACAATAACATGATGATAGTATCAAGCCGCGTGTTATAATCGCTCTGTTTCACCCACCACGCTCGATATTTAATCAGATTATGTACTTTGCGGTGCATTCAGCGCGTTTTGCTTCAACACTTTGTTCGCCACTCGACACTTTCGATTCATGAAATCACACCGCGTAAATATAACGCGAAATACAACGAATTCTATTCTCCACCGAAAACCCCTAGCGCGCACACCATTTAAATATAATCAACTTGGAAATTTCATCGGGCGCGCGCATATTTTCCGAAGCTCATTGAATGGGACGTCGCAACATAAACATTGACTTAATAGAAACGAAAGCTGCGCCGTGAGAGAAATAATATTGAAATAATTTTGCATTCGTGCGCGCGCGTACGTGCACGCACGACGAGCTTGTGCATTATTGAGCGCCTCGCGGGGCGCATACCTTTCCGCGAAGAATGGGCGAATCTCGAAAACTTACGTATTCTTTTGGCCCGGCGCGCACGTGAATATGTAATGCGTGTCCCTCGCAGGCATACGCCGCCGACGAAACGAAACAGCGAGTCCTGACAGGCTCGGAATTGCTACTTGATTGGGTCAACCGGGCGCGCCGCTCTGCACAGCGAGAGAAGAGAAAAAAAAACCAACGCGTACAAACCCGGAAGCGGTTGGCGTTGAAGGTCTTCGGGGAGCACCGCAGCGCCGAAAAATTCCGCCGACTTTATGAGACATGTAATCTTTGGCGAGACATGTTACTTACTGTCACATACAGTTCCACGCGGCGCCTCCACCAATTTTTTGTATTTCCTTTGGAAAATTATTTCGTTTAACCAAAGATTGCTTTCTTCGGTGGCGTGCGTGCGCGAGCGTGTGAAATCCAGCTCAGCGTTTTGTTTATTTTCAATTTTTGCGTTTGGGATTTGGAAAATCTGATATAAATCTGATATACTTATATATCCGACACCCAAGTGTAGGGAATATATGTGGAGTTCACTTGCTTTCAATTAAAACTTGTATGGGGTAGACATTAATCGAATTGCGAGGTTACATTTTAAACTCTAGCGGAAAACTTTTTACGATCCGGGTATGATATCAAAAATTGTTTTCCTAATTGGAAAACTCAGTCAAGACAATCGTGCGCCAAAAATTTTATTTGCGCCGAAATATAATTTCGCCTCCTCCCTGTTTGGGAAATCATGTCGTGACGGCGCAATTTGGCACACATGTAATTTCTGCGCGCCTCGTTTCCGTTGATTGCGCTGCACACGCGCACGCGGAAGTCGGTCGTGCCGCACGAAAAACGCAGCGCCACTAATTCCGGATGGATGATAAAGATGTCCGACTTTCGGCAACGGGGCGCGTAAGCCCCCCGCATTATCCCTCTGTCTCTTTGTATTGCGGAAAGGTGGTTTTACAACGCATCATCAGAATCAGGATCATCAGCAATCCCGGAAGTAAAAATAATCAAAGATTACACAAAAATTTTCCACCTGATTGATTACTCAATGTAAAAGTTTTAAGAATATGTTTATTTCCATCATAGTCACCTAATGCCTGCCGTCAAATCCGGAACATCCGCATTGCGCAGAGTCATACAGTAAACGAGCACTCGTAAAATCCGCGACGTTATGACCCAAAGCATAGTCTTGTTCTTGGACGCTCGGATTCGGATTCATTTTCGCGCCGGCTGCAAGTTGGTTATCACCCCGCGGGACGTGCGTGCGTGCTGCCGACTTGAGTCACGACAAAAACCGAACACGAACACGCGACTCGTTCGTTTTTATTTTTTAAACACGTATTAAATATGCCTCGCGGAAAGGAAGCAACGTCAAAGCTCGACCCTCACCACTGGACGACGAGTTTGTGGCCAACTTTCGGTAATTGCTACCAGCGACACTGGAAGCGAGCAGTTTTTAACGTCAAAGATAACGTTTTATTGGCGCGTGCACGCCCGTTATCGCTTTACATTTTGAAACGTTCATGTTTCAACTGCGGGTGAAAAGGTACGAGCAGCACAATTACGTATTATGCACTTTAGCTCAACCATCATTGAATTTTAGCCGGGGTGGTGTATTATACAGGGCACTCTGCATACCAAATGCGAAAATTATACCCAGTTCCGCCAAGTTCTACGGTTCCGGGATGCACAATAACTTCATTCAAAGCGAACAATGCGCGCGCCCGAAATTACCGACAGTTGCCGAGAGTCGTGCCGAGAATAGGTTCATCAGTAAGTTGCCTGTCATCTCATTAGTCGGGGCGCCCGAAATCAATCATGAACAAAAACACTTCGCTCACTTCGCTTTATTAAAAGCGCTCATTCATTTCTGCCGGTGATCGCTGCGCCTGTCAAACAAGTTTCATTGGTGGGGGGGCACCAAACGTGCCATCTATATATGAGTGATTTATTGTTACAGTAAATTCCAAACCATTGACGTTCGACGAGGTGTACAATCAAAGCAGTCCCACCAATTGCACCGTGTACTGTGGAGGCATTACCAATGGCCTCACCGAGGAGCTGATGCAGAAAACATTCGCACCTTTTGGTACAATTCAGGAAATTCGTGTTTTTAAGGAAAAGGGCTACGCATTCGTACGGTAAGTGACCTGAATTCTATTGATTCCAAGGGTGGGTCATTAGTGGATTGATTTTTTTTCAGTTTTTCCACAAAAGAATCCGCCACCCATGCGATTGTAGCTGTGCATAACACAGACATCAACGGGCAGGTCGTCAAGTGCTCGTGGGGCAAAGAATCGGGTGATCCCAACAATGCCCCTGTCCCTGGACAAGTAAATATTAACTTTTACAGGTCCAAAACAAATAGTTATGTTATTTTTCTATTTAGGCGCTAGCCGGAACGCAGTATCCTTATGGAGCCTACAGTCAGCAATTAGGATATTGGTATCCGCAGAGTTTTCCGACCACAGCCGCCGCCGCCCAAATGCAGGGCCAGTTCCTGCAAGGTATGCAAGGCTACACTTACGGCCAATTCGCTGGCTACCAGCAATCGTACATGGGGTAAGTGTCTCTACAAGTGTCCACATAAGCACCTCGGATAACAGCTTCCTAACCACACTGGACGTCTATTTCTCGCTTTAGCAGAATGGGCATGCAAGTGCCGACCACCTGGCAGGGCATTCCCGGCCAGCCGCAGATCCCCACGACACCGCAGCAGATGGCGACGCCCGGCGCCGCAGCTCTGCAGCAGCCCGGACTGGTGTTTCCGATTCAACAATACCAAGTGAGTATTACCCACAACAGCTAGCATGCACATCTGACCCACATATGCTTGCAATAAATACGCTTGCGAGGAGAGTGAATGATAGTTGTGTGAGTGTGGAATATAGCATGCGATAGTTTACATAACCATCAAACCCACACATAAGTAGTATACTACTGAAGTTTCTAAGAGATGAGAGATGAGGTCCTAGAAACGGAAGTAATAGACTACCAGATGCCAGGTGACTTGAGCTGGCATGAGCTGATAGTGGTATCTACTCTGCATTGTTCTTACTTTGTTGTGATATGCCCTTCTACTACTCTCTATCTGCCCACATGATCCCCCCCGACTGTCGGGGCACTCATTTATTCATGTATTCATTCAAAGCGTTCCTTCCATCTATGCTCATACAATATTTAGCGGCGAGTTCGATTTCGGCTTCCGGGCCGACATCGATGCTCGCCGCGCGATTTTCCACTCACACACAAATACCAACACACACACACATACACGTACAGATGAAATCCCAAACGAGCACGATGCATGCGAATTAGTCTCGAAACAGCTTGTGTCCGGATGGCGGCATTCGCATCCCCCTTCTCTTTCTCTACAAAACTCAACTGGTTCTTTCCTTAGCCGGGGGTTTCTCTTCTAAACTAGGCTTTTTCTTCTTTCAGGCTCAATAATGAAACACACATATTAGTCAACCAACCAACATAGTGATATTTTAATACAAGAAAATACACTCCGCGCGCACTAGATTCGAAATAATCGCGGGGACGTTTGTGCCAAAATAACTAAAACCCCTTTTCCCGCCAGCACAAAAATACTCTAAACCTGCAACCTGTGTTGGAATTGTGTGAATGCTGAGAGCAAGCGTGGAACCTGCACCGCACGTGTGGCCGGCCCCGACGCTAGCAAAGAAGAATGTTATTCATGGGAGATAGAAAGGGAGAGAGAGAGAAAGAGTGTCGAGGCCTAGGCTAGTTCACGCTTACCACCCAGTTCACTAGTTCTCACACTATAACCACAACCACACACCTGATCACACTCTGGTTTGTGCATGAGGCGCGAGCGCGTCGCCAAAAACCCCACCATCCACCATCACCACCACCACCCCTCAACACCCCCTGATGTGAGGTCTGTTTGGCAGCTCGCGGACGAAGAGTGGCTGGCGCCCAGCCTTACCCTAGTACCTTAAAGAATCACCATCGCCCGGGACTGGGGGACGACCTGCTGCTGCTGCTCCTGCTGCAACACTACAATCATTCCGGTCGTAAGTTGATTATCATGTGTTGGATGGAACGGATTCACCCGAAACACTCACACACACACACACATACACACACAGACATACAGAGACAGACGAAACGAAGCCGTATTAAAATAAAATATTGAATTGCATTCCGAGATGCGGATTCAGACATTGTGTTACTCGTACTATTGCGGTATAGTGTTAATAATACTACATGTTAAACATGTTTTAGGCGTATAAGAGTTTATATTTATAAAGATTGGCCTCCACAGCCTACTGTTTCAGTTTCCTGTTTAACCTTGTACAAACTTGCGTAGCATAGGAGAACTAATTACCAGATGATAAGTTATAAATAAATGAATATAAATATATAAATAACAAAACAAACAAAATATATGAATATAAATATATATATACAAAAACAAAATGAGGAGAACGATGATGAAGATGATGAAAACCAACATTAAAAACATTACAATTAGCTAGATCAGAAACCAAAAGAAAAAAAACGGCAAAATATTATACAGGGTGTTGTGTAGCGCAACATCCTGTATTATGAAACATACAACGATCCGATGTCTGGCGCAGAGAGGGAGAAGATTAGCAGCTAGAGGTAGATTAATTTGATGGCCAGCGTCGGAAATCTAGCCGAATATAAATAATGTAATATTAATGTACATATGCAGAGAGATATCGCGATTGAGGCAGTCTTGTGATGTCAGAATATATAGGGTGTGGACTCGTCCCGGCGTCAGAGAGGCAACAACATACAAAAAAACCAACAATATGCGATATATATACATAGCTTAAACGTGATATCGCAAACACAAAAAAAAATCCGAACATTTTATATAATAATATATATAACATGTGAATGGTGGAAAGTTTTGATACAAGATTTAACAAGTATACCGGCGACTATATATATATACATACATATAATTATATATATATGGGATAGGTATATCTAGTGTTTAGATAGCCGATACGACGAGTATTAATTAGCATTTATATATTAAAGTATAAACTATAAATAGCTATATATGTTCGTTGAAAGACAAGTATAAATATATGAATATATTTAAACTCGCACGCAAACAAAAAAATAAAAAAAACTGTAGAAGCACCTTATAAATGTAAACGGCTGTTTTTAGTGTTATAAGTGTAAAGGAACCACGTGCCCTGCCCAAAAAAATGTGTTGTGTACAAACAAAAAAAAAACCTAATAATATCAACGACTCGTGTGTTGACTCTTCAATATTGCATTTGTTTCATTCGATGGTTGTGCTATATAAAAACAAAAAACATGTTCGTCAGATGGTCAATTAAATAAGATGGTCAATGATGATGAAGATGATGAAGAAAATCGTTTGATTCGCCGCCCAGTGTCCCCCGCATTGGCCCCACGCCCGTGGATTATTAACTAGAGCCTCATATATTTTCCTTATCCTGGTTTGCTTACGCCCGACCAAGTTACCCTTATCCATTATTCGGCACACTCGGGTGGAAACTTCTTTATCCGATGCGAAGGTCCGGTCTTCTGCGCCAACCCCCACTCCAAACTCGGCATTTGCATATTTATCTCGCCAAAACGAAATATCGTACTCTGTGATAAGCACGGCCCGCAATCATTATTATGATATAGATGCACCAACCCCTTTTCACAATCATCCACTGTAATTGAAAGCAATACTTGATTTTATTCGATGTTTCACATATCATCGACTCGGGGTCCTGGGGGACTGTCTGGGGGTGAAAAAATCGATGATGATTTACAATGCATTTAAATTGCTACGCGGAATTCGATCCTCCAAAACAAAACTGGTCAATATTTGCATCATATCCTCAGTTGGTTGCGTTTGTTATATGTGCGCTTCGAATTTTTGTCATTGCGGAAGAAACCAAGGGCCAAAACAAAAACACACACACATATTAGTCGTGGCAGTAGGTAGGACAATGAACGAGACGATGATTTTAGATGATTTGTATAGTTTTTCACCGTGTATTATTAAAATTTTGTATGATTGCGATGAAGAAGATGATAAAATCAAAAAAAGTGTTATTCGTTTGTTTCTAATTTCTGAAGTTACGAGTTGAAAACCGTTCAGAGCGTGCAGAAAGGTGATGACATTGTAAAGGACAAAAATATATTATATATAAAATGAAATAATTCTTAATGCGACGAGCGGTGAGAGAAAAACTACCGAAATTTGATGAAAAAAAAATCACAAAAAACCCAACAACATTGTAAAGTTAGATAGAGAAACATATTATACTGCGCTGAAACATCCGAAAAATTGACAGAAGCAGATGAAGAGTGGAAGAAATTGTAACCAAAAACAAAAAAACCTAGAACATTATAAGTAGAGAAATGGAATTGAAATAAAGACAGTTATAAAGATTGTGTGTACGATGGGTTTCTTTGTCTATTCGTTCGCAGTTTACCTTGTGTTTCTAAGTCTACGTCTACCTCTTTTGCGATTCAGGGACTAACCTTTTTGCAGTGGAACCAGACCAGACCAGAATATGTAAGTACCCCTCGCAAGCAAACGGTAACTGTTTTCAGTGCGCTCTGTGTCTATTTTGCGCAGCAGTAATGTAATGTTCCTTTGTGCCCGTGGAAAGATTCGACACGCATCGTGCATGTTGGGGAGACAACCGGTTTCCACTGGAAATTGCACCCTCACACAACAAGGAGCAGCACGACGGGCCGAAACGAACCGTAATATTTCCATCCACCTTACTGTAGTATATACCTTATTCTTGCTGTTTGCTGCCGGTGGAATGTGCGCACGTTTACTTGCCGGGGCGGTAACATAGCGTAAGACCTTCGGGGGCGGCTGTGTGGCGCTGCGGCAACAATACGTTATTTATCTCGCTTCAAAAATCACAACAATTCGCATGATATTCGCGTTTTCCAAGCGAGCAACAAAAGATTCAAACCTTTACATTCACTTTTCTTGACTTAATCTTTTATCAATTAAAATCCAAATTGGGTTAAATCCAAAACAATAAACCAGTTAATCAAATTGGCCTACGCTCGATTTCATAAACTGGAAATATTGACGGAATTCAATTATTCAATTACCCTTCTAGCGCGCGTGTCGACTCGCCGAGGAATGAATTTGCTTTTTCATCAGGCGCCCGAGATGCGACGTAATTCGGCGCCTGATGTGTTTACTCTTGACACGTTTTATCAATTCGAAGACAAAGCCTCCGCGACGTGACGAATAAACGAACGGCGGCAGGAGAACAGCGACGAAAGGCAAAACGTACTTTCAAATCCTTGCTCGTCGACGTCAAACTGTTGCATTGCTCGGCGCAATTCTCGCTTTGTTTCAACTCTCAACTTTCGACTGATGAAATAAATTCGTTTGATTAAACTTCAATCAATCTACAAATACGGCAACATCATGTTTTACTGTATTTTATAGAAAACTGTTGAAAGTTTATATTTTTCTTCAATTACAAAGCATTTCTTTAAAAAACATTCGATATTTTCCGATCAGATGATGTTATTTTAGCTCTCTCAACTGATTTTACCTCTTGAAAAGATTCTTAACAATATACGATACATGACAACCTTCTAAACTCTTTAAAACAACCTTAAATCAACCCTTGAAAAACGTTTTATGTTTTATTTAAGAAAAACGCTTTGTATACAACAAACAAAAATAAATTATAATATATTATTGTTTAATAACGTAAATAAATACATTTACTAGATGAATTTTATTATCCCAACCCCTAAATACCATAAAAACCACTTTTAATAGCTTTTTAAAAAATTGAATGATTTTAGTATAATTTTAATGCAAATAAACATTAAACTCTCGAAATATCTGCCGCTGGATATTCCAATTCATAGTTTAAATGTTTGCTTTTCAATCGGCTGATTAATAATTAATTATTATCAGATTAATGTAAATTAATTTCACAATAATGCGACCATTTAATAATTATATGCGAAACAAGCAGCGATTTGAAAACGCAATAAATACGAACGAATGATTTTAATGCCCGCCACAGGTCCGGTGAGCCGGCTACACATTAAATATGCTCGCCGCCCCCGACCGCGCTGACAAAAGAGGATGTCACGTTTATTTATCAATGTTTGGTCGATTGATTCGGTCGCAGCGCAACGCCACGCAGTCGAAACGTGTAAATTCAATCGTCGCATCGTAATATTCATGCGTGGTTTCTTTCGGGCTTTGACGACAAATCGAATTTATTGTGCGCAATGCGCCACCCGGCCCACCCCCACACCGGATGTGATATAATTTACGACCGAATTCCGAATTGTTTTGCTTTTGATTTCGAAATAGATGGGCGAATTCAATGTGTGTGTACATTATGCGGAAAATGTATTTCTGTAGAATATTCTGTTTCAAAAACATTAGTAATGGGGTCTGGTGAGTGCCGCCCACGGCAAGAAATGTGTATGAAATTTTATCATTTTCGTTTCGACACAATGCTACACTAATGATTCGCGCACGCGGTGTGTGTAGCAACTACAAAAACGCGGCGTGCTCATTTGCACACATTTTGTTCGAAAATATTTATCTTTTGCCCGCTCGCGCGCACTGAACAAAATCAACAAACGTTGGCGCTGGGGTAGTTTCTGGGGGCCGTTTATAAATTTCGCTATTTTTATTATGCTCCATTACAAATATTGTTTCAACCCGTTTCGGGCCAATTGCTGTTTTATACCGACATAAATTAATATCGCGCGTTTTCTCATTTCAATATTCTCACTATTAAAACATTTTTCGCGGTGGAAAAAAAATTTTGCGTTGTTTGTAATATAATCTAATAACTCGAATGCGCTGCATGGAAATTTCTATTATTTAATTTGGGTGCCCACAAGCGGACGCCATTGTTGTCGCAATTACATTGTGAATTGTTTAAAAATATTTAGATAAACATGAGCATGCCGGCTGGAGCAATGAAGCAGCCGTAGTAGACAAAGAGCAAATTTCCGGCAGCGCGAAAAATTCGCAACCTCATTTCGCCCGCAGGCAATCACCGCCACTGTTACCGCCGCCGCCGCTGCCGCCGCCCGCGGCTACTAAACCAACCCGCTGTTCGCATAGATGAATTTCCACTCTCTTCATTTTTTAATAACGTCGGTTGTATTAAAAACTCTAGCACTCACTGGCCATCTTGGTGCGTGCGTCAATTATCCACGTGGTTTTTGATGTACCTGTTTGAGTTGGAGTTGCGCGCAACCAACTCAACACACGTTCGGTTCCCAGGGGTGTAGGGATGGTGGGGTATTTTTTGCGTTGCTCCCGCGGGCGCTTGCAATTAGCAGCCGACCTGGTACACATTACCGGCCATGATCGATACGAGTGTATCAAACCACCCCTTCTTCCGGCAGCACACGACGCAAAAAATATTTATTGTAATCTCTCCACGTGCATGAGGAAACAAAGAATATTAATCAATCACGTTTTGCGCCCTCCAGGCCACAAAAATCATCCGAATCCAAATTTAAACTGCGATATTTATTTATTTTTTAATTTTTTAAAAATAGTTGTAAATCCACTGCAGAACAATTACTTTGGCGATCAATCGAAGATAAAAAATAGCGCGCATGTTAAAAAAGAAGGAAAGCCGTAAGCTAGCAGCGCTTATTTATTCATAGCGCTTTTGTTTTTGCCGCACCCGCCACCCCCATACGTTATAAACACCGCGGCACGCACCCGCCAGCGTTCTTTTCCTTTGTGCGTTTCTTCTTTCTCCACCGAATCGGCTTATCAATATTCCTCGCCCGGCTGCACATTCTGCATTTATTTTTCAGACGGCGCTCATATCGCATGCATGCTAAGATAAATTGTTCATGTCGTGCGTAATATCCACCGCGCATAAAAACTATGCAACCCAATACACAATATACACAAAGCTAGGTTAGGTACAAAGTAACTACCGACAAGATATTATTCGTGGTTACTCCAATCTGTCAATTAGCAATGAAATAATGGAGCGTCTAATAGATGATGAAGATATCGATGGCGATATCGTGAATCTTGATTTGGATATAGATTTGCGTAATTATCAATTCATCGGAATTTACTGCCACACAAATCACATCTCAGGTAACTGCATTTATATTATACAATGTATATATTAATAAAGTGCAGCGTGTAATTGACAACGTATCCATTTTGATATTTTTAATTTTTGTTTTTGTGAAAGCAGCATTGGCAATATCAAATTTAATTTAGCTTTTATAAATATACAAAAAGCTTTGAACTTTGCGCTGGTTTTTTTACAGTTTTGAATAAATATTTATATATTTATATCTATAGTAAAATGAAACACGCATTTTCAACACTTTTTTTGCATGGAATCAATAAAAAACTCCGGCTTTAACGCGTCAGCTTAATTGAAAATATTTTTTGTTTAATAGATCAACAAATATTCAAAAATGTGTTTTATATAGTTTATATAAAATTTAGTATTATATTTTCGGGTCATAATCACCTAATTTATAACTTGTATCGGTAAAATATATTGAATAATTAAATTATTTTATGTATTCTGTATGATATTCTATGGAATACATGTAAAATCAAACATTCAAAGTGAATATTGTTTGTTTTCGTTTTTATCTTGTAACTTTTTTGGTGCGTGCATCGCGTGATTCTCTACTCCACATAAACCAGTCACCCGTAGGTGTAGGTACAATGCGAATTTAACACATAAAACTACATGGTATTGACATCTATGATGAAACTATAGAGTTATGTAGGTGTTTATATCAAACTAGAGCTGAGTTCATTCCGCGCGCGCATTTTTCAGCTTGCTTAACTCACACCACCAACAAACCAGTTCCTGAGAGATAAGAACAACACTTCGCTATACTTCTATGCGTGTTTACAAGTAAAAGATTTACACATTTTATATTTATTCAATTCCTTAACATTATTAAAAATATTTCTTTTGATTTAAAATTCAAGAAACATTCATAATATGTTTTGTATTACATTTGTTTTATAAAATAAGGTAATCATTACCTAATTTATAATTTGCCCAGCTTAAATATATTAAATAATCCAGTTTTTAATGTGTTGTGAGTGAATGATATTATTCCGAATATTTGTGAAATAAAACTTTCCATTGTAAATATTGTTTGTTTTGATTTTTTTTCTCTTGATTTTCTTGCGTATATTGCGCGATCTCACACAGCACGCGCCTCTACATTCAATTCTTAAGTTATCTCAACTGTTGGTGCCGACGCGAATTAAATCCGATTTTTAATTATATTATTATCCTACCTTATATAAAATTTTCCGAAGTCTCGTTGTCTTCAAACCAATGGGCACTATCACTAACACTTGTAATTTAGAAGATGTCCGTAACCGAAAATTTTCGAAAAAAATTGATTAAACACTTAGTTAAGAATGTTTAATGCCTTCTGTTCTATCACTTTTAGTTTATGAGATATTCGAGAATGAAAAGTACGTCTCCACTCTCAACGCGAGGTAAACACACTGATGCATAAATACGCACTCAACAAACAAACGAACTAACCACCAGGTGTGCGATGCGAATTTAGTGCACAAAACTGCATCGTATTGACATCTACTATGAAACTATAGAGTTATACTCGTATAGATGCAAATATCAAGCTAGAGCTGAGCTCGTTGCGCACGCAGCTCTCGGCTTAACTCACACCACCCTCAAACTAGTTGCTATCAATAACAAAGAAACTAAGAATGATTTCACACAAGTACGAGCGATACGTACGATATTCGCGTGTCCATATAAACGCTCTAGGAATGTATGTAGCATGTAGTATGTATACAAAACAATTTTATGTACAATAGATTAACAAATATTCAAAATAAAAGATATTTTAAATATACTATTATATTTTTTGCTTTAATAAGATAATTATCACCTAATTAATAACTTGTACCATTTAAACATATCAGATAATTAAATTCTTTAATGTACCATGTGTGACATTATACGGAATGCATGAAAAATCAAACGATTCAAAGTGAATATTGTATGTTTTGATGTTTATCTCTTGACTTTTTTGCGCGTGCATCGCGTGATTCTCAACTACATACAAACAGTTACCCGTAGTTGTACGAGGCAAATTTAACGCATAAAACTGCATCCTATGTACATCTACTTTGAAACCATAGAGTTATATCCAGATATTCGTATCAAGCCTAAGCTAAGCACATGGAGCACGCGCATTTTTATGCTTAACTCACACCACTCTCAAACTAGTTGTTATCAAAAATCAAGAAACTAAGAATGATTTGACACTAATATATTTGCGTTTCCGTACAAACGCTTTAGGAATGTATAAATCCAGAATAATATTTTGCATAATATATCAACAAATATTCAAAATAAAATAATTTTCATTGTTTTTAAAATATACTATTCTATTTTATTTATAGAATAAGATTATAATTACATAATTCATTACTCGTAGCATTTAAATAAATAAGATAATTCTTCGTCATGATATTATACGCAATACTTGTAAAATCAAACAATTCAAAGAGAATATTGTTTGTTTTGGTTTTTATCTCTTAACTTTTTGTGCGTGGATCGCGTGATTCTCTACTACATTCAAATCAGTCACCCGTAGGTGTACAATGCGAATTTAATGCACAAAACTGCATCGTATTGACATCTATCATGAAACTATAGAATTATATTCAAGTTTATATCAAACTAGAGCTGAGCTCATTCCGCGCGCGCATTTATCTGCTTTTCTCTTTGTATCTAAAGTCATTTACGAATAAAAACAACTGACTTAGTAAGATTTCATGTAATTATAAGTGACAAAAATAGGCATTTGTATATCAATTCTCTACAAATGCATATAGCATTAGATAAATTTAAAATATTTTTTTGTCATAATATTTCAATAAATATGAAAAATGTGTTTTATATAGGCATTTATAATATTTTATATTATTTTTATTATATTTTTCTATAAAATCGGGTGATAATCATCAAATTTATTACATGTTCCACTTTAATATATTAAATACTTAAAATAGTTATTTATTCCCCATGATACTATGCGGAATACATGTAAAATCAAACATTTTAAAGTGAATATTGCTTGTTTTGGTTTTTATCTCTTAACTTTTTTGTGCGTGCATCGCGTGATTCTCTACTACACACAAACCAGTCACCCGTAGGGTGTACAATGCGAATTTAATCCACATAACTGCATCGTATTGACATCTATCATGAAACTATAGACTTATAAACATGTATATATCAAACTAGAGCTGAGCTCATCCCGCGCGCGCATTTTTCAACTTAAGTAGAGTTACCAACACAACAATTAAATTACATGTACAATAAAAAACCCTCTACTATTTTATATTCATATTTATATTTACCGAACGAAATTTTTTAAATCAACTCAAGTTTTGTAAACGCATAGTGTTGTTAAATTTACATCTGTTTGTTCCCGTGTACGTAATTCGATAATAAAGCCAACGACGGCGTCGGTGCTGGAAAAACTAAAACCTAAAAAGGCCCACTACCCCTGCGCCGTTGACTTACGACGCGCTCTCACGTATGTTGTTTCGGCGCGACCCTCATTTGTAACTGCGGCCCGTGAGGCGGGGGCGGTTCGTTGACGTCGCGCTACAGTTCCGGGCCTCCGGGGCAATTTGATCGCGACCGTTTCGCATAAGCGGCGTTATCTCACGTTCGCCGTTTTAACCCGAACCGGAAGCCGTTCTAACCACTTTAACCCGCACGACACCTGTACGACTCACGCCCGCTGCGCGCGTAACACGTTTTTATTATTTTAAATATGAAATAACGCGTGCGGCGCGCTTTTAATGAAAATTTATAATCGGGGCCCCCGCGTGTGTATGGGGCACATACATGAGGGGTCGTAAAACAGCGCGTCGGCGAACTTTATCGATTCCAGCGCCGTGGTTGCAGTAGCGCTATTATTTTTCTTTTCAACATTTCAGGTGTGTTTGCAGCTTATTCGGCGTAATACACTTAATATTTTGCGCAATCGCGCATCCGTTGGCAAACGCAGCGTTTATCCGTGTGGGCTTTTAGTTTTCATGAATATTGTATAATATTTTTATTCGCGTTTGTTTGCATTTTGCTCGCAGCGCGCCACGGCTTTTTTTTGCTCTCATTCAGCGTGCGCAATAAGCTAAATGCGAATCTTGTTTAACCAGTGGACAGTGCGATTACAATTCACGGCGGCTCTGTTACGTTATCTCGGCTTTATTCACTGTTTTACTTGCTCTCGTTTTTCATACTTTATTTTTCAACACAGAAAAAACGTGTATTAATTTTACACTAATTGAAATTCATCAAAATCAGTGATTAATGATATAAATTACGCAGTGGATAAAAAATGTGTTAAATTTTAAACAAGTTTTTCATTGTTTAATTAAAATAAGAAGAAGTTCACGCTCGAAACGCAGCAAAAAAAAAAAACGTATTTTTCTTTTTTCATGTGCCTTTAGTGCTTGTTTACAACGAAATTTTTTACATCCCTTGTTCTCATGTTGGGCTGCAAGTGGCGCAGTGCGCACACCTTAAATTGACTCGGCGAGAAAAAAGAATCCGGAGACGGCGCGCGGCATACGCGATGAGAAAACTTTGTTATGCACTGTTATGATTGGCTAACATCATTCATAATGAAGCGGCGGCGGCGCGCACGCTGCTCGCGGCCACCAAACTTGTTTGCACAATGTTAATAATTAATCGAAGCATTATGGATCCTGCAAACAGAGCAACACACGCACCCAGCCCAACAAAAAACACCACCACCACCACCAGCACACACAGACCGGTCACGTCGGAGTTTTAAATAAGCTTTGGGGCCTTAAATTTTAATCATCGCATTTTCATCTACGTGTTTCACCCCTGCGGGCGTCGGTGGCTGTTGTTTTTGAGGCGCGCGCGCAATTGAAAAATTACTTTTTATTAAGCGTTCTCTTCAATTGTCTCGAAGAAAGAAAAACATAACAAAGTGGCTCCACTTGCGTAATGAAGTAATTTTCTGCGCGCGCTCCGCATCGTTAAACATGAAAGCGAAAACGAACGCGAAACGCCCACCGGGGGCGGCTGAGGGCTGATGGAATAAGTCGCGGGGGATGTATTTATGGAATTTCGAACCACACACAGCCAACAACCGACAACAACCTGCGTGAAGGCAGCTGGAATGTAAAAATCGCGCAGAATGCGGCGGCGAAATAAATATAATCGCAAATTGAATGCATGCGCTTGAGTTGTTTCATCTTCCCCACAAATAAAGTCAAAGAAATCTTTTTTTATCTTAAAACAAATGAAATTTTCAAAAATTACTTAAATAAACTCCATTGCTGCGGTAAAACAAGCAAAATAAAACGTGTACTTGTTAGTTCTTGTTACTTCTGAAACTTGAATCTGATTATAGGTTGGAAAGTTGAAAGTTTTAAGCAAAAGTTGACGATAAATTGAATAAATTGCTAGCTTTCCAATATGATACCCACTCGGAGTCTTCAACTGCGTTTACAAGTTGTTACAATCATTGTCGAGTTTTAAAAAGAGCGTCTGTTTATTGCGTCAGCAATAACTTGTTTGCAGCCGCTCGAGCACAACATTTGAAGAGGCAATTATCTAATTTCAGCCCCCGAGACACACAACACTCGACTCGACGCCAACTGTTTCGCCTCGCCTCCTCGACTCCTGGATGTCTTTCGGTGGCGTCTGGCTTGTTCATTTCACACTTCGTTTCATAACTCAGTGTTTTCCACAATCGTTAGAATAATTCGCTGCAAAACGCGCGCAAAAAACGCGAAACAATTTATCATTAAACAGATTTCGCTAAGTAGCTAATAAATGTTTCTTTGGGCATAAACTCAAGAAATATTCAATGCATTACAATGGTAAATACGTCAAATTAAAGAGAAATTAAATTCGCATCTTTTGTGTGTGGAGTTTTTAATGATTTTGTAATATTTTAGCGTGGAAAGCAAAAAATAAAATTTTTGAGTGTTGTTTTGAAAAGTTGTCTTTACAAGTGAATTTATTACCTATTTGTCGATAGGTGAAGTATGACGAAGCAGGCACCGGATACAAATATTGACGCGTTTAAAATTTAGCTGACAGCCGCGCGTAATTTATGAATAGTTGTTTAATTATGTAAAAGTCCTCGCTGAATAAAGCCGGCGACGATCAAACGCTATCTGCAGCATCATAAATTTCGTCGTTATCGAAATTGCCGCTCGGGCTCAGGTGTCACGCGCCGACCTTCCCCCCTCGCGTTCGAATGCCACCCCCAATGAGGTGAGGGTGCGGAAGGCGGAAATGTACCCCTTTTGCCGTCCTCGGAACACACTCTCGAGCGCTACCGTGTCGGCATAAATAGTGCCTGCAATCAATGACTTCAACATCTAGGAATTTCCACACGCCGAACGACCAAAGCCGCCCTCGACGCTCGCGAACAATGAAACGAAATCTATTTCGTTCGGCGCGCTCGCAACTTCAGCTCGCTTTGCGATTCGATAAAAATAATGAATTCGCGTACAATTACCCTTGAACTTATTTATAAACGACTCAATTGCGAATTGCTGCCGGAGACAAATTGCCATTCTGGCCCATAAAGCACTCGCGATAACGTTCAATCGGTCGAAACAAAAAATGCGCTATTTATTAGACAGAAGCAAATTCATTTTAAAGAACAAAACAACAAAACGAACGCTTTTAACAACGCAAACAGTTATTAATTTAAATTCACTCTTTGAGAATCAATTCACATACCCAAGGCCATAAACAACGAAATATCTAGCAGCACAAAAAAGAATACACACCTTCTTATCATTTCAACGTTCAAACATAAACAAATAGAATAAATAAATAAAATTTTGGTACCCACAACGCCATCTAGTGTGTAAACATCATACCTCAATAGAATTCTTATGGACTACGTGACTTACGCGACCTTCAAACCGTGTGTTTGATTCGTTGGTATGTGATGTGATGCTGGAAAAAGTTCCGAAATTAAGTTTTCATTCATAATTTGTTCATTTCAATTCGTTAATTTGTGATGGATGAGACGCACTTTAATCACAGAGCACGCAAACGCATCAAAGACGTGAAACGCAAAGCCAGACCAGGTAATAATTCATGTTTTTCTTAACTAACCTATAAGTAAATAGATTTTATATATTTACAACTAAATAAATGCATGATTTGTAGAGTTGAGCACTAAAGAATCGTGGGTACAACAAGCCTACGAGCAAAACTTTGCAAAATTCTGGGATTTTACCGATAATTGTGACCGAATTGTTGAGCATGAAGATGCACTTGAGGATTTCATTGAGAAGTACGAACAGAAGTACAAACCAGTTGTAATACTGGGATGTCAAGAGAAATGGTCTGCAAAGCAGAAGTGGACTCTCGAGAAGATATGCAAAAAGTATAGAAATCAAAAGTTTAAGTGTGGGGAGGACAATGAAGGGTATAGTGTTAAAATGAAAATCAAGTATTATATTAAGTACATGCTCAGCACCAAGGATGATAGTCCACTTTATATTTTTGATAGTAATTTTGGAGAGGTAAGATATTACTACCAAAAAACAGCATGGAATATTAATTCTCACATTTATAGCATCCGCGTCGTAAGAAGCTATTAGAGGGCTACGAAGTGCCGTTGTATTTTCGCGATGATTTATTCAAGTATTCCGGAGAGAGTCGCCGTCCTCCTTATAGATGGTTCGTGATGGGGCCTGCACGTTCCGGCACAGGGATTCATATAGATCCGTTAGGAACCAGCGCATGGAATGCGCTCATATCAGGGCATAAAAGGTATAAAACTTAAATTTTTCTAAGTTTTTTTAGATGAAAATTAACGTATTTTGTGTAGATGGTGTTTATTCCCAACACACACCCCTAAGGAACTCCTCAAAGTGACCGGTACACTTGGTGGTAAGCAACGTGATGAAGCCATCACTTGGTTCAATGTAATTTACCCACGCACGAAGCTGCCGAGTTGGCCAAGCGACTGCAAACCGATCGAAATCCTCCAAAATCCCGGTGAGACTGTTTTCGTCCCCGGTGGTTGGTGGCACGTGGTGTTAAACATGGACACCACAATCGCAGTCACGCAAAACTTCTGCAGTCGGGTGAATTTCCCGATTGTCTGGCATAAAACAGCACGTGGACGGCCAAAACTCTCACGCAAATGGCTGCGTACTCTGCAAGAAAAGGAACCAGCACTCGCCGCGATTGCTGAGCGTATCAACATTGAGAATCCGTCTGGGATGGCATCAGACAGTTCTAGTAACTCCAGTTCATCCAGTTCCAGCGATTCGGACAGCTCGAATTCAGATGAAGACAGCGGGCAAGAATCACTCACCGCTAAGAAGAAGCGTCGTAAGTCCGATTATGATTCGGCCAGGGCCAAGATTCTACGTCGAGATGTAAGTCTCCACCTTTAAACACATCTTTAAAATAAAAAATTTAATTTTGATTTGTTTGCAGAGTAATGATTCGGCGCTGTCTTGCCAGGGATCGTAAAACTCGTGATTTTTCTACGTGTCAATTTTTACTCACGCGAATCTTTTGTAACAGTGCCTGAATATTTCAAACTAGACAAGAAACAAACAACCAATCACACCAATCAAGTATTAATATTTATAAAATAACAAGTGGAAACTTATCTGTTGCGTGTGCCTTTGGTCTGATAACAATTTTATATATGAATTTATATGAAAACAGAATATACAAAATTGTCTTCCTACTTATTGTGCCTGCGTTTACTTTTTTATCATAATAGTTATCAAAGAACTTCGGCTTCAGGTACGCTTGGGTTTCCCTTAATCTTTAAAATGAGTTTTTTGCACAGCTCGAAGCCAGCGAAACAAGCGGCATTCGCCGGAAATGCACGTAATAAAACCGGGACGATTCCTTTGTACAGGGCTAGTGGACCTTCGGTTTTCATAAGATGTTTGAAAGCATCACGGACACCATTTGGATAAGTTCCTTCAGGAGCTGGAATATTTTTAGGCATTAATTACTGAAGGACACTTTTCTTCGGATTTCTTTGTATTTTACCTGTTTGTAAACGACTTTTTAACACGTCTGAAGGCATACCGATCAACCAATTGGAAATACCAGCCATGCCACCGGCGAATAACGTGCCGTGGAATGTGATGTCCTTTTTCCCATTATCGGTTAAATAATCTTTGATCGCTTCGTATGTGAGGAAGTACAGTCCGCTAGCGGGAACATCTGAATTTGAAAAAAAAAACGTGTAATCATTCATCCAACAAGAGAGGAAGTGAAATTGTGGGCGGTTGCTTCCTGCATAATCTCTGCGTACGTTTCACTTGAAATTCAAACTGCAACGCAATCTAGTTTCTAGTTTCATTTACAATTATGTGCTCCACGTAAACTATTTAATAACAATCATGTTAAGAGTTTTTATAATATTAGTGGCTTTGCACCAAGCTCAGGTATGTTTAAACCCAGAAAAACGTAATAAATAAATTATAATCAAGAAGATTTATGAGTTGACATCATTTTTAGGTGTTTGCTTACTGGGACAAAGAAGTAAAATGTCCAGAAGCATGCAAATGTCGCTTGGAACACGCCAGCGAGTCACCAATTCATCGTTTTATGCCCAAAGACGAAGAAATCGACAAGCCTGACGTCCCGGAAGCTATTGTACTCGAAAATAACGATGTAAGTATGTAAAATACTATTTTCAATGATAAAATCACAAAGTTACCATCAAAAAACACAAATAATCGATTTTTCAGGTGTTTTACGATTCGGACGACTTAATTTTCCATGAAACTTCATTCATTCGCACTGCAACATGCATAATACAATCAGAAATGACCATAAACAAACTCCTAGATGATCTACCACAAGAAATATCCTCACTAATATTAATCCAAGCCACAAATGCCGGCAACAAAACACTTAGATTCAGTGATTTCATCAACTTCGAAGAATTGAACATCCTGGAGATACAAAGTGCTCAACCATGGAATAAACCATCAAATCAACAAGATTCTATTCATTTTATACTGGATATAGATGTCCCACTGCCAAAGTTAAAGTATTTGAATCTTGAACGTGTGATTTTGAGCAATTCACAGGAGAGATTGACACAATTCGAGAATGAAATCTTAGTTTTCGAACATGTGCAGAGAAGTGGTGATGGACATTCACTTACGTTCTTAGAAAAACGCACCGGGGAAATATTACCCTATCAAACCTACAAAGAAAACTTAAAAGGTGAAGATGGGCCACTTTTCATGGGATTTAACGATTTGAATCTACTGAGATTGTACGACTGTGAAATCCATCACATACATCGTGAAATGTTCGAAGGTCTGTCCAGTTTAAACTATTTGATTCTCGAGAAGAATAAACTACAGTTCATATCGGAATTCTGCTTCTACGGTGCGCCGAATTTGAAACTTTTGTCTTTGGCATGGAATAATCTCTTGAACATCGAAATACGAGATCTTGCAGGACTGCTAGAGTTGGAATACTTAGATTTATCACATAATAACTTCACTCAACTGTCGGAATTATCACTGCCGCCATTTCCAAAGCTGAAATTATGTAATTTCGCTAACAATCCAATTACGGACATATTTCCGAATACTTTTGAAGTGATGAATACAACTTATGCATTGGTTGTTGGTGGATTAGAACAACCTATGACTCTACAATCGAATTCTTTCTTAGGACTGAATTTGTTAATGAGTCTTAAATTGTATTATTTAAACATACCACTGTTTGAGAGGGAAATTTTACGTGGTATGCCAAACTTACAAGTGTTGGTAATGACTGGAAACATTCCAGAGATACAATACGATGCGTTTTTGGAAGTTATCAACTTGGATACGTTGATTCTAAGCACTTGCAACCTTAGTAAACTATCAGTCGACGCTTTTATAGGTCTAGAAAAACTTAGAGTGCTGGATTTATCAAAGAATAATCTGGATATACTTCCACCAGGATTATTCGATGTGTTAACAGGTTTACATGAGCTGTACCTGCATGATAATCACTTCCAAACTTTACCACAGCATATTTTCACGCATCTACCAGCTAGGATGATTCGTCTGACAGGTAATCTTTGGCACTGTTCATGTGCGATGAGCGATTGGAAACCGATGATTGTCAACCGCATCAAACAGAAAACAATCAAAATCTGTGATAGCACAGGCGACAAAGGCTTGAGTTGTCCGCAAGATGATAAAATTTACTATAAATATGTATTTGACAATGCAGTAGCGCCGAAATGTTTAACTCCGAAGAAGTTTCTGAACTGGAATGTTTTTCATGTCATGCGGAGGCAATTTCGATGCGTAGAGTTTAAACCACGGATGAAAAAACGCATGAGGAAGCGTTTGCATCTTATTAATCGGAATATAACTAGTAGTCGTGAAGTAGAAGTTGAGAATGAGTTGACAACTCATGTTTACGACTTGGAAGATGATAAACTAAAGCGTAAAATGGAACGCGAGATGAAAATCAAGAAACATCAAGAAATGTTGATACAGAATAACATTGTTGAAGATAACAATGAAGAAAATAATAATATTATGTAAAGATACGTGGAATATCTTCATAAATATCAAAATTGGTAACATAAAATACCAATTTTTACTTTAGCATTAATAATTATTGGAATATTTGCGTTTTCATTCCAAATATTTGTATTTTTTACCTGAATAAACTTCTAACTCACCTCTAAGAAGTGTTGCCCCTGATCCTCGATAGATACTCCTCATTCCACCCTCTTTGTACAGTTTTTTGACCACATCTACAGGTCCATCATACTTTTTCACCTTTGCATCATGCTGGATTTGCAAAAGGCACTTAATACGTTCACCTGGCGCCATAATTAATGTTGTGAAGATACCAGAGAATGCTCCAGCCGCAAAATAGTCCATGTAGGTGAATTTTGTGGGATCTGCTGGACCTAGAATCTGTTTACCTACTTTGAAACCCATGAAAGAGATGGCAAAAATCGGCGCTACGCCAGCTAAAGGTGCACCCATTCCTTTGTACAATCCTCGAGGACCTTCCTTGGTAATTGTCTTCTTTACACAGTCCACCATCCCTGTATAGAGGGGTGGTTGGCCTGGGGCAGGAATTGGCATGGTTTGTAATCTGACCTAAAAGAAATCAAGTTTTATGATAAATCTGGTAACTAAAGTGAAAGTTTATTGATATAGACTCAAAATATGGGAGTTTATAGAGGTTTTTGGCAGGAATATTGTAATGATACTTACCTTAAGGGTATCAAATGGATGTCCTACGATAACGGTGCATATTCCACCGAAACCTCCGCAGAGGAAATACTCAAGTGGTCCGTCCGCCATGGTTCTCTCCTGGGCACTGATTTACACACGTTGGTGACTAGACGGCGACTAGCATTCACTAGGACAACTTTCGTTATAAACTATGACGTTGAGCATCAACTTTTATAAAACTGGTTGAACTTTGATCGCGTCATTAGCGATGTCTGAAGGCGGAGCAGAAACACTTAAAGATAGCAAATGAAACGCGTGTAATTGACACTCACAATTGTTTGTTTACTAACTTAATCTCTAGTTAATTAATGATAAGCGTATCGCGTGTCCCTGCGGATTGCAGGAAGCAGGAACCAGCTGTTTTGGATTTTCCTGCCGCAGTAGAGCAACCGACTATAGTCGAAGGTTAGCGATTATGTGAATTTTACAGGGCACTGTAATTTTCACAAATGACCGTTTTTTAACGGTTTTTCGCGCATTTTCACTTTGTCATTCATCATGAGCGTTTGTACATCGATTAGCAGGAAGTTAAGCTTTTAGTTAGTGCAAATTAGCTGTGATTCTTCGGGAGGTATGTCAATATTGAAAGATTTATAATATTTGTACAAGAAGTAAATGCAAAAAGGAATTACATTTTGTTTTTTGTTTTATAACCTGATTATCTGAAAATCAAGCTAACTGCGATCAAGTAGCATTGTACTTATCGGCGCTTATTTGTAGTCATTGAAGTGTTTTATATCATCGTACAAACTTCTTTTAATAAGATATTATACATAAGAAGTGATTTTCAACAAATCACACCGAATTGTGTGCGTTTTGTACATATTTCTTCGAGTTTTCATAAGTTTATAGCTGTTTTTGAACGACGCGCCATTAAACACAGCCACAATATTTAACTACAGTGTTTGTTGGCATTTGTCACTAGTTCTGTGCGTTTACAAGGACATTTTTGTTTGTTTACGATTTAAATGGGTAGTATCTTCAAGAATAAGTCCCGTATTTGAATGAAGATGTCGCTAGGATGTCCTCATTTCTAATTTTATTCTTCACAGTTTGTGTGCGGAGAAAGTTTGTTTGTTGCCGTGAACGTGTTTGTGTATCAGTGAGTTTACCTGCAATTCAATGCCAACCAGCGTGTGCGTGTGAATCCACGCGGTTTCGTGCAGAAGATAAAGTTGTTTACACTACAGTTGACAATATCTACTGATACACAGATAAAATCACTTCTTACATTCTTCGTGTGTTGCTTTTTACAATTTTATTGCATTTATTATATTAAAATGCAAAGAAACAAAACTTAAAATGAAATGCAATGATTCTTTCATTGTCCTTCTTTATTATAAACACTTCACATCAATACTATAATGCGTATAACAATTAACAAACATTAAATAAACACTTATCAACAACTAAACACCTTGTTTAACAATCGTCAGCAGTGTACTTGTTGTACTAGAAGACGGCGCGAATAAATACTGCTTCTTGGCGATTTCCAAAGGCACAAGGGCGGTTAAACCCATTAACTGCCCTTCGGATTCCGTCTTCCAACCAATAAGATAGTGATAGGAATAGATATAAAAGTGTCCTTTATCTGTGACTGCAGTTAAATACGCATCACTTCTACCAAAATCTTTATAAACAAAAATATTCCACCATTAAACAAAAAGACATAATTTTTAATTAAAAACATACCTCCAGTATAAAATACTGATACACTCGTCACAGGCAACTCATGAAGAATCGTCTCATGGAAATAATACGTCTGATAGAAAGGATTATACTTTAAAACCTGCAGAGGACTGTTTTTCTGCGCTAGGATAATTAAACTATCAGCGCCTAACACTACTGACGTCGCAGATGTACAACCTGTTGTTGGGACCAGTCTTAATAATTGGAACTAGAAGAAAAACATCAAATTTTAATAAAAATCGCAGTTAAAACGCAAAAATTTAAAATATTACCATTTTGGTTTCACGATTAAATCTATAGATGTCCGTTGTAAGTGTTTCATAGAACAACCCACTGCCAACATTACCAATGACCAAATTAACCCCCTGAGCAGTATGGAAGACGTGCAACGTCGATGCGCCATTGGTACGCAGCTTATGAACATGTTCAACTTGTGTTTTATCCTGCGAAAGACGCAGCACCATCGAGTCTAGTTCAGTGGTATCATGACTACTATCATACAACTTCGCCAATATCACATAAACATGTCCATCCAACGCGAAGAACTTCACATCTGAGATATATCCAGTGATATGTTCAGGGAAATTATATTTTTTTCCTTCCCCAGCGAAAGTGTACCAATTTACGGATGTATACTCCTGAGATGAATTGGAACTGCATAATTTACTTCGACTTTTTGTGTTGGTGATTACATCAATGATCACCTCACGATCTTCATATGAATATATTCTTTGATCGTATTTATTCTCAAAGAAACCATGTGTTTTTCCTGGATGTATACTGACTGTCCTTTGATTAGGACATGTGCAATCATTTGGTAAGCCACAAGTTGGACCTGGTTCACTCGTGTGAATGTGCATCAAGACGCCATCTTTTTTCTCGATGATTTGGGCATCGTGAGTATTCTCCAGTTGGATTTGAAGATCATCCGATCGTTCAAGATATAAATATTCATGTGGTAATCCTAAAAATGTAAAATTAATTAATATTTATTTAGGAGAGAAGAAAATATGGTGTTACTTTTGATAACATCGGTGTTTTCTGTAACTAATCCTTCAATTTGGCGGAGTGCATCGTTTATTACTTCGATGCGCACGCGATGATTATCAGAGCGCAGTATTTCACGAATGTGCTCAAATGGAACGCCGTTAATGCTCTCGGCGCGAATGTCTCCGGTTATTTGCGAAGGCGCCAAAAGATTCTACAAATCATGAATACAACAAACAATAAATCACAAAAAATAATATAAACTTACAATATTTCCGTTAATTCTCGCTTCTTTCTGAAGAAGAATTGAATTTTGGTACAAATCACTAACTGGTAACCCATTTAGGACTTCAATAATGGCGTCACCTTGAACTTCTAAACCCTGCGTGAACTTTTTCGGCTCTTTTATAACCTGCAGACCATCATCGAAGACGACATCATCAAGATTAATATCATTTACGTTCGGGATTGTGGTTTTCCCTACAAAAAAATCAAAAAATAAAAAATCGAAGAGTTTTATTACTGGAAATGAAAATTACCATTGAGCTGTAACGCATCAAAGTAGTAATTTGCGGTTGTGGTTTGATCGTGACCCGCATCCAGTAGCAGCCTATCATCGAGGAACTTGCTAAAGTTAACATTGTTCACCATGTTGATGTTCAACGTGTTCCGAATGGTCAAATCATCGAAGGTAGCCTTCGGAATGGGCCTTAAACTATCCAGAGAGACTAAATTATCAGGCAGGACACCGGAGGCAACAGGTGTTGTGAAACGATCGGTTTGTACCCCGCCGAAAAAGGTTTTCCTTCCGCGAATGCCACCATTGAGATTTACCCCCGTGGCATCCAAAATACTTTCATTTAAATCGGTTATATTAATATCATTTACTTTGGGAATGAGCGTGTTACCCTCGACACCCATCGCCGCTACATTTAGTTGAACAAACTCTTTCACACCAGTGACGACCTGCATTATACCACACCGAGGGATTATCAATCATATAGTGCAATGGATGAGATTCTCATTAATTACCTGATCAGTTGCATTGTGCGTCAGCGCGTCGCTCACGATCCGATGCAAATCAATGCCATTTATCTGCTTGCTATTGAATACGGCGTCGGCGTACGCATGATGCAAGCTTGTCTGTGTGTGCGCATAAAATGAACATGTGTAATTAATCGCATTTCACCACTATTGCGAATAGTGTGCGTGATATTTACCGGAGCCAGAATGATGTTGTCCTTCTTTGTGTGCACTGCGTTGTGCAGCAAACGTGCGAGTGGATTTTCGGCGTCCGTCAGGGTGAGATTGTCGACTACAACCGCGCGCCAAGCTCGCTTTGGTATGTGATGAATGTTTGCAATGGCAGCGTGCACATCACAGCGCGAAATGTTGGCGTAGAGTGAGCGCTTAAAGCGTGGCTTTGTTAAACGCAAACCGTGCTTTACTTCCAGCACCTGGAGGTGTTGCGCGTTGGTGTTGATCAGGTACGTTGTGCGGATGTTATTGATTTGCGGTGTGAACATATTCGCTAAAAAAATCAAAAATTAAACAAAATTATTTTTTTATATTTTTGACTTACGAGTATGAAGATATTTAAATGTATGCTTTGCGGTAACATTTTGAGGCCACACACGATAATAGAGTTGTTCAAGAAGCTCCTGAAGATTAATATCGTTCATTTGACCAACGATGAGCTCCTTTACATGCACTTTTCCATCAAAGAATAATTTATTAGTGAGTGGCTCGCCTTCATTTCCACCCATCTGAAAATTTAATTTTTATTTCTTTTTCTGCTTATATTTTGCACTGTACTAATTTACCTTTGCGATGATTGCAGGCATATTCACGGTATTAATATAAATGACGTGATCCACTTTGCTAATAGAAGCGTTGCCAGTGATTTCCAGCTTATTCAACGTCTCCAACAGATGCAGTTGATTCAACTCGACGAGGTACTCGTTAAATAATTTGTTATTAATTTTCGCCGCAAAGAGATGAGTAGCTGGAACACATCGACAGTTTTAATTCGCGTTTGTTTCACATTCGATATGATGCAAATTACCGGTTAGATTATCAAAGTCGACGTTGGCCAGCTCGGCCGATTGATCGATGAAAACAGCGCGTGACCGCAACTCCTGCAGATCGATACCATGCAATTGTTGCATCGTCAAATTATTGACGTTTACGCTCTGCACCGTTAGATTGCGAATGATTTTGCTACCGATGATATTACTCGCTGATTGTGTGAGTAACTCACTAGTTTTAACATCGTTCAATTGATCCGCTTTCAAATTCTCCACGCTCATGCTACCCGCAAATTTTTTCCTGCCTCTCAACGTATACCTACATAAAATAAAATTTTACAATGCGATTGTCCGTAATGAATTGCTGCTTGTGATAACGTACGTGCCATTTAATCTAACTGCGTCGGCGTTCAGTTTCTGTAAATCTGGTTGATGCTGTTTCGCCCCGTCGACGATAACGCTGCCAATGATGGTGACGTTTTCGAACACGTATGTTGTGTGTTTTGTACCCGGTGGACTGGTGGTGATACCATTGGCCATGTAATCATCGATGGGGATGTCGTTCAAGAGCTTGGTGTTCAAATGCGGGGTGGAAATGCCGCGCTGCGCCTCGAAATGCACCGGTATCTCCTAAGAGTGTGAGTAAAAGCCATGCGTATGCATTTTCATTAGCCTCGCGGCGGGGACATTGATAATAAAATTCTATTGCTGCGCCGTTATACCTGATTTGTAGTTTTCAGCCAGTAGTCGTCGAAGCTCGCCTGATTAAACTCGTTGCCGTTAATGAACAGCCTCGCCGCCTGGGTCATCTGCACGTTCGCCAGGCGCAGATCGCCGTTGATGCGCACTTTGTTATTATAAATTTGTAATAAATCGCGTTCGTGCGTGCCTACTATGTGATTCTGTTTGTAGAACTCGTCCACCGAGCCGTTGATCGCCAAATTACCGGTGATATGCATCGTTTTCAGCGTGACCGGACCTATTGCCCACCAATCATCAATAATTGGATTAAAAACATAGTTGCATTTATCTTACCGGCTATCAATGTATTTGCACCAGTGGAAACTGTGGCAACGTCATGCTGAAAGTCCAAATTGTTGATTTTTTTCACTCGGATGTTGGGAGCATGAACAGTGCGAAATTCTACAATGGAATCGACATTCTGCGTGGTAGTGGCCGTCAGCAAATCTTCGACGCGCACGCCTCCGATGAATTCCGGCGCTAGAAATTGCGTTTTCACGTTGTTGAGCGTCACATCCCCGCGAATTGTCTGCGCGCCACCGATGCGGAACACATCTGCGGAAAAGTTGCGCCAGTCGACGTCGTTAATCGTCTCCACTACCAAATTCTTGACCGTCACTAAAGGCTGGAATTCGTATGGCAGCGCCTTGGGGTCGCCGAATAGCTTGATGGTTTCCGATGTGTTTTTCTAAACAAACAAAAAAATATATAAAAGCAATAGCGCTGCGAGTATATCGTGGAACATTTGACGCTATAACGATTATGATCGCGCGTAAAATACATCAACTCGTTTTCGTACCCCGTTTAGAGCGGTGGCATGGACGTCGGCGGCGTGAACGTTATTGAAACTTTTATTCCCCGTTATGCGGGCCGGTGCGCGCCGCAGATAAAGCGATCGCATGTCGACGTCGTTAATTTGGGGTGCGAATATGTTGAAGGCTTTTAGGGAGGCGACGCGCATAACTCCCGTCAGCGTTTGATTCCCATCGGGGACACCAGCCGTGGACAGCGTATCTGTAAAGTGTAATACGAATATATACGCTCGTACATTATCAATAATCACTTTTTATTGTTGGCATTTGTGAGGTGGAATTGCGCCACCATGCAAATTGACGGCATAACTCACATTTGAAACAATAAAAAGTTACGAGTGGATATCAGCGTAATGGTCGCACGTGGCAATGATTAAAAAGAATTAAATACCTTTGAATAGACCATTGTCGTTGTGGACTTCCAGATCGGATACCTTCAAGCTGTTGATGTACATTGGAGTTGTGATTATTTGATTACCAGAAGTGGATAACCATCTTTCCGGCTCCCAGTTAATACCGTTGAGTTTCTTGGTACGTATACTCGAAGCCTTTAATTTTTCTGCATTCAACGACCCTTGGATCAAGACTTTTCCATCAACAATCACGTCATGGTTTGCAAGAGCTTCAGATAGCAAAGGTTTTAAATTCTGTGTCTTCACTTCAAGTTGTTTAAGTTGTTCTAAGACTTTATTAGTTTCTTCTTCAAGATCATCTAATGAAGAAAACTCCTCAGGAGTATTTTGTCTTAAAGCCGCCTCTGGACCAGGAGTAAACTCTTCAGCTTCCTTTGGTGATTGGATTATCTTCTCATGGGTTTTAGAAGGACTAGGTTTGATCAATTCATCAAGTTTGGAGTTATTAATGAAGTCATCCAACTTGTTCATACAGTCTTCAAGACCATCACTTTGATGCACACTGCTTACTATATCTATTTTCGTGTGGGTCATTGGAATCAACATAAAATTCAATTCGTGATCATCTGTCAACCCTAGGAGTAAAACCACTTTTTCACCAAAAAACTGAGTAATATGCATGTTTAAAACTTTTGTGAAGCTTGGAACCAACTGATGCGTCTTCAAATGTTGGATGGTATCCACCATCAGAGTAAACACCATTAAATTATCCTAAATTTCAACAAAAATATTAAAAAAGAGTTTTTTAAAAAGAGATTATAAAATACTTTGGTAACTGTAGCGATCAAAGGAATCTCTTCTTGTATTGAAAGAAAAACTTGTTGGACATTTGGTTGGACTTCAAATTGATGCAGAAGAATAAATTCATTGTGGTACCATCGATATAGAGTGCTAGTAGGAGCATCGTTGAAGACCACAAGAAACGTATGGTTAGCATGGTTGAAAGTAAGAAGATGCGTCGATCTGATATCGTCCAAGATTTGGATTTTGCTCAATTTATCGGCATCAAACTCATACACATACGAATTCGATGATTCTAACTCATTGTGTCTTAAGACGATGAGGATTTCTGAATCAGAATCGAAATTTGGAAACGAGCTCAGCCCAATTGCACCATCAACATAGATTTTTTCTATGTCATCAAAATGACTTTTTTCCCATTTGTAAACACTAAAAATTTTGATTAAAAATTGATTTTTTTTAAATTAAAATTAAAAAAATTATGCTTACACAACTGGGGCCATTGAAACACCTAGTACACTAGAAATGACAAGATATAATGAACCATGGCTAACGAAAAACGTCGCATCAGTTAATTGATTGATCGTCTTGATTGTCTGCACCGGCGTCCGAGGCTCAAGCGAATCGTTGCTAAAGCGATAAACATGCGAGACTGTATCGTGCACGAAGCACACGAACATAAACCCGACTCCATCGTGGTCAGTCGTCTGAAAATGCAACAAAAGAACATCATCACATCCAGTAGCCAAAAAGTTCCAGCTTGTGATTGAGTAATACATGCGCGAATGACTCACGTGCCGCGCTCGAGAATTGAATCACGAGTCTAACGGTGCGGCATGATTCACGTACGTACGTACCTTGATGAAGGCAATTTCATCGCGCATTTCAGGGAACGTCTTCAGCGACGTCAGGATGTACTTGTTGTCTTCGGGCGCAACGTAATACAACTCGCCATCGGAGAGGAGATAATTGCGGCCGAAGAGGTCGAACGTGTGCGCCTCGGTGGTGTTCTCGAAGGTGACGAGGTGCGACTCGCCGAAGTCGATTTGACTCTGCTGATGCACATCTAAAGAGATCAAATCAATTTCACACATTTTCTACAAAATTGCGACGAAAGTGTTACGAGACCTTTGGAGCGTTTTATTCGTGCAAACTCCTCGTTTACGTAGCGCATTCGATCAGCGAGATAATTCCGAAGCGACAATTGCACATTTCCAAACACGTGGTCTTGGTTAAAATATAAATACTAAAATATTTTAAATTAAAACTTAAAGTTAAGTGGATTTAACATAACTTACCAATATTAAAATTGTAAAACACCGCATGATTAATTAGTTTGCATTTGAATGAATGTGAATTGACTTAAGTAACACTTAACACTTAAGTTACTGGGTATTCACGCTGCGGAAGTGCGCACACGACTGAAATTATTCGCGGATATGAACAAATTCAGATGGTCAAGGACATGATATCGAAAAACCAGATTGGACCATGGTCAAAATATGGACATTTACTATGAACTGAAAAAGAGGGACTTCTTTATTCCCATCATCAACGCATTTACATCTATTTGCATACGGCGATCGTAGGGTCATTTATTAACGCGACCCTTTCGCGGACGCTTAAACGCGTGTCATTGAAAGATTACCCCACGTCATTCGCATCGTATACTTCCCGCATTACGACACGTTTTCCTCACTCCTCATTCCCGAATGGTCAGTCAGTCAGCCCTGTTTTTCTCCCGGAAACTATTCCATTAATTTTAATCAAGCCTCGTCCACATTGATTTAAATGCTGATGACGAATCCGAAATAAACCAACATGTCACGCATCACGATCGAAAATAAAATGTGCATTTCTATTTTCTATTAATGAGATGGCACTCCGAAATGGCTGGGACATTTTAATCTTTACGAGTTCAATCCCGGACAAAGGAGATTGTTTCGTTTATTATTTATACGACTCTCGGCGAAATGGCCAGGTTTTATGCGGTGGACTGCAGCCGAGAGCCTAGTAAATCAACTTTCGCTATTAAAAATGTAATTACTAGTTTTATTGGTCCATACAAATTGGGCATCAAAATGCATATGTAACTACAATGTCACTGGCTGTGTGCGCTTGTTAACAATTGCAACAAAGCAACTATTTATTGTTATTGACGTAATGTGCGCGTCGAGCGCACTTGAGAGAGAGTTCATGTCAAATGCGAACGCAATAAATTTTACTCCGGATGTAGCACGTCAGCACTTCAACGTTTCGCATTACAAACTCACAAAAATAAGCAGAAAAAGATTCTCACAATGGAGCAGAACATAACCTAAATTTTTAACTGGTACATAACCTATAAAAACTTGATTATGGTTGAAATTGCAAAAGTTTTAAAGAAAGGAATGTAAATGTGTTTCAATTAAATGCTGCCCGGTCGATCATAAAGTGGAATGTTCGAATCAGCGAGATTGGATTGCGGGGTGCGTTGTTATCTTCACGTACAGGGAAAGTTTAATTGCTGAGTTAACTACCGCGCGCGCGCGCACAGCGTGTCCATTACTAGTGTTTAATGATGAGATGTATGTTCGGATCAGCGTTGCTCCGGCACTCGGATTAATTATATATCGATACACACGGGGTGGCATACTCGTAAACCCAATGTCCGAGAATTATTCGCTTTACAACCCGAATAGATACGCAGTTAATATAAAAATAATTTATTTTTATTCTCAAGAAAGAAAATATTCTATGCACAGATGCGTTTTATATTCGCACGTTCATAAAATTATATATTGACTATAAAAGATTATTTTCGATTTCGATTTTGGCGATTTGAATTGCTTAGATTATCTCTCCACCCTCTCGCGTGTTTCTATTTACAGTAAAAATTTAAATCCCCGGACGTAAAACGCACACCGTATGTCACTCCATCGCAAGACACAAAGAAATTCGTCAAATGCCGCACGTAATAAAACACAAAAATACTTTCTGTGAGGCGAAGGGAGATTTGTGATTCCTCGCCTCGAGGAAGAAATTGGTTTGTATTTAAATGATTCCCGGCGACAAAGGCGGTGATTTGTTTAAAGACCAATCAGGGGTAACATGTCTTTACGGGTCTTCTATGGTCGCACTATAGCAAACTGCGAATTAGACGAAATGGGCCTGGATGCCATAGTGGCACCGTAATCGTTTTAAGTCATTTATAGTCGCGGGCGCGTTCATCCCTTGTCGATGGGTGGGAGAGGGATACCCAGGGATATTCCAACCTGTCGTAAAGTGGAGTGATCTGTGGACCGAAACAATGCTTAACGTGACATTATTGTTATGACTCTCGCAAGCTCAGGGGTGCCGCAATTCCCTTTGTGTGCCACCGAATAAAAATAAATTAACAAAACGATCCTCACCAAAAAAAAATTCTAGATTAGATTTTGACCATTTTAACAATAATTAAATGATATCTTACCAAAACATGCAGAATGCAATATTAAAAAATGTATGAGAGGAAAAAAATTTTAAAATATTTATTTACGGCCATTATTTTTTATTGCCCGGACGAATGACCAGCTTTGTGAGGTATGGAGCGTGGACGTAGGCCGTTTGGACGGATTAAAAACATTAAGCCCCAGCATGCGAGCGGATTTTCCCTTTCAAATGCGTTTTGCTCCTCGCTTCAGGAAATGAAAGATACTCGCAAAATTAGTTTTATAAAATAGTAAATATTTTTCTGTAAAAAGTAAAAGTCCGCCACACCCCAAGGTGTTCTTTTAACAATATTAATAATAATTAAATCCATCGTAAAACTTAATTACAAGCAGCTTCAGATAACGTTAATGCGCTTGTATGTCGTGCAATTAGTTGCTTCTTTTAATTGCAGCGCCCGTGCACAATTACAAATTCGCGTCTGGCAGGTAGGACGCCCGGCAGCAAACAAGCGGAACGGAAATAAAACGGCGGGGCCAAAAGCGACTAAAACGCGATGCGTGCGCGCTGATAAGTGCCCGCCAGTCGAAGGCGGCTCCCGCAATAGGCGCATTGTTCTCGTTCTATCAGCGCGGATTCACCGGAAAAGCGCCACAAGGAGGTTAATACTCGCGAACCATCGTTAAATCGCTTTAGTGGCTATAAAATATAAGTTAAAAAATACAAAAAGCATATCACACATTAAACTAATCAGTGCTATGCGGAGACGAATCGTCTTCGCTGCCTGAATAAAAATACTGCACACGCACCGAAACGAATTGCCATTTTGGACAATTTATCTCACAGATACGACATCGAACAAAACACGTTTCGAGTATTTTATTGCATTCTATACGTTCAAATTTAAATCCGAACTCGTAAAATTTATTGCCACTATCTTATTGTATATTTTATAATTGTGTTGTTCTATTTTCAACTAGATGTCGCTGTGATTCAATTTAATAACGCGCCGAACGTGCCCACACAAATAATGATTAAAAACTTTTATTCTCGGCGCGTTGTTCGTCATTAACGAAGCAATTAACACTCGCCGGCGTTGGTATTGTGCGTGAATTTGTCGTCGCGTTTCGACACCTGGGTCGCAACCGCCCATCCGTTACAAATGATCTGTGATACATGTAATTACTCATTATGTCCTTTCATCAGGTGTGTGGATGTGTTCGAATTGAATCATACACAATAGCGATGGAACTTGCGAAGAAAAGAAAGTGGCATAAAAGACGCATTCAATTAATTCCCGGGGCCTTTAAAGATCGAGATTAATCGATTCCGAGTAAAATAGACGTATAAAGTTTAATGCGATTTAATCAGCGGGTCTCCGGAAAAAAGGAAGACGTGTCACGCCCCGCCGGTGATGTTAAAAGTGCGGGGCGCACCGTAAAAAGCCAAGATTGGTATTTACCAATGCGGTGTGTCTTGCACATTCGCGTCTTCTGCCTGCTGCTTCTTTGCGCTTAATTGTCTCGAAATTGGTTCATCTGGAGTTTTATCACTGCGCGTACACCGAATAGGTGGAAGCCGGAAAACAAATTGGATTTGTGCCTATTTAATTTCCAGTTGGAATTGAACGCGGAATTTGAATTTCAGTATGAAATTCAATCTGTTACTTTGACGAATAGTAGTGCCTATAAATCGCGAGTATAACCAAAAAAAAAAGTTTAAAATCTCCGCCAGACGGTGGAAAATTGCCGAGGAAAAAAATTTATTCGTTTTTTGTGTTTCGTGCCACGTGCGTGCATGTGCTTCCGGCATGCGTATCATGCGGTTGACATCGTATATTTCAATATTTCGCCAGATTTTGACTTCATATATTCATAGCGTTTTCGCTGGAAAATGGAAAAGTGCCTTGGGTTGAAATTAAAATAACAAAGAGACCCACAACTCTCGGCGCACGAAGAGAAACGAACCGAGAAGTAGGCAATTTCTTCTAGTTTACTCTCGTTTCACGCACCCCAAAACTTTCCAACCCTCAAACCGCACATATGTGAATATTCCGCTATATGCAATATAGAAATTTACGACCTGTAAAAACTTCGTACAACATAAAAATCTGGAATATTTTCCCGATTTTAGTATAACTCATGTATCGCAATGGAATTGCTGACGTAAAGGCGCCGGTAAAAGAAAAACAACAGTGATTTTAAACGGTAGTAACAATAACATGCAAAACAAATAGCGGTGATAATGGCATCCAACATGGCGCACGCGTTTAATTTAAAGACCGTTCCCTATCTATTAAAGCGCAACTTAAAAATGGAAAACAAGCTCGTTTGGTCAGACTCGTAAAATCCTATTTACTGCCCATCCCGAGCCCTTCTATAGCCGTGTATACGACTATGGCAACGCCAAGAAGATACCGGCTAGTTGATTCCATAAAGATCCAGTCGGGCGCTCCCTGAAATAGAAAAAATAAAAAAAATACTCACGCAAAGTTATATCGCTCCCGAACAATTCCAACTGATTTCCTTGCGTATCAATAAAATAAAGACCTTTTTTACTCCTACGTGAGTCGTAAATTATGTTTTTTACTTTTTTTTGTTTTGAATTTGTATCCGGAGGCGATAGCAACAAGCAAGGATCGAGATCATGACAAGGGTGCATATTTCGAATTGTCTTGGGATTTCGGCGTCGTTGGTCAGTGGACGTGAAGTACGCGCTGCTCTCACGCGCGTTTGAGTAGTCGAGGAGTAGAAGCAGCCAGCAGCGCCACTTGAACATTTGAAAGCGCGCCCTGCGCACAGAAAGTGCACTCGTTTCCCAGTGGATAACAAACAAGTGCTCGGGCGCCGCATTCTGCCCACTCGACGGTGCTCGAAACATCGGTTCCTTGATGGGTATCAGCTTTAATTGAAGTATTGATCTAGAAATGAGGGTTTTATGGCTACACAAAAACGCGACGCGCAAAAAATAGAGTGTCAGCCGCTCCCCGGGACAATGTGAATAATTTGGGCGAACGTAATTCATAATTTAATGCCTCTGGAAAGTTTCGGGGCGGATGTGTAACCATGTAGAAGGGACGCGCTGGAGGCAACTTTGTTTTGATTTACACGTATCGGAAATGCCAGCAGAAGTCAACACACAGCCGAGGGATTTATAACAGGAAGAATTCCGGTCCGAATCAAGATTCACGCAAGTATAAGCAACTCCCTCGAAGATGTCAACCGCACAAAGACTTCAAGACACAGCCCCAGACTCTTGGATTTTGGTCCAAGTCTAATTAATTGCTTTAATGAACCAGCGGCACACGTGGCCGATATAAGTGATTGGTCTTTAACGCCATCTGGATAACGTGTGTCAACTAGCCACGTGCAATTTGTTTTGCACCAACAGCCCGAGGGCGTAATTCGACAACAACAAGTCAAACAATCGAATCCATTAGTCACTCGCATCTTGGGTGCCATCTTTGATTCGAGCATAAATTAATTGAACAATCGTCGACTCGCGACTTTGCTCCTTTGACGAGATAAGACAGACAAACGATGTGCTACACACAAATGGAGGGCGAAGGGGGACCCTTCCATTACCTTGATGACAAAGCTGAGTTAATCCTCCAAGATCGCAGCCATCAGGCCCCGAAGCGGACTAATTGTTGTCCTTTGCGGGCGCATTAGAAAACGTCTTTGCCACATCGTATTCAGGTACTTGGAAGGGTTGCACACGCGCCTGCTAAATATTAATACGTTCAGGAACTGTGCGCTTAATTCAGAGTAATAACTCTTCGGGTGTAGGGAGGCGTTGTTTGCGGGCCGTAACTAAGACGTTCGCGGTCGAACGACGAAACAGACGCCTCGTAAACCGAAATTATCTTTTCATCCGACTTTATGATCCATAATGCATGCGTTCGGCAGATTTATGTATGACTTAATAATCAACTCTTAAATTTTTTTATATTTTATTTTTAAATAGAATATTTTACTACTACACGTGGTAAATTTTTGTGGGTTGTGTCCAGTCAAAGGACAAATGGCTGACAAATAGCGGTAGCCAAAGCACATTTCTGCGTTTCCGGTGTGCAGTGTATTATTCTGCCGTTTCTCATTCAAATGGCCATTAGAAAATGTCCTGGCCCTTGTAGTAAATCACATGTTATACGCTATCAAAGGAGTAAATGATGCTTCAACAATAGACGACTTCTGGACTTTTAGTTGTGGCCAATGGTCGCCATACACAATAGCAATTTTTTCGAAATCCAACTCGAGTGGATATTTAAATCCGAAAATAATAGGTTTAATTATCCAGTCCTTTGGTCTGCGAGTACTCGAAGCGAAAACAACTCGTGGATATTTCTACGAGTACAAACCACCCCTGTATGTACTGCATATATTCCCCTCATGCAAGTCGCCAATTAGTGGCCGCAGTGCAATACGCTGCAGTGCGTAATACAGGACGAAGGAGATGAATAAATAAACATCAATTAAATACAGAAAAATGAACTGACCAGCCGCAGTGGTTGTTGAGGTGTCTGTGTGTGGGCAGGCGGCATCGTCACGCGTTATCTGCGCCGCCGATAACGCTTTGGCCACGGTAAGTTATTGGACGGTTATTGGCCGGGGCCGTAAAGCGACGATTACAGAGACTGACGTCTGTATCTAATCCGCAGCGGTAGCAGCGATACGTGCGGCCAAGTGCTCGTGCGGTCAGCTCATTTACGACTATCCGAACAGTTCAGGAGTCCGGATGGTAATGGAACGTGGGGAACATCTACCTCGAGGCTTTCGCCACACAGGGAACATCAAACGTCTGATACACTGAGAATTCAGCCTTTAACCTCTGTAGTTCTCTGTTTATTGGATTATAGTGGGATGCTTGAAATGTTCACCTTTGTAGATCATTGGAGAGAAAAAAATCTCTATATTTGCATCATGTTGTGCGTCACCCTAGCAATTAAAATTGCTATGCCTCGCGGTGACATGCGTGTATTGACCGCCCCTCTAATGAATGACACTGACTAATAAGTTTAATGGGCGTGCAATATCAACAATTATTGCGCGAAAAATTGAATTTGTTCAAATCGCACAGCGTCCAATGCATACGCAATGAGTTCCTCTGTTTACTAATTGCAATCCGGGCCCACATAGGGGAATATTTGTTTTCCCGCCAAAAAAAAATCTCATTTAAAAAAATGTATTTTTTTAACCCCGGACTGACGTAATACTGGTTTGGTCAATTTACGTTTGCATCAAGCCATCACACGTTTTGTTGTTAGACAAATCTGTTTGTCCATTCGGATGTCCCGGCGAAATTACATTTGTCAGGTGGAATTTAATATCCGAGGGAGCCGAAACAACGAAATACCTATCGGCGCCGTGTCAGCGCTTCGTTATTGCCTCATTATACTCCGCTGTGTTCGTTTTTGTTTCGCGCATTCTGTGACTAATCGTTTACTATTTTCGACGCGACATTTTGTTAATCATCGGACATACGACTGACCCCCATCAATCATTTGCTGATGCATTATTTTTAAATCGAATTGTGGTTGACACCTGAATATATCCCAATGGTCTTGACGTGAAATTAGATTAGTTTATTTGTCGTAATAAGCTTGACGGCGTGACACGCCGACGGATCACGAGCTGGGGCGTTAGCCGATTATCGGGCGTTATGCTAAACAGCACCAGCGCCACTCCAGTTGCATCCAAATCGCATTCGAATCGCATCTCGTCCACGTGACGTGCGCTAATCAATGGCGTGCAATGGCGGATGCGTCGTCGTAAATCACATTCCCGGTGGGCATCCGTGTGGTGTCGCCGTCTAATGCCGACTGTAATCCTCGCGGTATCAATCCCGGCCGCGCGCGCATACTATAATTGCCCGGAACAGTGCACAACTCGTGACAAATACGAGATACCTTTGTTTCGACAGATGCAGATACTAAGCTCCACGCCAATATATAAATACCGTTGGTACAATTGGCACGTGCCGTCTGAACGAAATTGCTTTGCTCTCACCTGGAACGAAAGAAACATATTGTGCTAATTGAGTTTTTTGCGATAAGTCACATCACAATAATTACTCAGCTTACATTTTGTTATTTATAATAGAATTATAAGAAATGCACGTGGTGGAATGAATAAATTTTATTGTTGAGTGCAATAATTACCATCACAATTAGCTGGAATCGTGGAAACAATAGAATAAAATGTGCATCCAACAGTTGTCGCACGACTTGTCGGGTTCTGAACCCTTTCGCCACGCACGTAGATGAATATCGCATGCGGAAGTCGATAATGACAGCGAATCCACGGCCGGCCATCGAGAGCTACCGTTAGAGCGAAATTAACATTGTCTATATTTATAGGTTAGACCAATCATTTCTTACCGCCAGCTTCTTGCATACTAATTTCGCATTTGAGTACGAACTAACTGTTTGAAAGCTACGCGTACCATCAATCACGCCATCGACACTAATCACAAATTTTCATATGCGAAACTAATAACCAAAGGTAATCGTATGTATGTTGGTAATAATCATTTCCATATTTCAAACAAAGAAATCTTCAAAACCATGAAAATTTTTATTTGTGTGTGTTTGGTAATAAATGTGTTCAATCATACACCCCATGGTGGATAACAATGGCGCGTATTTCAATCTCCGCCGCCACAAATATAATAAACAAGACTGATTGCATCCTGTCAGAATTTTTATCGAGTGAGTTTGGAATTACGCGCATTGATACGAAACTAGGCTCTAAGCCTAAATTAATAAACGTCACTCGCATTATTGTGTAGTTGTGTATTATTAGAGTGATAAATGGTGAAGAATTTTATTCAGGTGATACGTGAGATTGTGTGTGATTGCTCTTTCTTCACACATCCGATGAACAAAGGAAGATGAATCGTCCTCATGCGAATTACAATTTATGCAAGAAATAAAAATTTAACAGACTGGTCAAGCTGCCCATCACAAAGAAGATGAATGAATGGGAGTCAAAACGGGAGTCGGGCTCCTGTCAAAATATCATCATTTGATGTGTGAAATGAAGATGTTTGTCATTCGGAAAGAACTAGGTGAGAACCAGCCGAGGTCACCGACCCAAAGGGATGTCCCTTAACCCCGATCCCTACTAGCTCCACATAGAAGCTGTATACACGGATTGTTACGGTAAAGTGCGAGGGGTAGGAAGAGGGCAGGTGCCGAGTGGTATAAATACTTGGAGTAATGCATTAATCTTGAGCTGCTCGGGAGCTGTGGGTTAGTATTGAGTGCAGTGAAGCAAATCTAATAAATCTGCATGCAAATGCATTTTTCTGCAGTTGGTATACGGCAATATGGACCCCTAACACTATTATGTCAATAAATGCGTGATTGCATCTACTGGACGCGAAAAGGGGGCGAAAGAAGAAAACTGTACTATGGTGGAATTCTCTGGGTTTTTGTCTTTGTCCTGAAATTACCAAACGAACCCGCTGAATGCACGCACAAGAGGCGTATATCGATAAATGTGCGTCTCATGCGTGCATCACGCAAGGGGTTGAATACTAGAGAAGAGAAAAAGTTAACTCCACCACACAGCTTCTTACTTAAAACTTTCAACCCTAGCCCCTGGTGTCATCGTTTTGAGTCCTGTTATCAATCAAAACCCAAGGCCTTTAGATCTCGGTGATATACTGACACGCATTCGTTGAGGGTGCCATGAAATGAACGAGTTCTTCGCTTCCACCCAACACCCCCATTGGTTTCATGACGTTTTTTTCTTGCTTTTCCTGCTTTGCAAGTCGATTGTTTCAACCGAGGGATTAATTTATTGTAAATGCTGATGCACTACTGCTTCATCGGAGTGTACTCACCATCGAGGGAGGGTGGCTTGCATACCCATGCACGCACAATGCTCGAGAGGCGCAAAAGGGTTGCATCAACGCTGGATAATTGTGCGTAGCTATGGCAACACCAACCTACGCATCTATGTCACTGGGTATGTGGGTTAGAAAGCAACGCGATATATGGATGCATAATGGATCCCGCGATAAGAGGGATTCCAGCGGGTGGATGAAGTGCGTGTTGTCCTCATGCACGCATTTTCCGTGCTTGTAATAAAGTTGTGCGCGCCGAGGGAAAGAAGCACTTTGAGTACTTGTGTCGTGAAACAACCCTTTGCTCCACTGCAAATTAATCACAAAACAGATATAAGCTTTTTTTTACAGAGAAGTGCAGGTTATGTTGGTATCTTTACGAGAGGAGGTATTGCATGTCAGAATGTTTCAGATTATGTACAATAAAAATATATTTACGAAGCTTTTAAACTTAATTTACGAGCCATTTTTGCGTCGCGGTGTAAATCAAACGCCCGGCGAAGGAGGCGAGCATGTGCACTCAATTTTGGGTTATTAAAATCTATATTGCCAGCGAAATAGACTGGACAAAACGTATCGCGGCATCGTTTATTTATTTTATAGCTTTCTTGACTTTTGAAATGTCAGAAATAATTTGTTGCAACTTAGTAACTTTTAAAATTATTATATTCTACGGCGAGTAATGTGGAAATAAACATTTTCACGAGTAGAAATATAGAATTAATGAAAATTATCCACTTTGATGACGCATGTTTAACAATGCGCATAAAATTCTCTTTGATCTTCGCCATTTGCAGCTTCGATGCATCGCGAATTAATAATGCAGTGCAGCCCATGGGCACGCTCGCTGTCTCTTTGTCACATTTCCGCCCTACTGCTAAATGTTTTGCGTACATATTTAATTAGATGTAAAGTTTGGCTTTTAATGCGCCAACAGCATCAGTAGCGTGGGTGACATTCACTTGGGGATAGTTTTTCCTCTCTAAACGCGTGCTTCCGTATCCATTTCGATGTCTCTGCACGCAGCGACGGCGAAAATAACACTATAAAGGGGTGACTTGTGCGCCGACCCCCTGCAGTTAAAGTAAATGATAACTTATTATAAAAAATGAGTTTCCGTTAGACGCGCACCGGAAGCACAGTACGCCTTTGTGCTGATTATGAGCAAACACAGATTGCTCCGTGCGGGGGTGCGTGCGCGCATAAGTTATAATAACGAGCGGATTTAAAAGCGTCACGACGTCGTAAAAGAGCGAAGAAAACGCTGCATATTATTTTATATTACAAGTTTGTTTTTGATATCTGCAAAGGTTTTTATTTCCACACCACGTGGAATTGATTGATCTGAGTTTTATGACATACGTAAATTTTCAAATCGATTGCATTGTGCAATCGCATGAGAATTTATAATAGAAAACCGAAAATCCAAAAACGTGCTTTGTAGTCCTTTTAAAAACGATAAAGGACTCGACGGAGTATGAAGTTAGAAAAAACTGGGCGTGTTTGGTAAAACCAAGGGGGTTGTTAAAAAAGGCACACACCCTTCATCGGATGCATCTCTTCAAGATCACCCGCACGTAATTATCCAGTTAGCAATCGTGCGTGAAAAAGACGCCACAAAACTTTCACGTTTTCAAAATGTCACTTTGAATCACATCACTTCAACAATGTTGATTCATGCAGATGAGCAGTGCAGGTGCAGAATAAGTTGTTTTTCCTTTTTGATCAAGATGAAAGGCGGTAATGGATTTTGTTGGAATAATATTTTCACTAAACACCCTTGCACACTGCGTGACATTTACTCATTCTATCTATCATTCTGATTCCTAATGAGATAATTTATGGACTGTTATTGCTATGATTGTGCCGAGTATCCAAACGACTTGTTCGCGTTTAATTCCTAATGTCAATATTGATGCATTTAGCGCACTTGAATATGACCCAAGAACAAAGTGGTGGAATTATGAAGGGGTGGTTTAATGTGTCATCATCATCACCGCGCACGGATAATTCCTTAGACAAACAGATGGAATATTTATAAATTGTACTCGGGGGAGTGTTTCTTTTTGGATATTTGAAGAAAGTAAGAAATTTAAATGTAATCTACGAATTCCCTGGATGGCGATCTGTACCTGTCGTTGATCTATCGCGGTTTATTTACTGCCCACTTGCCGAGTCCCAATTGAGCACATTTATCAAATCGCGTCTTAGTCGGGAGGGCATCAATAATTCAAACGGCGATATCGTATAATTCCAAAGGCACAGCGTGGACCATAGCGCACGAACCGAGTTATGTGATCTTCTTGACCAATTATATACCATATGTCCCTAAAGGGGGTTTATATCCCATCAAAACAAGTTTTTCCCAAAAAGGTTCTCATAGTTTGTAGTAATCTAGCAAGATGATTTAAAAATCCTGTTTTAGACTAATGTCTTTTTAATAGAATAGGATTAGAGGGTGTTGGTACACATTGTATAGTGATTCAGAGGGTGGTCACCAGAGACCGGACCACAAACCGGATATCTAATCGGGCAAACCGGACTACCGTTTCCAAAACGCCCAACGTGCAACCCACAAATACTAAATCAAACGACCCGTAGTTTGTCAGCGTGCAAACCAAATCGTTAAACAACGCTGAGCAAACTTCAACACCACATAAATAAGAACAACTCCAATGATGAATTTCTGCACGTGACTTTTTCGTAATTTTTTTGCTATTTTTCAGTGCCCTGAAGAAAATTAGGTTTTATATAGGGTGGAAGACAATTCAATGACCTCCCGCAGTGGCGGAAACCACGTGCCGGCACTTGAGATGTCCGAAAATAAGGAAAAAACACAAAAATATCGAAAAGTGCTTTCTGGGGTGAAGTCACAAAGTGCTCGAGATAATCAGAATTCGGAAATCTCATTAGTGCAGGCTCCATTTTTGGTGACTTGCAGGTTGTCTATATTAATATCCTTCGTGCCGAAGACCGAGTACTTTTAGCTCTTGAAAAATCTGCTAGTCTTCACCGAAATGACTGCGTAATATTCGCAAATAGAATTATCCTCACCAACGCACAGCGGGTTGTTTGATTGATGACCACGCTGACTCCATTTGCGCTTAAAAGTCAACAAAATAATCTCGCATATAATAAGTAATGGATGGGCATAATAGACACACCATTCGCGAGTGCGACTTGTGCTTATCGTCGGCGGAGATCAGCGTCAGCCGGCAAACTTGAGCAATCCAAGCGCGTCGGTAATTGCAGCGATGCGTCGCTTGAAAAATGCGGATAGGAGGGTTAATCGAATTGTGTGAATATTCATCGCGCACGTGGATGACGCGCCGCGTGTTCTCCCGCCAAACAAACGATGACAATGACGAAACGCGATGCGGGTGCGCGGGGTTACGCTCCGCTTCACCACCTCAACACCCAAGCCAAGCCAGCACGCATCATGGCGCCGCATGGACTCGTCCATGTCCGCGTCCACATCCACCCTACGCTTCGACACGTGCAATACGCATAATAGTCGTCTAGTCTGTGCGAGTAGCTTCAATTCGATTATGCAACACATTTTCAATGCATTTCTAAACGCATATCGAGGGGTTCCCATTCGTATGTGAATCAATTCAAATCAAGTTAACCTTAAATTCTCAATCCGGCACGACATGCACTCATCAGGTGTACTTTAGTTTCCGGTCTACACTGTACACTTCCGTGATGATCGGCCATTATATGTAAAACACTCTTCTTGGATCCTTGCGATTCTTCACACCGTCATGCGTCGAGGGTGACATAATGGGATATACATTATGAATCTAAACCCCTGACATCCAAAAAATTAATTAAAAACCACCCGCTAAACCCGGAGATGTTCAACTTATAGTTATTTGTAAACCTGCACAGCTTGATGCTTCCATTCACACGAATCCACACAAAACGTTGTTCATTTTCCATGCCGAATCAATTAATTTCAATATCAATATGCCACGGTGAGAAATTATTCAAATTGAGTCTTGTAAATTACCCTAACCCGCTTAAGGCATGTGTGTGTTTGCTCATTTTAATTACACTCAATTAGCTACATCATAATTAAATTCTTACTTCGTATTTATTTCGTGTAAATGATGAATGATGAAGAAAGAATTCATAATTGAGGCGCATTTTAATAGGATTGTGTCGCTAATTGAAATGCATGTCGTAATCATCTCAGTGAGAATGTTTCAAACAGCCTACAATTTGCGCTCGCCTGGGACACAAAAGAAATGGCGATGCAAATGCAGAATTCATAACTTTTGTACGTTCCGCAATCAGAAGGCGGGCGAGCATACGAGTTGGGGGCGTATGAGCCGGTATTACACTGTTTTTAATTGTATTACGTATGCAATTTGCCGATGCAGAGACAGGGAATACAATTGTCGTAATTGCACTAATTGCGAATGCATAAGATTTTCACGCTTGGTGGATTTATGTGGGAGGGCGGGCGATGTCCAAATTGTTAAACCTGTGAATGGGGATTACAAATTGATGAATGTGTTTGTTGATATTGAAAAACATCGAAAGCGATATTAAGAACTGGCGGAAAGCAGGCGTGAATGATGGGATTCGATATTTATGAATATTAAAACCACGCACAACGGATTTGCGTATTTTTGGAATCGATGAATCAAACAGTAAATACCATGTAATTCACAAATTTACATTCTGCTCATATGGAAATTTAAAAAAGTGGTGGGGGTAAGTTTTTTATGTTTCCATATTTCAACTGTCAGAAGACTTTTTTTGGCCCAATTTGATTATGAAACCGTTATTCTAATAATATTTTTAATTGTCGCATCAAATCGTCATTAAAATAAGCATTAGTCCATCACCGAAGCACACATGACTGATGACTACCAGCATATTCTCATGGTTGCGCGCGTTTGACATGCAAATTCATAACCGCTATGCAGTTTACGACAATAATCCGTCTTTACTTCTGCGTGCGTATACAACTACACAATGTAGTAGTATAATAAGCTGTCGTTACAAGATGGAATTGCCGCACTGGTTGCTTGGGTGTTTTATGATGATTGAAACTGTGTCAAGCCTTCCTTCCTCCTTTTCTCCTTTCGAGCGACTTAATATGCACGTTTACGATGCGCCGCTTTATGCACTCGATGTGCAGCGGTAAAAGATTTACGCATTTAAATGAAACTTTTTAATTCGGTCATAAAAATCCATAAAAATCAGAGGACGCTAGTACCCAGATACGCAGGGATAGTTTTATGCCACTTTTGATTTAACGATCGAATGCAAGGAATAAGAGCAGTTCACACGACGCGCATTTCGCCAGGTGGTTAAATCTAATCCGAGCAACGGGTAGTAAGGTGGTAACGACGGCGATGTTATCGCGAAACGGAGACAGCGCACTAAAGCCCTGGGGCGACTCCACTATTTGAGGTGGAGATGATAGCTGCGCCATGGTCTCGTTTCCGTCACGAGATGGAGTCCCCAATGACACTCTTTACTGCTAAATGCTTCCATAAACACCCATATCCGATACCCGCGACTCCCATTTAACAATATCAATAGACACATATTTTGTAACACCTGATAGGGAGTCATATAGTCTGGACCTGTTTTTATGTTTGCCATTAGTCAGGATAAAGGGTACGTGATTGAAATGCTGATGAAAGCCACGCACACACACTCGGATTTGAGTGGAACAATTGAATTTGTGTTCTATTACCATCACCATACGAAGGTGTAGAACAAAACATGTGTCGAATTGCTTGTTTTGTGCTCGGCGCCTGTTGAATTCAGTGGCGAACCTTTCAACACCAGAAACAGGAACACACCTGTAGAATATTAATGCATAGTTGATGGAGTTTTGCCACTTGCCACCCGAATTGGAATTGGACAATTGGGAATAGTAATTTGGTGGTGGTTCCACACCCTCTGGAGGCAAGAATGTCCAATTCACGCCGAAGGGTCAGAAAAGTGACCAACAGAGCGGAAAAGCAAGTCGCCACTGTTGGACAAACTGATTTATTATTACCGCGCGAGTTGTGGCGAACACGAATTGGGCGTGTGCTTGGACCCATCTTGACTGACGTTTCATTTAACTCCAACCAAGAGGATCTTCGTTGCTTGTACAACCCTAGAAAACGCCACAACCCGGTTGTCACTCAAGAGGGCCCCCGCTGAACGAACATACGCGCGAGATTTCATCGACGCGCATTCATGTGTGATGTTGCTAAATTACCTCCGGAGATTACATTTATATTGATTAGAGAAAAAGAGTAGCCCTTTTTCCCGCCACGGCACAAGTGATTAATTGAATTCCTCTGTTTGTACACACTTCAGCTCTATATATGCGTACGTGTTTGAGCTTCGATTTGATTAATTTCGGCACGAACACATTTATGAACCGCTATGAATTCACGAATCGAGCTCGACGATTCCCATTAACTTTTGCATAAAAGATGCGAGTAAACGCGGTTATTGCGCGCACGCACCGTGAATGATGGAATGCTCGCGAGAGTTATTGTTTTAGATGTTAAACGCATCACTCAAACCCAACAGCACGCATACTCTACACCGAAACGTGTGCTGTTTTGCATATATTGCCAGAAACTGAGCAAAGCACTCAGAACACTAATGGAGATATTACACTACTCATTATACACGCAATCATAGCCAGTGTTCTTCAATTACAAACAACTACATATACATATATCTATTGTTTTGACTGCGTTTGTATAAAAAATTGATCATTCATCACGAGTATCATGACAAAACAATAATGGTTGTGTTGCCGAAAAAACTGCAATAACAAAACACCAAACAGCCATAGACAAACAAACATAAAACAAGCAATTTGCTTGCACGATAACCTGAAACGAAAACATGTCACTGAAAAAATAGATTTTTGGCGTATATTTTGTATCTATTGCAAATGTTTTAATTTGAAAAGTAATTGAAGCATTAGTAATACGCATCCGTGTCAATTATTCTGATGAGATATTCACCCACCGTGCGCACATCCCGAAAACACCCTCTAACACCGCATTGTTTCATGACCCTTTTATTATCGCTCTCATAAATCCCCAATCGAGCGTCCATTTCACTCCACTCCACCCCAATATCATCAGGGGTTACCTAAAGAATAAAATTCAAATCAAAATTTTCAAAAAAGTTTAATCTACTTGGTTTTATAGCAAATTTTTATTACAAGAGGTCAAAAGTAAAAGTATTTTAAGTATCAAGTTGCTAAAGAAGAGTTTTAGTCACGAGATTGATTAAGAGTGAGTTTAGCGTGACTAAAGCCCGTGACTAAAATACTTTTTGTCCGTTTTTATGTCTAAAAACCGTGGAAAAAGTGGGGTTTTAAAGGTGGAAGTAGAAAAACATATTTAATCCACTTTATTTATAATACTAAAGCTTTAGAAGTTCATAATCAGTGTAATATTTCATCCAACATCCGACAAGTGCGCGAAGAAGAATAAAGAAACAAGATTGATAACGTCGTACAACCCGACTAGTTCCTACTGGTTCTGTATTGAGTACTGACCAAAAAACACACCCCTGTTATGATGCCGCTGTTGGTGTATGTGTGTGTTGGTAGCTGGACACAGCGATTATTTCCAAACACAATTCAGTGCAATTTGCTACATGCGCTGTCAAGGGCTGAACGAGACGAGATGGACGCGATGGACCAGCCAACAGAACGGCAATCAATCATTTTCTCTGCGAGGGCAGTTTCACCCCTTCATCGCAGAGGACAATATCAACAAATTTTATTTCATACACGCCGCGCGTCGGATAATTCATCATCACATCACACATCTCGACGGTGGAAGTGTATCTATACTTTATACAAGGAATGGATATCCATGAGTATGACCCACATTCATTCCGCATCGTTTAGCACAATGTGCTTGGAGTGTATAAAAGTCGCAAAAAGTGAACAGGAATATGTTTACCTTTATGAGGTTATCATTTTGAGTGATGAAGTATTTGAAGCTTTTGAATTCGCTTTAGATGTGTTCATTTCAATACAGGTGCAGACGATTTGATTACGCAGCATATAGTAACATAATATATATTAATACATATTATATCATGAATGTGGATTAAGCGCTATCTCATCTAACCATGTTCAAACATGGTTTGAAGCTTCAAGCTGCGAGAGGACATGCCTGCGGGCGAGCAAAGGGTTGCAGGTTGCTATTTCCGTTTGCAAGTTTCGGAATATCTACATCTAGCTATGTGTATAATTGAACGGGGTATACACGAAGCAGTTTATTTAGTAACGCAGGAATTCCTCCAGAGGGCTTGGGCTAATAACAATAATTAATAAATAGTGAATAGTTGAGGCACGGGAATTGCATTACATTACATTAATTGAATACGATTAATACAAATTGGAGAATATTTAGTGTTGAATTTAATTGAAAACATATTTTTTGTTTTTCTGTATGATTGAGGTTAAGACACTGATAAATGATTCTGTTGGGGACATCCAAACATCATCAAGTCCCTGTATCCCTGCAGTGCAGAAATTGACCTCCTGCTTTGTTTGATGAGACCACATCGAATTTTCCGCATGCCCGCATCACACAGTGCACGTTTCGCAAACGTTTGCACATTGCCGAAATGATAAAAAACAACGGAAGCAACCGTGCAAAAAAAAATTTAAGACAAATAACGCACGGATTATAAATGATCAGACTTCTACCTAGGGTGAGTGCCAACCAGACGTATAAAATTATACACGACGCAACGAAAAAATCAATATCCGCATAAATGGAATAAACATGTTTATCAATATCAATATTTGTTCGATGGATATTTTTATTTTTTGTTTATTTCCCGGTGACATGCAGACTTTTAATTGCAAGTCTCCGGAGAGGTAAATAACCGATAGAGATTTCATTTTATTTCGGTTATCTGTTTATTAATAAAAATATGATGCACATATGCGCATTGCGTGCGTAAAATTATTTTATCAGATGATGAACGTGAACGTCAAACAAATTAAATTAATATTACAAGATCGTTGGGGCAGATAAACGCCAATACGAATCTCAAAGGCGTGGAATAAGTACAAAGTGGGTGATAGCATGTGCATTTGCACGTTATCAGGATGGTGCGTTATTTGATCTCGGCTGGACTTTTCGCATGTTGGTTATAATCAATGTGGGAAAATGCACTTGTATTGCTAGATCAATAAGCGAGGAGGATATGGTCAAACGAATGGGCATCAAAGGTTTCATTTTAGTACTTCATTAAACGCTCGTAATTTACTTTACTAATGATGAGGATTTACACAGCGCGTAATTAGGGCTTTTTTACTTATGAATATTCATAACCGTTGCGCAAAAAAAAGGTAACATTTTCTATTTTTCACCCGATGATACAATCTTTATGGATGTGTCTATGTCTAAAAAATAGATGTTGATGAATTTATTAAAATGGGGGAAGTATAAAGCACAAGTATAAAGCAGGAAACGTTATACAATTTTCGAATAGTCATTCATTGCCATTCTCATCACACAACGCACTTTGATGTGGTGTCGGTGGTGTTTTTTTTTTGTTCGTGCGCGCAGGTGGTTCATTGCGTGAACGATACTTTCAAACGGCGTTTGATTCTATCTACGTTTCACACAAATAATTAAGTGTTTTTTGTAGGCAATTATTCGTCATCGCATCCTCGAATAAAAGGGGTGCGATACTTCCTCCCGAGTTAAAATATTTCTGTTTTTCGAATTTCGGAAAACAATAAATGATGATTCTTTTCACTAACGTAAATTATTTGATCACACGTCGATTTGATGGGATCCCCCTCGGATAATTTACCAAAATCACCCCTAAATATGTGGACATATTTACATTTATGTATGAAGATCACCTTCCTGCTTGAACCACATGCTCCCATCAAGTATACTCTCACACATTTTTTCTGGCGACAACACGCAACCCCACAATTATGCCACCGACCACATTTAAACCTTTAAATTGAATTATAATACGTCCACGATGAGTAAATCGATAATAATGTGTATTTTCGTATAATAATGCGGATGTATTTCGAATAATCATCGACGAGTTTTTACTTTCGATGCGTTGTTAGTTGTTACGTAGTGAGGAAAAGGAACTGGAAACGAATCAGAAAGAAGTAGTTCCTTCCGTGTTTGCAAACAACGCCACGCAAAACAAGAAAGTTTTACTTTAAGTAATAACTTCAATTAAACTTCCTAGAGTTTATTATCTGTGCATTTATGTGTCCCCTCTATTCTATTACGCTTAGAATTAAATATTGGTAACGCATTAAAACAAGCTCATGGTCGCGGGTGTTTGCTGGCTGGGAGCGTTTGAAGGCAGAGCAGTTTTTCGGTCAGTCAGTCGAGCATTCCGCTCGGTTTGCATATCCATGTCGAAACCACGCGCACTTCACTTTCACTACCGTCTCGCCCGCCGCCGATAATAATGCCATACTCTATACTCAGTAACGAGAGAGCAGGGGAACCACGGCGACAACACACAAGGCGAACGGCTGTCGCTTACCTTCCCAAGCTCCGTCGCTGACCGCAGTCCGCAAGATGTCTTCCAACGAAACAAAAGCAAGTGATAACGCGTGATTTAAATTTTCAAAACACAAAAAAAAAAACCAGCTTCGTGATGATGGCAACGACGGGAAAAATCGTAGTGCGCGTTGTGTTCATAGTCTGCATGATACTCATCCTACTCGGGGACTATACAGGTCTCATCAGTAAGTTGTTAGGTGGTAATCCACACAAGGATCAACTCGCGACGCGTCCCAGACCTACGAATCCTGGGTATGGTGACCATAAAACCGAAATTGATCTGGATGCAGATATAGAGGATGATAGTATAAAGAATTTAGGTGAGTGAGGAGAGAAACATGTTGTAAATGTCGTTTACATTAACCTTGAATATTAAAAGTGCGCATTTGCACGTGCAATCATTTTAATTCCACATTAATAGAATGTGGAAACGTCATCAAGGCGCCAAATCTAAACAATGACATTATAAATTACAATATCATGTTGGTTATACGTACAAACAATACAAGTGATAAATAAACATTATTGTGTCATGTTACTTTTAGGAGGTCAAACATCAAGATCACAAATTTTGGCAACCATTAAAAACGCCTGCCTGCCAAAGTTGATTTGTGAGCTGAACGCGACACCTCAGAAGGAAAAACTTACCGACTCGGAAAAGTCGTTGCTGTCCCTGATACGGTGAGTGTGTGTGTGTGTGTGTTGAAGCAAGGAAAGTTGTTATGCGACTTAACCTATTGAGTCAGCCTCGGCACGAAAGAAATTGAAAGCCATTACGGAATCAAACGTAACTGCACTTTCTCCTCTGCCGTAATAAATAAGACAATGTTGTTGGCATCATGCGGAAGACGGCGAAATGGAAACGCACGCGAGCAGACTGTTATTTTATTGACTCTTGTTACCGCATATCGTCTTTCCAGGACCGGACTTTTTAATTTTTTATTTCATTTTATTTTATTCAGTGATACTTCAATCAGTACAACAGCAGAATTAACATCAAAATATCACTTTGCCGCGCACATGGGACAACTGATCGCTGGTGTCGATGGTAATGGTTGTCACAATTTTTATCCAACATGTCCGTTTCCGGGCCTGCAAGTGCTGCAGATCATGAAGAAAGTGCGAATGCGTTGAGTCAACAACGACTTTACTAATGTGTAAAAAAGACAACAATTGGTGTGACATGTTTCTCCCCTCCGAATGAAAAGTGAAAGAAGCTCGCAAAAAGTGGAAAGGAAGCAAAGTCAATCTATTAAACAAGATTGAATGATTTCGAGCGGAAAATAAAAAAAAATTGAGAACTGATGCAAAAACATCATTTATCATTTCATTATTGACTCATCATGTATCATAATGTTGCTTAATGCATCAAATAATGAAATTTACAAACTCCATCAACTATAAACTATATTAATGTATGTTTGTAGCGTTAAGTACTACCTATAATGACGTGAATAAGTGCTGTGAACATTTGTTTATTACAACGTATGATACGTTCAAAACAAGACAATATTAATTAAATTTTTTTGTTTTAAATATTCCCATATTGTTTCCTAATATTAATTCCTGCAACACTCATATTATATGAGTACTCGTATACGTATGTTGATGATGAAATATTTTGCGACGCAATATAGTGACGTAATTAATAACGCGACTATCGTAAGTAACATAAGTCACTTGACTAAGCAATTATTTTCAAACAATAGATAGATTGCATTTAGTTCTTTTGTAAAATAAGAAATAAATAGAATTTTTTCTATTCTTGCATCAAGGTTAATTTGTCATGTGAGTAACTCACTTAAGACTAAGACTTAAGTAAGTGAATTGCATTCATTCTATTTTTACTCAACAATGTTTCGCTTTGCTGGCTTTGCAACACGATTGACATCAATTTTTGGATAGGTCATGAACAATTCTATTAGCAAATGATATTAATATACACTTGCAGTAACTTTGTTTAATTTAATACTCATTTATATGCGCTTAGCGTATATGTAAGTATGTTGCGTAAGGCTAATCATTCGTAATCGAATGGGTTACATTATAATTATAGCATTAGCATAGACACAAATGGAAACTTTCGTTTTTATTTGTTTCGGTTTGGTTGAACTAAAGATGGTATGAATGTCTAGTTTGCGCAGAAGTTCAAGTAATGAAGTAAGTGCACTACACTTTGTCGGAATTATATATTTCGAATGCAAGGCTGATGCCTACCACGAAAGCCTCCTCTCTCGAGAGTGGTGGCCGAATCTAACTTTCACCGGCGTCGGCATGCCGATAACATAATACTACTGGAAAGACACACCGCGTTGGTCTTTCGTTAGCGTTCATTTTCTCTCGGCAAGTTAAGTCAGCTGGTGCATTGGTAACAGTCAGCCAGTACCAAATATCTACCAAATAAACACAATTTTAGTCAAGTTTTGCTTAAAAATGAAGTTGCGGCAACTTCTCAGTGCTGGTTTTGTGTTGAGTGTGTTGATAGTCCTCCAGGAAGCTCCTTCAACAGCGGCGCAACAAGCTTTTGAGTTACCAGTGGAATTGGTTGGGTTTCCCATTATTATCTTGGCCGTACGCCTATCGAATTTCGTCAAAAAGTTTGCGTACGCGTTGAATCCAAGTGAGTAAAAGTAGACGTGATGAAAGTCACATACTCATCGAAAGTTATTTTGTAATGATTAAACAATTTCTCGCGCGGAAGTGAATTTAATCACGTAATTAAGATAATTAATAAGTTATTTATTTACTTTAGGAACTTATAAACGTTCACGGCGTGCGATAGCTTCGGATGTGGATCTGATCGATATGAACGAAGCAGAAAAGCGTCTTGTTGCAGAATTAGGCGAAAACGTGTGTATTTACACGAAAGTTTGTTTGCATTATGCTGCCAAGGCGCGCAAATCCCAGGGTAGACCCAATCATCAAATAGATTGGAACAGCATATTCAGGTGAATAAATTTTAATTTTTTTTGTTATCACATTCAACACCCTAAAAGTCAAAAAATTGAAAAAGCAATCTGTGTTGTTATTGAAAAAAACAACTTCTGGCTTAATATTCAATCTGCGTATTCAAATTTTGATTTCTTAAAAATTATACGAGAATGTGAGACAAGTCAAGATTGAAATTGAACAGCATGTGGAAACACAAAGGCGGCACGAAGTGTATCCAATTCTTTAGTGGCAATTTCCCCGATGAAATCGTCCGTCATTCCACGCATCCCTCGCAGAAGGGGCTTGTTGATGTGTGCTGATATCCGGCGATGTTTTATAGAGCATGCATGCAAATGGCATCCATCAATATCGGGCTGCATCAATGCAAACGATGCGCGATTTATCTAATAGACGATATGCTGATGTGGATATGAATATCAAAACAGTTTCTTTTTATATCTCTCTTGCAGTCACTACAAAACTTCACCGGATAAGAACAAGGAGTTTTATCTGCTCAGCGTGTTCTTGGGGGACATCGTCGCATCGCCAAGGTTCTGCAATCAATTAGCGAAAAGAGGGCGGCAATGCATTGATTGATTGCTAAAAATGTTTGCGTCATAGTGTAATCAGTGTAAAATTGATGGGAGCGTATTTATTTGACCTGCTTTGGATGCAAGGTCTCTTGTCACTTGTTTTGCGCGAGCATAGGTTTTAAAATCGTTGAAATAAAAATGTTGAAAGTACAAAGTGAAATTTCGACTATGCAAATATTAATATATGTCGTTTGCGATGTTAGAGTTGAGGAGACGTGGGTTTTACTGATTTTGGTCAGGTTGCACCCACGTGCGCTTTCTTTGCAAAGTGAAATTTGAATAAACCCAACGCAATGGACGTCAGTGATCATTATACGATCGAACGTCGTCGGTGTTGAAACGTTACGCGCTATCGGCTGCATAAAATAGTGCAATGTGGGTGCTCAAAGTGTTTGCGATAGTGGTGCTTGTCGACAGAGCTGAGCTTATCAGCACTAAGCATTCTCGGATGGAGAATAAAAATACATCGTTGGAAATGTTGTGGTACGTAGACCTATCACCTCCTTTGATAGACTTTATAAATTTTAAAATTTGATAGGGACTTAACAAATTTAGCATTACAACAGACCAACCTAGAAGGAAGACAAGGTGGATACGGATTTCCTCAAAATAATAGACCTTATCAACCAGGTTATAGACCCCAAGGACCTTATAATCATGGATATCCCCAGAATCAACAATATCCCTCTCCAGGTCCTTTTGGTTTTCAAGGACCACAAGGTCCCGCATCCATTATGGATGTTCTCCACTCTGTTGCTCAGAACGATGAGCTCCACTGCGTGCCAAAGTTACTGTGCGAGTTGACATCAAATACTAGATCTGACGGCAAACAATCCTCATTGTTACCGTTCAATTTGAACATGGACTCTTTGCTCGGGTGAGTCACGCTGGCGCAACTTTCTATGTCATCGCTATTCAAATAACACCAGAATACTTTCACGCAGATAATTAATTTGTATGATCACAATCACTTGTTAAACCACGAAAATAAAGATTATTATCTGTCACACTATAATATAATTGAACGCTTTCTAGATTATTTTCTGCATTTGGTCCATCGTCGAATCCGCTCTTCTTGTTTGGTAGAGCTGCCTTGTTGGGTTATACCACGCGTGGGTCGTCGTGCTACAGCGCGTTTTCGCGATGCCCCAATGACCCCGACCAATTAGTAAACTACTTGAACAACTACAACGGTGGCTTCTTTAGATACTTCAATGGTAACCCACGACCACATCCAAGTCTCCAGCAGCAATACTATCAAGGATATCCTCAACGTTATTATCCCCAGAAGCGTATTCTGACCAATTCGATAACAAACAAATATCCTTATCGATTTCCGTATGAGCACGACAGTGGCAATCGATTATCGAATGGAATAAAATTTCCTGCGGACGATGTCGTGAGCAACTCTATTGACAGTGGTTTCTACACGAAACAGGCGTATAAATCAACGAAGACTCTAACGTTTCCGGACGGCACTTCCGGCGATGGACGGTATTACAAGAATTTCAGAGGAGCCAAGACGTTGAGCTTTCCGGATGCGCATTATGACCGTGGATTGGATTTTCAAATGGTCCGACCGAGTCATGTTGCCTCACCTTATATTTTCCCAACGCGGACCGGAACCGGCGAGCTTTTACTTGACACGGAAGAATTATATTAAGTTTTTTTTAAAGAAAATACGCTTATAAATCTCAGGTAGTAATTTATTATTTAGTTTACTAAAAACTAAAAAAATGTAAAGTTTCATGTCGAGGAATGAAGATTAATCCTTGCAAAACGTCTGTGCTTATTAGCATCGTTGAAAGCACTCATCCGATGTGGAAAACGCGATTCGCAATCGCAATCGGCGTTTGCTCTTTGAAGACAGAAGTCGCGCGTCCTTTTATCGCAATGCGCGGCGCGCAAAGGCTTTTCGATAATTAAAAACTGGGGAAGTAATAATTCATTGTCACGCATCGGAGGCAAATGAACGTAATAATAAGTAACGAATAACAAAAGGCTTCTTTGAGTGGCGCCGACTTCAAAGCTCTGCAACTCGCGCACGCGGTTGACAGTCGACACCCCCGAGAGCTTTCCGTTTGCGATCCTTTAATGCCGCACAAATCCTAGCGGCGGTGTAACCAAATCAAGGTTTACCGCTTTTCCACCCGTCGCGCCGCTTATATTGTTCTTTTCGACGATTTAAGGATCTGAGGAAACGCACAAGAAAATATCACGTTTTTTTTCCATGCGGAGATGAAAAACTCCGACAATAATCAAAGGACGGAAAATTGAATGCACAAACCGGCGTCAAACATGCACCCAAAAGTCGCCATGATTATTTTAAGGATTACATTTTGCACCCCACAAATTCCCGGTTTTGGACTTCCGTTGAAAAAGAGTGAAACGTGTCTACATATCAAAATCACAATCTAAATCTCTTTATTCCGATCCAGCTTTTATTTTAAGAGTATTATCACGGATGGCATTAGATAATAGTAGTGATTAGAAACGCGTCGATGGCACGTGTCGTAACGTTTGCAACTTGACGCCGTCGTCAAAAACGTGCGCCATGTTTTCCTTCAATTCGTCTCACCACAACTTCAGCCCAAACGCGTGTTCGGTGTTTATTATAGACATTACAGTGATCGGATTGTGCGCTAGTTGAAAAAAATCAATGATGCAATGACAGCAAATTTGGACACGTTTCAATCTTGTAACTGGTGCTGCGGTGCTGACGCCATTCCAGCAATTGGAGTCTGAGTCTGCGTTCTATTGTGTCCGGGAGAGAAAAAAGCAGCGGCGTGAGGGTGCGTGCTGTGCGTAAAGTTTCAAATTTGCATCGAGGGCGCGAGATTGAGATGACAGCGATACCGTCATCTCGCCGCCCCCACAACCCCACGAACCGACGGGTACTCAATTGTAAAATAACCGAAAAGCTCTTTTCGAGGAGCGGCGTCAACTTGATGTCGCCTGCACCGACGAAACGAAACCAGCCTCCCTTCGAATATATTTTTATCTCGGGGTAGCATCACCCGGGCTCACCATTATAATTAAAACGTAATTCATTTGTTGCCAGCAATTTTTTCCTCAACGAGCCACTTCTGCTTCCACTTTTTGAATCCCCAGAAAAGTACGAAATTGAATAGAATCTTATTTTGTTGACATGACGAGCGAAGAAAGAAATATCAACGCAAATCACACAAATTGTGTGGCGTGGATTGGGCAAGGCGTGAAATTAATGGTAATTATACAGGAAAACCGAACCGGCTGTCAATTGGAGGGTGGCTGTGTTCACTGTTCGTCGACGCTAATGCATCGGGGTGTGACACGTTTGACGCTCACTCGCCCGGTTGTCACACACTCGCCACATAATGAGTATCTGCGCGCCGTATCCCTTTACAAACCAACACGAATCAATAACCGACTATTAATATTTACCAAAATCCACCCCTTTAAGCCAACTATTCATTTGTGCCGCCAGCAAAGCGTATTCATCTCGTAATGCCATTGTTATTTTATCATTAGCAGTCGTTTTTAATTTTTGCATAACTTGTGTATAAATCTGCGCTCGCAAACAAACAAAACGAAAAGTTTTCGAGTTTCACGCTTTGATTAAGTCTTTAGATATAATATAATTGCACACAGCCGAGTTATACGATACATGTAAGTTTGCGCCGCAGAAACACACGCCTGCGATTAATAATGCTCATTTGAATAATTGCAGCGCGCGAACGAATGCATTTCAGTAGCTGCCACTCATAAACTTATTAAAACGCGCAAATTTATAAACAAGCAAAAAATACTTACTCGCACAAGGTTTGCAAGGTGTAATTCAAAACCAGCTTTGTTATTCTTTACGCGCATATTTTGTTATGTGGATATGTTTCTTACGAATTAAAATAACTTGTAATAAATCGGTCAATGTTCTCGCACCTGTGAATAAACTTCATATGAATATGGAATGTCTGACTCATTGATAAATAGAAAAATTAATTCTATTGCACTACGCAGATTTTTATTTAAACTGGTGTCATTTGCGCACCCTTGGTGTAAGGCTTTACGTTTGAATGCCATTTGGATTATGACTTGGTGATTCTTATCTCATATTCGATTTGTCCCGGGAAATCTTAAGCCGCGTGTCGAAATTAATTCGATATAGACGCTTTTGTCTACTTAGCGACACGCCGCATTTTAATAAAACTGTTTTGCATCCGGGCGCTGCGAATTTGCATAGATTTTACATTTGCCCTTTTCGGTCGCTTGATGGGATTACTTGCGTAATCTGATGATGAGAAAAAATACCGAATGCGGAGAAAAATGAATTTATAAGGCGCATTATGCCTGCGCCAGAGAAAAAAAAAACTGTTAGCAAGGAAATCGCAAGTAAGGATGCCACGGTTAGTTCGTGAATGAAATCGGATGTGAATGTCGTATTAAATTTGAATATTTTAGGGTGTGTGCTCCTGCACGTCATGTATTTATCTATCAAATCTTTCAAATTATTCTCAATTGAATATTCTCAAGAATAAAAATGCAGAATAGTGCATTGCCCTTATTGATGTAATCGTAGGTTTCATAAATTAATAAACAAAAGACGTTTGCAAAGTGATTTTGAACACGACCCTCATGAAAACTACTCGGCAGCGACGAAACGTCACTCAACTGGTTCAATTGAAGCGCACGTTGTAATATTTACATTCGGTGTCGCGGCGCGCGGACAATGCGAGCAATTAATTGTTGGCAATTAACAAATAGTGTGTGCATGACTGATACAAAATGCCCGTTTCAATCATTCCATTATGCTAACCCTTTGAGTCCCGCGTTGGAGCATCCACTGTGGTTGATGGATATGTAAATATGGTTTTAAATATGGTCGCGTATTGAGAACCATTACATGCAGAGGGACGACGTTAAATGAGATGCACTTAAATGTTTGACTCGAAACTTGTCAGTCATGCAGATAATTTACGAGCGGGCGAAATTTTTGCGCAATAAAGTTGTGTTATTTACTAGTTTTGGTGATGCTAGATTTGAAATTGATTAAACGCCGTCAATGTCACCCTTAATTCCACATGCCACCCTGCAGAACCTCCCCACACTTGCGTACACATCGAATCATCCGGAGCGTGAAAAAAACCGAATGACGAAACAGGAGGGTAAACATAAAAAGTAATACGCGAGCGCAAACACGACACGATTGTTTCACGAAATCGTCGAGTCCACACCCCATGCCCGAAAAGATACACTTGCACTCAGATCATCGGCAAATCTGTCGATCTGTGTGTGACACGTGACTTGTATTAGCGCTTGTGTTCTAATCTGAAAACCGAAAAACTGTTCAGCCGTGAGGGAAACAAACGATTCTGACTGTGTCTGTGCCTATTTTTCTAGTCTTTTGTGCAAGATACGTAGGCATTTCAGAAGATGATAAAATGATCAATATTACAACTTGTCAAGTTGCTTTCTTATTTTTTATCACCCTCTGCTATATGAATAGTCATCCACATTCATCATTCTTGATTAGAACACCACGGAGGCGATCGTCGAATTTGTGTGTTTTTATGTGCTGTAATAAAGTGCGACACACGCGTACAATGCGAAACCATCAGGAGTGTATACGGCGAGCAAACGACTATGCAATTAGTGCCCCCAGCAATTTTTCCGTCAATAATGCCCTGCGTCCAGTATGCTAGAAAGGAAAGAAGTCGTCATATCAAAACTAATAAACATACGCTCTACTTAGATTGTTAGTCGGGGTCTATTCATCGCTTCGTTTGGACATGCTCATTAGTTCATAAAACAAATCACCCTTCCTGTCCACTGCTTGGCTGTCCAGTAACGGCTAGTTGAGGCGAATAAAAGTATGATGACAATAGAAATTTTAAGCGTGATCATTTTCATAATGAACGAAATTTATTGCTACAAACGAGCGATAATATAAAAACACGTTTTTTTTGTCTATTAGCGTCTCCTCTTTTTTGATAATCTAGTTTCACTCAAAACAAACATAGGCAATATACAAAGAGTGCTATTTACTTTGTGTGGGTGTGATAAATCATTAAATTACCGACGCATTTCGGACAGGATGTGCGTACAAAACGCATTCTATTTATCGATATCATCATAATGTGATCATTATCATTTACGTATTCACTCGTAGAATACACGTTGTTGCTATTTCTATGTGTAAATCTTGGTGAACCACTGAAATGGCATGAAATGAAAGAAAATAAAAACGCAATGAATCATGAAGTGTAAACACAGTCGCGGTGTTGTCATAGGCGGCATTCTCATTCAAGGTAACCAGACCATACGAGTGCGGGCTGTGCTGGCTGATCGCGTCAAAAGGTTTGAGATAATGTGTAACATTACCGCCGATTACCACACGCTGGAGTCGTGTATTGCGTTATAGTTTTCTGCACACAATGCGCTACGCGTCAGGTGCCCAGGTGGCCTTTTCCAATTTGTAGTTGGACGGAACGCTTCAAACAATGCGAATCGTAAGAAAGCGATGGCGAAATTAATTCCGACCATTATGTGTTCGCACGTTCGCAGGCCGGACCGAGTCGTGGATCCATGGTCGTCTCTACGAGCGTAAGCAATTCGCGCCCAAGTTACAGCCAATACGAAGTTTTATTCCCTGCCGCAGGGCCGCAAATAAAACTAAGCGGTGAATTGAACTGGTTCAGCAAATGTAAACAATAATGGTCTTAAAATAGCTTTGTTATTCGAAGGTTCCTGATGGGTTTTTACGTGATTTTAAAAAATGTATCGTGTTTCAGAACTTAAGATGATCATGTGGTTGCACGTTGTGGGCATGGACCATTCTGACCTTTTGGTTCCTCGGAACGATGCTCTGAGATCGGTGAGGATTGAAGAAAGTGGTAAGATAAGGTAATTTTTATGTGTGCGCTGCAAGGCAATGAACGGAGGCGTCAGGCAGTCTGGATCTTAAGCATGCTGTCAAGCAGCGATGCATACATGTATGCATATGAGTAGATGCTGACTGTTCCATTCAGTGAACAAAACACGAGAGTTCAGGCTGTTATCTAAATTAAATATTATCAAATTGATTAGTATGTGTATGCATACGCCCTGTATATCGAGAACCAATGGAGTCAAATAGATTACTTTACCATCATATGATTGATAAAGGGTTCCTCAATAAGGTGCATATCTTCCTGACCCTTTATAACTTTAGGAAATAGTCCCTAAGTCACGTACCTAAAATACCTATATATAAAATACCGGTAGCACGACACTACTTATATATTATAAAAATTTTTATATTACTTTACTAGTTACGTAAACGTACAATTTCTTACATAGTATGTATTTTTGTTCGAATTTATTTGGTTTTAATTATTTTAAATTAGCAAGGGGTGAAATCAATTCCCATACTTGTTCACAGGGGTAGTGACATTGAAAAGGTTAGGAACCACTGTTATAGAGAATAGTCCGTAGAATAGTCTCTGCGATTTGTACCTATTTATCTCTTTTAGTTTACGAGATATTCGCACTAGGATGCACTAAAAATCATAAAATCGAATTATACGGCTTATTTTTATATGTATCGCCAAACGTGGGCACGAGAGTAGTTTTGTATACAATTCTGTTATCTGCGTTTCGGTGTAAACAACGTTTTTAACGTATGTATTCCTAGCTGTCTCCTAGCGACGCATCAACTTGCTGCATGCAGCGAAGTCTAGTTTAGTTTAGATTACAGGTAATGTGCCTATTGCAAATTCACACACAAGGTCGCGTGCATTCGACGCGCCGCCTTTGCGCGCCACTTGCTTTCTTATCATATACTGTCCCGTTGTTGTTTACGCAGTTTCGGCGTGCACTATCGGTGAATTGCAGCCAGTTTCGTGCTGGTCGCTGGTTAATCCAGTCGTGTTTTGAGAGACTTATATCGTTTATTCGGACTTCAATATTTTAAATTTGTGTTATACTTGAAGATCAATCGACTATTTATTTGTACATTGCGACTGTAGTCATTTGTTTAATGTTGGGAAATGCCGGTTTTTTTTATTGCGTTTGTTATGTATATTACAAGTCCCGTGATAGTGGATGTGATAACATTCTTCACTCGGCGTTGTGTTTGGTATCGGTTACTAAATTAATCGAATATATATCGCCCCCATGTTGATTCTCATCATTAAGATAGATCCATCAGGCTCGTGTAAGGATTATTTAACTAAACTCTGTGCTGTTTATTTGTTTATTTTGTGTTGATTGTTAATTATAACATTATTCAATTGTATGAAATATTTTTGTTTTAATTTATGTTTTCGTTTAGTTACAGCACTCGTTGTGCCTGGCAGTCCGATAAGCTGTACACTGGTAAGTTTATAATTCAACTAGCTTTAACCCGCGGCTTCGCTCGCGTTGAATCCATCAAATAAATATTAGAGATCATTATACATAGTTGAAACGGATTGATAGAAAGAATGTATATTTCACTGCTTGGCAAGGATTATCTATGTGAAAAAATTACTACATTCAATAAAGTTTTAAATTTTAGATGGAATGCTAGATGGCGTTAAAGTAGTCAATTAGCCAGATGCAGAGGTATTATTGGCTAAACAATTTCTTTATTTTATTTAAAAAATATTTTTTTTATTAAATAAAAAAGTAGCCTATAACCATTCCGGGACCATCGGGGACCACTAAGAATATGTGTACGGATTTGATGTTGACGTAGCTGTCGGTAATACAGTGTGATGGTACTATAGTACTTAGGTGTGAGCTTCATTGCTGGAATGCTAGATGGCGTTAAAGTAGTAAAATAACCAGATGCAGAGGTGTTAGTGACTAAACAATTTCTTTATTTTAATTTAAAAAATAATTATTTTTATTAAATAAAAAGTAGCCTATAACCTATCGGGGACCACTAAGAATATGTGTACAAATTTTCATGATGATCTGTTAAGTAGTTTTTGCGTGAAAGCACTATAAACTTCAGGACATACGCATTTATAATATTAGTAAGGATTATAATTTTCGGTCAAATTTACATTTGCTGTTTATAAACAAGTGTTCTATTTATAACGTACTACCTACCTGCAGGGCCGGTGAGAGAGGGGGGGACAACTGGGATAAATTCCCCGGGGCCCGGCTGATCGCTCTTAAATCGTAAACACGACGGCCATATCTGTATCTCCCTGCATTGAAATTTATTGCAAGAAAATTCCGTAACGCGAATTATATTGAAAGTTGTATGTTTGCGCCGTAGTACTCGTTGCGCTAGGAATTGTAGTTTTTCTATGTACCTACCACTCGAACGCGGAGCTACAGTTAGTTCGGAATAATTTTCCCAGATGCAGAATTATATTCTGTATCTCCCTGTATAGAAATTTATTGCAGGAAAATTCCGTAACGCGAGTTATATTGAAAGTTGTGTGTGTTGAATAAAATGGGTAAAATTTGAAAAATGTCACTTCTTAGTACTTTTAGTGGCGTTTTTTGATGTTTTACTGTTGGAAATATTATTATTTTATATTTATATCTGATAGAGAATTTTCCAGTATTTTATAATCAACAATGTCTTGGTTGCTACCTCTTTCAGTTTAAGAGATATTAATTATTGAAAATCGTCGCTAAAAATTATCAAAAATTATCATCATCACAATTGGCAATTTTTTTCTTAAGAATAAACATTTCATCTCTTAGATTTCGGTTTTAACCAGCCTATCTTATAGAGAATAGTCCGTAGATTAAGACGCTGCGATCGGATCTTAATTATCTCTTTTAGTTTACGAGATATTCGCGATTGAATAAAATGGGCAAAAATTGATAAATGTCACTTTTTAGCACTTTTAGTCGCATTTTTCGACCTTTTAATGTAGGAAATATAATTATTTTATATTTTTATCTGATAGACAATTTTCCAATCTTTCATAATCAACCATTCGTTGGTAGCTATCTCTTTTAGTTTAAGAGATATTAATTTTTGAAATTCGTCGAAAAATAGTATCAAGCACCCCCCCTTGGCAATTTTTTTCTTAATACTTAAAATTTTGTCTCTCATATTTCCCTTTTAACTATCCTATCTGATAGAAAATAGTCCGTAGATTAAGACGCTGCGATCAGATCTTATTTATCTCTTTTAGTTTACGAGATATTCGCGATTGAATAAAATGGGCAAAAATTGATAAATGTCACTTTTTAGCACTTTTAGTCGCATTTTTCGACCTTTTAATGTAGGAAATATAATTATTTTATATTTTTATCTGATAGACAATTTTCCAGTCTTTCATAATCAACCATTCGTTGGTAGCTTAAGAGATATTAATTTTTGAAAATCATCGAAAGAAAGTATCAAGCACCCCCCCTTGGCAATTTTTTTCTTAAGAGTTAAAATTTTGCCTCTCATATTTCCCTTTTAACTATCCTATCTGATAGAAAATAGTCCGTAGATTAAGACGCTGCGATCGGATCTTATTTATCTCTTTTAGTTTACGAGATATTCGCGATTGAATAAAATGGGCAAAAATTGATAAATGTCACTTTTTAGCACTTTTAGTCGCATTTTTCGACCTTTTAATGTAGGAAATATAATTATTTTATATTTTTATCTGATAGACAATTTTCCAATCTTTAATAATCAACCATTCGTTGGTAGCTATCTCTTTTAGTTTAAGAGATATTAATTTTTGAAAATCGTCGAAAAAAAGTATTAAGCACCCCCCCTTGGCAATTTTTTTCTTAAGAGTTAAAATTTTGTCTCTCATATTTCCCTTTTAACTATCCTATCTGATAGAAAATAGTCCGGAGATTAAGACGCTGCGATCAGATCTTATTTATCTCTTTTAGTTTACGAGATATTCGCGATTGAATAAAATGGGCAAAAATTGATAAATGTCACTTTTTAGCACTTTTAGTCGCATTTTTCGACCTTTTAATGTAGGAAATATAATTATTTTATATTTTTATCTGATAGACAATTTTCCAATCTTTCATAATCAACCATTCGTTGGTAGCTATCTCTTTTAGTTTAAGAGATATTAATTTTTGGAATTCGTCGAAAAATAGTATCAAGCACCCCCCCTTGGCAATTTTTTTCTTAATACTTAAAATTTTGTCTCTCATATTTCCCTTTTAACTATCCTATCTGATAGAAAATAGTCCGTAGATTAAGACGCTGCGATCAGATCTTATTTATCTCTTTTAGTTTACGAGATATTCGCGATTGAATAAAATGGGCAAAAATTGATAAATGTCACTTTTTAGCACTTTTAGTCGCATTTTTCGACCTTTTAATGTAGGAAATATAATTATTTTATATTTTTATCTGATAGACAATTTTCCAGTCTTTCATAATCAACCATTCGTTGGTAGCTATCTCTTTTAGTTTAAGAGATATTAATTTTTGAAAATCATCGAAAAAAAGTATCAAGCACCCCCCCTTGGCAATTTTTTTCTTAAGAGTTAAAATTTTGCCTCTCATATTTCCCTTTTAACTATCCTATCTGATAGAAAATAGTCCGTAGATTAAGACGCTGCGATCGGATCTTATTTATCTCTTTTAGTTTACGAGATATTCGCGATTGAATAAAATGGGCAAAAATTGATAAATGTCACTTTTTAGCACTTTTAGTCGCATTTTTCGACCTTTTAATGTAGGAAATATAATTATTTTATATTTTTATCTGATAGACAATTTTCCAATCTTTAATAATCAACCATTCGTTGGTAGCTATCTCTTTTAGTTTAAGAGATATTAATTTTTGAAAATCGTCGAAAAAAAGTATTAAGCACCCCCCCTTGGCAATTTTTTTCTTAAGACTTAAAATTTTGTCTCTCATATTTCCCTTTTAACTATCCTATCTGATAGAAAATAGTCCGTAGATTAAGACGCTGCGATCAGATCTTATTTATCTCTTTTAGTTTACGAGATATTCGCGATTGAATAAAATGATGCAGAATTAAATTCTGAATCTCCTTGTATCGAGGTTTATGGCGAGAAAATTCCGTAACGCGCGTTATATTAAAAGTTGTGTATGTGCGCCGTAGTACTCGTTGCGCTAAGAATTGTAGTTTTTATTAGTGTAACACGCGAACGCGGTGTCAGAGTTAGTTAGGATTAATATTCCCAGATGCGGAATTGAATTCTGTATCACCCTGCATCGAAAATTATTGCGAAGAAATTCCGTAACGCGAGTTATATTGAATGATATGTGTGTGCGCCGTAGTAACCGTTGCGCTAGGAATTGTAGTTTTTTTAGTGTAACTCGCGAACGCGGTGTTAGAGTTAGCTCAGAATAATTTTCCCAGATGCGTAATTGTGACTCGTGTTTAGCGCACCTTACGAAGGTAGCAGTAGAAGTGACTCGTGTTCAGGGCACCGTACGAAGTTAGCGGTAGAAGTGACTCGTGTTCAGGGCACCCTACGAAGGTATACTTATTTTGCCTATTTTAATATTTTATTTTATAAGGAATATTTAAATTAGTCGCGGTGTTGTAAACATCAATTATTGAATTAACTAAGGTATACAGTAAACTTATACGAAGACAATTAAAAAACAATAAATTATTTATTTGTTTTTTTTTGTTATTTTCTAAGTTGAATACGTAATCCATGGTTTATAAAATGTATTTATTAAAATAATTTTGTGATTTTCTTGGATTTTACAAGTTTTCGAGTTTTAAGAGTTTTACTCGTATACAAAATTGTAAAATCCAAGAAAATCACAAAATTATTTTAATAAATACATTTTATTTATTTGTATTGGTAAATTACAAATTCCTGTTTTTCTTCATCTTTTTTGCATCTCATAACCAATATATTCTATTCTTATGCCGAGAAATATTGAAAGTAAAAGTAGATTTCGGGTATGTGTGTTATTTCAATATTGTGAATTTTTACTTTCGTCTTCTCAACTACGTGTTTACCACTACGTTTGTGTATAAACAACTTTTTTTGTTCAACTGACGCTACGTACGCTATCGCTTATCGCTACGTACCTGCCTTGTACCTGGTTTCGCACACCGCACACGGCAGTAGTTTCACCGCGTGGTCCGCGAACGCGTGTCTCTAATCGCCACGCGTTTTCAGACTTCAATTATTCAATTAATCGTAGTGCATTCTTTTCGTTATCAGCAAATTATTCGTAACGAGCATGTGTGCCTGTTTTGTTTGATGAATTGTGGCGGTTAGAGTGTTCTTAAGTGAGAAATAAGTGTCCGATAATCTCTGCGCGAGTTTTCAGTTGATAAGATATATGCCTGGATCTAAAATTTCTTTATCAATGCACTGGTAGGTGTTTAATCACTTTTTTTCGCGGAAAGTTAAGACGGTTTAACTTAAATTGATTATTCCATTTGACGGATATTACCTAATTTTGCAGATTACAAACACATGGTAGCATTTTTATCAGAATTCTTAGTCATGTTTCCGAAAATAACATACATAATTTAATTATTACAAACACTGTGTTAAAAAATACCTGAGGATTATTAAAATGATAATATTTATGTGGTCGACCACGCTCACTTTGCCGTCGACCGTCGGCTCGTTTCCGCTGAACGTTTTAAATCGAATTTCCCTCCTTATCATCATTAAATTAAAAAGTTTTTTGTTGATCTAATAAAATCTTATACGATGAATAGTTTTTCGTTATTTTTATCGTATTTACCTACTGTAAAACCACGCGTCGTTACTTGCCGTCTGCTGATTTGGATGTTTTCCGCCCGATGTTCTATCAATTTATGATGATGCTTCACCCGTCGGTTACCTTATGCAGTTGATGCTATCAACTGATAAATATATACACAATATATTAAAATGTAGGTAAGTGTTTTATTCTTGTTGCAACTTTTTTACGTAACTTTTCCGATCATTTTCGGGTAAAATCTTTGAATTTATGTTAAAATATAGTTGTTTCGGTATAAATTTCTCTTGGTACAATGTGAATGTTGATCATATTTGTAGTTTTTAAAGCTTTCCTTTTGTAACACCCTGTATATTTGTTTTCTCAACAGTACTTTAGTAAATCGTCTTTATTTGTGAGTTTTGAGTGTTCTTTGTTTTAAACTTGGAATTTTCCTTTTGGAACACCCTATATATTTGCTTTTCTTTGTGTCCGTGAAAACTTTCCTTCAGTTGTGGTTTTAGAGATTTTTTTGCATTTTAAGTATTTTTTTGTAACACCCTGTTTATTAGTTTCCCGGAGCATCGGGTGAAAACAAGCAATATTTGTAGTGTTTAGATGTTTTCCTCTTTGAAGGTTGAATTTTTTATTTGTGACACCTTGTATAATCGTTTTCCTTCACATCCCTGAAAATTTTGCTTTGACTGTTATTTGAATTTAACTTCTTGCACTTTGAATTTTCTTTTTGTAACGCCCTGTATATTTGTTTCCCAGGGTAACCGTGGAAAACTAGCGATATTTGAATGTTTAGATGTTTTCCTGTCTGTACTTAATTTTCTGTAACTCCCCGGTATATTTGTTTCCATTGACTTTGCTAATTGCTTTATCTCGCTAGAACTTCACTTAGTGATACGCGATTGTTGGCGCGGCTAAGCAGGTCGTAATTCCAATTTCAATATGGCGGCATGAATTCTGTTGACTTGTATTATTTTACTTTGTATTTATTAATAAAGAAATGTTAAGAAATATTATGTCTTATGCTTTCAATGTACCCGTTCTATCATTTCAGGTACAGGTCTCTAAGAGAGTTCCCTCTCTCAGGGGATGATCCCCAATATAAAAATTGTTAAGGTATCCTGTATGATTTGTGTACTCCATCTTTCATTTCAGCTACAGGTGAGAACTTGTAAGAATATTTTTAAGAGTCCCCTCTCTTGAGGCGACTTAAAAATTAGAAATATTTTTACAAGTCCTTAAAAGGATGTCCTTATAAGGAGTTCCCTCTCTCTGGGGGTGATCCCCCACCATAAAAATTGTTGATATGCCTGATAATTCCGGGGATGAAGCGCAGAGACATCGTAGCTGTAGGTTGGGCCGGGAGCAATGGACGAATCGAAGCAGTGGGCGATCGACCAGAGCGCCGGAGGCGCTCTGGGAGATCGACCTGTGACTGTCTTATAACGACACGTGCCAAAAAATTTAAAAATCTGATCCACTCCTGTTGCTCTTTCTCCTATCTCCTCTTCTCCTCTACTCTGTTCTCTTCCTTCTGTCTTCTACTCTTCTCTGCTATTCTTTCTTCTATATTTCATATATTTCATTTGAGTTTACATATGCAACCCAAATTACACCTGTTATTTTTATATTTGAGAAAAATGCCTACTATACCTGAGATTCGATCCGTGCCTACTAGCATGCCAGCAGGTGCACGTATCCACTCGACCACCGAGTGTTTTTATCATTGCTATTTGATTCTTCTATATATGTTTATCTTTTTATCATGTTTTTAAAAACAACACAATTCAAGCTACAGCAACGCATTGTACACGCTTCACGCACATAAGATTTATATACTATATGATTTAAGACACCGATACTGAAAACAGCAAAGGGGATCCAACAAAGAAATAAGAATTAGTTTATAACATTACAATGTGTTTTATTGACAACATTTAAAATACATATATCTTTCAAATAAAAAAAAACATTGACGAATCTCGAATCTCGCAGCAGTAAAGACTTACCTTAAAATGTGCGCATCTCTAATACTTCTTTCATGGATATCGCAGATTCCATTACTGGGCACCAACGTTGTCTATCAGCAGGAATTAATAATAAATCCAAGTTTTGCCAATATTCGAGAAGATAAACGAAGGCAATTACAGAATTAAAGTAAGACACGCGAAAAGTCGCTTCGAAGATCGACTGACGAACAAAACACGTGCTAAGCGTTGCACAGCGCGCGATCGACTAAAGTGTAAAAAAAATTGATATCAGGCGTAAACAAAGTAGATAGCCCCTACCAGTACTATCTAAATAAGCAGAACGACTGACGCGCTGCGCCGACACAAGCAACGTATCAGACACAAAACAAAATTAAAAACATCAGGCTAGTATTTATTACTTTTGATTCATTCAATTTGATTTGAGTAACGCTCTGCTTGTGTTCCAAAAATCCTAAATAATTAAGTGAAATCCCTAAAGACAGCAAAAATTAGTCCTTCGAACATAAAAATGCAATTTTGGTGATTAATTTGTAAGATAATCACAAAAGTTATTTAGAAAAATGATTTATAAATTTAATACTTACAATTTGATGCAAAAATGGTCCTTCTACGATGTCTGACTCAGGTGCAAAATCCCTAAAACAATCAAAAATTAGTTCTTTGAACATAAAAATGCAATTTTGGAAATTAATTTGTAAGATAATCACAAAAGTTATTTAAGAAAATGATAAAGAAATTTAATACTTACAATTGGATGCAAAAATGGTCCATCTACGATGTCAGACTCAGGTGCAAAATCTCTAAAACAATCAAAAATGAGTCCTTCAAACATAAAAATGCAATTTTTGAGATTAATTTGTGAGATAATCACAAAAGTTATTTAGAAAAATTATAAATAAATTTAATACTTGCAATTTGATGCAACAGTGGTCCATCTACAATATCAGACTCAGGTGCAAAATCCCTAAAACAATCAAAAATTAACTTCGAACATAAAAATGAAATTTGGGAGATTAATTTACAAGATAATCACAAAAGTTATTTAGGAAAATGATAAAGAAATTTAATACTTACAATTTGATGCAAAAAATGTCCTTCTACGATGTCAGACTCAGGTGCAAAATCCCTAAAACAATCAAAAATTAGTCAAAATGTATACAAAAAATGCGACCGAAAAAATGTTTACAAGAAAATTCGACCGATAAAATTTTTACGAAAAAATTCGACCAAAAAAGTATAACAAATTTTATTCGACCGAAAAAATTTTACAAAAAGTTTCGACTGAAAAATTTGGAGTAAAAAAGTTCGACCTTGTTTTTCGGCCGAAAAAATATTAACAAAAATATTCTCTCAAAATTAGCCGAACGAAAAACACAAAAAGGGCATTTTTGAAGGTTTCCCGAGGGTTAAACCCACAAGTTATATATGAAAATTATAAAGAAATTTAATACCTACAATTTACTGCAAAAATGGTTGCCCGATGACATGGCGTTCGCCCGCTAAACACTTAAAACCACAAAATTAGCCGACCGAAAAACACAAAAAGGGCATTTTTAAAGGTATCCCGAGGGTTAAACCCACAAGCTATATATGAAAATTATAAAGAATTTTAATACCAACAATTTACTGTAAAAATGGTTGCCCTTCGACACCATGTTCGCCCGCTAAACACCGAAAACCACAAAATTTGCCGACCGAGAAACACAAAAAGGGCATTTTTGAAGGTTTCCCGAGGGTTAAACCCACAAGTTATATATGAAAATTATAAAGAATTTTAATACCATCAATTTACTGTAAAAATGGTTGACCTACGACACCGCGTCCACCCGCTAAACACCAAAAACCACAAAATTTGCCGACCGAGAAACACAAAAAGGGCATTTTTGTAAGTTTCCCGAGGGTTAAACTTACAAGTTACATATGAAACTTATAAAGAAATTTACTATCTACAATCTACTGTAAAAATAGTTGCCCTACGACATCGCGTTCGCCCGCTAAACATCAAAAACCACAAAATTTGCCGACCAAAAAACAGAAAAAGGGCATTTTTGAAGGTTTCCCGAGGGTTAAACCCACAAGTTATATATGAAAATTATAAAGAATTTTAATACCAACAATTTACTGTAAAAATGGTTGTCCTACGACACCGCGTTCACCCGCTAAACACCAAAAACCACAAAATTTGCCGACCGAGAAACACAAAAAGGGCATTTTTGTAAGTTTCCCGGGGGTTAAACCCACAAGTTATATATGAAAATTATAAAGAATTTTAATACTTACAATATATTGTAAAAGTGGTTACCTTACGACATCGCGTTCGCCCGCTAAAACAAACAAAACACAATATTACCCAAGCGAAAAACACAAAAAGGGCATTTTTGTAGGTTTTCCGAGGGATAAACTCACAAGTAATATATGAAAAATGTAAAAAATTTTAATACCTATGCGAGACCATACTAATACCAATGCGAGAACATACCTTGATGCAAAATAAATTTTTGCGTTTTGATATATCCAATAAGTTGTATGGACCTTAATTATGCACATTGTAGAACCTATAAAATAACGTAGTATAATACAAAAAGAATACGACAACTCACTCACGCTTTACCTCTGAGTATGTAGGTACCTATAATCCGCGTGTACGAACCCCGCACATCAATCGCGCACAATCGAAGAAGCACTTAGAAACTCAAGAATAATGAAGACAATGTGCGTGCAGCTCACCTGACGACAAAAATGAGACTATCGTGGTACACAAGCCAACCGCGTGGCGATCCTACAAAAATTGCACGAGATAAGAAAACATGTTTGTTTGTAAACACTGATACTGTCAGTGTGGTAGTACACAACATGAATAGAATTGTACTCGCACTATGAATGAAACTATTAATTTCCATTAAATTCTGTTTTCGGATTTTGATAAATAATTTAATTCTACATCGATTATTTTAGTAACTTTTTGTGCTAGCATTAACCGTTTAGGCCCTATTTACAATTTTTGTGCAAACTACATTCGACATAAAAAAGAGAAGCCTTTTTTATAACAAAATCTTTTCCTTAAAAATTTTTTGTGCCATTTTGGGCATTTTTCAATAAAAGCGCCATCTTGTTGAGAATTCTTCAAGGGTCAAGAATATGAATCCTTTTTCTCTTAGCCCTATTAGTTTAGGAGATATTAGGGTTTAAAGTTTTAAGTTCAAACGAAAATATTTTAAGGTAAAAGTTCGACCCTGTTCTTCGAGCAAAAATAATTTTTAAAAAGAGTTCGACCCTGTCTTTCGACCTAAAATTATTTCAATCTTTACCTGAATTCCTTTGATTAAAAAAATTAAATTCAGTCCTTCGACCGAAATTTATATAAGCGGAAGTTCGACCCAATCTTTCAACCCAAAAACGAAAAATATTGAAAAAAATACAAATTTTCGGATGATGTTTAGGGCACTTCCGAAGAGTTTAAAGGGTAGCTAAAGTACTCACGTGGTAAAGGGATTCTTCAACTATCACTTGGCAATGAGATAGGCCAAATTGCTTAATTGGTTCAGAAATTACAGAGTGTTTTCCACGCTCACTTTTTGAAATTCCAGAAAAACAGCTTTTTGAGAGGACATTTTAGGGCACTTCCAGAGAGTTTAAAGATTTGGGATAAAAGCACATTGTAGAAGGACTCTTTAGCTGTCATATTATGATGAGATAGCCCAAATTGCTTTATTGGTTCCGGAAATACAGGGTGTTTTCCACGACAACATTATGGAAATTTAAAAAATATTTTGACGGCCATTTTAGGGTACTTTCTGAAAGTTTTTTAGGGTTAGAATAGCATTAACATTATAAAGGCATTCTTTACCTATCATATGACGGTAAAAAAACCTAAATTGCTTGATTGGTGTAGGAGATATAGGGTGTTTTGTTGGTCAACTTTTTGAAATTTTATGATTTTTAATGAGACGCCCTGAAAAAATAAAAAGAATAAAACACAGTATGTCTTCGGCATGTTTACATTTATTTGAAAAACCAATTAACTTTATAAAAGTGTAAAAGTTTACAAATATTGAAAGACAATTGGTAGTGGATAGTGAGTATGGCAATTTACAATAACTCATATTTGCGTTTCGTCCCTAACGCATCGAGACAAAAACGTTACAATCGTGGGCATCGCCTTCCCTCACCGGCGTCACCTTATTCCATACATCACAAAAAATATAATATATTATGGTTATGTCGAGTAAAACATTCATATTATTCGATTCTATGTAGTGTACTGCAAAAATCATAAATATGTCGATTACTCAAAAGCAGTTCAATTAATATTCGTTAGGTTCATAGATTGGTCTGCCGTTGGCAATTTTTGTTACTTTTGTTGTTCATTTATCACGGATGGGCCGGTGCATAGCCTTTAACAATAAAATTTTCTCCCGCTTTCGTACGTACGTAAACGTAATAAATTCTAAATGTGTTTTTGTTCGTTTTTTTTTCTCTCTATAATGTTTGTAAATTTCAAAAAGTTCAGGTTCATTTGTTCAGAAAGCGCAGGTTTACAAATTTTCACCGGGCCCTTGGTCCAGGCTCTGTCAGGTAATGTACAAGGCAATAATCATACCACGAAATAAACTAAACTCGTCTCGCAACTCATTATGGCATAATCAGTGCATAGAATAATCATAGATTAACACAATTCATAACTCAATTAATTACGCGCATTTTCCTCTCACAAAATAAAAATGAAACAAAAATTCTTTAGACCAAAGTCAAACAAACAACCAGCATCCGCATCTTCTCATCTCTCTGACTAGGGAACGAAAAACAAAACAATAATTATATTAATGTGTATATAATATATATATACGCGTTGAAAAAACATTTCGCACGTCGGAAAATGTATTTCGGAGATCAATTGTAACAGGATTATACGTCGGCAAATCACAGAGACGCTTTGAAGAGCGGTCTACACACGCAACTACTTACGCTACTCTACTACTTACAAACTAAAAAATACAATTGCTTTAAAATTTTCATTTAAAATATCAGCGCTTTTATATTTATACGTTCCATATAATACGAATCTTCATATGTATCCCTATATATTTATATAATATATATTTCTACTTAAATATATATTTTCTTGTGTATCAAAAAAAAAGTTAAGCTATTAACACGCATTGACAATATTGGTGTGGCCACGCGAACTTCGAGTTCTTTGGTGGCAATGTGAGCACAGCAACGATTCGACGCCACCTCAACTCGCGTGCCTCCTGAACACATTGTCACAAGTCTAAAATCTCGATTGGATAAAAGTTAAGTTAATTTTTTTGGACGAATTTCGTTTTGTTTTGTTTTGTAAATTTCGCTTAATGGAGGCACTCGTGTTTGAGATTCGTCGAGTCGCTCGCCGACGTTTCCGCCACAATGCATCACGACCAAATTATTTACAATTTACAAGGTTTTCACCCAGAACAAAAAAAGTTTAGGTCGGCAGGGGTGGCAGGGTTGGCAGTAACGTTTTTCGAGGTTTACGCGCCCAGCCTCGCCGCACCGCACGCGCATTCTAACTACAGAGATCATTGGAAAACTTTTCTGCGACGCGTTTCTACGTCGCCAAATACCATAAAAAAATAATACGCGAAAATATAAAAAAAAAATCGTAAATATTAAAAATGAACATAAGACACAACAGAATTCAGACTCATTGGTAGCGAAACTGTTTCAAAGCCGCGTGCAAATTGGCACCTCATCATTCTTTGGCTAGTTCTGAATCTAACTCTCATTTTGCTTACTTTTCTATATCTTTGAGAAAGATATATACAAGATAATATAAATTAATCTAAATTACGTACGAAAAAAAAAACAACTGAGAAAAATTATTCATGCTTTCTTTTTACTTTTATCTAATTAGTTTTGTTTTTCCTGAGAGAATGGCGGGGGGTGCATCGAGCTCAACGCGTCCTCCACAACTACATCCCTTCAACGCTTCGTTTCAATTGTGAGATCAACTATTTGATTGATTAGCTCTGCTCTCTTTGGAACTTTGACAAATATACAATTATACTTAAACAATGCTAAACGGCGCGCGCTCCTGGCCGGGCCTCGCGCAAATGACCTAATGCGACACATGCGCGCAATCTTACTAATCGATAGAACACTCAAGTTAATTACTGATTATCAAAAATAATAAACACACCGAACGAATTGATTACTGTAGTAACGAAAATATGTTATAAAAAAAGTATTAGGCGTATCATACGCCGTGTACGGTTTACGCTATCGATATTATATTATAGAAACATCACTGTTGGGTAGCTTTGGATGAATTGGTTTCGTTCATGACGTGCAAAGTGAATTACCGGGCGCGGAATATGTGCCAGCCGACGACGCAGATCACCGCTGTCCACAGGGAGCGTGAGGATGTTGTTGCTGGGATGATTTTCGACAGCAGGCTCTTGTCCTCGATGGCGGGAGTTTCGGCGTCCACCAGGCAAGATGGCGGTGACTGCGACGTTGATGAACATAATAACGTTGGTGGCATGAATGGTAATCTCTCTGCTTGCTGTAGAACAAAATGAAACAAAACAAATTCGTTAGCAAATGCATAATACTCCAATAGATTACTATCAAGTTTGAAACAAAGAGAAGCCGTGAACATGCAACATATAAACAATGAAGGAAAAAACCACACACATACAAAACCAATGTGCAATTACGTTATAATTATCTTATAAAGCGGTAGTCCAAGGTCAGGCGTGCAGCGGGTATGAAAACGTGCGCAACTGCATAGAAGTGTTTTACCGATCCACACAATTGCACAATAAACGCGGCGTGCAGGAAGTAAACTTGAAATAATGACGACAAGAAACTATCATTACGAAAAAAGATGATGCGCAACTATTAGAAGTATCTAAAGCCTAGGCTGGGTGATCATGGAGCATGCGAGCACACCACGTGAAATCACCCACCTTGAAAATATCAGCGAATCTTCGCACAATGACACCAACCTGCTTCCAATCGACGTCCACCTCCGCGGTGGCGGTCATCAGCGGCAACGCACTGGCGTCGTTGTCCTGTGCGAGCATATGCGTCGTGAATTTGGCGTGATAGCAACACGACGCCTCGGCGTCGGTGTTGATGCGTTGGTGGCGGCCGTCGGCGGGCGTCGTGGATGGCTGGCTGCTACGGACGAGATCGGGCAGATTGGACGGCTGCACGGCGGCGGGGTTTTGCTGATGTTGGTGATGGTGGTTTCGTTGATGATGTCGAGGCAAAGGACATACTGGAATAAAAATTCAATCGTCTAAATCCCGCACTTTATTTTAAACAATATAAAAGTTTGCTTTTTCTGTTAAATTAAATTTACCTCAAGCGAAATCATTTTTAGCGCCATTTTTTTTTTGGATTTTACCAATTCATTTTTAAATTTGATTTTAACTACGTCGGTGACTTTCTTCGGGGAGCCTCAACATTAAGAAAAGATTCTCCCGGGACATGCCTGCCAAAAATAATAGCACCTACGTCATTAGATACCAAGTCATGCGATCAAGGTGATTTTAGATATGATATAGATCGATAGATACGGGCTGTTTACACTACGCGTGAAAATAAAATGTTTGCAAACAAACGAGGAAGCGCATTTACTGAATGCGGAACGAACACAATGCAATAATAACAGTGAGAGGTGATTATGAAAAAGATAAGCGCAAAAACTTTGTAAACGTTAAAAATGGTAACAAAAATGGCGCGTGTAGGCAGTCACTGAACTCCCAATTACCACAATTTCACTAGTCTGACTTATTATGACTCTGGTAAAATTGGCACTAGTCAAACTTGACCATGAACTCTATCCAAAGAGTAGAAGCGCGCCCACAAGTCCAAGCAACAGGTTCAGCCAAGTCACGACACACTGTAGCACAATTTCATCACCCACGAAATACGAATTTGCTTTCCACTCACTTTGATTTAAAAATTTTGTTGTGCGCATGTGTTAATCATTCCAAAGCACGTGTTTCGTGTTGCGGTGTATGACCGCAGTTGGATGACTCACAGAAAAAGCAAACAAACGCACAAAATGGAAAGTGATTTTTTTTCATATCTAATTGGATTTTTTGTGATGCTTACCTCTTATTGCAGAAGAGTTCGAGGCGCGATTCAACATCCGTGCTCGTAGCAGGATCTGAATTTGCTGATTGATGTCGATGAGCTCGCCAAGGAGCTGTTCGAGTTCAGCTTCACTTCGATCATCCTCACTGGGCAACACAAATGGTATAGCCATGACGGCGAACTATGTTTTTATTTCCTTGATGCGCAAACTTTGAATTAATTCAGAGCACAAAAATAAGTTTTCGCCGCACAAATGTTTAAGAAATAATTCCCGAACCCACTCGGTTTATTTATTTGATTTCAAACAGTTGCAAACGAATCGATTGTCACTCGGTTGAAGTTGTTGTTGTTGTTGGAACTAAGTTCGTAGACGGACTGACGCTAGATAGACGTCGAACGTGGATTAAAACGCGTGTTCGTAGCGAGAGCGCAACTCAGGAGAGAGTCGACCGGCACTGACGACAGTCGGACGTGGTTTGAACTTTCCACGCTGCCTCGACGCTGGACAAGTTACAACTTGTTCGAACGTGAAAAGCCCGATGTAGGTGGGGGGTTGTATGGTTGCAAAACGCCTAGCGGATGCACTCGAGCGGCGGTCGTGCGTGTTCGTCGATGGTCTTCCGAGGGTCCCACAACCAATGAGCTTTTAGAGCGAGGGGAACTCTGGGCGGGTTTTTCGTACCGAAAATTCACTTTACTCCGTGTGGGTAAGTTTATTTGAGGGCAGCTTTTTGCGGAAATCTGTTCCGAGACCTGATTTCACACTTTTACGCCAACCTGCAAGTGCTTCCAGTCGGGGTGGGGCAATAACCTACTACCTGGTTTAGTTTTGCGGCGCAATATTGTCTAGAATTTACTGATTTATTGATTTTGATCACAATTTATCTCTAAACTAGACAAATATAGATCAAGATAAGTCAGAAAACGCAATTGTACTATTTTTATTTATATTCCGCACGTGTAAGCTACGTCTAGTAAGTCTAGAGTGTGTTTGTTGCAAGTTGCGAGAGACTGGCTCTTGAAAGCTCCCAGCAGACAAAGCTGTTGTACGCAAAGACAGGTCGAAACCTGTCCATATACCGTGATTGTTTTAACCAACTTTGAAACGGCGCACGACTACGCCTCGCGCAGCACACAGCACGAAGAAGAGAGCGCAGGTGTTCATCGCTCAGCGAACGATACTTAAGTCAGTAGGAGAAGATGCACTGCATAAAACACACAGGGACGTCTTCATGACCAGCCATAAAGTATCGTCAGACACGCGATGCTTGAAAAACCTACAGTTGGATCCTGTGTGACCCTAGAACCCAAAACGAAGGTCCAACCAAACACAAAAAAAATCTAAACACTACAAAACCGGCGAATTGTGGCGGCGAGTTTTACTGCCTATTGACCTGAAACTGAAATCATGCGGTTCATGGTCAAACCAATAAAACCCTAGCGAAAGCAAAAAACTAGATGCACCACTCTGTATTTTTGAACATGGGACCTGTCCGAGATGTTTGTTTGGTCGTGCATGTCGTGTTCGGACCTACCCTAGATGGCTAATGCGAGGGATAATTGTATTCATTATGATTTATGAGATGCCCATCAGAAGATGATACGCTATTGATGTATCCACCAAGTCTAGACTTGAACTCTACGTTTACAAAGATCTCTATTGTTGGCGACTTTCTACACGCTGATAATAAACACATAAACGGTGTAGCTCTTAACCACAAGTCTAACCACAACTTGCAACTTTTATTTCGATTGCTGAATTTCTGAGAAATTGCGTTTTTAATCGTGTAAATTGCCAGAAACACGTTAGCGAACTTATTTAAATAACCATATATCATGTCAGTTTTGCACACTGTCTGAGCACGCCTGAAGTAATGGCGTGCACTGATTTTAATTACATAAATAAGATAAGCAACGCTTTTTGGGAAGCCGACGCATTGTATCAGAGAAACATGCATTTTATTACTTCCACGTTTTGGAATTCTGCAAAAACCAAAAACAAAATTCGGAGTTCATTCACTTTGATTGTATTGCTGCATCTGTTGCAATTTTACCACATCTTCATGCTAAATATTTAAAAAATTGTTAGACGCCAAATCATCAAAAAGATCGAGGTCATTAAACTAAATATTACTCAGAAGGAGAAATCATTACCTTGACCCCCAGATCACTGGTCAAATTAAAAGTTTGTAAAATTTGCATTGCGACATGTTACATAAAGAACGTCTGGAAACAAAAACCGTTATGATTTTTACGTATTTACATGTAGTATTTGTGCCAAGAGAAGGTCGTTAGCATATGGCAATCGGTGTGTTTTCGATAGACTTGTTATTCGTACTATTTGCGATGATAATTCGTGAAAATCTGATTCATTTTTATCGCCTACGTAGTCTCAGGATGACAAAAACATGTTGTTATATTAATTCTAATATGGTGGAACCGCATAAAAACACCAAATATTATTTGATACATAGTTTACGTTTTTATCCACTGTTAAGTAATTACCTGCGCAATTAAAAGCACTTCAACGTCAGCGTAAAATTACACCCGACAAGCTGTAAATAACTTTTTATTATATTTCATGTTTCTCCAAAGCGACATTTAGGGGAAAGTCGCTTAAGTCGTACCGTCACGTAAGTCGTACCTCGGTCTTTTCTCTAACTTGAAGGCACTTTATGCAACTTAAAATGCTGTATTCGGACAGCATGAACTCATACTAGAAGCATATTCTTTAATCAGTTCCCGCCGAATCGGAATTAAGAAGTTATGCGCAAAAATAGTTTTGCTCCTCGTGCTCATCCAATTTCTCGTGGAGCTTGAAAGCATTGGTGGTCAGAAAAACACCACTAAATATGTGTTTTATGTTAAATATTGGGTATACATCTATCCATGTATTGTTTTCTACATGGATTTTGTTAAATATTCCTTCTGATATATTGTTTAAGGTTGTTTTAAGCGGAAGCACATGTTTGCTAACTCGTACCCCTTTGCGTTTTTTAAGTCGTACCTATAGAACATATGGGACTCAAGGTTTCAGCTGCGCCACGAGGCGGCGCTACGGTTGCGCGCCGAAGGTACTTTACTAGCGTGATGAGAATAGGGAAGATAGTATGATTCAGTGCCTCAAATGCAAAATTTGGATGCATGACAAATGTATTGGGGTGCCCAAACGAGTAATAAATACCTTGCAAATAAATACATTATTATTAAACTAATATATATTCTCATTTTGATATTACTTTGGCCTAGGTACGACTTAGGGTATCGAAGGTACGACTTAGGGTACCGGTTTGTTAAGTCGTACCGTTTACACATTTTTGTTAAATTGATGTTTTACAAAAATATAAACATTCCTGATTAATTTTTCTCATACCAATTAAAGCTATATTAACTAAAGCAGGTAAATATGTCGAAAAACTGACATTATGTTGCAAAACTTTCAATCTAGGGCCAATTGTATTTTAGAGGTACGACTTGGCCAACCTTCCCCTACTTCCAGTCGGCTCGAATTTATTTCATCTTGTTAATTGTACCGAAAAGCACCCAAACTTAATTTAATTTATGTAAATTATAAAATCGCATAAACACTGCAAGATAATGCGGAGTTTTACACTTCCGATTATGATTAAATCTGATACGTTGTAATCCAAAAAAAACAAAACAAAAATACAAAAAAAATAAAACTCAAGTGTTTGCTGTGGATTTTTGGCACAAAATAGTGCGTCGAATGTTGGGAAAAATAACCTTGGACTCAATTCTGCAAATAATATTTTCGTACGTTATCACACAAAAGCAGCTGGTGATAAGTGTTTGGATAGAAAATTCACGCATGCATTTTCCAAGGTCGTTGTTTTATTTTAATTTAGATCTGGATCACTTTTTGTCGCTAATTGATTTGTAAATGAAACACTTGACGACATGAAAATCGGATGTTGAGCAATTCGTGTTAAGTGGTGTGTCGGATGCATTATAATCGGATCATAAAGTGTGACTCAAGAGTGAAAATTTACGCAGTGTGTGTGTGTATGCAAATATCAGGCGAGCGAATGATGCAAGTCACGTGACATCATATTTCGGAAATAACGCAACAGTTGATAGTTCGCGATGAAGTACGGCTCAAACTGTGTTATCTTATCAGGCGGCTATTATTAGCTACTTAAACAAGAGAGGTTTTCAGACATACTGTCTGGATTTATCAATTACTGTCTATGATACAGATGCTGCACGTATGTAAATATTTATTAGAAAAAATTCTAAATCTGATTCATCTATGGTGTAAAATGTAACATAGCAAAAGTATGCTTCACCTGTGGCATGTTCATGACTCATTTTCGACCAGTTTTCTTTCTCCGCGACGGATTTAGTTGATGGTTGATGGCAATGACTCTCAACTCTCAGTGCAGCAGCCAAATGACTCGTAAATGATTCGCTAGTTGGCAGCTTCTTAAAAGACATCACCTACTACCGCAACACATGCGTTCTAAGAAAAGCACCAATAATATTTGCTCGGCCAGAGTGAAAACCCAGTACAGAATAGATTCAAGGACAATTCGAAAATGTGTCACTCGAGAGCATTTCGTAATACATCCGTATCTGTCCAACAAAGACGCAACGCAAACAAACCAAAACGTCACACGCGCACGCAAACGAAACCAACGGTTGTCTCATTTCTTTGTGTCCCTCTACAACTCCAAAGTAACAAGTTTGTAGCCGTAAAACAAAGATACACGCTAGAAAAGTGAGATGAAACGATGAGAATAAAAGCCACTTTAATTAGTATTTGCTCTTCAAGTGAAAACAGGTCGGGAGCAGTCCTCATCATCACAGATGTACACGGTGCATGATCTGGTTTTTATAAATTACAAAGAAAATATTAATATGATTATAGAGTTGGAAATTTCGGACGATAATGATGCTTTTGGAAACTTGTCTTCGGGAATCGTGACGCTTCGAAACGGCCACTCGCTGTGTTTATAGTTTTACGTGCTACGTAAGTGGACGCGTTTATAGCTCGCGCGCTATGACCTGTTTTCACCAATAAACATAATCAGTGTCAAATTTAAAATTACGATTTTGCTCCGCCGGAGATTTCGGACCAACGCTGCGTTTGTCGACGGCACTAATTTTATCTTTATTGCGCATTAGTCAATTAGATGTCTTGTTTTACATTTTTAGCTTTCCAGGTATGTCAAAACACAAAAAAAGTTTATATTAACACGTTTTTTTTGTTGGCTGTGTTTATGACTTTGTATCGAGGGTGTTAATGCGTTTACACGTGAGAGCGCATGTTGACACGTGCGTTATGATAATTTCCAACTAAAATATACATTGCCTAGACAACTTTTTTCGAGTTATTTTACTAGGCTTTATTCTAGTGTAGAAATATAAATGAGTTAAGAAATGCATTAAATGTAACCACACTTTCGCACATCACTGACCGGATAAGTGAATCCCACATCGTAACAAACCAAGATGGATGAATCGAAGCACTCAGTTGGAAAACTTTTCGGTGTTAGGGATTGAGGCCCCAGCACCCGCACGTCACTTTTTTAGATTCCGTTATATGAAAATATTGCACTTCCAACAAGTCGGAAGTGATATGCTGGGATGAGCACGCATGTATGCAAAATGTTCGAAATCCATTTTTCAGGATTGTTGCCGAATAATTCATCGTCATCTATCCCTTCGCGGATCCGGCGTCACCACAATGTGATGACGATATAATAGTTGAAGGGATCCCATAGTCTGTCAATGCCCTCGCTTTTTAGCAAACCGATTCTTCACTACCTGCCCTACAGACACGGGGAATCAACTTTTTTTGCCTCACAACAGCCGATCGGTGCACTTTTTTTTCGATGTGGGGTGAGTCATTGTAGGCAATGTGCATGTTGCAAACGATGAGGCTGCAAAGTGAACAGGCACCGGCATCGAACCTGCATGATTCACGTTTGTTCAACATTTAAGAATCCTCAAGAAGCCATAAGATCCTCTAGTGTTAGTAGAGGCACTCAAGGGCAATGTAAATCTAACACTTTTTTTATTGACCAGTGAGGTTACTCGCCACTTTGGTATGTCGCGTTAGTCTCGTAATTGCACTCTAGACCTAAAACGGGCATCAGTGCAATATAACGTCTAATTAACTGTTTTATCCAACTACTTTAGTTCTCACTCTTACTATTGATCATATTGAGTTGGAAGATCACCACATGTGCGCTGCATGCAAATCTCTCGTCTTTCCCTAGATATATAAATAAAAGAAGCACGACAAACGAGTCGTCGAAAAGGTCCACGGAATAAAATAGTTTCATGCCCAGCAACGCAGGTCGAAAACTGCTTTCGGTGCAGCGTCCCAACAATTTAGCTCTTTTATGGCTGTAAACAATCCGTGTGTGCTGCACACGCTGTGCGCTGGTGCCGTTTGTGTGGTGGTGTGTCGCTGACAGGTCTGGTTTTTCCAAGAAATGGGCGCTCAGTTCTTGGAGCTGGGCGCACACCTGATGTAAACAAGCCGGAGAGCGCCCGAACGAAGGCAAACCATTCCGCCGGGTATGGGCAAACAAGTTATTTCTTCCATATTGGAGCCGATTGAACGCACGCACCGGTTTCCAGCGTGTCTGCAAGTGCAGCACACACAGCCTAACCAACACGTGTGCGCCCACGACTACGACCCGATGGATGCGTATCGGTTTTCTACCTCTGCTTTTTTTTGTGTTCACCCAACGGCTCAAACTCCAACAACACACAGTTACACAATACACTTGTAAGTTTCGTCCCTTCGGCACAAAGCCACATGACTTGCAACCCAAGCAGTGTGAATCTACTGAGCAAATAAATTAATTAAAGGCGTTGAATAGCCACGCCGGCCATGCGGACCCGCTATTAATCGAAGTGGATTCTAGTGTCATCCTTTAATGTGTCCATTGTACTGATAAGCAACCACACTACTAAAGGAGGTTCCTTGCGCGAAATCCATTTGGATGCGAAAACTTACAAGACAACACAATGCGGGTAACACTAGTGGCCGACAACGGATAATGGTCATCATACTCACAATGGAAGCGACGCAATTTGCATCTTGATTTATAAGAAGCAGTAAAGGGGTACAACACCCAAGACAAGTTGATAAATACCAACCCTTTTAGATAAAATTCCGACTGTGATGTAATTAACAAAGACTTAAAAGACTTAAAAGTAATCCACAGGTTGTGCTGCGGGGGTCATGCAAGTGACTTTCAATTTCGTACCTGAACGATCACAATCAATGCTCTAATTAGTGCCCGCCCGTTCGTGATTAATACGATTACTGTCCGTTACATTTAGGATTAGCACACAAAGTCCTAAGACATTGGAAACTTCCGTAAAGTACGCGTAACTTTCTTGAAGTTGGAGTTTCAACGATCGAAAATGATAAATGAAGCGCGAGTTGGTTCTGGCTGTGTTTTGACACTCAATCTGCATGCAATCATCGTGTGCGTATGCGCCCGTAATTGGCGCGATGGAAGCTGGAAGGGTTCTCTAACAATGCGTGCGCTACGCGCGGGCAATTTAAGCCTATTCGCGATTCGTAATTAGCGCAAGTCGAAGGGAGATTATGCGAAAGAGTTAATTGGAAATTGTTCCCCAGCTATCTTCCAAATTCTGCACACAGTTACCCTTGGTAAAGCTGTGAATTGATGCGGAAGTACACTCACACGCTTTGCATTCGTTCATTATCATTTTTTTTCTCTGTGTTTGCCAATGTTTGGCCGGATGAATAATGACAATCGCCATTTTTTCGGTTGGAGACGCTTACGCTAACAGAGTGTTAATGATCCGGCGACAATGTTTGCACAATAATATTAATGGCGCATGCATGTTTTGCATATTACATTACGCTAACCTGTCTGTCTGCTTGTGTGTGCAAAGGGTGACTTCGTTGATGACACGCAAACAGGTCAGGTAGTGTAATTTTTGGGGTGCATATGCTTTCGGTAGTCCAAGTGACGCCATTTTCCATTCGGGGACATAAAAAGACAACGTTGAGATTTTAGCGTTCATAAATGTCACTCTACTTATTCCACCCCCGAGGAAAACGTCTTAAATAGCCTCAAAAATTGGATTTGCGTTCAGTGTTCAATAACCATAAAAGTATACGGCAAACTCTTTGTTTAATAGTCCTCGGCGCTTTCGATGTTTATAAAATAAAATCACGCCAGTAAAATAGGACATTTTAAAGTCTAATACGTCGCGCATTATAAAGACCTGCGTAAAGTTGTAAAAGTAGAAGCTTAGAACTTTCTTCCCCTTATTTTCCAACCCCCACCACTAACCGCTAACTGGGAACACTTGTTTCGTTGTTTTTTTTGTTGAAATTTTAGATATGTTGAGAGGATGATTGTGTTAGTGGTTGATGAAGAACTGTCATTTGCTTGGAGATGCGTTCCGGCTCCGGATCATATCACCACAATTGTTAAAAATGAGTATCGTTAGCCTCTGAGCCAGGACCCTTCTACCAGCTTCATCCCCCAAATTGAATCTTCTTTACCTACATATGCAAATTTCGATATTTACCAAACAAAACCAAATAGGTACAAAAAACTCGAATAATTTACATCTGCTTAGCAACCACCCGACTCGCAGAGTGAACAATATTTCATTTCGTTTCATTTCCCCCTTCAGCACTTCACTACGGTCTGAGATATGGAAATGAGTTTTGACGGTGGCGAACTTTCAAGATTGCAATTGTGTTCTACTTGTCTAGTGTCCATGCGCTGATTGTTCTATATAGGGTGTCAAGTGGTCACATTTATTTGTGGCTCTTCTATCATCACAGACAATGCACTGAATTGTGACAAGCGGAATATGCCCCTCGGGAGCATCCAAGCGCGAAAAGAAAGAAACTTCAATTATTTACACACCACTCGTCTTCATGCCTGATCCACATCATCCAACGAGGGTGTTAAATGCGATAAATTGAAACCCATTTATTATTAGATCAGTTGACTAATTTTTTATTGAGTGGAGTCGCGTTAAAATCTCGCGTTGAAAATGTAATTCGGAAACTTTGGCGTCGCATTACAAAACCCCCACCCCCGCCATTTCCCCTCCGAGTCTCCCATTACGGCGATTATTACGGTTCAAGAAATTTTTAATTAAATAACCCCTGGATCCACGACCACGGCGTCCAATTATCTCGTTATAACTCCGAGATTAAAACAAAACTTAAAAAAGCCGGTGGAAAAAACAAGGAATATTGTCATATTGAAATCTCCTGAGGGATTTTTTTTCCTGTATTGGGGACATGGTAAAATTATCTACCCTAAATGTGACCGATGATGATCCTGTCATTAGACATAATCATGGTCACTCTGAAAATAAAAATATCCTCGTAATTATATTACAATGCGCTTCTGTTCATAAATAATCTAAAAAATACGCATTGGGGGAAGCGATCGGTGTCTCGTTAAGTTTTTAGGGTGGTCGCGACTCTGCGAATCCTTCGGGGGTGGTAGGTACAGGGGTGACAACACATGTATTCACGTCCGACCGAATTATGTAACAATTGCATTCGAGCAAAACGATATAAGGGTGGTTTTTACCACAGGATCATAAGCAAAATTTAAAAAATCTCCTATGCTGACTAAAACGCATAAAATATTCAAAACAATTTGTCACACCAGAAAGTAAAAGATTCATTAGAAAGGAATGTGGTGTTTGCAGGATCGATCAGGACGCGGCCACAAATTGCGTGACTCCTTCAGCAACATAAAACCAAGAAAAATCATTACATTCTTTGTCACACCAATCGATCCACTCACTCCACACCGCATTCCATCTGGATTTCGTGTCCGAACAGGACGAAGGAGAAGCAAGCTAAAAGGAAAATAAAAGTAAATGCAGGACACGATGGAACGGCTCACGCTTCCCGGTAATAAATAACGCTCTTAAAGAGTTTCTCCCGGCGAGTTTCGGACGTTATTAGAACAAATATTGACCGATTTCGGTCACGCATAACCCAATTTGCCCGCTTCGCACGACATCTCACATTTCTTTTCTAATTCCCTACATTCGATAAAACAATAAAAGTGCCTGTCGTTGTAAATTACAGACTAAAACAATAAAATATCTAAAGAAAAACGTCGAAATGTAAAAATATCGAAAATACAAAAATGAATTCCGTTCGAAGCGATAAAAGTCTCACACGTGCAGTCGACAATATCGCACACATAATCGTTTGTATATGTAGCGTGTGTGATGAGCACGTCGATGATTAACAAGATTAACAGTAAAACTGGCGATGTGACGTTTTTATCTAAATAGCGACGCAGTTCGACGTGTGTCCAATGCTCTTTCTCCACTACGATCAAGAATCACGGCACATAAATATGTATTTCCAACTCAAACTAACCGTAAAATGCTCAGCGGACAGATTAGTCACATGCATACACATTTACATCGTTATCAGGCCTTACAAAACTAATTATAAAATTCAATTTCATTACGGCATGTTTATTTTAGCTTGCACAGCAGACTAGATGAATAATCGCTATCATTTTTTACTCGTGAACAAAGAAGTCTTTCTGTGCATTGCTAGAGTAGTGTATGTTAGTGGCAAATTACATATAATAACAATAAAACGCAAAATAAATGCGCAATCGAAATTGAGAGCCAAATATAGACGTGAATTGCGTCAGAGAATAAAATTTATTGCTATACATTATTGGAGGTTTTAATGATTGCATGCCGATCGTCACGTTTATTGTTTTGCGTTGGAATATGTCATGTCATGGCATGTCAGTAAAGTGCAAACTTTCCTTTCTTTATTATTCACTTGATAATTAATTTTGTGATAGGGTATAATAATATATTAAGTATCAAGTGATTAAACGGCAGATTTAGTCACGAGATTGATTAAATGCGAGTATTTAATCAATTGAGTGCTAATGCGCAGACGCAAGCTCCAACCAGTGACTAACACACGTGACTAAAGTACTTTAGTCACGGCTTTGGCCGTCCGTGTTTAAAGTACCGCTTTAAAGGTGAAAGTAAAAAAAGTATAATATTGAATAAAATATGATTAGAGTCGACAACCTCGTGAAAATCTAAGAAATCAAAACAATATCATGTTACGAATTAAGCAATAAACTTGAAAGTACTGTAAACAATACGATTAGTCTCATTAGTCATACAAATACAATGCCAGATGCAACATGGTTTAATCATCTCGGAGTAATGCGTACGTAAAATTTATTTCGTGCATGGCAGCACAGTTATGACGATCATGCCAATGACACCTGCATGACTAATCAACGCAAACAAATAAATATAGAACCAAACTTTTAAATAGATTAAATATTTGATTGTGAAATCATTATATTTCGATTATTTATTGATTCCAACTACTGATTGGGTACCTACGTAGGTAAAACTACAAAACGATTGTTTTCATTTTTAATCAACCCTCCAGCCCTTTGCCGTCCACCCCTTCAATAGCAACTTAGCGGGCGCTCGCAGTCAATTGATTTCCAGTTCCTCTCTAATTAGCAGTGTCGCTCGCAACGAAGCACTAAAATATTCTATTGTTGTGATTTCCACATCCAGCTCCGCATGCAAAACACAAATAATAGAAACATTTCTAAATAATTTTAGTCCCCCGATATTTGATTAGTGTGTACATACATAACCTCAAGTGTGCGTTTGGTTTTGTTTTGTTACTTTTCATTTTATACTTTTAAAGTGTAGCCACTTGAAGCACAAATCGAAATTAATTTCAATGCCATTGTATGCAGCTTTGTGTGCATTGCAATTGGGGGAGTTGTGGATTGGGTTGTTGGACGTTTGCTTTGTTCCCATTTTTCTGCGTTTTCGAAGCGCTGTATCTCTAATTGCCAGTTCGATATTTAAGTATAGAGCAATCTCGATTGTGGCATGACAGGACTATGCATATAACCATGCAAGGAGGCATATTATTGGTGCTTTTGTTGCGCCTGCATCAAAACATTCAGGTGGTCGACCGCTTCGACCACCGGACATGCCTATGGAGTGAATCATCCACCTTGTAAAACTAACATCAATTTAAATAGGAAAAAAAAAATTTTCGCATTTTAAATTTTTTTTAATGAATTTTATGAATAAATACAACCAACATACAATTCAGAAACAAGTAGGAAGTACTACATCCAAAGCAAGAGCAATCTAAAGATAATAAAACGTAGATCGCACGAGGCACTCGGGATTTATAGCGTAGTCGTCGTTTGGAAGAGACACAGTGTCTCGGTGTCTCCCAGACGCAATCGAGGTGCACACAATACCGCACACATCCTAATCTGTATCAGTCCGCATCTTTCCGTATCCGCACACGTCGAGGTCATTCCGACGATATTTTACGAGTATGATGGCTCCGATACGCTCCACACCAATGTTTATACTAACCCACTTGCGAAAACTACTGGATGAATTCGGGAATGAGGGGGCGCACCCACCGAGAACAAAGAACCGACGACGTGAGAACCACGCGACGATACACACACTTGTGTTTTTAAAAATAAAACCCAGAGGACTCTTTTATTGACACGGCTTGGCGGCGCGCCAAACGCAGTAAAACTATGAAAATGCATCCCAAGTACAACGTACTTTCGACTGGGATATGACAACAAAGGAATTGTAAATCAACAAATTAAATTGAATTAATTCTGTACAATTTCATTAACTTATTAATACTGATCCCCAGAGTTGTGAAATATTAATATTCTGTAAATGTTTATTATGTGTACACGTTGTGGTTTTTGGACAATGGCCGACCGCTAGGACTAATCAATCGTGCCACATATTAATGACACCTCATTAGAATATTTTCCACTGGTGCACTGGTGGCCCCCAATAATAACTACAAATGCGCCCGTTCGACATCCACATCATAAACCCTTTCCCATATTGTAGTTACTATTAATATCGTGACTTATCACCCTCTAATAACACACGCGGAGATATTAATTGGATCGCACACATGACTTGTGCCGTCCTAATGGCTTTTGATACCTTTTTAGACACTACGCGCAATTAAATCGAAATTAGAATGATTTAAGTCATTTGTCATTCGGAGACTAATAATTTCAGTTTGTTTTAACGAATCGTATAAAATTATATAGTCGTAGTAGACTGATTAGTATGTTGCTATGCACTTATAGGAAAGTGTATGTGATGCGTATATTAATGAAGATAAGAGCTGGAAGTTGCGGACAAGTCCGAGACTGGCATTAACACGTTCGTGGTTGGCTCTCGGCGCGAGTGTGCCAAACGCATACGCTTAATGTGCTTATCAATTGTGTATGATAAGCGCGTCCAATTCGGTAGTCGGCACGTTCACGATGATAGATGCATACTATCGTCAGCTGATAATAACACGCAACGATTCCCACGAACCACGCGCGATTGTAAACAAATATTGCACATTTTACTACGCATTACGCGAGACACAATAAAAACTACGCAAATGTCCAAAGTAACGGTCTAAAAATGTTTGTTTTTGTTCATTTTTAATTTATTACTAAAATATTAGTGGTTTTGCGGTTTTTATAAAATTTTGTTACACGTATGTTTATGACGCATAATAATTTTATCTAAAAATACAACGCAAACGTAAAAAAAGCAAAATCATAGTTTGCGTAATAAACTGTTATCGTCAAAAATGCAGTGCGTGTTTTGATATGCATTGAAACGTCCTTTGACGCAATTAAACCAAAATTTATCGTTGGTATTTTAATTAATAATTAATAAACCGATTGGTTTGAATCTTGTGGGAGCTATAAATAAACGAGCCTTGATGGAAACGCGGCAAAAGGTAGTAGAATGTGTGGTCAATCATTATTTATTGCTGCGGGTTTATGTCCGCAACGGAAAGAAACAATAGACATCAACTTTCAGGGGGTTGTTATAGCATCATCATCTCGGTCATCTCGGAACCGGCGAGTTGGAGTGACCGATCCGCTATAATAAAGTAATCTGCGAAATGTCGGTGTGCCGAGTGCTGAGAGACCTCGGTCGCTTGGTCATAACCATAACTATAACTCACTGCATGCACCACCACCAGATCGAAAACCACCTCTATGATCTAATAACATCTCTGATAGTAGATGTGCGAGGCGAGTAGGTTTGTGGGGTTGAGGGTAAGCGAAACAATTCTCCTATTTAATGTGCGCCATAAATACAAGGGATATGGATGTGGGTGCTGTTACTGGACCACACATCAAAATTAGGGGTTAGAAGTATCTAAGAATAGATAAATTTGTATTTTTGACTTTTTTGCAGTAAATGATCCAATACTAATCACGTCTGTTTGTAAGGGTTGCACACATCAGCATCCCCTACACATTTACATTTTATTTGGTTATAGCCTTAACCAATGGTCATTTGGTCATCAGCGCGCACTGTAACTAATCCGATTGAAACTCAACCCCTCGCCGTAAGTAAATGGTCAAAATATGAAAAACACACGAAATAAATCAAATTAGATTTAAATAAAAAAAGGTTCTGTGCGTATAGTGGTCATCTGAACCATCCGAAAATGCCGAAATTGATCAATGTAGCGGAAACGCTAATGGACGCCACAGAAAGCCCATGGCACGAAGGCGAACACAACGTCCAACGCACACTCGCACTATCGAATTTATTACATCACGCATGGCAGTCAATCGCATTAAAAAGTGAATTATTGTTTTGCAGTTAGTGTGAACGCACTCGACACGTTTAACACCTAATGCAGTCGAAGAAATACTAAAAATAAAAGCAAGATATAAAAATAAACAAATGCGTCACTACGCAACTACGATTAATGCGTTTATATTGCTAAGTGAAACCGAAAATACCGTTAATATTTTTTAGTATGATTCATACCCAACTTGTTTCACGGCATGCGGGTTTGAGAATATCATTCAGCTAGGTGCACATGCACTTTACACCGGTACAATTTTTGCAACCAGTGATGATTCACGTTTAAAGCAATTAATTTAGAAAACAACGTAAGAAATAACCACTTAACTTCATATATAGTGCTGCCACCTATAGGAATTTATAGGAATCAAAAAAGGTTTTAAAACCCACAGATTCTAACTACACCTAAACGGATCCCATTACACAATAACCACGGGTTAATATATTCAAGAGTTATCAGATTACGTGACCTGGATGAAACGGTTGATGACGAAATTGACGCAAACTGACAAAGTGACAAAAGGGTGTCAAGCGATGCGACCTCGCACATAAAAATGCAAATGAGCATCTCAATGGGGTGAGATAAGTGAGATCTGCATTCAGCATTTGTTCCAGCCATGTTAGATTATTACCTGAACTGTTTAAATTGAAGAATAAAATGAAGACACCTGCATTTGTGTGTGAAGTGGATGTCTTACTTACAAAAAATTAATAATAGGTATCATATTGTTCGAGGTAAAAAACGAGAACAAAGAATAAAAGACGAGAACTTAAACATAAACTTAAACTCGGACAATGAACCTCAATCAATATATGCATGTGCAGAAAATACAGAATATAGATATTCGTGAATTCCGTAAACATAAATTATGTAAATAAATGCTGCTTGCTTGGTAAATAGTTTCAATTTCTAGGAAGATGCAATAACTTAGTGCTTTCTGTATACAGACATTTTATTTATGTGAGACTTTTGTAGTTCAAGTTACGAGAGAAAAAAACAGGCACGGAATACTATGGAGGTTAGAGTTGAGTCTTGAGTCTTGGCGACGCCGACCGTCGTCGTCGTTGTCGAGTGCACTAAATGCCTTTTCTTTAGCATCGTGCGCGCGTGTGCACTCTCGTGTTGTGAAGAAGGTGCAGCGGAACCAACCAGACCAGACAAATTGCCGATTTTAAATGCTGCGCTGAGCTTTGTGCACCGAGCAGGGGGATTTTAAATCATCCGCCCGAACGATCCATTGCACAATGAACGCTACAATTTTCCACAGACATTACACCCGTGGTCTTGAAGACATCGTGTAATTACAACAAGAAGGATTAAACGAGCGGATTACCACGATAGGAAGACAAAATTAACGTATGCAAATCACAAATCTTTAAATCCCATAAGATTAACATTGGCCACTTTCACGCATTCGTACTATAAAAATAGGCGGAGCTCCCGTGACAAAATTTTAAGTAAAAGGCCAAAAAATAAACTTGAATTTGATTGTTTTACGTAGTTTAACCTTTCGTTACTATAATAATTATTTAATTATAGTATAAACGTAAATGCAGTAAAAATAAACAGTCATTAAATAAAGTAAACTTGAACTAGTTTATCACGCATGTGACACAAACAAAAATTATTTAATATTTCCGTTAGAGTATGAAAGTAATGAGTAATTAAATCTAAGGCAATAAATGAATTATTAGTCACGAACACTTAATTTCGTCATAAATCATATCGGTGATTAACTTCGGATGAATTTTAGCGAAAATAAATACTATCGCTGTGGATCTTTTTAGAAACTTAGACAAAGAAGTTTTCTGGTGTTTCTGTTTTGAATTAAAATGAAGGCGATTTTTACGAGTCAGCTACCGCTGTGTTTCTTTAAGTTGTTATTACTGCCAGCACAGTGTGGAGCAGTCGCGAGTCTTCTTCTTCGTTTTGTAAGCAGTTAATATCTCTGCTCCTCTGCTGAAAGCCTCGAGGCGCTCAAGCCCAGTAGCATATAAATCTAATAGACAGATTTTGTTGTTTGTACACTCCGAGGTTCAGCACTGCCCAGTACACTCTACTCCATAAGAAGAAGTAAAAGAAGAAGTGTTTCAACAAGTGTTCATATAACTTGTAGCTTCAACATTAAAATGCGAAAAAAAAACAACAGATTTTTTGCTTTTTGAACATTAGAAAGACCAAAACGACTATGAAGACTGAAAGATTGTGTCATTGAGAGATGTGCAGTACGTGAGTTCACAAGCTTGCCTCGGATAATAATCCCGTTTGGCTTCGTTAAGGTGTGTCGTTATATTTTCAAGCCCTTAAAACTTTACCAGCAAAAAACTACGCAGAGTAAAAACTAAAAACTAGAAACCAAAAGCGTATCAAACTGGATTCCCATCAGATGTGGAAATGCAATTTTTTTTTTCTGCCTATGAACGGATTATTTTTGAACAATATTTCGCCGCATGACAACTGGTAGCAGATGATACAGAGAAAAAAAAGTTCGACCCCAAGTTACGTGTAACACGAGTAGCAGCAGCAGCTCGGAACCAGACTTGTTCGAAAATAAAAAAAAAATGAAAAAGAAAAAAGTGGGCGAGGAACAGCTCCCGAAATCGTTTTAATAACTATCTCTACAGTTTTGTATCTTGACGTTTTAAACACCGTACATCATCATGTAATTTTTTCCTTCTCTGTATTTTATTTATGCGTTTGCACGTAGCTAATAAACAACACAAATCAAAATTGTCTCCTGCGAGCTTTACGCTCTCAATAACAAGATATCAACACAATGAGAAATGTTTAGTGCACGACACTCGACACAAGAAAGTCACATATTGTTTTATGATCTATTAAGGTAATGATTTACAACTATTTAAAAAACGCGCTACGATTGGCATTTATTGTCGCGTCCGAGGTGCGTTTCGTAACTCGTAACTGATCGTTTAAGGACGCTCTTCATTGTGTGCGCCTGCGGATGAAAAAAATGTCGAGTACTTGTACATTTTATTCACTCGTAAAAGCCAACTCGTCGGACGCATTTTGTCACGACATGTAACGAAACTTGAACGTTGCACACATCTGATCCTGGGTGCTTCTTTTATTTTTTTACGATGACATTTGCGCGTCGGGATTACCGTTTTGATTAATTGCTTCATTTAAGTTGGTATGGTTGAAAAAAAAACTGTAAAAAAAATCAGATAATTATTTGATAATGTCGGCAAACACATCTGCCGCAAGTGAAACTAATTGAGAATTATGCAAAAAATAGAAAAAAAATTGAAAAAAGTTTATGATGTGGTTTTAGCATTTATCTAACAAAGGGATGATTTTTTTCTTGTAAAAAATTTACGTTACTGACTATGTAGCTTCTTTTATGTCCGCAGGTAAATTGTCAGGTGAGACTTTTTCTAAATATGCAAATCTTTTTTTTCTAAGGTGAGAGGTTGCCGCTGTATTTACTAATATTAGCATATCACAATAGCTGCTTGATTGACAGGGATAATTGTCGCGGTTGTCTCGTCAATACAAAAATCCATTCAAACTAAAACTTAAAAAAAAAGCGCATCAGTTTAACTTTTGTTCATTTTTACATTGTGTTATGGAGCTTAAAGAAAACATGATTAAAAAGTTCGTTGAGTCCCGATGCGACAACCAGACGTTGTAATTAATGACAATTTTCATCTTCAACATCCCCTAATCCACAATCCACGTTATCATTGTTCGTTGCGCCTCGCGACTCCTATTAATTCATCTCCGAGAAATCCAATTAGGTCCCAAGTCAGAATGGATCATCAAACGCGTTCATCAATCGTGTGACTCGGCAGAAGGCAAAAGTAAAACATATTTTCGGCATTTTAGGCTGTTTTTCGAATAGATGGATATAATTATTGTAATTGTTGTGGAAGCGAGAGGGTGTTGGGGGCGGTTGCGACACGTTGTATGCGTGGCACGCGTGTGGCCATTAATCACACGAGATGTGCGCGGACGCATTATCTCCGAGTGCTCGCGGATGGCGAGCATAATAGTGCACATAGTGCACATGCACACAATGCATCTAGTGCATACTGCATAATGTTATGTCATCGATGAACGGGCGGGTGCGCGTCGACACGGTGGTCACAGGGGACAATTATTACTAGTGTGTTTGTGTAAGTGTCTAATTTGGGGTGTGATTTGCTTAGACGTCGGCGCATCTCTTACTTAGTTAATCCAGGAGTTAATTTTTGAAATTATATTAAGCATCAAGTGACTAAAAGTCGGTTTTAGTCACAAGGTTGATTAAGAGTGAGTTTAACGAGCGTTTATTGAATTAAGTGATTAACAAGGTTTAGCCACGTGGTGCGTAAGTGCCACCCCGTGACTAAAATCCGTGACTAAAGTACTTTAGTCACGCCCGTGTATAAAGTACCACTTTTTGTCTTTTAAAGTGGAAGAAAAAAATGTTTACACATTGATAGTGATTTAGAACAAGGCGTAAAAGTAACTAATAACACTTGATTTGCGGGTTGTGGCCGCGACCAAGAGTACCAATTGGATGCAAAGAGTGTGCAGCGACGGAAAGCGTAATTATATTGTCGTAATGTTATATAACAAACGGCAAATAATAACGCAATTTGTGTGCCTTCGTGGACGTGCACGCGCACGCCTAGATGTGATATGCAAAAATCCGCACAGCACCATACAAGGCGTGTGCGGATTGCAATTTGCTCGCGCTTGCTCAACTCTCGCTCAACTCTGTGATGCAAACCGCAGCGCGCATGTGCTCATGACTTGTGGGACACGCACCAATTACATTTACCGTGTTTCGAGTTTGTACACTTGGACGTAATATAACGCCTAGCCAAATTACTATATGCGTCTCGGAAAACTTGATTTATACGAAATTTTTGATTCAACGCACAACGCACACCTGTGCCCTGTCTTTCGTGTCTCCTTCGCGAGGTGGCACGACATTTACGCATAAAATTAGAACCCTCCTTATAATGCTACGACTTTTTCACTTCCGGACGACCACATGTTATGATTTTTGATAGTGGACGCAGTAAAGCGCAATGGTAGTCATTAATGGCCTGTATTGGAACACCCTCGAGACAGCGGCAAAGCGGGTTACGACCCCTTGAATTATCGACAAAACGTGTAAATTATAGAGGTCTAGCGTATGAATTCTCACCTTTTATGATAACCGCAAAGTATCTACTCAAAAGTTGTGAAATGCTTTGCATACAGCGTCACTGCTGGTGGCCACCCCGAAAAGGTGATATTGTGGTCCACATGGGGGCAGTACTCCTGCTGGGAGGAGTTTATTACTGTCAAAGGGAAAATGAGTAATCCTTAAAGGCACTTGTAGGGTGAGCAAAAATACACCTTTTGAAACCACCAAGTTGATGATCTGCACAAATTGGTTTTGGAACAAATATTATAAGGGTAGGTACCAGTAGGCTCAGTTTAATATTTAGCGATATTATAGAATTTGAATACCTTAAAGAGAGAATTTCAAGTAAATTCAGAAATTTCAATCCGTTGGTGACTATCGTTTTTAGTTTACGAGATATTAGTAATCGAAAAGAGTTGTAAAATATGAAAATACGTTTTTTTGCATTTTTTAGTCAAAAATTTCGACCCTTTACGCCCCAAATTTTAATTACTTTCTTACTTTATCTTATAGAGAATTTTTCGTAGATTAAGAATCTTTCATCAGTTGGTCGCTATCACTTTTAGTTTACGAGATATTCGCACTCGAAAAAGTTGTAAAACATTAAAATTCGCTTTTTTTCATTTTTTAGTCAAAATTTCTAAACATTTACGCCCCAAATTTATATTACTTTCTTATTTTACTTTATAGAGAATTCTTCGTAGATTAAGAATCTACAATCCGTTGATCGCTATCGCTTGTAGTTTCCAAGAAATTCGCATTGGAATTTGTGAGAAAGTATGTTTTGACAATTGTCACGTTTTTCACTATTGTAATCTTTCAACCCATCGAAATTGGATGATATGAATAAACAAGCGTGGACGCGCAAAGCTTGACCATCTGGACACAAACCGCGATTGCGATCAAAATGAACACGCGTAATTCGCACTCATCTGTAACAAATTATACAGTTTGTCAGCCACTTAAATTTCACATGCCTACTAAACACAACAATAAAAAAAGGTCATTTATTTTTTTCTAGTTTAAGTCATAAAATTAATTTTTATCACAACATACGCGTGCGAGTAATTACCAAGGGTGGTCATCCATCAATATTATACTAGCCGAAAAGCATGGTAGCAAAACATTAAAATTTGTATTTTGTAGGGTAGCTTAAGTTATAAACCAATTAATTATACTTAATTTCAGAGATTCCCGTAGGCGTAAACTTGGCCCACGTATTTTTCGGGGGTGCAAATTGTGGGAAAGTTTTTTAACGCAATAAAAACTCTGATCTAGCAGTAAATTAAACCTAAATGAGAAATTAATTAAATGCAAGTGTATAAACAATCTATAGGCGCGCCTATTGTTGAACTAGTGCGTTATTTACGCACGCATCGTGTCGTTAATTAGCACCAGAGAAATATTAAACGGTTAATCCGCGGAAAACGTTCTCGCGTTAACGCTCGCTTTGAAATTTAATTGGGAAATTTATACGTCGGCCGTAAAGCGTCGAAATCGATGAAAATTAAATGCGAAACTCTTGCGCGCGCATACATTCAAAGCGTTAATCCGAATGATGGATGTGTTCGCTTGTTATAAATAAGTCTGTAATTATTATTAATATTCAAGAAGCACCGTTGTGCGCTGGGCAAGAGAAACGAAAACCTGTATAGTGCCTAAAGCGATGATGTGATGCATACGGGACAGCCTGTTGCAGTACACGTAATTGATTGCTTATTGCTTCTTCTATTACGAGGCGCGAGCGCATAGAAAGTTGAACCCGGACCCAAAACCCTTGAAGACGAGTTCAAACTTTTTGGGACCTGTTCTTCGGAGAGTGTGTGTGTGGTGTGGTGTGTTCTGGATAATAATAATTAAAGACGCATTAAAAACACTCATACACGGCTGTGTTTTCCATAAAACTCTCACGTTTCGGATGCGCGTGAGTCGTGCGCATGCACTTAATTCAATTTTGTTTTGTTTTTTGCTTTATCTGGATTACGACGGTGCGTAAATATGCCATATGCCCTGCGCGACGCACACGTGCACCGCACGCCCCCCATTTTTCAAAATATTTAAATGATCTGCAACGATGCGTCGCGCGCACTGCAGTACTTGCATCATTTGCATTTTGCGTGCGTTCAACTCTCGCGGGCGCATATGTTACCTGAAATTTTACATACTACACGCGGACATTGTTTATGCAGTGTTTACACACTGGACATTATGCGTTTCTATTATATTGATGCACAAAAAATGTATTTGGCAAAATTTCGTCATTTTTTGCGCAGTTTTTTTGAATTTTTAAGCAAAATAACAAAAAATTTAAAAATTTTCTTTTATAGAATCATGTAATTTTTAAATCTTTATTTAGTGCTCTTTGAATTAATGTCCTATGATTTAAATTAAAAAAGTTATTTGCAATTTTCGTTGCAGAAATTCGACAGTTTTCGATAATGCGTATAAAAGTTGAGCAAATTGTGTGTTTTTAAAATTTCGTGTCATCAAGTGGCAGTTTCGTTGTCGATTTCGTCGACGAGCTGTCGAATAAAATAACCGCGCGCAGCGAAGCGTGCAAGCCGTAATTGTTTACAATGCTCGGTGCGCTGCATTTGGCAAAGTGCTGGCAGCCAGGCTGTGTCTACGCATTTTTCGAAATTGTAATTAAATGTTATTGCGTCCGAAACGCAAAGCCGGCGTGTCACAAAAAAGCAAACAAAATGCCAGCGCCAAACAAAAACCTTTTTGTCCGTCGCGCACACAGTGTACATACACCCAACAAGCAAACAAAACAGAACAAAACCCAAAAAAAGCGCAAAAACGTGCGCACAAATTAAAACGCATTCAATGCACATCCAATGCACAAGTTTGCGCAAAAAACTCGGGATTATCACGCCCGATAATCTTAATTATTGCAATTTGTAATTACAGACTACACTGTCTTGCACACCACGGGAATTATTATAAATGTACGAAATTATACGTTTAAACTGTACGAATTCGATCATTTCTGGAATTATATGCGCAAAAACGCGTCCAATTAAATTTCGCTACGTCAAATCGCCCGCCCGCGGCGGTAATTTATGATTACGGACTTCTTGTCTTTTCGAGAAGAAGGTGTTAATAATATCGGCCGTTGAGAGTGGAGTTCCGGTCAGCCACTGTCGACAAAACACAATGATTAGTCTATCAATGCATCAATAACAAAGCAATGAAATTACTCGCGGTCGCCGCAAGTGCGACACCGCACTATGGTTAACTAACAATAACAAACTTAAGTACAAGTTTATTACTTTACCAAGTAACTACAACGTACAAATTACAGCCCGGCAAGGCAAGGAATAAGTGAAAGTGCGTTTTCAATTTCATTTGAAAAAAAAGGAAAAATTTAATTTTTTTCTAAAAAAAAATCTAAAAAGTTTATTTTCGGCGTAAATCTTGGCGATTTGAGACATTTGAGCCCATCGTGAACGTTAAAACATTACGGCCTGTCATTAAAATAACCGTTTGAGCTAAGTAAGCATTTTTCGGCAAGTTACACCGCACCCTATCGAAGGGTGTTTGCGTGTACACGCACAAGATCGTAAAATTTAAAAATTACACCAGCCAAACAGCCAACAAGCGTTCGTCATTCGAACATAAAAAAAAAACGTAAATTTAAGATCGGATTAAATATATAAGTACGCAATGCCTTCACCAAGGGTAGAAAATTACTTAAATAGAAATTGCGTTAATTTTTGTCCGCCTAAATCCCTTGGGTGGTAAAAACACGTTTCAAATTCTTAATTCTATAATCTAAATTCTAAACCAATATGTGTAATACTAATATGTTGATGCAATGTCTAATTTGACACGTCAACACACATATGTCGCTCTTGAATTACTGAATTACGTACCATGTTGTGCGGGGTGAGGTTAGTGGCAATTAAACAGGACACACGACACACCGACTGGTCGAGTGTAAGTACTAGAGATTAAATACGTTTCAAAATTGTGTGTATCGATGCGCATATTGTGGTGTTTCCATTAGCGGATCGCGTGCGCAAAGTCGTATGCGGCGGCTAATAGAAAGCAAATCATGCGTCAAGGCACGAGATGATATTTGGACAAGATACACATATAATTAACCAATTTGTAATTGAATTTGTGGAAACACACATATTACACAAAGGCCTAGCATAATGCCGCCTGTTCGGATATTAATTAGTCTAATGAGATACGTTTGATCGTGACTAACATGACTTGCTGAAATTTAGCCCGAAATTGAAAAACTATTAATATTGATTATAATTCACTAGTGCATTATGCACACGAGATTTGCAAACACCGGCTGCAGCTGTTAGTTGGGTACTTGTGTCCACCGTCTCGCTGTTTTTTTCTCTTCTCGAGTGCGTTTTGTTTTCCTTTTGTCGTTGCAGTGGTTCTTGAACGCGAAACTAGGTCACTAAGCTCTGCTGCACGCATTAATTATAAACCAAACACTAGTGTGTACATGTGTTTCTACGCCAGAGTGAGTAAATCAGTTTTTCCGCAACGTTGAAAACCTCAAAGCATAACAACGGAATGACTTAATTCTACAACTACTACAAGATTAATTAGTATGTGTTTTCATCAGGATATATTTAAAGTATCAAGCGGATAAACAAGAGTTTTTGTCATAAAATTGATTGAGAGTGAGCACAGAGAGCGTTTAAAGTACTTTAGCCACGGCCGTGACTAAAGGTTTAAATACCACTTTTTGTATCTCAGAACCTTTAAAAATGTGAAGCTTTAAAGGAGAAAGTAGAAAACCATTTTATTTTTAAATTTTACTTCCTAGGCTTAATTTAAAAAATATAAAAAAAGATAAAACGTCAAATGACACATTAAAAATCCACTCCCTCAATTTTTGGTACGCGATTGATTGACAGCGAGCGTTTAAAGTATTTTAGTCACGGCCGTGACTAAAGTTTAAAGTACCACTTTTTGGCTTTTTAAAGGTAAAAGTAGAAAAACTATTTTATGTTTAAATTTTATCTTTTTAGGCTTAATTTAAATTCAAAGATATAAAACGTCAAATGACACGTTAAAAATCCACCTCCCCTGAAATATTCAAATGATGCTCGTTTGTCGTAATTGCGAGTAACGCGCGACAATTTTCCTAAACCTAAAACCATTCTCTGTTATCCTACGGACTATGTTTAAATAGACAGATATACGCTTTGGCCGATTGAAGCGGTCGGCACGGTTTATTCGCTTCATTCGTCAACCCCCAATCGTAAAATAAGTCGAGTCGCAAAAACGAGTCAGGCGTAATGAGAGCAACTTTATCACTCAATAAACAACCCCGTCCAAAGCTGCTCATCATCATCCCCAACCATCAAACATTTAGTAACTCAGTGTTTTAACAAATTTACTATAAAAAATACAACACCAGTATTGATTACTAGTACATTATATCATCACATTGTTATTAGTCATTGTCATCATTGTCATCCAGTGTCTTCATTGTAATCGGATCAGTCGATTAATCAGGTACGTGCTCACAATACACAACATGCTATCACAATAGTAGTCTTAGGTGATATTGTGAGATTTTTAAGCTGTTTATCTATAATACTACTATTTATACCACTAAACGAATAGATTTCATGGTGTAGGTAATCTGCGGTGGCATCATCATTATTTTAGTATCATTATACACGCTGGATTGCTACTGGTGTCATTATGCAAGCAGTAATGAATGAGGAAGCGATTTGTGCACGTGCGTGTGTGCACTTTGTTTGTTTACAAACATTGCAAGATTTTTCAATTTCGAAAGATTAATTCACGTTTTGTAGAAAAAATTGTATCATCATGACAAGTATTATACGCTCCTGTTTCGGAGATAATAAGCTGTTTAGCTTAGTTAGTGTTCGACGTTAGTGTGCATTACCGCATTGTGTTCGCGTTGCATGTCCGTCGGCCACAGCAGGTATCCCCGAAGCAGTCGATATAATATGTCATGTTGTCATTCGGCAAGTGAGTAATTACCGTGTGCTGTGTGCTGTATGTGTGTTATTACCTATTGACAGATGCTGAGATGCGTGGTTGCATACGCAGAGACCCTCCGCAAGAGACTACGACTGCAACCAATTTTACAGCGACAGCGACGCTAACCTTACTTTTAAACTATTTATATCTCAGCAATCGGAAGCGTAGGCTTTTTGGGCATTGTTCATTCATTGGAAATGTTTGGTGGAAGTGAACTGGAAGTGGTGACAACGTCGACACGCACACAAAAAAGCGATCAGCACCCTTCAGTACGCTTTTTGTTCAAGAGGGTCCACTTTTATTTTTTGGGCGTTGGTTGTTTGCCGTTTTACTCGATTTTTGTAGAAAAGGACTGAATTAGGGGACGAGGGACAAAACACGACGCAATCTTTATGTAAATAAATTTAGTGTCCGAGGATTTTAAGGCTTTTACCACAAAAAAAAAAGATTTTCAGCAAAAACTTGAATTTAAAATCCATTAGTTTTAAATATTTTTTATAAATATAAAAATATTTATTGATTAAAATTACAACGTGATTTTTTGGATTTACAAGATACTCCATAAGTTTATGAAGATGCCCTCTGGGCGAAACATGTTAAACTCAACAAAAAACCTGTAAATCCAAAAAATCACGTTGTAATTTTAATCAATAAATATTTTTATATTTATAAAAAATAACATGGATTACGTATTCACCAAAGAAAGTAATAAAATTAGTTTTAAATATTGATAATTTGTACGTGCGTGATTTGATAAAATAAATTCAAAAGTTCTAAACGTAAAAATTGAAGACCTTTTCGTATGACAAAAGTCACTAAATTAACTTAAAACTTTCAAAACTCTCCAGAATTTAGTAAAACATTTTCAGCAATAAAAATTAATGCGTTGAGCAATTACAGTTGGCGTTATTACCGTACAAAACTAAATTACAACCTAGAATGTGACGTTTATCGAATCAACGTTTCACCTCGCGTTGTTTCGTGTGTGCATGTCGTAAGGATAACGCAAACGTAAATATCGATCGATATTTGTTTCGATAATTACGTCGACTTGTCATTGTAAAAACGTTTAACTGAAATTCCATACATTCAATCATTCCAATTAATGTCAATACATTTCAATGTTGTATTAGTCACGTAATTGACGAGAAAAAAAAACACATTAATTTTCAATGTGTAAAGAAATGTATTAACATGCAATTAATACCTAACTGGATTTGTGCACACATCAATTCCGTATTAAATGATGCATACACTAATTATACTCTGCAGGCGGTAGAGCATTGCAAAGTTCAAAAGTAGCGCAAAGACGGCGTAATCCTCTCCGCGCAATTAATGAAAATGTAATTGTGGCTAATCGCAAATAAGCAACGAGCTGGCTTCTAAAACGTTCGACACACCGCAGATAAAAAAAAAATTAATAGATACTAGCCACAAACGTCATGCAATAAATTAACACAGGCATAGTGATTGCAAAATCACGTATTATTTTCTTTATTTTATGACGTCTATAACATTTAAACGCATTTTCCTGCGTGCAATGCATTGCGACATAGCCAATACACTATAAAACACAATTATATATATATAGATATAATTCACTTGTGTATAATGAAAATTTTTGCATAAACCGGTCGGTGTTATTTACGCCATCTTCTATAATTTTGCTGTTACTCGTGTTTTCTGCGTGTCAGATAATTGCCGATACAGTTTCAGATCGTTTAAGCTGTCCCTACAGCATGCGGTAGTAGTATACTTGCGGTCGAGAAGTAAAAAGGACGAAAACAAGCTGAAAACTGTAAAATATACAGTGATTGAAATTTGTTTCGTGTTACGCTTCTGAAATCACAGGTATAGTTATGTTTTCTTATTTCGGAGGCATTGTTAAGACGACATTATGCAATGCAACACTTTTTCGTTGCTTCCTTTCATATTATTATCAATGCCACACATATAATTATACAGCGACAAGGCATACAATACCTTCCTAAAAATGTCCAACAATAGATAACGCTTTGCTTGGTTTAAACTTGGTGTTTGGTGTTCGGGGACCTGGCGAGTTGCGGTCACGTCTTGCTCGCGACAATTCCGAGCGGCTGCGCGCCGCGCAGTTAATTGTAAGATGATGCAATCACGCACAAACCGCGCGGCAAACAGCGGTTATGGGCTGCGAGCATACACGACACATTACACGCTCGCTACGGGCCTACGGTGGTCAATAAATCATGCACAAATTGTCCCAACTAATTTCCTCTAGTTCTAGTAGTCAAGTGCGACCGTTGGCCAATTGGCCTTGCTCCAAATGGACTAGGAATACCCAAATATATATTAAATTTGGTTTTCGTCTTTTTTTTTGACTTTAGGGTCAAAAACTATTCTGTTTGCGATTTTGTGTTTATTGGTCGTATAACAAACGACCCATTACAATACAATGGAATTTCAATCTGTCGCTTTTTATCGACGCCCGCGCGACTAAAGCGAAAGAAAAAACAAGTTGGATCGCTTGGTGCATAAAATCGACACGCTAATTTCCGACAATTTCGACCGCGACATCGAACACGTGCCTGCGCCTGCGTTTCTGATTCATTACGATGCATTATTCCGGCCGTAAAATTTACACAGTCATAGGTTCCCTAAATACTTAAAAATTTAATTCGTTGGAAATTTTTATTATTTTTTTGATAAAATGTGAAGCATTTATGAACATGACCGGTACTTGTGAGTGCAATTGCATTAAAGTAATCGGCTTAATGCAACGCCATGCAAAATTGACAACAACGAGCTGCTAAACGAGCTCTGCTCGACTCCTAGCATCAACTAATAAAACTATGAGCAGTGCACTTACTTTAGTTTAGTGACATGCAATGAGCGCAATTTACGAGTGCATTATTCCATCAGCGTGTGCGCAATAATTATACAGTCGCGGAGAGGACTATTAGGCAATTGAAACAAATTTATTCGATTTAATCTAAGCCTCAATAAGCGTTTTTTACAAACGTTTCAGAAAAAAATGCAAAATTTGCGGAAAATTCACATTAAAAACTCAAATAACTTTTGATCCAAAGAAGATAGAAACTTGATTTAAATTTCTGTAAATGTATATTTTTAAAATACACATAATACTTTTTGAAAAAATGAAAAAAATTTAATAACTTTTAAGTTATCAAAGAAAAACGAAAAAAAATTGCGTCACTTTTGTGCCGGGTGATAATTCACCCAAAGATATGTAATTTTCATGTACGTCCGCAGCTGGTAATTAGAAATGTGCGTTCGGCATGCGCACGATGCGCTTTTATTGTGCGACATGCGCCAAAAGAAAATAAACAGACGCGAAAGCGCCGCGAGATGAAAAAATAGACAACCGCGCGAGTTGCTGGCGCGCAGCGCATGTGTGCGTTTACGCTACAACTTGCGACTACTACTCTTACTTAAATCCTGCGCAAGCTGTGTATAATACTACTACGTCGCGCGTAGTAAACGTGCGTAATCGCTATCGTAAAGCATCGTAAACCATCACATGTTGGCTTGTCCTCGTCATCTTGTTTATGTACTTACACTAACAGTCAGCGTCGGAAGAAAACTAGACATAGTTAAAACTTCTTCCGTGAAGTTGTAAAAGTATTCCTGACATTAATTAATTTTTTCGTTCCCAGCGAGCATTTTTATTTTCATCTTGCAGAATTTTACTTAAAACTCTACTTAATTCAATGCACATGTATAAAGTAAGTCGAAGAGTTGTTGCCTGCAGCGATTGGACCTAGTGGCGCCTACTGGTGTTTCAACATTACGCTGTTAAGACTTAAGTCCCGCGCGCGCGCACAGCTTAAGCGTCGTGTGGCTTGCATTAACATAAAATACGAATTATCATCAGCGCACACGGCGACGCATAAAAAACACGCACCAAAACGCATTAACTGTTTCACTTTGTCTTCGCACAGAACAAAAAGCAATCAGATACAGATAGACGTACAATAAAAGTGCACTTAAAAGGTCAAACGCAACACAATTGTATTGCTTTAATTGCAATATTATTGCTAATCGTAATTAAAAGATGTATTAACACACCACATCACAATTGCAAAAAATTAAGAAATCATCCTAACGTAATCTGAAGAACTGGATCCACGTATAAATTGATATACGGGTCTAACTATGTATGTAAGAAGCAATTATGGTCGTAATGAGTACAACTAGTACTCAGACAACTTTGTTGTGGATAATATACAGGGTATCACGCAAATTAAAAAAAATATTGATTGAAAAATAAAATGTGGTTGTACTTGAAGAATGTACAACATTAGTAAACATTTATTCTGCGCAGTGAGTGTAGTGTGAGTGGCATAAGTTGACCATGGCCTGGGTCAACGTATTCTGTAGTAGAGTAGACTGCAAAGTGTGGATTTCGCCAGCGACCGCCAATCATCACACAAGTTGCGAAGAAACCTGAACACAGCTGAAAACTAGATGTAATAGGGGCGTAAAAAGTGATCACGAATTGGTTTTGCGGTTGCTTCCTCAAGTCTATTATGAGACCAGGAACTGAAAACAAATCCAAGCCATTAAAGTTTTTAATCTGGGATTGAATTTTATCATTTTCAAACACCATGTACGCATAAAATTACACAAAATTGCCCCAACAATTGTACTTGGTTACGCGGTCCCTTGAAGATACCTTCGTTGTAGAGATGCAATTACCTCATCATCATCATTGTTGTTATAATTATTTGAAGAAATTCAAGGGGCCTCTGATGTTGCTAACGACAATAGAGTGTCAACCGCGTCGCGCGAGGTTCCTTGTAGGAGGAAACGCTTCTTTTATGCGGTTCTCGGGGGTCATCGAGGTCGGCGATGATTACAATCTGAAGACAGGCCACGCGCTGTCGCAGGTGTGCGCGTCCCGTGCGCGCACGCCAAACAGGATCTTGGTGTAATAGTTGTACTTGTAGTGGTAGCAACACACATAGGTCATAGTACTTGGAGGACCAGTCGGACAACATCTTGTTGTGCCTAATTACTTATTGTACGTGATACATATTCATGAAGGAGGGCGGGCATTTGCATATCTGTCCATCTTGTGATGACCAAGTGTTGGCACAGCAAATCCAACTTTGTTACATTGTAGCATTGTAACTCTGAGACCATAATTTTGCAAATGATATATAAGCTCAAAGCTGTGTATTGCCGGATCACAATATGCATAATCTTCTTTGGAAATTGCTGCTACTGGTATATTTCAACTTCATCTCCGTTGGATTGCATTGCATTGCACAAGAAATTCAAATAGGTTTAATAATAAATAACACGTGGATACACAGCATCTACGGCGTAGTAGCAGTGTTTATGCATTCAAAGGTCTTGACCAGTGTGTGGAGTGCGTAGCATGGAAGCAAGACATGGCCCAGCATAGCAATGACCAGGTTCCGTGTGTGTGTGAGTGAGGGGTATGCGGGTCGCGGGGACCCGACGTCGTTGCTACCGCACTTCGGTGGACACCTGGCCGCCGCGCCGAAGAGACTTAAGTCAGTTTGACCTGCAGTCCGGAGAGAGGCCCTTAATAACGATTATTAACCGGTAGCGTGTCGGCAGTGGATTCGCGACGAAAAACAACCGGCCTCGCGTCGATACGGTTCATACGTTTTAATTGACGCTCGTAAAACGGTGCAATTATAAAACGTAATTATTTTCTTTCGCCCAGACTCATAGCTCTGTTGACAACAGCAACAATACCATGAGATCTACGTGTGTAGAAGAAATAAGAACACATTAACACACACACACCTTCGTCATGGTGGTGGTTTGTAGTTTGTAGCGACTGGGTCAGTCAAGATGCGAGACAAGAGACCCACGACTGAAGAACTGGTCGCGCGCGCGCGCGCCGAACCTGTTTCTGCCACAAAAGCGCATCAAAATAAACGAAAATAAAACCTAATTATAAATAAAGATTGTGTGGCGTGCGTGCGTGCGCAAAGGAGGCGAGAGGGCTCTCCTCGGGTGGAACCCGGCGATGACCCGAGGTCAACAACTCTCGCCGTCTCCTCCTACTCGCAATGTCTCGCAGATCAACAGCAGACTAGGTGGAGAATACTACACTTAGGGGCAGCCCCCGGAAAGTGCAAGTGTGCTTTTGCTATTCTATTCTATTCAAGGTCGACAACTGCACCGCTAACCTCCAACTGGCATCAAATTTGATCTTTTGATGACCGAAGAGAGTTTGGTGTTTGCGCTCCGAACAAAAATAAAACTTTATGGGTTATAGTAAAAGAGCTTCAGCTACTCGACTTACACGCTCCACGCTCAGCGGGTGGAGGTGTGGAGGTGGAGGTTCGCGGGGGTTCGCCTTGGGGCCGCTGAACTTGCATCTCGCATCATGCCTGCGCAGTTGCAGCCAGCTTGCAGTCTTACACTAATAAATGTCACACGTGCGTCAACACGCTGTGCGCGCCACATGTGTGGACACACGCACCCACAACCAGAGGGCAAGGCGCGAATCTATGAACTCTCTCTCGCTGGGTGACAAATTCGTCACGCACCTAAATCGGACAATATTTGCCGTTCCGCCATCACCACACGCGCTATAAATCACAATCAAACCGAATAAAATCACTGCCATGCAAATGGTGTCCACGCTTCGTCAAGTTTCTAATCTACATAAACACAACACATTTGTTTCAGAAGGTGCGCATTTAAAAGCTCATCACATCACGTGCGAACGTCGAACACGTGTCCCACGTCGTCAATATGCTCGTTTATGGGTTAAATGTCACTATTCTATTAGTTTTTTTAGTTCATTTCTTGATATAACCCCTGCCTTCGACAGTGACTCGACAGAATTGTAAACAAAACACAAGCATACAAAATTAAAATGAGACATTTCACGTGCTACTGCGAATGGTTTCATTTAACAGGTTTGAATATTATCTCGAGGAGAAACAGGTCGGGACGAGGGAGTATAATCACAGGTTCCTACTCAATACTTAAGTAACACCCCTTTCAGGTCCAGGTCCATTGACCTCCTTGAGATCTAAGGCAACTAGGCTAATCCCAGGAACCTACCAAGTCAGGAACCATGGGCATCTGTAATTATTGAAAGATGATGATGCCACTATACTTGATTTATGCTCTTTCCAACCTGTTGGACTCTGGGCCGTGTCCAACCCAGTTCCTAATAATAGTGGTTAGAGTTGCGTTAAACTTATATTCAACATCTCCCAAACAACCAACAACTCCTCAACAACCAGTAGCGTAGCAATACAAAAAATAAAAATACTGCACCAAGATTGGCAAGATCTATGAAGAGTCTACTGATTGATAACCATGCGTAATTTGTCTACAAATAAATAACATGCATATGGACGCGAGCTGCACTGTTTTTACAGTTAGGCAATAAAAAATTAATTTGAAGCACATCGCCCGTTCGATGCGCGCAGGAGATTGGAGCATTATAACATAACAGCGTATTAACCAGCTTGAAGAAGAAGAAGAAAAAGAAGTAAAGAGAGAGCGCGCTGTGCACAAGCAACACACAACTATAAACTGGTTTTGGTTTTCACTTCTTCCAGCTGATGCGCTTTTGATTTCTGGATTCAATTTTTTGCTTTCTGCAGTAAAAGCTACAACGTAGTAGATTAACCCTGACTCGATAGGTTGCAGTAGAAAAAATTGTCGCGCGCGCGCGCAACGACTAATATCTCTCAACGCTCGACCCTGTCAGCATCGACAATTAATTGTTCGTTTACTTTGCGTACTCGCGTACACTCCAAGGGGGCTTAGCCTTGAGCTCTTTGATTGTTGTGCAATCGACTAAGCTGGCATATTAATATGATCATGCACATTACCACACTGTATGTTGTTTGTAAATAAACTTGTAACTTGTAAATTACATCACTGATTTTGCACCTAACGAGCATGCTCACCACTTTAGAAAATCAAGCATGAAACTACTTGTTTTATCTTACGCTCGGACGAATTGTTCAACAATTGAAAATTAATTCCTTTAATCCTCGTCGCCATTGAATGCGCAACTTAAAATTATTGTTGAAGATGAAAGATATCGGACCAAGTAGGTACGAGAGTATAATCTGAGGTTGTGGCTTTGTTCGACGGAGGAGAGGTTTTGCTTTTTTCGTTTTGTTTACACGACGCAGCTCCCGGTGTTAGCCGCTCGCCCGGAGGCAGAGTCCGGCCATCATTTACGCTCTGCACACTGCACAGCCGATACGAAGAAGCGAGCGTAAGGCGTGCGCGCAAGCGCAAGCGTCGCTTTTACTAAAGATGTTGATGACCTTACACACTTTTTTACACTCGTGCGCTGCACGCTGCGCAGTGCGTACACACATTTTCCACTTGTTTCCGAGACTTAAGACTTAAGTCATGTGTTGTTATCGTGATTTTGATGGGTCTAGGAAATCACGAATTTGTAACGTTTGACGTTAATCTGCTGATGGTCTATAATCTATATATAGAGAAATTAATTAGGTGCGTGTGGATCGGCGATAATTCCAGGTCTTGCGCAAAATTGCATTGGTTTTAATCAGGCGTAGCTGGTGTATGCAAATCAAATCGGTTAAGAGACTCGCGACTCTCGGCGAGATTTCGAGGTCAAATGCACTGTGTTTACAAACGCTAACTTCTGCACGACTGCAATTTCAATTCTTTTAATAATGTTTAATGCATGTGGATAACAAACACAAAGTGGTTATCCTCAATCAGCGATTTATTGAATTGCATTTATCAAAATCACAAAATTCAAAATTTTATTTCACTATAACTTTTGTTCTAATTGATCAAATTTTCTATTTTTTTGTTAAATTTATGCTTTTATCAATAAACTCTCCCCTGGTCAAGTCAAAATTTTAATATTTTACCCCCACCCAAAATTGCGGGTCAAAATCTGCAAAATGTTGGAATCCAAAATATGCTTTGACTAAAACAATAGTTAATATCCACATGACGATATTCTACATCCAAGGGAGCAGTCCAACCCAGATAGAACAAAGGAGCTCACAGCATGTGCACGTGGATCAATCGATCTGCTACGGATTACAACAATATGTACGTGCGCACATAATAATGCACACATTAGACGAACAGGGCCTCACAACGGGCGAACGGACACGAACACTGGAATTAGAGGGTTTCACCTACATCATGCTACCTTATAAAATAGTTTCAAATGAAGAGAGATCATTATGACAGGTGTTTTTGTAAATCTAGGCAAAAAAAACAGATTGCAACAACAGGTGTTATTCCTTGCGTGTCTCGTAGGTGTTTTGCAAGTAGGTACCTACGTGTTAACCCGTCACGCAGGACAGGCTAATTCACGGTGCACACGTGGGAATCGATGGAACCCTGTTTTTCTCGAGGTCAGCTTCCAGCCCGAGCATCGCAATCTGGATGGAATAAACATATAAACATATTGCCGTGATGCAATCGTGCCTCCTGGCACCGGGCAGATATTTACATCTGATAGCGAGAGCGTGCGGAGCGTACGACCGGCAGCAGCATCATCAGCGTGCACCCATCGGTAGCGATGGGTTCAATTTTGCTCCTATTGAATTCTCGACTATGCGCGCTTATTTCACTCGCAAGATTGATGAGATATACCTTCGGACACACGTGGTCCATCCAAGAGAGATCATCTCAAAGTCAAAGGGTCTACTTTTACTTTGATTGCTTGATCATCCATCAAATTTTTTCCATTATTGGGTTGTCAAGCGTTTAATTACCAGTATTTACGCCAATGCGTGACCTAAATCGGTCGTAAAAGTGAAGATGGTCGAATTCAAACCACTGCAATTACTGCACACCACAACACGCTTAGTAAGAAGAGAAGTGGTGTGGTGGAGTGAGGGAGGTGGACACAACACAACCACTTATACCCGCGAGGGGCCTGTGTCGTGTGTTCACGATAATGTTTACGACTCGCTGAGGAGAGTTGAACAGCCACGAAGAAAACAAACGAGTTGCGGTGGGTGCCCGCCGGGCCCAAGCCAAGCTACTACCTGAAAACTGCATATAATAATAAAGATAGAGCAAATATTCAATCGGAGTCGATCAGACGCGGACGCGGATGGGCAGGTCGGACGCAGCGAAGCCGTACGAGATGGCCGTGGCTAATGGAAACGCACTGCGCGCCCTGCGGCTAGCATTGTCGTGGTCAACCACCTCCAGAGAGGTGCGCTTGAGCGCGAGGCTTGTTGCCGCATGTTTCATCAAAACAAACGCATGCACACACACTGACTGTGGACTAGTTCAAGAACTAGGGGCACATGAGATTTCACGTTTCACGTTCAACACCTGCAGCATGTTGGGTCGCAGCGAGGGCGGAAGAGTAAGAGGAGTGAAGAGAACACGCTGTCTATAATCATCTACACACAACCCAACATCGTTGCCACTTCTCGACGTAGCACAGCATGATGTCAATGACGTCACCTCAACCTACTACTACGAACTACGGCGTAGTAGCAGCCAAGTTGCAACTTGCAAGTCACCTCTGCTGGGCGCTCGTAAAAAGCTTCCACGTGTTTCTTGGCGTTCGCGCGCTGCTACTACTACGCGACCCAGAGATCAAGGACAATTTTACTAGCTTACTAGCAGAGTCCGGGGGCTCCCGCGCGACGCCGTGCAGCCAAAGTTGTTGTTATTGCTTCCACACGGCTTCAAACACACAACAACTGCAGCAGTAGCCGCAGGCGAACACTCAGCTGCATTCAAGGCCACGCTAATCATGCCTTCACTCGATTGAATTAAAAGTGCGATTGCACAAGTTCCAAGCTATAACGACCAACCATTTATGGACATGCAGGGCAGAAAAAATAAATTCAATTTGATTCCCTTTCAAGTTTGCGAAACTTTATAGAAATTATTACGCTCTGAACTAGTTCCCAAGTTGTTTTAATGTAAAAGGGGAACAGAAATGATTTTTTTTTGCAAAACCAAGGCTAATGCCCTCCATGCACAACCCTTTGATGCAAGTATTGATTACTGCACCACTGCAGGCGAATCTAGGTCAAGATTCGCTTTGTGCGTTTGTGCGTAACACAACAAGGCGCGGTTGGAACGGAATTTTTAATGCCTCATCAGTCGAGGAAAATACAGGGAATAAGTTTTATTCGCATATAAACTGTGTGCCCTGCTTGGAGAATAATAAAACGTGGTCTTGGAGTCTGGGAGACGAAACAATAGCGAACTGCTAATGGCCGTCCGCGCGTCCATTAATAGATATTACATAATGTGCATTATGTGCCGGACGCTCACGGCCATAATAGTGCCGCTTCTGTGCGAGCAATCAAAACCATTCTTATCTCCAATAAAGCCGAAATTAATGGATACGTATTACGTGTATGGAACGATGCACAATCATAAAGACGATCACTGCTACAGTTACACCAATTTCCTATAGTAGTCACAATGTTGCCCAGAGTTGAACAGTTGCACTTTCAACAATTGAGTCATAAAAGATAAGTCAGGTAGGTGCACACAAAGCAGCGTGTCAAATTTTTGAAAAAATTCACCACGCTACCATAACTGGTGCATATAAATATGTCATAATGTTAACTATTGTGAAAGCAAACAAGGCGGTTGTTTGGCAAAGCTTTAGATAACGAAAAATCAAAAATATCCAAAAAGGGAAAATGCCGAAAAGTGATTCGTTTCGGTGCATCAAAGAGCAAGTCGTAAACTCCGTAGTGCATTACCAGAGTATTATTATCCAAAAATCTATTTTAGGGTGGCCCATAAACATGAGAAAATTGCATTATGTCCGGTTTACCACCCACCCTGAACCAACGAATGAATAGACAACAACAAGTGAAAGAAAATTTACTGTATATGAAAATATAAGAAGAGATGTTAATGATAATCCCTCAAAAATCTCAACACAATATTCTGTGATTATTATGAAATGGAAATGAGCTCAGACGTAAACAGTGCTGACATTTATCCATCTAATTGCAGCAAGTAAGCGCACACAAGGCCAAATCCATAAACACATTTGCATGCGGATTGTGCGCAATCGAATCCACATTAATGTGCAAGGATATATCTTCCAAGATGCAAAGACATCCAATCCAAGATCATGTTTAGAAGTATATTATATTATACGATGAATCCCTCTCTCTATTCTAGACGCATCACCTCCGGGCATGAGTCGACAGTCGTAATTCACGTAATGCATCAATAGTACACGCGCACAAAGAGTCAGCCAATACGGTTGATATAATATTCATCAGAAAGACTTCATGATGATGATGTGTGTATGTATACATTGCGCCAAGGCTAACCAGACTAAGGGCGTTGTCATAGCATTATGTAATGTTCCAACAGCGGAAAGAAAATAATCACAAGGAATTGAGTTCAGATATTTTTCTTGTTTACATCAAACATCTTCTCATCTGCGTGTGTCTCACGAGACTCCCAAGACAGACAGGATTTTGTGTTATTCAATTTTGGAAACTCTTATGCTATTAGGGTCTGAAAGGACCTGGGGCTAATGAATAATCTAAATCTAAACACATCAAATTTTTGTTTTTTGCACATTTTGTGACTTCCCCTTTTGGGGAAAGTAGCTTACTGCCTCTTGAATTGAGATTAAGGAAACTAATCGACCGGATCCGGGGACTTTTCGGTCAGTGTTAGCGTGCGGTAGACGATAAAAGCTCCTTTTGAACGTCCACTCTACTCCTCGACCACCCTCGTATTCAAATGTAAGAATAGCGCCCCCGAATTGAATATGAATGCAAATTGAGTTCGGCGAATTGAAAAACACCCCCACATTGTGATTACTGTTTACACGCATAATACTAGTAATAGAAACATGCAGATACAAAAAAATGTTTACAACTTCAAGGAAATCAATGCCAATTATCTGAATATATGGTGGAGGCGCCTGGTAAAATAGAAAAATGTCAAGACCTTCATAAAACTCACAAGGATTACGACTGTGTTTCAGGGTTGCATTCAGGATCCAAATGTGCATCGTGGGGGTGTAGTGCATTGGTGTTGCCTTGAAGAAGGATGCACTTAACACCAACATACGCCACAGTAGGAGGGTTGTTACTAGGCATACACTCACACAGACGATTACAAGGGTAGATGGGTGCTATCGTTCACAATATTAGTATTACAGCATAGGCGCCATAAACGACAAACGACAAATCACATCCAAAGGAATCGCATTCCATCTAGGAGCAGAAAGAAAGTCTTAGCATAGACATATGCGGGTGCTTTGGTAATACTATCGCGTTTTACGACAGCAACGAGAGAGCGCTTTATTGATATGTCCGTAAATAAACATAAAAATGTGGGACAAGCGCGCCGCCGTCCCGAAAAGAGGGACTTGAATCCATTCCAGCGGAAATAATTGCGCTGGATGATGTTGTGGACTAATTTTGCGAAAAATATTGCGCACAAAACAAAAACGCAATTACCACCTCTTGATGTCGACGATGAAACGATGTAAACGCTTCTGCGGGCCTTGAATGGCTTCCTAATTAAAACTCGACGGTATATGCATGCATATTGCATGAAGCCAGAGAGGAAACTAGTAAAACCCAACCTAGTGCAGAGCAAACAGCTCGATATTCGATGCACAGATAGGAGAATGAACGTATGTTCAGAGAAGGATTGAATAACACCGCTAAACACCTCAATTACAACCTTTAAAATCATTTTATTTAATTTTTAATTCTTTTTAAAAGTTTTTTAGAGTGTTCTTTATGATTTTACAAAATTTTGTGGATGTAAAATCTGTGGTTTTGGAAATACAAGAGTTTTTAATAGTTTACCAGTGTTATTTTCGCATTTCGAGTGGATGTAAAGTACGCCAATAAAAACTCCAGCCCTGTATAAAGAGTTATCGTGAGCGTTCTAGCTGAAATGATATATACGCAGAAAAAAGGCTCTAAAAGTACCTCCAAAACAGGTATTTCTCTCTCAATATTTTTTGCATTCTTTGACTGCAGTAGAAGCAAAGAATTTGACTATAAAACTTGCGTTACGATGCGCGACGCTAAAAGTGATGTAAATCAAGCGCACCCCTATGCCAGTCTCGAGATTTGAAAATATTTGCGAATTGTATTGTTATTTCAGAAACATTTCCCCTTGTGCTGCTGATACCTTGTGCGTGTGCTGGCAGATTTATAGGTTTTTAAGAAATGCATTAGTAAAATATAAGCCGAGCGCTTAAAATCCATTAGGAGACGAGTTGCGGACGCGGAATGCGTGTGCGTGGAAATACCAGGATCACTTTCAATATCCTTCTCTGTATCCACGAGTGGTGTGCATGAGGAAACTGCGGAAAACTCCCCACGCGCACTCCGGAGTTGACTTAACAACTCCCCAAGGTGCATCATCATCATCCTAGCATAACACTACAAATCTAATTTTTTCTCCACCGACAACAAGTTTAACGCACGTACGAACTCCTATCGTTATTATGATTATGTTGATTTGATTTGATTAGAGTGCAGTTGCATGCTGAGCGGTCAATTCGAAGGTGGAAAACTCTATTTGGCTTAAAATTTCATTCGTTGAAATGTGATCAACGCGATCGGTGATAAACTCGATATGAAATGGAAAAGCTCTCCGGGTTTTACAACCGGGGAATCCTCGGCTTAATAAGGTGAACTGTCCGAAACTATGCACAGCTCAACCCTAAACGGGGACGAATGTAATTATGTTTTACTGTTGTCCAACACACTACAATGAATCACGTTCAATCGTTTATTGGGACATCATAAACCCAAACAAATTGCAAAATTTTAACAACTTGCAATCCTGCTATGCAATTGGCATTGAGTTTTGTAATTAAAACAACAAAAAAAAACGGGTTTTGTTCTTTTTAAATTGCTTGTAATTAACTGATTAAAATTAAAATGACGTACACTTTTCTGCCATTAGATGAATTTGAGTGGAGCTTGTCAGAAGTGAAGTGAAACGTATCGAGGGTGTTCCTAACCCTCTAGGGGTCATAGTCCTAAATAATTCAAACACAGCGTAAAGAAATGTAGCTCAAAATTGAATGAACGATTAGTTACGGTTGAATTTAATTGCCTTCTACACAAAACGGGTTAATTTTAATATTTAATATTAAAAATTCGTTTGTATGTACGAGTAGTTTGTAGGCTTCTGAGTGAAATTGCTGCGGGTGCGGTTCTTTAATGCGTTTGCATTCGGAAACTATTTGCGCTTGCCTATTGAGTTTTGAATGTGAGTGGTTCCCGGCTGTCGCCGTGATGACGTCGGACTGCAGAGCAATAGTTTGGGCATTAATACCCGCGCGCCGTAATATGCCGAAATATTGGCATCGAAACCAATTACGTTGCGCCGGTCACAATGCGTGCGCGCCCGGTGTGCGAGCACAAACCACTTCAAATGCAGAACTATGGGCGCGATTCAAACGCAAAGCAATAGTCCCCAAATAGGGCCTAAGCGTGTATGCAACGTGTGCAAGGGATTGTTGTTGGAGAGTGAGGTGGTGTGGTGATGGCGCGGTGAGTATTGCACATATTGGAAATTGAATCTGGGCAATGTCGATGTGGATGCAGAATGTGACAGAGGGGGTTCAGGGAGTCTGGCATCCCCCCAATCATGACCCATCATGGATTATTATTAAAACGCGTTTCGAAACTTTCACAGTCAAAATTGGTGGTGTTGGTGGTTTTCAACGCGAGATCCCCAACACCGGGTTGAATTATTGTGGTCTTAGCGGTGATAGATGTCCAGTGGTAAATCCTCGGTTATGCACCAGTGCAACACCTCCACCTGCATGTGCAAACAATGAGTCATTATCGGTAATTTATCACGATCGTCGGCTTCATTACGAGAGTAATCAAGCCGCAATCCGCGACTGTCGCCCATACTCTACAATCCAAGCAAGTGTAGAGGTAGGATTGATGGTCAAGGTATCCATCTAGCTCAACGCCTATGCATGTGCCCAGCACTAAGCTGAGCTTACAAAATTCCGACATTAATTGTGCGCGTTTAATTCAAACCCAAAACAGGGACCACGCGATGACTAGCTGAATGAATGACCCCACAAACACTCCACCCTGAGTGATAACTGACAACTATGACATTTATGCATGCAAATCGTAAAGTAAAGTAAAATAAAACTGCAGAAAGCAATTGTTTGGTGGTCGTTTCGATGGCGTATGTTCAGACACACGCACAGGATGAATAAAATATCACGAGGACCATTCGATTTTATGAACTGTGGCGAAGTGCACAGCTATACACACAACTATAGTTGGAGTCAGAGGGTGAGTAACGAAAAATTAAAAGCATTTCATTCCTGCAGCAGCAGTGAAATGATACGCAAAAGTGTGATTGACGAAACGTCAACTCGAGTAGGTCGTAAATTGCAAGATTCGAGCGTCATTACCTCACAATATGGAAACAACATCCAAGAAGGGATCAAACGCGTTGCGGAAATGATGCACCAAGACATAAACTGAAAAAAAAGAAATAAAGCATGGTTAATCGAGAAGACAATCGAGATACACACACACACACAGAAAAAAAAAATTACAAAAATCAATAAATTTTACGCTGTGTATTTTTCCTACTAATATTTACCATATATCGTCATCAAAAGATAAAAATGCGTGCTATACTTGAAAGATGGTTTATGATGAGGGTGGGCGAATTGAAGCAATTCGCAATTTGGTTTCCCTTTTATTATTACAAAGGTGCTTCCAGCGTACGCGCACAATAAAAAAATGTTTTATCGCGACGCAGTTAAAATGCGTCTAAGAAATTCCATAATTTTACGATATAATTCCGTTATCAAGCGAGCTGGAAGCGCGTCGAATAAAAGACGCTGTAACATTAGCATGTGCGCGAATTTCGAACACGCTTTGTAAGATAAGGGTTTAAGTGCGGGTTGCATGAAGTACACCCCCGCATCTAGAACGCAACTGTACTTTTTCGGGATGACTATGATTCAGCAGCGCGTTGCAGTATTGTAATGCGCTCGTAATGATCAACCCCCCGAAAGGGTTGTGCAGGAGATAGGGGCGGAAGTGCGCGGACGTTTCGTCGAGGTTGAAAGGTTTGGAAGTCGGCGTAACCTACGCATGCAAATGTCGCGCGTGCAGTTATTCACCCAGTTAGACACCCCTTTCGCCACCAACACCACCACTACCACCACCCTCATCAGAGGGTGTTATACTACAGAGCAACAATGTCGCGTGAGTTATGCGTTTGGTAGAGTTTAAGTCTTTAATTTTATTTACTCGCCCCGAAAGTTTTTTATGAACCATTTGCGATAGTTATTGGAGTGACCGATGGCGGACATGGCGAGCTCGTAAAATTAATTGGTCCGAACACTCGTAAATCTATAAATTTATAATTTCCTGGTTGTGTGTGTGTGCGCGGCCGCTTTTATGGTGCAACTTCGCCAGTAATTGGCAAATCAACGGGTGCGGACGTTTGGGGGTTGATAGTGACCAGTGGAATAGTGTTGAGCATTGTCCTACTTATATACAGAGTGTTCAAAAATTAAAATTCTTCAAAAATCAAGAAAAAACGCATAACAACGACTTAAACACTCAAAAATATTTTTTAGTAATATATTTTTATTAAAAAATATTTTAAAAAACTATTCTGTATAAATTTTTGAAATTTAGGGGATGAGGACAATTCAGTCCTGAACAATAACACTGTGTCATGCACTGCTGTCAGAGCTGAAATCGTAAATAATAGCCCGAAAATGAATTAACATGTAAATTTTGCGCCACAACACATTTCCACCCCGTGCGTCGTTTAGCCGCACAATATCCAAACCGCAATGTCGCCGCCGCCGCGCCATTCGAATGCAAATCGCGCGCGCGTGCATTTTTTACATTTTCTATGCGATAATGAAAATTTGTGTGATAATTGAAACGCAACGTCTTCATGCGGTGCTCAAAGGGGTGCGTGGTGAATTATTTGAATTTTAAGCGTTTCGACCCTGTTGCTCATGCTACTAAATTATTTTATAATTATACCCTCACATACAGTAGCAATCTGTCAACAAGCAAATTATTTTCGGGGAAAAATGCGTAGATTTTTAAGAGACGTGTGTACAACTGGGAACTGAATGTCATACGCAAAGGTTAATTAATTTATTGTATCTAATATGTGGTATATCATGCGTGGCATAGGTGACATCACATTCTTGCCCTGATATTACTTTGATAAAGGTTAATATAACCTTTTGAGTTAAAGGCCTGGAAAGTTGCACATTTGAAGAATTTCTTTGACTTTATTTATGAGTTTTAATTATGTGTTTTAATTTGAATGCTGTTTAATTACTAGTTAATGCCTGTTGATTAGTGTCTTCATTTCGGGAATCTCCAGAGGGTAATAAATACATTCTCGTTAGTAAATCATGATTTCATTTAGTCGGGGGCAGTAATTGGGTGTTAATTTTACATTAGGGGAGTTTTGTATTAATTTTTGTTTTTATTTTGTTGAAAAAAATTGTTTTTTATTGGATAATAGTGTAAAAAGTTAAAAATTCCTATGAAACTTTAAAATATTTAATAAAAATGGGAGTTTCGGGTTTATTATTGTTTTAGTCACGTGATTTCTCCACCCGTGACTAAAACCCGTGACTAAAGTACTTTAGTCACGTCCGTGTATAAAGTACCGCTTTTAGTGTCTCAAAACCGTTGTAAAACTGGTGTTTTAAAGGTGAAAGTAGAAAAAATAATAAATTACCTACATAGATTTCCACAAGGGGAAGATGAAATAAAATTAATATCGCTAATATATTATTATCGCGACAGATGGTAACATACGAATTTAATTTTAAACCGTGTTACCACAGCATCACATTAAAAAGAAGTGCCCACAAAGGGGACGGCAAGATGGCGTGGATTATGTTAAGAGGGTGCGCGAAAAAATGTGAAAAATTTTATTAGCGAATCAAGCACGTAAGTCAAGTTGTTTCTCACCCCCGCTGTCACAGAATAGAAACAGTTGTAAAACACAGTCGCAGGACACATGTGCAAACAACGTTCGAGTTAATTGAGCGGAAGAGTGTCACTCGAATGTGTCCGTGCCGCGTCGAGCGCCTTCCTAATTGCCGCCCAAGAATATGCAATTGCGAATATTCACTTATTGAAGTATTTAAAAACTCGCGACACGTGTCGCGATGCATGGTGACAATAGACACAGCGATGTCGAATCGCAGGAGGTCACAGTCACGTGGGGGTGAAAAAAGTGTCGCGCACAAGTTGGTCACGTGTCGCTGTACACAAAAAGTTAGTTGTTTCAAAAGTCTTCTATGAGTTTTGCTCAGACCACTTGCAAAAGTGTTGTAGGCGCACCCCTAATAGAGTTGTGTCACGCGTGAGCTTCTTAGTGTTTGCAAACAGCGATAAATGTAATCATGGGAAATTATCACGTTTTATCGATGTCGATAACGATAATGTTCATTTTGCAATAGTTATTAAACTAATTACGGCACTTTTTGGAATCTGAAACTTTTTGTGATGCATGAATATTGTCGGTGCATTCAGAATAAAATCATGATTGCCTGATATCAATCTTAATGTGGGCGCAAATAAAACAGGCAGTTTCCGAAACGATGAGGTAATTTTGACAGGACACGCACACTTAAAAGGCGTGACGATTACCCAGCGTGTAATTTACATGCACCAGTCACGAATAATGTATTTATTTATCCACAAACCCCTGAAATAAAAAAAAATTGAAAAAAATAAAAAATTAGATTAATTTTGTGCATTTGAAACTATTTTAACCACCTAGTGACTTAAATAATTAATTTTTAATATTATAAATATAAAACACTCCGTATAATATAAAATAAAGTGATAACAAGTCATAAATCAATGTGTAAACCTAAAACACTTCGTTTTGTTGCATAAAACTGCATTGTTTTCCATGGGCGTGCAAAATAATTAAATTAATGCGAAAGTAGCAGTGTTCTTGACCCTGAAGCGCGATGAATAATGAGTTGGTTTATGAGTTTTTCTTGTTTTTCGTGCTGTTAAATTGGCTGGTTCAAGGTACGAGCGCCATAAAGCTAGACGCGAGACACGCCGTTTTTTATAATACGCGCGACGCTCGTCAAATCTCTCGCCGCGAACGCAAATATAAAAGGTAGCGCATTCGTGAATCGTAATAAGAGCGTAATTAAATACGCAGCCGAATATGAATATATTTAAGTGCGGAATGTGCGCGTTTGGTATTATTGCTATTGTTTGGTTTCAACGTCGGCGTCGGTTTTGTGTGCATTCACATTCCTCAAACTCGTAAATCCATCCGGAGCTTCCTTTTAGACTAATTCGTAATTCGGAATTCGTATGTTATGTTTAGACACGATTTTTGATAATATCTTTTATATGCATCCGTTGGTAATATTTTTATGATTTTTTTTCAATTGAAAAGCAAATTAATTAGTCATTGAATCAAAATAATTCCTTTTGATTAACTACGATTTGGATTATAACCTGACCACGATTTTGCTTTTATTTAGTTTTGAGAGTAATTCACCACAGAGGATTACCTCCCATGTCTGCAAACCTTCCGTATTGAAAAAAGGGAATTCTAATACTCGTACCATACGATATGGTAATGATTTTAAACGAGCAGTCTTGTTTGCGCAGCGCAATATTGCACACAGACTTGTATTGTGCGCGCGTCGAACATGAAACTGGGCCTCTAACAGCACCGACATCCTAGCTGTTGCTGGGCCATAATGCGAAGGGATTACAGTTGGCGTCGCTGAGGTTAGTGCCGAGTCGGAGGGTCGGAATGGCATAGTTAGCGACAATTCGCATTCCCCCAAAACACGCCGCTTACCCTTTCGGCGCACCCGGGGCTTTAGCCTTTGACATTACTGTCAGAGGCAGTGTTTACATAAAAATGCGTAAAATATGCTTGCGGCGACTATGATCCGCAGGCGTAATCCGCTGGCGTGCAAATAATTTCAGACGTTTTAAAGTTTTCCACCAGCAATTTTAGAAAATTTCATCAATACTCCCAACAGGGGTTGAAATGTGAGTGTAAATAATTCAATTTTTGTTTTAAATTGCTTTTTCTACATGTTCTACATGTGACATGTGTCTTTTTTCGTTGTCAATATTAAAAACCACCTCAAAACCACCCTGCACACAAGGGTGTAGCAACCTTGCACCCTTTTTCTGTGTGTTACCGAATTTAATTGTTCCATTTCACTAATCTTATTCTCAGCTTTGCATTTTATTAAATTTGCAATGACCGCAGTATAGAATTCACGTCTATTTGTTTTGGTTTTGCGGTAGCAGGAGAAATAATGTCATATTTCATAACATGCCAACCGCTATGAAAACACTATGAACCCTTTTGGAAGAAAAGAGCACTTGAAACCGTCTCGAATTTCGTGTTCCGAAGAGGAGCACAAGGAGCAAAGTGTCCGTCGGTGAATCACTTTGTTCTTCAGCTGCTTTTTTACGTCTTTATAACCGTGGCTAAACGTGTAGAATCTAGACATTGTTAGATGGGAGCTGACTTGGAAGAGCGGAGCACTCGAAAACTGTTTTTTTGCTTCTTTGCACGCTAATCCACGTGTGTTGTTTCAGTTGTGCGTTGGTGCATCCGAAACGAGATTCGTGATCTTTTCCCCTTGAGAATACCCAAGGAAACGGCCATTAAAGTACTTACATGCGACTGTTAATTGGTGTTATTGTTTAAGATAATGGTTTGTTTGTGTTTCGCATTGTTATCTTTTTTACGACCAGAAAACACATTTTTGGAGTTTTATTGTAGAATTCTGATATCAATTACGACAATTCGTGCGAAACCATGCGAAAACCAACTTATGAATTCACCACCCCTTCACCCAAAAAGGAAACCTTGCGGAGACATGTTATTAAGAGCCACTTATGCGTGTGTTCGATTCTGGATTCCGGATAGCGGATAGCGGATAGGATCTGATGAGTAGGATGAACGTGCGCATATTAGGATTCCTCATCTGCGGGGCAGTTTAAGGAGGAGACAATGCGTGCAATGAAAGGAACTTCCTTGTGCGAAATTAAACGAATGACCACTCCGATGAGCATTCCAGCCGGACATCAATTAGTGCACGAAACCAAGCGTGAGAAAACAAACAATTATTCGCAATCTGAAGTATCCCCCAAGCACTTCACCCCTTTAAGTGTGCAAAGTGACCAACGTCAACGCCAACAACAACTGACCACCATATCAGCCCGGAGCGACTCCCAGAGACTTCAAAAGTGGTCATACCCACAAATTGTAGATATTTATGTCGATTTAATACGAATCGTAGAGTGGTGGTCAATGGGGAGACACGTGCACGAAGACAAGACAAGCTCAAAGCTCAAGTCTCAACGTATCATTATTTCTGATATTGTCATGCAGTCGATTGCTCACCGGGCTTGCGTTGTCCGCGTATCCGATTTCATTTTGATTGGGGGAAATTGGATATGAGACGTGGACGCGGACGACACACGCAGGTATTTTATAACAGACGTCCAGAGAGCGCCCTTAAAAATACAAATTTAATATATCAACCGCAGAAGACACGCACAAGACGAATCCCTTTCAGGAATTCAATTGGATGAAGTTTCAAAGTTTCCAAAATAGAGTGGTCCCTGTGGGCAATGATTGGATTTGTTAGATGTTTGTACAATATCCGCTTTTGATGAAACTTCAAATAAAATACTAATACCAATACTGGACTACTACTAGACTGGGTGTTATCAAAACATAAGATCACAATTAGCACGTTAGTAAGCTCATAAATATAAAAACTCATTAGGTTAGTTCAAATAACGATTAGATCGTCATGGTTTTTCATTCAAACAAATGTCCAACATAATGAATTATTAATTGCGCTTGATTTTACACGCGTTTACATTTGACATGCGCGGGTTTTATAATTTGTGAGGAAAAAAAAAACTGATACGGGTAGGAGCGTGCTGCGTGCGTCGAAACGTTTTTGGGAACGGAAGGATTTAATGAAAAACACACGTAACTAATATTAATTTATGCAAGAAATGACCGCTACCCTCTCATTTGCATACGCTGCTCGTGTCCGTACCCGCATCTGCACGGGTAATTGGCGACGTACGTCCGATGACCAGCATATGCTTGCTTAGAACCATTTTTGACATTCACGTTCTCAAAATATCGAATTTCATTCCGAGGTTTGGAAATAATTGCCTATTTTCAACCGTACCAACAAAGAAAATTCTTCTAGTGCTATTTGCTTAAGTGGCATTGGAAAAAATAGAAATTTCCATTTGTTTTGACACATTCAAAGGGAAGCCCAGGACCCTCTCGATGCCTAATTAAAGCGCGACGCCACGCGACGTCTCGCATTCCGTCACTCGTCTCCAAAACGTCACTCGAAAACGTTTTCAAGCTGTTGAAAAGGCCAAAAAGGTCCAACACTCGAACATAACCAACTTGTGTGTTACATATTGCCCTCTTTAAAAATACACAAAAAATACTGACGATAATGATGATGATGAAATCTGTCAAACGGGGAACTACTCTAAACTTTTCAGAAGTATTAAATTTCTTAACACTCCGAATAAAATTTGTGAACTTGTGGACACAAAAGGGCGACGTTGTTAATCCCAGCGAACAAAGCATCTAAAGGGGATAACAGAAAAAAATGATAACTTTATATAGGACAGGTTACACACCTGTTAAACTACTCCAAGAGCAATAAAATCAATTCCAACTTCAACGGAAATTCTATTCTATGATTGAGGTCAGTTGTTGATGTCCCATGTCCCCCTTGAACCTTTAGTTCCTAGACCAGTTGGATTTTTATAAAAATGTCCGGCAACTGAACAAAATGGTAGCAATACCACAAACTAACCTAAAAAATCACCTATTCTATGTATTAGTAGAGTATACGCGTAGACTGCAATTATATTCAGTTACACCATTGCAACAATGTGTGCGCTGTGTACAAAACAAGGGTCTGAGGGGTTGATTTCGGGGGTACGCGTCGTGTACGAACATAATGGACGCACACGTTCATTGTACCTTGTATTGTGTGTACGCTTAACCGTAGCGTGGCGTCCCCCCCACTTCTCTCTTTTTAACTTGTGCGTGAGTCACCCCAAATGACGGCTTCAGCTTCGACAGCCACGACACAAATTGAATGGCGTGCATTACAAACCGAATAAAATATGTTACGCTTACGCCTTTGTCGGGGTCTAGAGATGGATTTATAAATCCAAGAAAACACACAATGTGTAATTATGGCCCGGTATGCGCGCATCGAGGCGGACATTCCAAGACATTAATCCGACACCTAGTTACTAGTAACATTGTGGGGTCCAGAGGTTTTTAAAGCGTACTTGATTATGTACGAACACGATCCGGACGCATAGAAAATTATTTATTTCGGTCATTAACTGGACATTCAAATGGAGAAATAGCTTCTATTAGATTCATTGTGCAAACAATGTCGGAGTGAAATAACTTGTCAGATGTCAAAAGTTAACTGTAGGCCAGCACATTTTTTCCAAGTGTAATATTTGAAGAGGATAATGTGGGGATAGTAAAATTAAAGCAGGCAACTATGTTGCAAACAAAAAAAAAAACGAAACTAGTATACGTGGAACGGTTTTTAATGTGCATTACAGGCAGCGCCGCTGAAATTTTATCCTCGCAGCGGCAGTTTCGTACAGTTTCGGTTTTATGTACTGTGCCAAATTCGCTAATAAAATCGAGATGTAAATACCTACAATGCCTGCACATGTGGCACACAATGGAGAAAAAACGTTTGCAGAAAAAAAAACACAACGAAGGTATGCAACAATGTTGCATACACTCTTTTAGAGCACTTAAAGTGTGTCGTCATAAAACCCACTACTAGGTCTCTAAGGTCTGTAAAGTCTAAATAATGTTTTGATTAAATTTTTTTATCTCTTTGGTCAAAAGCTGTAGTGATTCAGTTGCTTGAAGAGCTAATAAAAAGTAAACAGACTGTGGGATAATCTTCCCGAGGTAGGGGATTGGAACCCAATTATACCTGCTGTGGTCAAGTGGGTCCTCCATTCATTTACTCTACTAGTATTCTAGATAACAGTAACCATCTTTACCACCCTCTTGTGTGCGGGTGGACGACAAAAGAAGTTCCGTTACTAACCGGTAACCATGAGAGACATGAATGTGGGAGGTCATGTGGGGTCACTTGGAATTATATGGGGATGATTGATTGCGTAACGCTTTCATTGTGAGATATTACTTACGCACTTTTATAACTTTTACTACTAGATGGACTAATGTGTGGTGATTAATCGAGACACCCCCTTGGTTAAAGTTTTTCCAAGTCATCATCATGCTCAATAATTATATTGATGGTGAAAGAGAAAAATTTTAGTTTTGTACTATAAACAGTTTAAACCCCATAAACCCTATAAAGATTAAGAGGGTTAAGGTGTGATGGGGTGGTATAATTAAATCTTCTAATCAACACCTCTATTCATTTGTTGAAACTGTTATGAGGCTACTGTTAGTGTCGGGATCGGATTTGGATCTCGGTTATCTGCTGGCCGCTGCCCGGCAGGGTCAACTGACCGTCCCGCATGGACCATTTATACGGATTTAAGACGCGTGACACAAAAGCGCCGGCGTCCGTAAATTGGGGCCAACTCATTATCTATGCAAATGGAAACGACGCGGTTTGCGTTGATGGACATTGGGCATTGTCCTAACCACCCTACCTCACTTGCAATGATTGACCATATAAATAATTAAACGGATGGAGTGACTTGATTGGATATTTGAAATTTTCAAAAAATATACTCTGCTATAGGGGGAAGCGGTAAGCTGATTTGCAAAATAAATGAATGATCTGATGGTGTCGCAAAAGTCACCTCTATTTTGGAGGGTTTCGCATTGTCTATCACTGTGAGCAGATTTCGCTTGTTCGAAGGGCGAGTTAATTACGGACGTCTGTCTAATTCGCTCCTAACGATCTCCGTATGCAAAAATCCGCGCTGGATCCATATCCTATCCCCGCATCTTTGCCTTGGGTTTAATTAAAACCATCATTTAAGCCGCTTATTTTGACACACCGCACTTTGAACAGGCTTCCAGCTTTGCTCACTTCCAACACCACCCTCCTTGGAAAACTGATCCAAAGAGTTTCGATTGAATGGTTATATATATTCACAAAGGGTTTTTGTTTGTGTCCCTGGATGACTGCAACAAGCTTGTTGGTTGTGTGGAATACTTTGTAAACTCGTAAAATTTGTCAGTTCCCGAGATGATGGCCGTAAGTAGTCGTTCGGGCGCACCGAACAGAAGGTGCTCGCGGGTTTATGGGGCGGTGCTCAGGTGCGCTGGTTCCCAACGCAGGCGATAACGGGGATAAGCGCCGCGTCATGGCCCGATGGGGTGTGGGGTGGCGTCTAATCGGGCCAGTTCATTGCGTTCGTGGCTTTATTTACGAGGCGAATATCATATACATGTGTCAAAGTGAATGGTAATGATTGACATAAATTTTACGTAATGAACGCCTCCTGAACCTTTCTATGCAGATACATACAATGTAGACTTTTGTAAACCTTCAAGTCATTTACGTGCATAGAAAGACACGAAAAAATTCAGGGACCTATTCCCAAGAGAAAGTCAAATCATTTGTCTTCCAGGTTTGGGGCAAAATGTATAATTGGAGTTCCAGGGACTTGACAGGATCATTTCATCAAACTCAAAACCACAATTCATTAACATCCCTGCAACTCAATTATAGAGAAACGTTCCATAAACCCTTTTAGGTTTCATTCCATCACCTTAAAACTATAGTATCCTCCTGAGATGTTTCTCGGAGGAGGAAAAATATTATGCATCTCATCTCATAAAAGTGTTTCGTCCACCGGGAGATACATTTCCATGAAACGCTTTATCACACATCGTCAAGAAGTCGCGCATTTGATTTATCGTCCGGTCGGAAAATGCGGATGATAAAACATTTTCTATTTTTGCATGCATTCGACATTGTTTTGTTTTTAAGCCTCGGCAGATTGGATTAGATGCGTGAAGCTCACGCACCCTTCCTATGCATTGATAACAGCATCCATTAATCACCGTCAGCCATTGTTTCAATTCCAATACCGGAGTAAAACCAAAAATTCACACAAATCACAATAAAATAAAATGAAATAAAATAAAACTTTTTTCTGTGACTTGCAGGTTTTATAAAAAAACGTCTAATCATTGTATTGTAATTAGTTTGGTTAGGTTTAGAGACACGATAAAAAACTCCAAGTCAAATGGGGAGTGAGTGAGTGTTTTTGATTTATGGCCGAAGACGCGCTAAAAATTAAATATGCGAATCTAATTCCGAGGGCTTTGAGTACTTAATCAATCACGCGGGGTGCGGTTTCAGGATGCGCTGGAACCTTCCGGCAAGGGGCCCTGCGTGGGAGGCGTGATAGCGTACAATGCGCCCGAATTACCAGATGACACTAGTAATCACGAGAGTCAAATGGGACGGTGTCGTGCATGATTTATGATCGTAACTCAACGCTTGATGGAATTGCACAAGGCATCTAAACATCTACAAGTTGAGAATTTTTTTTTCGTGTAAAATTCAACATTCAACATTCAACATGCAAATCGTATGTTTTTGGATTAAACTTCAGGTTGTAATCTAGCGGCATCCATCAGCGTCCCGGCAGCTTAACCAAGTGTTAATGTGTCTGCGAAATCCTCGGGGACTCGCGGATAGCGAAACAATCAATTCTCGAACAAAGCAAAACTGGAACACATGGATGACCGTACAGAGCATGGTCTTTTGTTTTGTAAAACATCCCTCTCTTGCTTTTTCTATGGATGCCCAGCATCCAAGCAACGTGACTCATTGAAACCGGAAAGTGTGCAAAACAGATTTGTTTGGGTGTTGGAGAATGAAGAGTGGAGGGTGTGGTGTGGTGTGTTAATTCCGGAAACCCTTCCGTGGATTTTTCTACGCACACCACCCGGAAGCACATCGATCTCGTTGATCGTCGCGCACATTTGCAATTGAATGCTTGATTAAGGTCCTCGGTGATGAGGTCCTGATGCATCTCTGTCGCCAATGATGGATAGGGCATCAAAATCACATTTGTAAGAATGTATTGTTAGCCGCATATATCGTTACGATTTGCATATGTGAATGATGGCCGGAAATCGTGCCTAAGAACTTTCCCTTCAAGACCTTGCGATTTATCAGACAACGCTTCATGTGATGACCAACTGACCGAACACAACAACGTAATGACCTGGCAAGCAAAAAAAGAAAAACATCTCCACAAATGTGAATACATTTATGTATTGCCCTTTTTTGTATTTTCTTATCGGACTAATACAAATTCAGCAAACATCTTGGATGTGCGCCATGGGACGTCAGACGTAATTTTTTCTTGTTGCTATCTTTCTATCACCTCGTTTCTGGCCCCATTCGCAAACAGGAGACACATTGATACAGATTACTCGTTCCACTAGTCTCAGTTTATAAAACATTGTTTGCAGTCCAACAGCAGCAGATAGATAACCCACGTCGGTTTTTATTTAGGGTGACCAGTCAGTCCAATGCACGAGCGTTCAGGGTCAGCACGGTCCGGTGATCAATCACTCTCGGACCGTGGCGCGTCCCTCGAGCTGATGGACTACGTAATGCATGTAATACGTAATGTTTAAGATGTTAACTGGCGGCTTTAAAACGGACTCTCCGGAGGGCACTTTGACAAATTGGAATTGTCTCCACTATTCTACCGCAATCGGATCATTTTATTTTTTTGGGTAAAAATGAGTTTAAAAGACCTTAGAAGAAATTCTCTTTCAGGTCATTAAACATTTACACTCAGGGAGTTACTTGGTGAAAGTACACAACCCTGGAGGGCAGTTCAACACACTTCAACCACCATGAATTATTCACTTAGCATAAATGTCAATTTGAGTTGAATCTTGTTGACATAACCTTTAAAAGAGATTTTCAACTAAACGCCTTTGGCGCAGCAAATATGACAGTAAACTTTTGATCTCTATCTCCAAAAGATTAGCTAATGTCCAATTGACCACTCTGTCAAAATATAAATTATAGAGTAACTGACATTGAAGTGAAATTGAGATGCACAGTTTGTATATTTAGGATGATATGTAGCCCGGAAGCAAATATTTGAAAATCGCTCGACGCTGCGATGATGCAATTATGAATCAATTATTAGCAAACACAAATAGAGCGCTGCGCACTTAAGTAAATTAGATGTAGTGTATTAATGAATCAATGTTAATCACCCCATTACGCGCGTTGGAACCGATGTAATTAAACGCAACGCCACAACGCAACGACCCTAAAATTTCAGGGTGAGTGTTCACGTTGATATTTATGACGAACGGTGCTGTGGCATTTGTTAAGTGTCAATGTTAAATTCGGTGGGCGATGAGGTTCATTTTTAATCGACACCCAAACATACAGGATTTTCTTCTTTGTAGGAAGTGGGGTTTGGAATAAAGCGCTTACAACACGCTTACAAGATTATTAATTGAATGTGACAGATGATATTAATCTGGTGGAGCGTTATCTCGTCTTTGTAAATGGAAGTTCGTTTGGAGTGCGGAGTTGGAAGCACTTTGGTCTCGGACAGTGACATCGTGATTGCTGGTATAATTTTGCGCGGGGAACGAGTTTGGGTTGACGCAATTCGTACAAATTGCTCGAGGGTATGATGATTATAATTCGTGTTTTGGTCCGTGGTCCACAGTGTTTTGGAAATTTCATTAATGCAACGCGTCGAAATGTCTGACGCGTTAATTACGACACCAGTCACGAATTGCTTCATTATGGAAAATTATTTTCTTCAAAAATTCTCTTTTGGCGAAAAACAAAATCCATGATCAAAGTGGAACGAAATTTCGACTTTTCTTATTTGAATTCCTTTTACTGTACTTTGTAGAAAGCACGAAAATGTAAACATTGGCATTGCCAAACATCGTATCAAACCCAAAAATCTTGTGATTACCTAAGGTTCTATTTATCCAAGACCTTTTATTTGACCAACAAAATTGGACGTCAAAGACAAAGTTCCTTTGCAACTGATAAGCAATTGGCTCTGCGGTGGTACAACGCAATCAAGTTGAATTGCCAAAGAAAAGACGGTTGGATGACCAGTGGTCAGAGATGGAGATGAATCAAAACCCTACACGCTCCGCTGGGTTTTCCCACGAAACGTTTTACTTGCGTTTACTCGGAACAATCGCAAGAAGAGAAACGTGCGTAACCAAGCGCGACATTTGTCTTGCTTCGAAATTGAAACTCATCACGTCGCGTAGATAAATAAGATAAAAAGGTAAACAAACAAAAACCGGTAGCGCACCACACCGCAGACACCCTAAGCGAAGCGTGTCGGTCATTTATTTGGTCCAAATCGTAATTGTTACGTACTGCAATCATCACAAACACAACGAAAAACTTTTTTATAAGATGAATACCTCTTTAAAATTGAAAAAACAAAGTCTTCAAACACAAGTACTATTAGTACTGTCACATGTTCCTATGTTATTTAAATCTAAACGAGTGACAATACTAATTATAACCGTAATAAATACAACGCTATGAAAGTTCCATTAGTATTGTCACATGTCCATATGTTAATTATATGACAGAGAGTGACAGTACCAATTTTAACCGCATTAAATACATCCAGCAATTGTGTTTGAAATAAACAAACACAGCAAAAATTAATACGGTGATTGACGAAAGAAGATCACAAGCAGTCCTTGAGCAGAACGTGCTGTATTCAAGATTTTTGGAAGAGAATAAAAGATAACAAGTGACCATTCTATTGTTTTGCACCCCTCGTGTCTCTTGTTGTGACATGCTGGGGGACCATTCAAAGGAGAACCGAAAATCTTCTCCAGCACGTCTTGGAGCTTACAGTGGGGCTGACCATTAAAACAACCCCGCCGGCAATGATCCAATTCAGTATATAAAAGTGTAACAAGTGCGGCGTGTGGCAATCAGTGGCTTCGCTTGTCTGCTTGTCATCGAAATTGCCGCCCCAAGCAACAAACAAAGGTGTCTCCAAAACCAAGAAAAAAACTGATCATTAAAATACCTTCTACAAGTATTATGACTTTATAGTACAACGGCAGGTAGATGAGTAGTGTAGTGTCGAGGAGAAGAAAAAAAAAGTTTAGTTCCGTAGTCATTGCGGCGTGAACGGTTTATGGATCATTGGAGCGAGTTGATGACAGGCAGGTTTTACGAGCCAGCATTATCATAAACGAATCTCGCGCAGCTCGCGCCTCCAAATCTCTGCTCCCGTATGTATGCAAATCCTTCGAGTCCTCAATGCTCGCTGCCAGTGGGGCGTAAATTACATCGGCGGCGAACAATCATGCGGTGCCATTCCGAGCGGATTAACAGTTCCACCCGAGACGCGCGGCGCTCGCAAATTTGGACCGTCAACAAAAAGCCAACGTCTAAGACACTTTACTGCCTCCTTTGCACGGATTCACAGTAAACACTAAACTAATACATTAAGCGAGGTGTAATTACAAGAAGCTGGATACATTACTCCTAAATTTATATATAGGGTTAAGTCTTATCAAATTGTTTCACAAATAAATTTATGCAAATGCTAAAGCACCCTAAACATAACCTAACATTTAAACTAGTGACATTTTTCGTGTAAAATGTTTGCACCTACAAAGTTTAATATAATAACAGGGTGAGGTGGTTTTATGCGCGTTGTTAAAATCACCTACGACAATCAATTCTAATTGCATTGCCCTATAAAGAGCAGTATAGAAATACAGCCCTTTCCGCCACCGCAGAGGCAACGGTGTAAGGACCTCTTAACATAACACGACGCCATCATTACAACCCTAACACTATAAAATACAAGAAGATATCCTAGGTGCCTATAAATTTAAGGAGGACATTTGCAAGATTGTAGCAAATATTTTTTATGTTGATACAAGCAACATAATCATCCATTGTTACAATTTGTATTGTTGAATCAAATTTATTAGTTCAGGTGCACAGCATAGTTCTAAATAGAATAGCTAATAAATCAAATGGACATTACGCAATTATGCCACACGTGAAAAATCTCTCTCATCAATATAACAAATGCACACGCTTGACTGCCTCCAACTGTGCATGGCAAAAGATTTAAATTTTTAATTTCAAAATACAGTTGACTGGCGCTGCCATAGCTAAATACTAAATTTAGCATCTCGAATATGATGGCATACGTAAACCGATGATGTCGTCGGTGATTGTTTCCGGGAAGGCAATTAAAAAGAAAAAGCATGTAAACTAAAATTAGGGTGCCGCGTATTTGTGACATTTACGGTCGGTAATAAGACGTCAGCCTCGAATATATTGAACTTTGCACTCGGTTCGGCGTCGATCGTTTCCGAGACTTTTCCTCATCATATCGCCGCGACGCTGGCAAACTATTTATTTTACGACGGCTTTAATGAACAATTCGACACGCACTTGGAGATATTAGGACACGAGTTTACTGCGCGTGGCGTTGGCTACCAAAATTCATAATAAAAATTTATGATCAGTAGCGGGCAGGATAATATTTTCAAAGAATTGCATCCAGAATAATTCTTCGCCCACCTTGGAAGAAATTAATCCACACAACTGTTAACTGTGTAACCCTTCTTCCGCACAATAGATTCCAACCCCAAATCGGGGTGCATTTTTACTAGTTGCTGCTGCATCTGTTGTTAGAGATATGAAAGCAGATATAAGTCGATTAGGACGAATCTATCCAAGTGCAAATATGAATTATTCGAATTGAATGAGCACCTGAATATGATCCATCATGCATTTACAGTGCAATCACAACAGACTGCAAGATTTTATCGCTTCAATTGAAACAAGTAGCAAGTACAGTATTTATTTATTCGAGAGATGACTTCAGAAATCCAAGTCATGATAGAAGCACGGATTGGTGATCCATCATGACGAGGCACTTGACTAGTAAATCCTGACAAATCGCTTTTGCTATGAATAGCGAAAAACACTACCCAAAACAATTTTATCACTAATGAAATGTAAATTTGTGTTCACACGGTTTTCGGTATGAGTCACGTGATTAGATCCTTGTACCTGTGCCGGTGTACCTGTATCAGCGATTATCTCATTGAACCTAATCAATATTCTAATATATTCCGAACGGCGTACGCACTAAGTGCAAATGCGGGGCCCACCGCAAATTCCCACGTTGATGGGTGTCTCACTTTTCGAGGGATGCATTAATGATGAACCGTATGTGCGTGACCACACGACCACACCCAACAAGTTGAGTAGAAATCTATCTGCGGTTGATTTTTTAACCAGTTTATTCAAAATTATAGTATCACACAGCATCCATTTAGTTATCTATGAGAATATTAACGAAGCGTGAAATATAATGCGTACATTCAACTGGTTACCTACTGGACAGTTAATAAAACTGATTGTGTTCTCAGCACACCAGGTGAGTGAGCTTCGGAAGTAGCCAATTAGTGAATCATCACGCATTGTTACGTTTTAACTAACGTCTTGTAAGTGTAGCAGCACAACAAACAAGCTTCAACTCGTGTTACAATTGTTTGCTCGTGGACAGCGGCAAAATTATGTGAGAAGACATATGACCACATTCAGGGGTCACTTGGGGTGAAATAAAAAAGACAACATACAAATGATGACAATATCCTCGGTAGAGAAACGTTTGAAGTAGAAATGAGTGTTTTTGACCATCATTGAGTTCAGGAGATTGACTGAAATATTTTGAAAATGAAAAAAAGACCCTCTTTTAGAATTCATTGAAATATGGAAATTGGAGCATCACTTAGGCAACACAAGTCACATCCCTATTCAAAAAATGACCGCTTAATTAAAATGCTGTTTCACTTATTGTGACCAACGACGCGGAACACAAAACCATGTGCTCCAACCCTTTTCGTGCGTGTGCGTGTGCATTTTTTACCTTTACTTGATTATATAATTTAATTGACTTTTCAAAACAAAAAAGGCTCTTATTTAAATTATACACTGTATTGTATAATTAGGTTATGTGGTCAAAAACGACAGAAGTCATTTAATTGAAATGTATAAAATAGAAATATTTCCAAAGCGAATTTTAATTAAATTTAGTAGGAACAAAACAAAAACACAACTCATTCCAGAGGATCTAAACGATATATAAACGTTTTACGTTGCGCCCTCACGAGAATATCAAAATACTTTACGGCCTTATTAATGCCTAGGCTATATAATGCGTGTCGGAATGGCGCGTTTGTAATTTGTGAGATTAATTTAGATAATGTACACGAAATTACACGTTTCCAGTTAGAAGTATTTATGCGCGACGGGCGGTGAATTGAGGTTATGTTAGATTTGATATGTTTGACATTTGTGTGCGTTTAAATCGGAAAGATAGTAAGAGTTTAAGATTCACCCCTCATTTGAGATGACTGTGCGTCCAATGAGAGTGTAATCGTTTCATCGCTGGTTTTAACGTGTTTTGACGTTTTACGTTTGCGTATAGCGGGAGGCCTACCTATTACACATCTCGGGTTGCTGTTTTAATTGCGACATCAAATTTTGATTGCCGGCAAGTTTCTTTATGCCTCCTGGTCATTTGATTTAACATCTACGGTAAAACCATCCCACTGGCCGAAAAGTGAGGTTAAAGTTAAGAAGACAAATGGAGGTGTAGCGTAACGCGTAATGACCGTTTATATCGCTATTTGAAAGCGTTTTGAAATCACCCCGAGATGATAGCCAGTGTAATCTAAACTGATCTTTATCTCTTTAAACGTTTTCCCAACATGGCCGCCATTGGCAGCTCTGAGAGACAATGGAAAAAGCAACAACGTGATACTGTTGCACACATGAACGCATAAAACTGCCGAAAGACGCGCACGCGGATGAATAATGTATAACGCGTTCGGTTTAGTGTTTTCCGGGATGCTTCTCTTTTAGGTACACCATTTGTACGGGGTGTTAATGTCGAAGGCAGTAAATGCGTCCCCGTAAATAACGCGCGCGTCGCATTCTCGGTGAGCGATCACCGCCGCCATCATATTTATTGTAACCGACATTAAACGCGTTTAATAGACGCGTCTTACGCACAGCACAGCGAAATTAATAACCTTTTTTTACGATTGCAACAATTTTCGGTCATTTACATATTCGACCCGCATATATAGGTACGTAAATAATTTTAACGATTGACAACGGGAGCAACGGGAGCGCTTTTCGCGTTTTATAGTTTAATGCGTGCGCGCACGCCCGGGAGTTTAATGCCATTTCGAAATTGTATTGTTGCATTATACAGATTGCGTTATGTTTGCAAATTCGCAGGCGCTGCGTAGTTTATTGTCTGTCAGCTGCGGATGATTAATGATCGGCGAATCTCTAACGGACAGCGTTTCATCATTTCACTAAACACTGACGTCATGATTTATAAAACAGCGACATCTATTGATTTTATTTTATGTTACAAATGAAAACAAACAAATGTATACGGAGCCAAAAACCCTTGGGGAATGTTCGTAGCGTAAAATCAGTTTCATCCCTTGTCCACAAAGAGGCACGAGGCAAACAGGCAAACCAAATAGATACACAAGCATGAAGCATGAGAAAAGCGAAACATTCAAATCACATCACAACATATACAAGGGCGTACGTCATCTAAATGCGAAATAAAAACAATTTCAACATATTTAAAGCCACCATTTGCCTCCTGTCGCTCCGAGCATAAACCAATACATCGGGAACACGCAACATCTCCATATTTTGGGCTGCAGATGCAGTGATTGACAAGGGTTTATATCGTTGTATGGAAATGACGCCCGATGCGCCAAATGTCACGCGAGAGATGCAGATGAGCCGATACGGATTTCAATTTGCAAACAAACTGCCACCGCATTACGTATTCATCAATCCAGGGATGCATTTCATCACAAACGCAAAATTTATGCAGCAAATTTGCACCTTTACTAAAATTTCGCAATAAAGTAATACGGTATTAATAAGCGCCTTGAGGCCGTGGGATTAATTAACGAGGATTAAAGCTAGATGTGGATGAACGTTTACTTAGTAGTACTAGGGTTAGGTACTGTTGATGATAGTAGTACATTTTGGACAAACACCCTTCTTGTTCTTGATGCGCACTGCTTTTGTGCATGCAGTTAATGCAAATTTACGAGACTAGACTTGAGCTGGAGTTATGTCCTTCCACACCGGTAGTACGCCCTTACGTCCAGCTTTTAAATCCCAGCCATCAGCGCCGATCATAATTTACCCTGTCCGTTTTGTAATCCTTGCAGTGCTTTAATTACAACTGTCCTCTGGGAATGTGCGCAACATCAAAACCTTTACATTCCCAGTCTTCCCAATCTTCCCAGTCAATTTCATTCATATTTTAACAACTCAGCTTTAAATATAATCTAAATACTGTACTCATTATACACGATAGTGTATAATACGTTTCACAAAAATATTTTTCTCTTTTTGAGTTCATTGAACAACTTAAAGTACTTGATAGCCGCTGGCTGAAGTAATAATGCTTTAGATTTTTAATGACGCCGGCGTAAACCACCCCCACACCACTCTACCACTTTATATCAATATAACTCTGCGCTTACGTCGACCGCGAATGCATTTATAGCATTCCATAGACTTGTGCAGTTTATGATCATGAAAACGCCGAAAGAAAAACGAAAACGTCGAAAGTGGTCGTTCGATTTAAGCGCGCTTGCGATGAGAAATAAATATAAAAGCATCATGCACACACAAGCCACCCCCAAAGCGAAGAAGGAGAAGAAAAAAATACAAGCTGTGCGAATGTTAAACGCAAATATAAACCACCCTCAAAGTCTTCATATGCCATCGGATGCGAATACGTCATGCACCTTTTATGTTCGGAAGTAAACTCACCCCCATTGCAAACACCAAAACAATATTTCTCAAAGAATACCGATATAAGAAATATAAAATAAGAACACATAAAGCGAATCGTCTGCTTAAATATTTTATGCGCGTTTCGAAAATTGTGTTTTAGATCTAATTGCAACCGATTTTCTTTGGCATAGATAGCGATGCGTTTTATGTGCGCTGAATAAACAACAAAAAAACATAAAAACGCAGTTTTGCATGCAGCCAAAGTTGGTATAAAATCTGCGAGGGTGATAAAGTTTTACGCGTTGCGCAATAAATAAATCAAACATGCTCAAACAATTCTTCTTTGTTTCAAGTGTTTACACATTACTTGATAAAGTCATTTTATTCAGAACTACTCACAACCAGGTGGCGATACTATTACTTAACACATGACGCATCTATAAAGAATATAAAAATATGCAACCAAGTTAACACACTGCTGAAATAGCAGTTTTTTTTTCTTCTTAATATAAAAACATAAAAAATCAACTTGCACATCTCGATGATTATGCCACCGCAGAGTTTTAGTAAGTCGGTCCACCTATATGACACAATAAATACCAAAGGCACTGGGTGACAGCTCGCTGGCTCGTAAAACCGAGCGCATGAAATCATATTTCGGGGGCAGCGCCGGCGATTTCCGCTCGTGTCGTAAAAGTCAACGCGGTTAACTTAACACCGACGTGTGCATTTCGGGAACAAATTAAATGTTTCAATTCGTCGCACCGCACAAAGATCGCTGTATTTATGACATCGCATTTTTTGTGTTATCAGTCCAAGTCGACATAGAAGTCAATAAAATTTTTTTATGTGGTATATTGTGACACTTGTTAATAATATACGGACAAAGACATTCACATGATGATTCATACCAATAACCGAAACATCAATACCGGTATTTTTTAAAAATACGCATTTTAGATGAAAATAAAGATAAAATCGGTTTTAAACTAGTGTGGAATTGATGATTCATCATGAAATTATCTAAAATAAGCAATTACTTTGTTGTGTAGTGTGTGTGTTTAGTGATATTCCTAGTTTCGCATTCGGTGATTTCGACGCAGCCATTAAACGCGCAATAATGTGCGCTACACCTATCAAAAGCTCCAAGTCAATTACGAGGAGCCCATGAGCTCATGATATTAATAATTTTACGGCATCGTATTACAAAGATAAAGAATTATAACTTAGTTTCGTTTACGATAAGAGATATTTGTGTTTGAAGACATTTCGTCTTCAGTGGAAATGCGGGAAATCTTTGTTTTCGACACGCGAACGCGGAATTTTTACGCAGAGCTTTTGTGCTCTCGCTGGGCTTTGATTATGCCAAGTGCCATATAAAATATTATACTCAAAGTAAGAAATAATAAAAAGATGGAAAAAGAATACACTTACAGACTTACAATGAATCGCAATCATCGTAATGCTCACGGAGTGCATATTTTTGAAATGAGTCATCGTAATCACAATCAGAAATCAGAAATCGGTTTTTAGAACTTCGTGAAAATATTTATGAGCTTTCACATTAAAAGAAAAATGCTTCTGAATTTATTATAAAATTTTTAGCATCTGAATAATTTTTTTTAATTTTTTGTAGAAAATTATTTTCGTTATTTTTGTTTTTTTCTGTTTTGTGACCCAATAAACCATTATTACAGACATTAATAGCTTCAGACAAATTAATCGGATAGTATTCGGCTCACTAGGGTGTCACTCCCGTAACCACCCTTGAAGACGATATTGTCTTTCCCCAGAAAAAGAAAACCGAAAGTTTCTTAATTAGAAAAACGTCAATTTCAGACTTTCCGCTACCAAAACAGTCATGAGTTCAAGTAGGTAACAATATACTTAGCTTGAGTGACATTTAAGCCCATAAAATGATTATTTCAGTTTATGTGAAGATTTTTACTCTTTGTACACTCGCCCTTTTCGTCATTTTGTGATATTTTTAATGCGAATCTTTTTGTCTCCACGCGATGTGTTGTTACACATTTATTACGGTCGCAGTGGAGATATTAAAAGAGCGGAAGTTTTATCGCTCGCCTCGAGCTTTTTTTGTTTTGTTTTGTTTCGTTCCGCGCAATATTTTCAATTGCTTTTTTTGCGCCTTTATCATTTCACATCGCGCCGCCACAGCAAATAAATTTACAAAATCTGAATGCAACGTATTTCATAGACCAATAAAAATTTCGCTCGGAAATAAATCTAACCTCAATAAAACGCTATAGAAATATTCTATTACTTAAAATATAAATTCTCCTAATTTAACATGATATTTTAAAGTTTGGTACACATGTTAAGATATTTAGTTACATGTGCCACGCGTTCGTGACGTCTGGCTGTAAATCCTGCTGACAGATTCTTAAGATTCCGACGAGACAATATGTGGCCCCGACGTGCATCGAAGGCGAACGTCGGTAGATCACCAATTTACCTCACAGATGGTAGCGGATGGCATGCCGCCGCCGTAACGCCACCAATAAATCGCCAGCATCCCCTCTGCGTCTTTGTGTCTCCTTCGTCTCCACGTCTCGAACACACTTATCGTGACTTTTTTACTTTATTTATTAGCCTAAACAAAATGAGCAAACTACTAATTACACTCCACAAGTCTACATCCACCCCTCATGCGTTAATACTCGGCAAATGAGTGCATTCGTCAATGTAAGCTTTTTAATGCGCGCTTTTTTAATCTCCAAAGTCGTTTTATTACGTTTTTTTATATTCCACATAATTCTTCACAATCATACACACGGTGTAGAATTTATTTTTCAATTCCCCGTACGCCGGCGATTATTTTATTACACTTTTTATTTTCCACTATAGAAAATGAAACAAAAGTTCTGGTTTTCCGGTGCTATCGGGGATGTAATTTATATACACAACAGAAGACGGGAATGGAAAATTGTGCGCCTAATTTGTCGTAATGGAAACACAGTCGAGCGTCAACTTCCAAGAATGCGAAAAACAAAGCGCTCATTATTGGTTTTCGTCACGCATCGTAACCTGCAACACGCGCGCGCGCACCAAAACACAAAAAAGCAAACTCATTGATAGTCAGATAGTGCATCGTGTAATAACACCGTGTAATGCCATTTGTCATTGGTAATTATGAGCGTCGTGTGTTATGATTGCGCGATTATGTCGCAAATTGTCGTCGGAGGTTATTTTTGGCGAAATTATTCGCAATCGACGATAATTTCAAAGATAAGCGATAAATGCAGGTCTCGGGTGCGTGATTACTGTCTTGGGGATACGGTAAACGGAAATGAAAACGTAAATTAATGCAAAGTTCTCTATAAAGTCATAAAAACATTAAAATCAAGGTTGAAAAATACGCAAATTTCGAAAAATGATTAAAAATTAGATCAAGGTGAATGTAATAATCATTGAATTTTTATCTACTAGATTATTTAATAATCTAGTTGAAATGTTCAATTGCACTTCATGAACTAAAATCGTAAACTTCCAATCAGTTGAATGCGATTGTCGAACAACGACGCGCGCGCGCTGCCACCATTTTTCCTCGATCGTAAAACCGACATAATTTACAACTCTCTTTACTCGCCCTTTCGTCCTGTTTTATATAAAAGTATAAATTCCATTCCCAACAATATAAAATTCACCTAACAATCGTCTACAAGCTTCTACAATTTCATTTATTTCGTTCGTCGTCGTTGTTAGAAAATAATGAACATTACAGCAATTGCACTTTTATGACAATTATTACACAAAGCGGCAAACATGCGAATTGCAGTTGGCAAGCCGGCGCAAAACCATTTCGTATGCTTATTATGTGCACGTGAAGTGTTTTTATTAGTTGATACGCGCATAAAACTGCGTTTATCAAGATGCAACGTCCGCGACTGTCCGAATCCGGATAAAGACTACACTCGGACAAATAATACAAAAGTATGCATACAATGAGTGCATTAAAAAGTTCATTTGCATTCACGTTTTCAGTTAGAAGCACAAACAATGCGTAATTAGAGTTTCGAGTAGAGTATAATTGTTATTTTCGACAAAATACGAATTAAAACATAAAATTTTCTAAATTAAATATTTTTTATGATTTTCCGCGTAATAAAATTCAATTCGGTGTAAATTTTTATACGCGACATCAATTAGTCAACTAATTATACGCGAAACGCACAAACAGCTTTCATCCCTCAGTGCGAGGGATTAAAAAAAACACTCGCATACAAATGCAGAACAAAAAAGTGCAGCTTACTGCTCTGCTGCCTTCATACATAACACGGGGGTGGTGGAAGTATGTAATGTAGATAAAGGCAGATAAAAAGCATAATGAGTTGTTAGCCCCGGCATTCCGCATTCCGGCAGAAAGAAAAATGCGCTCGGTCGTTAATTAGCTGCGAGCGCAGCGCATAAAAGCAGAAAATTTCACGTTTCTTGCCCGTCTAAGGGTGGAATTTTCAAAAATAAGGTTTTGTAAGATTACGAAATGGGTAAATGTCAAAGCAGCAAAAAAATATCCGGCGATTTTTCTTCGCTCTTCCTGAATTTTCAATTGAGCCATAACGAAGTATGAGAATTTATTGGTGCCACCCAAGGTTTCACTCGAAAAATTCCTAGTTGTCAATGACACGTGAATAAATATATTCAACCAGACAAGTTTTGTTTTTATTTTGGATCTTTTACTTTGTATTTACTAAGAATGCATAAATTAAAACTGTCTGTTCACCTTTTGTAAACCATGTGAATCTCAGCATGTGCGCTAGCAATTTTCACAGTTCCTAAGTAAAATAATTTTTGCCCGACAATAAACCCTAAACAAATAAGAGCAAAATATTGAAATTTCGCACAGTGAACAATAACTTTATTGAGTCGTTCAACTCCGCTCCACGATAGAATATTTATAAATCACGAATCATTTTTAACTACCCCGTCGTTGTCGTTCATGTCGGCCGTGTGCATTATTGATGATTGTGTTTTGTGATATGAATAAAACTGTCAGCCGGCCACATATTGCCCTGTTCCATGACGATGTATTGTTTCACCGGACGAGGAAAAAAAGGACGACGACGAAATTGAGCATCGAGGAAAACGAAAACAAGAAAATCAATCATTTCCCCAAACGCGGTTGTAATAAACCACGCACGGCTTGCAGCAGCGCGAATATATCATGTGTATGATGTGTGGAGAGTTCATCGGAGGCGGCAGTAGTAAATGTGAATAGAGAGCATAATGCTTTCGATGGTTGCTCAAATATTGAACGGTATTGAGAGCAAATTCCAATTTTATTGTGAATAAGTGCAGATATGGATTTGGAGAGATAAGTAAACATTCAAAATGGATACACTACTCATAAATATTTTACGTAAAAATTAAAAAAAAATTAAAAAATTAAAAATACCGGTATTGTTACATTACCGGTATTGTAATATTTTTCTTACCCCTATTTTGACTATTTACGCACCCTATCTCTTCATCTCCCAACCATTGGCGATTTATTTATTCCCAGCAACTTTCACTGACCCCATAATCGCCGGTTCGTGCGATTAAGAAAACACAGGCGTGCGTAATGAATAGATAACGATCGAATCGATAACAAAGACGTGTAACGTGTCCTGTCTGGACTTTAATGTGTTCACTGAATGTCACGTCACGGTCTCATGCCTCGGGGCGACATTCCCATGTTCCCGACGTGAGTTGAACATTGTCGAATTGTCAAAAGTGAAGAAAAGCGAATGCAAAGTGATGCGTCTTAGCCAAAAGATTGACGTATTTATTTTTAGTCAATATGCGACGGTAAATAAATCATTACGACTACGACCACAGCGGAATTTTGTCCTATTCTATTTTTGAGAATTGGGGATTATTTGATGAAGTGCCAACTGTCACTAAGGCTATTAGTTTTTGTCACAGAGGTAAAGTAACTAACTAGAGTTTAAATAGTGAGCGAAAATTTTTGTGTGTAAGTTGTGTTAAAATTTAAGGAAATACATTGTAGAATTGTGTAATACTATGTTGGAGAAGTCACATTATTGTGGATCAAATGACACGTTGTAATTATTGTTCCGAAAGTGCCCTAAACGTAGGGAAAGGGTGCTTAAAGCTCGCGTGCGACTATAAATTAGAATAATTTGTGAAATTGCATAAAGCCGGCAACATTGAAGTGTAAATCTCTAAATTACATTGTCGCAAGAGGAAACATTTCAAGAGATAAGTAATCCTCGTAAATGTAACTTTAGAACTTTATTTTTAAAAGAAAAATAATTGTTTATTAAGTATCAAGTGGCTAAAAAGGAGTTTTTGTCACCCCGTGACTAAAACCCGTCATTAAAGTACTTTAGTCACGGACGTGTACAAAGTACCACTTTTTGTGTCTCAAAACCATGAAAAAACTGGTGCTTAAAAACTGAAAGTTAAAAAAATATATAAAAAAGCTAATGACTAAAACGTTTCTCAATAAAATATCATTAGATATTTAATGATTCTATAACCTCTGTAACCATAATGTTGTGATACTCTTTGCATTGATACCAATATTTGATAAATGATAATCTAAAGTGTCGTTTAAACTTCGATTGTCAAAACGAGAAAGTAAATGGGTTTGCGGTTGAGTGCGCACACATCTACCCTTAACTTTAACACATAAAAAAAGAGAAGACAAACCCCTGGACCGTATCGAGGGTTTGGCCATTCTTCCAAATGCATGTGTGACAGTTTGACGGCGTCGCATCAAAATTAAACCCCATTAATTAAATTGCGTCGGATTTCCCGCGACAGATGCCAAGACACGGAGATGACATTTCCGCAAATAATTTTAAAATTCAATTGTGCAAATGTACACACTGCGTTACACACCCGCAACTATTTCACTACACACTACAAGGGTTTTAAACTTTTTATTTCACATGGTAGAGAGTTGAAGAGCGTGTCGTAATCAAAATCGCAATGTTTGGTTGTATTTAGACATGCGTTACTAATTCGGTCACGTGTATGAAAGACCATCAAACGTTTTGAATTTTTCAGAATTGAATTAATTCTTAGCTTAGCTTCTGAGACGGGTTGTGCATTCTGTATACCCCGGAGGGGTTGTGATACATATAGTTAATCACCACTCCAAGAAAAAAAAAGTTAAAATTACATACCTTACTCGCATGGACTTGAAACCTGGAACAGAAAAAAAAGAATGATAGAAATTGTGTTTAATTTGGTTGGATCACAACATGATACAATTTAGACTACGAATTCAACACTATAATTATTCTACTCACGTTGAAAAAATAAAAACCAAAAATTCAAATCCATTATTTTTACATTTAACTATAGGTACATTTATTCTGTGTGAGAAAAATTTTCTGAATATCCTACACACAATATTTTTTCGCCCACTTGTATAACTAAAGTGTTGAGATATTCATTTATCATTAGTCCTCTCCTCTCGGAAGTGAGAATCTTGCGCTTAATATTTATAAATGACAAATGGAAGTAAACCAGAAGACTTTTCCCTTTTCGCTGCTACTGATAAGAAACTGTTAGGCTGGTTGCCTGGCATTAGCTCGTTAGTTGAAGCGAAATTAACAGCTCCACAAGGCGACAAGCGGAAGACGCCGGCAAAAAGACAGAAAAGTAATTGATGAACAGTTTTGTTGACTGACAATTGCCTTACTGATATCTGTTATCTTCTACACTTCCATTAGACTCTAGAATATAATTAATCACAAAGAAAAAATCACTTCGTGTTGATGTTGTGTGATATTGCAGAAAAAAAAATCAATAGATCTCGTGTTTATTTACACTTGAGAAGAGATTGTATTGCGCATTGTATGGATGTGCATCTGGTCGTAAAATTTAAGAATTAAGTGGCCTATTACAAGCCATTGGGAATCAATAAAATGTTTTAAAATTTATTGACGGGCATCTTCCTTTTCCGATGCAGCAATTTGTGGGATTGCAACGACAACTACAACTGCACCCTTTGATGATTTTAAAGGGTGTTCAATTTGATTTGATTCTATAAGCTTGAACAAATTCGCACAATCGAATCACAACCCTTGGTGAAATTTAAGGGTTGCTTTAAAATTTTACTCTCGACAAAGTAAAAAATGGAATTATTTATTTACAATGTTGATATAATGAAATTTTTCGATAATAAAATAAAAACCCGGTGGTTTTTAATTAAAATTCGCTGTTCGCCGCGTTATCTCGTTATCGAATATTGACGCAAATGAATCGACTAATGGATATTTACATAATGAACGCGTCCGCATTTGTCACCGACATTAAACTCACCCCGGAGCGCTAGAAACGCAAAAATAGGTGGTCAAATGTCGGATTCATCATCACGTCCATCGCGGATTTATATTTGCGCTCGTAAACCGCGCGCACAATTTGCATTCGATGTGTAAACCAAAACCAAACGTGGATAATAGATAATAGACTAAAAGATTGAACGTGAAAATTATACACGTTATGAAATCTGTAGTGTTCTATTCTGTAATAATGTCTTTGGTTTATGGGCGTTTATCTGGTGTTAATGTTATGGCACGCATTAGAATCGCTCATTAAAAACGTCCACCGGCTGTCACTTATCGTCGATTTGCAGTTGAGCTTGAATAGAGCTAATGTAAGCATTGGTATAGTCATGTCAACAAAACAAGACAAATTACAGTTAATTATTACAAATTCTAATAATATAACATTTTACATACGAATAGAATACTATACTTTATTCATTTTTTGTTTTTTCAGTGTTTTACAACGTTTTTATTCGTCTAGAGTAAAAAAAACAAAAATATCTTGTTTTAATGATGCCACTATATAAACTTAATGTTATGTTGCTAATGCGTCTGCATAAGTGCATTCTTATCTATATGGATTTTGTCGGACAAGCATTTAAACGCGCTTTAACTTTTTCTCTTTATTTCCAGGCTCATATAAATAAATAAATAAATATTCAAAGCATGACGCGGAATTATTTAATTGACAACGATTGATTGTCGTGATATTACACTCTAGCAACATTGTAACAAGCACTTAATATACACAACGGTCTGCAAAACCGGAAAAAAAGACATTAATAGACACATGACACACTTCGGCCATTGTCCGCACTCATTCACACTGATTTGGTGACAAATGTCTTCGCATTAATAACCAGCAACACTCGCACAAAAAGAAAAGAACCAGGTGTCTTCGGACGTCCACGTAACGGTCAATTATAGACATATCATAAAGCACTCCTAATGAGGCGACATTTATCTCACCGGAACTAGTGAAAGACTCGCGCTATGGGGTGGCGCGTCCAGCCAAACGCAAACAACTATTTATTATAGGCACCTCTACACATCACCAGGATGTTAAAAGTGCAAACATTAGTTTTTATCGTTGGGATAGTATGGTGTGAGCACATTAGAAACATTGTCCCTCGAAAGAGGGTATTCCGGGGTCCCGTACGTGTACAAAAGGGTAATTCCTTTGCGATAAATTAAAAACAAACCCTCCCGACCGGTGTATGCTGGATTTAATCGACTGACCATATCCGATTACGTTTTAAGTAGTCAAGAATGGTTGTTATCTGCGTGCGGGTCGTTTACAGTGCACACACGTTGCTAGAAATGGCGAGAAACACGTGGGTTGAATAAATTTTGTAAATTACATAACCTAATCTACAAAATAGGTTAAATATAGGTTAAATCAAGTAGCGCCATCTATGATTTTGTGGAAAAATTAAATTAATATTTAATTTAGCTTAATGTATGATTCGCCGAGGTTGTAAATTAGATTTTGTTGTGAAATATGAAATGTTTGCGGGTTATTTTGCTTTTTGCTTTAGTTTTACACATGTGCACGGATATAATGTATGCAGACGTTTTATGACGAGATATGAATATAAAGCGCGGCATTAAACGGTGTGAAGGTGTGTTTTCGGGGGGCAAATATGAATTTCGCACGAGATGGCATAATTTACGGAAATGTCGCCTTCGATTTGCATAAGAATGCAAACGACGTGTGCGCCCAAGCAACATTTGTAATTCATTTATTAAATAAAACGACATCACATGAATTATTCATTATTAAAATTAAATATTTTTAAGTTTTTATAAAAATTTATACAAAACCTGTGTTATTTTGGATTTTTGCTAGTACAAATTGAATAAATATGTGGTGTCGTTGCGGAATCGCTTCCGCATGTAAATTCCGATGCGAATTTCAAATTCAAACGCAAATCGCTGGCCATTAACTGGTCGGCGAAAAGTACTAGGAGAGAACTTGGGTGTTAATGCGAGTGGAAAAAGTGGGAATGCTGTACGAAACGGAAAAACTCAATATCAATAAGGATGCGACGTGCGCGATGTCCTGAGTCCTCTTCTGTCTTGAGACATTACGCGTAATGACCTGCGCCATCAAGGCACCAACATAAACCATTCTCGGCGAGGAGGTCCGCGCGTCTCTATTTCGGTTGCGTAATGCGCGGAATTCATCACCCGGCGCACGGCGCGGCGCTAGTCTTTTTTGATAACGCGCTTCCGGGGGTCTCGGGCGTGCGTTAGTTCCGCTCGGTCGCCTGCCTAACTGGATAGAACAAATTACCGAATGGCTTTTCGCCGAAAAGCTTTCCACCAAGCTCTTGTCGTCTACGTCTAGTTTAACTTCCACCACCATGCATGCAGTGAGTGAGTGAGTGCTATTAACAAACAAAAATACCGGTATTTACCGAAAACCTATTTGCTTCGTTTAGTATTACATTAAACCGGTTTTGAATAATCATTACGTTTGGTGCACGTGTAAAACACAACTTGATTGCGTTCTCGCGTGATTTGAATCGTCGCACGATGCGTATTCGGAATTAATTCGACTTAATGCGCATTGTGCACAAGCCTACGAGCATAATCGCTCTCTTTGCAAACACGAAACTCAAGCAGGAAAACAGGATGTTTATACTTAATGCCTATATTGATATAAAACAACATGCACGCATGCAACACAACTTTGTTTAAGGTGGATATTAGTCAATTACGAGCGTTTTTCACTGTTTCGCTTGGTAAACTCTTGGTAATCTTGATGTTTGCTTTGTATGCGAGGTGTTGGGATGGTTGTTTTTATATTTGGATTGCAATTTGTGCTAAGTAAACATGAAATTATGGAGTTGTGTGTTGCGTTATGAATTTGTCACAGCGCGAGGGCGATTATCGCACCAATTTCGTTTTATTACGGCGATTTTCCCCTTATGAGGAAGACGCACACTGTAAGATTCTTATCACACTATCACTCTATCACAATATGCAATAATTCATCGCGTTATGTTGTGTTCAATGCGTGTTTTTCGCATTTTTTCTCATCGTTTCTCTGTTTTTATCTTTTGTCATTAGGAAAAAATACATAAAACATAAAATTAACCTCAAAATATTGACATTTACTATGAGGGCGCCACTTGTATGAAAAAATAATTGTTTTTTGTCTTAAATATCTTTTGTCATTAGAAATAAATGTATAAAATACAAAATTAACCACAAAATAATGATATTTACTGATAGGGCGCCACTTGCATGTAAAGATAAATGATTTTGGTCTAAAATATCTTCTATAATTAGTAAAAAATACATAAAATACAAAATTAACCTCAAAATATTGACATTTAGTGAGAGGGCGCCACTTGTAGGCAATAATAACTGGTCTTGGTCTAAAATAGCTTTTATCCTGAGGACAAAATACACAAAACATAAAATTAACCTCAAAATATTGACATTTACTGAGAGGGCGCCACTTGTACGTAAAAATAACTGATTTGAGTCTAAAATTTAGTTTCTATTATTACAGCTCGTAAAATTATGGCTTTGTTAGTTGCAGTTGAGCGAAAAGTTCATAAAGCGCTCGTAAATCTATCGCGCCCATCGATTCTTCCGCCCGACTGTTTCAGATTCGTATTCTGAATTCAAAATATAAAGTTGAGCACAAACTCAGCATCCTGCGATACAATGAAACTTTGTAGAAGCTTTGGACATTTCGCAATAATTTCATTTTGCGTCGTGCGTCGTAATTCAGCACCCGAGCGAAATGTAAATGAGCGAATTTATTACCCTTAAATTTAATATTTATTTGGCATATTTGGTACGCCATTAAAGTGTTTTTGCTTTAGATTTATGCGCGCACAACGTAAATTGCCACTGTATGGTAATTATAATTTCAAAGTACGACGTTTTTCTGTTGTTTTGTGTAATCCTGCTTTGTCTGGAATGGACTAATAATAATTATATCGTCTACATAACACGCATAAAGATGTAACCCTTTTAGTGGCGTGGAATTTCAGCACTGATACAAGCCACTCGGCGTGTGCACTAAGTAGAAAATATGAGTTTTAAGAAAAAGTAGTTTTGCAGTCAGCGCATGGCTTTGTCTCGCTGCGAAAGGATGTGCAACCTTTCGATGGAGATTTGCTGCGTTTGTGCATTATTCTCGTGGCGTGGCAGCGGCGCCGTAATAAAAGCGGCTTTACGCGAGATTGGCTTTTAACGCAAGCCGCGCCAAAGAGATAGGTACAAAGAATTAACTAAAAGCTTCTGGCGTGTGTGTGGCGCAAATTACGGCACGTCGACGCGCAAACGAGAGCACATTGTTCACGTGACATGAACTCAAGATGCTGGGAGCAATATGATCAATAGTGTCCGACCAAATAAATAAATAATTAAATTTTTAAACTTTTAAGGTATAAAAACATGAAATGCACTCGAGCGTGCGTGTTTAACACGCTAATTTGTAGATCGTAAAATATACACAGCACTTTAATTGCGGTGATAATTAATTAATTATGATTTTTAAGCAAATTACATGCTCATTCAAGATGAGATGTTTTATCTTGATTATATACAACATATGATTAAATTTTAAACAATCACACAGGTAAATTTAGTCATAAAAACGTGAATTTTGCTTTTTGCAATTAATTATCATGATAAAAGTCTTAAAAGATTAAAGACCGAATAAATTTCTTCACCCTAAAGTAGCTATGGATTTGTTAAAGTCTTGTAATATTCAAATAAGACAAAAATCCACAAAGAAATTCACCCGTCGAAAGTAAGACGTACTTTTACTTTATCTTTTGAAGGAATTTTGTATTTTTATCCAACTTTGCGAGTTCATTACATTCGTGCTCTTCATTTAGAATGGAATGCACAAAAGACGCGCAGAAACCAAGGGGATGCGCGTGTATTTTTTGCTCGTGGGATTAAATTTTACATGCGGATTGACAATAACAATATAGGTTTCCGCTTATGTGTACGCAGGAAGAGAAAGAACAGCGGTGAGCGATGCGCAACGCGAACAAAAATGCCTTTGATGTTTATCTGTATATTAAGAATAATAAGAAGCGGAAATGTAATAAGTAAGCAGTGTATGTGCATGTTATAGGTCTACTCTTTTGGGAATTATCTTTTCATATCAATTTTCATTTCGTTTTTAGTATAAATTTTAATTTTTTTTCAAATGAAAATTTATAAAACTTACCATGGGGTTGGGGTGATGATAACACAAACACTAATTACACTAATTTTACTAATTGTTCATAAATTTTTAACTGGGACCCTTGAAAAACACACGCACTCCGCGCGCGGATTCAAGAAAACTGAATTGCAATGTAGCAAATCGGTGTGCAATCGGCGCAGTGCGAGCGAAATCAACAATAACAAAGTCATTGTATTTGACCGATCGGCCAGGCGCAAGCAAGAATCTTTGATTACTGCGCCGATTCGGCGTCTTATCTTATCTAAATATTTGTGTTACACGTCTAATTTTGCAGTTTTAGCACTCTTTACAATTTTACATTATATTCATTTTTATTTATTTTATATTTTGCTACACAAACCTAATATTTTATTAAATTAACGTAATCAACACTCAGTATATTATTATTTATTTCAATTTTACAATTTCTCTGTCCCACAGTGTATTTTTATCACCATACATTGAAAAATTGATTTATTTTAATTTATATCAAACAAAGAAATATTAAAAACACTAAAATTCTAAAAACGGCAAGAATTGTAAGTTCGAATGTTTTTTAATGGCACTCGTAGATTGAGATAACTGGAATTGTCTAGCTCTCAAACGTATAACTGTTTCCGGCGAATAAATCTATTTGCATTGCAATTATGAAATCAGGCGTTAAGACATCGCGTTTCGCTCGACTCGTTAGGCCATTTCGGGGTGTGCGCTGCGTCTTCGCCAGGGGGTAAGCTTTCCTACAGGATGTAGTCAAACATTAGCACGCGTCGCTCTTTAAATATCGCCGGCAATAAAGGGCATTACTTTGATATACATTTATTTCCATCGACAAACAACGCAAAACAAAACTGTGATCGATAAAATTTAGCATAACTATCATTCACATTAGTAATAATAACAGCACATTAATTGAGAGTGATATTAAGTTTATGGCAGATACGACAATGGAATATTTCAACGCGAAGTTAATATTTGGATTTGGATGTAAATGTGATTTGATTAGCCACAAAACCATAATAGTCCAATCGCGATTACGCTAAAATCCAAAAGGATTAAATCCACAATTATTACAAATACTAAATTTACACAGATACAGATACGTCAAAAACAGTATCATATTTTTGTGGGCTTCGTCTGGTATTGATCTGGATGATGTGTGCGCGTCGGGATTAATTGCTCGGTCAGTTGCACCTTAATAATTTAGCAAATTCGTGTGTGAACGCAAATGGGGATTTGCATGCGCTTGCAGCACGCGTTCGGTTTTAATTATCCAAACATTCACGGTCGAAGAGAGGCGACACATGTACCCCGAGGGTTGAGTCCATCAGGATTATGAGACATACTCAAGTCTCATCCGGGTTGTCAATTACAGACGCAGTGTTTCTTTTTGCGTTTGTGGATGGTCATCAACAGGTTAGTAGAGTGCGCTACCAACGTGAAATGGGTTGCCTAAAGAGATTTATGTAGAGTGTGTGTATTGGATATGTTTTAATCATTTTAATGGCCTCGACAACGCACAGCATCGAGGAAAAAGTGCGGATGGATGAAAAAATAAAAAAGAAAAGAGGTTTATCTCGCTGTAGAGAGAGATTTGAGAGCTCGAGGGCGCAAATGCGAAAATATGAAAAATTTACGAGCGGATAATTCGCGAGCTTTCCACGAAATTGAATCCAATTCTTTTGCTCTTACACTAAGCCTTCTGTTTTTACTGGATGCGAGCAGTTTATTCATGGTTATAATCTTTGCTTCGTATATTTTTTAATGCAAAGCAATTACTTACACAAAAAAATGAAATAAAACGCAAAAACAATTTTTTTCTTTTTTTGATATTTTTAGTTAGGATTCTGTTGGCTTATATATCACACCCGAGGCAAATATAAACACGCACGGATTCCTTAACGATCATCCATATTACGGCATTCCTGGTTCAGGTCCAGCCGGAAAGTAATCCGATCTGGACAGGATTGAGTTACGTCCTTACACCGCTCACCCCAATTGTCCGCGTGTGTGTGTTGCTTGCATTTTTCTTCTCTTCGGCAGAGACTCACTTCCCGAATAAACGAAAAATGTCATTAGAGTCCACGGCATCGCATTCAATTAGATTAGTCCTGTCACACACACCAGATATTTGTTACCGGACCATAGAACACAAAAAATAAATAAAGAAAAAATACTAAGATAACAAACACAAAAAATAAACACAGAGTGTAATAATTTGTATGACTGTGAGAGATAAAGATAATTTCGTAGATAAATTCCTCGCCAAAAATGAAGAGTAGTGTGAAAATCATTTGTTCCCCCTCGACCTACACTCGGCTTAATCAATCCTCAGTGAAAATGTCCTGATATCTTTGATAACAATACTCTTGACGCTGTATTATTACACAACACAAAAGTTTTCTGCATTTCTAAGCAAAAGTTGATTGCGAAAGATTACTGGAGCGAATATTCGAGGATGACAAATAGCTTTCGGGTTTTTTTCGGGTCCTGCTGGCGTACAAAACAAAAAATAAGCGCAGAAGATCGAAAACATGTTGAAAAGTTAGGCGCATCCGTCATCCTTATCTGGCTGTAAATTTTCACGACCAATTTCCATCCGAAGAGGAAAGAAGAGGTGCGAAAGCTCATAAATTACAACACCCACCCCCAGTGGAAGGACAACAATTACAAAAAGCTGTTGCTGGTGACCATTCGGAAGAAAACTTCTGCTTTTGTTCACGGTTCACTCACAACGAATGAAAATGTCATCATAACAAATAAAACTCAATCTTAACCCTATAATACTCTTATTTTAATGTTATACACTTATCAAAATATTAAATTTTCTTTAAAGGTTAAGGTCTGAAGCAAAAAATATTATATGATAAGAACCGATAAGTGCTTTTATTTATAACGTGCTAATATAATTTACGCGTTTTGATCGCACATAAATTTATGCCAAGTGGACAGCACAATAAAAACTAATTTACACTACAAACCAAGGGGTTTTCTTCGCGCATCCCCTTTTGAATTTGTAAGCGAAAAGGAAAACTTGTGTGTGTCGCCGGCATATCAATTTCGCATTACCGAGCATTATGGAAAGATCTATCACCGAAAGAAATTGAATTGTCGCCGGGGTGTTTTGTCCCCTTTTTTTTCGTCACGCTTGGACTTTGAGTTTAGAGCTGACCCTACAATAAAACTTCAAAAGCTAGGCTAAGGGGCGACCAGATATCGGCACGATGACACTTTTCAAAAGCAATTTTACACGGCTCATATGTCCGCGTCAACGTAACTAGATAACTTGATGGTCAAAAAATCGAAAAACGAAAAAAATGCTTTATTTACGATTTCAGCCGGATGCGCAGTGAAATAAAAGTAATTTCCACTATTTTACAGTTTATTGAGTGTATAGAATACTGAATTATCAAGAAAATTTGTATTTAAGCTCCGCCTACTAATATAAAATACATTGGCATGTTTGGCGCATGCGTATTATAACATAGGCGGAGCATAAAAGCACATTATAGGAATAATTCCCTATATTTTATATTCTTCTATAATTGTTTTTTACACTCGTCAATAAAATCACCCTTGGCGCAACGTGGCACTGAAGCAGTATCGAAATTTATCATCCGAAAATTATATTCACGAGCGCGCAGAGTGCGCCAAATATAATTTCAGAAACAAATAAAATCGGCTTTTATTCCGCGATATTCTTTACTGTTACGAGTACTACATTCGTCGCGGAAATAATTCCGTAATGTATCATTCTCATTTTCATCTTGCACGTCACGTTTAGTACGCACATAACCTCTAATGCAATTTATAGAAAATTTTATTTCATTTCTTCGCGAAATCTTATTGCGTTGCTAGTACCTCATTTCGTAAAGCCGAAACAAAACATAATCGCATTTTATGACGAATCGCGCATTGTGGCAATTAAAAGTTTTGAAAAACAAGCCTCATAAAATTGATGCAAGCGTTAATTAACCACGCGCCGACACAATCATAAACAATTTCATTGTTTTTCATTCTTTAATTGATATAATTCAAAGTATTACAGTGTTGTAATATGAAATCACTTTAATTACGTGTGTAATGTATAGTATTCAACATTGTAAAAACATAAATCGTAATTAAATATTTTAATTTAAAAGCCTCGTTTTGCAATTATTTTAGATGAAAAATTTATCCACGCTGCAGGTTTTTCAATATGCGCGGCGTTTATTTTGTATTTTAGGCTGGCAAATGAAATATTATTGTTGTAGTTGTAAAGGGTAGCGTAGATAAATTGGCGGTGTGTAAATGTAACTATTTTGCATACGTGTGAGTAAATAGATTCAGGCATTCAATGCTTATAAAAAATGTATGCCATCAGTGTAATGCACGATGCGCGAGGTGAGGGCCTCGATTGATGTGTTCACATCGATATTTTCATAGAGAATACCTTTATACCCCGTGGATAAATAAAATTTGGTCATTAAATTGTTTTGCGTCAGGTTTTCTCAGGTTTTGAGACGCAAAAAGTGATATTTTAAGCACTATGGCTCAAAGTGGTGAGTAAAGTACTTTAGTCACGGGTATTAGTCACGGGGTGGAAACTTTGTTAAACACGGAAGAAAAAACTCACGTTCAGCCATTTAATACTGAATATACTAATACTAATGACTTATATTTATAATTTCCACAAGGTATAATGATTTTTATTGTAGTAACCGTGTGGACACATACTTGTCCGATGATGAATAGATGAAAAATGCGAAATTAAAACAATAAAAGTGCGTTTGTGCTCGAGAGTGTCTTTTTTTTTCAATGTTCGCCCGATTGACGACAATATTTATACGTTATCGTTTATCATCGCCCCTATTACGGGGTGCTCAGCGACCACTCTGCATTCACCTCTGATATGCGCATCTAGTTATGCAAAACGTTGATGGCGGATGATTTATCAAGTGTTTCACAACAGCGTAAACTAAATTACATCTATTATATTATCACCGCGTATTTTTTGAGGATTTGCATAATGATATGCTATGAATTTCAATAGAATAAACCTTAAAAAAAGTTTTGTTTAAATTTGTAATTTATTTTAAATTAAAGTGCAGAAAGTAATTTTTATAATGCACCCGATATTAATTCGCATTCTTTCGTGGAATTTCCGACGTTAAACGCGCGCAATTCGTGGGCTTACATTTTCGTTGAAAAACCACAAAGCTATGACGAATTGTGACTGCACTCCACTGAACTCGCTAAAAAATGAAGATGTGTTATTCTACGAAATTTTTCCTACGACATAAATTTGTATTCTTAGCAAAAAAATGAAAAAATAAAACGAAAAATGCGCAATGCAAAAGCATCGCATGCAAAGTTGTGTTAATGAATTGGAGTGGCACTAAATTATTTCGCGTTGATGGTAATTAATGAAGCAGGGCAAAAAGCACACGGAATGAAACCTAACCCAGTAGAAAATAAATTATGCACTTGACAGATTGCTAATTTATAATTACTTCATTTAAATGCAATATATCACATATCTATGAGTAAACTTACAAAGAAAACTAAAATTTGCATAGAAAATATTACAAGTAGTTAAGATAACCTTACTTTATGAATGCAAAATGATTATTTTTAACGCTGGCAATTTTCTTCCTCCAGAAGCCAAAAATAAAGGTTATGTTCGCGATATGAAAATACATGCAAACAAATAAATATCGAGATGATTTCGTTTCTTTGTTGCCCTCCACATTCAGTATTCCCAGCGGACTACGACGTATCCCAACCGATCCCTAATCTAAGACACGATGCGTCGTAAAAATCCTCCACTCTAGGGGATGCTCTCGAGTTGCGAAACGCGTAAAATCGTTGCGTGCATTATAACACCACAATCAGCCTTAAATTGGATGCAAAAAATAAAAATAAATTCGATACGGGTATCAATAGTGCGGTTGCAAAAATATCCAAAAAAGGACAGTAATAAAATCTAGGACTTTGATAGATTTGCGATGATTTACGATTTGGTTTATATTTAAAACAATTTTATTACTCTCAACGTATTCTCGACATTTTATTGATTCGAATGCGTAAAATCAAACTTTATACGTGCAGGCACACTCCTTTCATGTTTGTCAACAAACAACAATAGGTTTACGAGCGATTTGATTTCAGTTGACATTGAAATAATAAGGGTTGTAATACCTGAAGTAGTAATAAACATCCCTTAAAAGTAAAACTTATGAGAAAATGACTGAATTAAGGGTTGCACGCTAGTAAAACCAAGCAAAAAGTAACGATTATCATTTTTCCACTCTCTGTAGTCTATAAGGGTTGTAGTTGTGTGTGTGAATAGGGTGCTAATACTGAAAAATCGTCCCAGACTGTTTGGTTCTGTTCTAGCTCCGATTGACACTGATGCATCTCGGATGCGCCAACGAAATTAACTTAATGAGTCGCATTTACTCGACAGCACCCCCTAATTGAGAGATTGCACCCTGTTGAAAATAAATTGCACGTAAGGGTGGTGTTCCCGAGTGACACTTGACACTGTATTCCACTTGACGTTCAAAATAGACTAATGGAATTAACAAAACATAACCTAACCCAACATAAATTTGCCGGCATCTTGCACGTTTGTGGTTTTGACTATATGCAACCCAAAGACCAGCTTCCCTAGTTGCGAACCTAATTACTGGAATTAATCGACATTAATTATGCCGCCCCTTCGTCGCGATGACCAATTAATAAGCTCCAGCGGCCGTTTTCGTCGCGTTATACCCTCCACGCATTGATTTATCATTATTGTTACATTGTAGTAATCCCACCGCGTATTGTTTATTATAAATCGCGCGGCACCGCATGTGTGAGCCACACATCATTACGCCAACTCGGCAATCCCATTATTTTCACGTGCATGAACATAAATTTCGTCGATATAAATTGATCTATTACAAGATTATCGCCGGTGTAATTAATCTAGCTTTAAACGCACTGTATACTTAATAATAAAATATGCATGCGGCTATTAGTGCCGCATTAATAATGAAATTATACGAGTCCATTAGTCGGAATATAATAAAAATTAAAATTTCACTCGTAAATAAATTTTATACAATGTTACACAAACTATACGCGCAACATTGTATGATTTAGAGCTAGGATAGTGAAAATAACATTTGCGTTGAGGGTGAACTTTACGCTTGCACCTTTTAAATTAAATGCGCTGAGATTATCTCGGCGAAATTTTACTAGGGAAATTGATGGTGATTGAAACTTGCGCACTAACCTTTCACCTATTGACTTTCTTCCGGGTTTACGCGCTTGGCGTTTATCTAAACTCGTAAACTGATACATTGTGTAATGAAGATCGCAGCGATTCGGAATTTAATTATTTATTGACAGTTTTGAATCGCGTGCGCGCAATCGAAATAAATTCAGATGTGCTCTGTCAGCGAGTATTAGTTCCGTTCAAATTACTTTTTGATTTACTGCTTGTATCAGCGCGCCAGTTTATGGAAATCTATGCGCGTTTTTCCAATGTCGACTCCTGGATTATTTATTCGCCGAGTTTATCTTGGCGACGCGGAAGTAAATACGAAGGCGCCGGCGACGCTGTAAAAATCAAGCGTAGGGGTGGTCGACACCTTGTTATATGCGACGACAACTCCGCGACGACTATTTACTTGCGTTTTATTATCGCCGGAACAAAAGGATTGCGCTACCGAAATTGCGCTTGCAACAATTCCACGTGGCGGTGTATTACTCTGTCAACTTGCTCGTTATTGCTTTAGTTTTAAAACTAGCATCGTTATAGTTTAATTTTCTTCATTCGAACAAACTCACTACGGCACAGATACTTTGTTTGGAATTTATTGCTTTAAACGAAACATTTTCGCTTTATTTTTAAAATAGATGAAAATATTATATTAAGTATCAAGTGTGCTAAACGGAAGTTTTAGTCACGGGATTGATTGAGAGCGAGCGTTTAATAAATCAAGTGTTTAATAACGTTTAGCCACGTGATGCTTATTTACGATATTTTTTTTACTTTCACTTTATTTCCACGTTATTTCCATGTTTCGTGCTGCATCGTAGGCAAATGCGCAGGCGCAAGCTCCACCCCGTGACTAAAGCCCGTGACTAAAGTATTTTATTCACTGCTGTGGCCTTCTATGACTAAAAAATCACTTTTTGTGCTTCAAATCATGGAAAAACTGAAGTTTTAAAGATAAAAGTAGAAAAAATATTGTTTGTACTTTTTAAAAAAGATACATTTTTTAAATAGCATGTTAAAGTCGAATGTATAACACTCCCATGAAGATAGTCAACAAGTTTACGACTGTTTCGCATTCGTTGCGAATCTAAATCAATGCGAAACGCGAAAATCATAAACAAACTTCCTGCTCCTCTTTGTGCGCATTTTTTTAATCCATTAAAAAATGTTTTCAATCTCAAATGATATAAAGAAAACAATAGATGTGTTTATGTGCTTCTGTTGCGCGGTTGCATTTAATTTTCTTTTCGCTCCTTTTATTTCCCCGACGCTATTTAAACATGGCGGCGTGGCGGCGCATAATGACGAATAAAGCAAATGAAATTTATTCGTCCTAATAAAACGTTGCAATAAACCGCGCTGGTGAGCGCGCAGGCTAATAAAATGAAAAGAAATGCACGAAAAATAGATATCGCATGCTTATGAGCCATAATAATAATTAAAAAATTCCCTGATGATAAAAATAATACGCTTTTGCAATATGCACCATCAAGGGGTGGGTTTTGTGGGTTTAAATTACAGCATCGAATTTTTTACAGACTGATTATCATCGCATCGTACAATGTCAACATATTTTTCTACTTTTAACGCGGGAAGGACTAGTTTTAATCCTTGTGTAAGTAGTTAAGCGTTACAATTAATTATTCAGATTCGTATTCGTAGGTATGTGCATTGTTGCTCATGAATAATTTAACAATTAGCTTGGCGCATGGCGAAACGTTCCAATTATGAAAATCCGGCGTGAATAATTCAGGGTTAATTCGTGACGCTTTTCACTTGTGATTACACTTGGAAAAAAGTATGGCTAATTTAAGGAAGAAAAATGATTTCAATACCAAATAGTTTTCTTATTTGTTTAATTTCTTAAATTCTTTATTCATTTACAACCCTTGCTTTAAAAAACGTTTTTTTGTTTATGAAGTGTCAAAAACATGAACACTTACGAAAACAAAAAAAACTAAATTCTTTTTATGCGCGCCGAAAAGATTAAGACTAATTATACCTTGTTCGAAAGTTTGCTACCCTTTAGAAACGCAACCCCTAGGCGACTTGGGTGCCACCCTTCAGAGAAGAAAAGAAAAGTTACGAGTTTACTCGATGGCTCGCCATCAAAAGGCATAATTCCTTCTGACGTCTTAAATGTCTTAAATTTTACGCTTTCTTTTTTAATTCTTTTATTTATAAAGGCGAATAGCGGGGTGGGAAATAAAAACTCGCATTTCTAATTATAGGAGTCTCCTTAACAGCTAACGGGATTAGCATTATTACGATTAGGAGCAAAGAAGACGATTTATGCAAAGCAGTGAAATGGACTTGGTAATGTTCACAATGTTTATTTGCGCGCAATTAAATTTTTCATTGTTTGCTGGAAATTTTGACGTAGGGTTTACAGGGAACGTACTTCAAGGTCAAAATTGTTGAAACTAATAGTTGTTAGTTGTAGTTTTGAGGTTTAACATAAATAATATAAAATTTTATGAAAATCGGTCGGTAAATAACAAAGTTATTGTTAAAACAAATTTCTTTCTAAATAAAATTAGTTTTAACGTGTTTATATGCAAATAAAACTAATATAAATATTAAAATTTTCATCACTAGCTGCAGTTAAAGATAATTAGAATAATTAAACTCCTAAACATGTAATTTGTCACATTTCTTATCAATATTTGATAAGATATGTCCACGAATGAATTTATGACCGGTTTAAATATTCAAAGATAAAACCCACACTCGTAAATAATTTTTTTGGTCATTTTCAATATAAGACATTAAAAAGTCAACACGTGAAGATTTATAATTAGAACGCACCTACGCTGACAGCAATAAAAGCGAATTTAAAAGCGCAGGTGTTGTGAGGTTGAGGCACTTGGAGTTGTTATAGGTTAGGATTGGCCGAGCGCGCGGCCGCGCACACGTTCCCATTGCCAATACGGTAATTAATTACGACGATTTATTGTTAAATATTTTATGAGCCGCTAACGTAATTCCGATAGTGCGCACGCCACAATTTTACAACTGATTCGCATGCGAACACACATACATAACCACACACGTACACTACCAGAGTGCATAAAGTTGATTTTCATCCGCGCTCTGACGGTGAATTATTGTGCAACTCCATCTAGAGACTCGAGAGGCTATAGAGTTTCTAGTGTTTTGCGATTTATGCATTTATTCTAATGCAATTACACGTAATTGTGGGGTAATTGCAAACGCTAATGTAATTTCCATACGAATAATTGATTCGGATAATATATAAACTCTGATTACATAAAATCGCATTATTTGGCTGAGATTGCATTAAAAGATAATTAAAAATTTAAGATGACTTTAATTAAAGATAACACAGATGCGAACAACATCTTAGTAACTTACTGAAAGAGTTTTTACTTGTATTGCTTGTATTATACAATTGTTGGAGTGTCGTCGCGATGTCGCGACAAAGGTACAGCGAACTGCTCCCAATTCCCGACTTATATCCAGAGGTTACAATTGTAGACATTCCAGACTGTCGCCGGTCGCCGCTCCAGGCGCACGGCACTCGTAAACTCGCCTGGAGAGCGGGATTCAGCGACGCGTAACAAAGGAAGCTAAAATAACATCATATACCATCACAACATTCTGCGCACGTGGAGATAAACTCTATAAACGAAAACTGTGCTTCCAGTGTTGATGATAAACACTTATAATTTTCCTTGAACCAGCTTATTCCATTTGGTCAATTAACAGGGTGTATATTTAAGTAAAACTCATGATGATATAAAAATAGTACCATGTAGGGTTTCTAGGGTCATCAGTTCTAGGTAAAATTTTTTAAAACAAACTTTACTATTTTTTACTTTTGAGGTCTTTGGAGTATTGTACAAAATTTGGTGTAAATCGGTTGATAAATATTTGAGTTATCAATAAAACAAATTTCTATCCAAATTGCTTCACTTATTCTCTGTCAACAGTGTATAATTTCAATATTAGTCAATGCAGGATGTATTACTGATGATTTATGTGAACGTTCACACATGTTTCATCACATTTTCTACAAATTGCCGAAGAAAATGAAAGAAAAAACTGGTTATTATTTGATTACGTTATTCCTGAAGAATTTCTCTTACTGTTCCCGATACAAATTGCCCACTTTGTACGGAAAACTCATGCGAGAAATACGGAAAACACGAAAAGTGTTAATCGAGTTTTTTTTCCTATAAATCATCATTAAATATGAAGTAAGTTTATTCACGGAAAAACCACCGTCCGAGTTCAGAAAGTCACGAACCTTATCACGAACCCGCATCATGATTGGCTTTCAAATCACAATCACGCTATGGGACAATTATTGTGGGAACTATACCAGTTTAAAACAAAACGTTCGGATTTAATTCTGAAATGATCAACTATGATGTGAAATTAATGACAGTACAATCAATAAATGTTTTTAAATCTACGAATGTGTAATGATGACAAACGCAGTGGGAGTGCGTTATTTTCGCATTTGTGCAATATTTGTAAAACACGAAATATTAAGCTGGTGTTGTGCACGTTTGGCATTTGCAATTTGTGTAATTGTATGTGGAAAAATGTGCGTTTAATATGCCGCGCGCTGTCGTTAAAGTTGTCGTTTGTCGGAACGCGTGCGTAAATTTTATTCATTTATGCGGACGAGGCGCGCTCGCAGTGCAAAAATGTTCCATAAAGTAATTAACTATTGCAATTTCAATTAATCATTATTCGATTAAGCAATGATTAAAACTAAAAACAGTGCCTACATCATATTATATTTTATTTGGTTTGATTTGCACAAATTGCAACAAAACTAGATAGAAATTTCTTTTATGAATATCATCAAAGTTTATCAACGAATTTTCATCAAATTTTGAGAATATATTCTTAAACCTCATAATTATATATTGGTAAAGTTATTTTATTAAAATTTAACCTAGAAATAGGTTCCCTAAAAACCCTACATCAAATTTTTGAAGAAAAGTTAAGTAGAAAAAGAAAAAAAGTGACGTGACATTGATGACGCGTAGAAATTTCGATTTCGTATAACAAAACAACAATAGGGTCGTCCTAGAAAATCGTTTGCCAAATGTGCAGTTTGTACGTTTGTAGTATTCCGTACTGACATGATGTCATGGTGTCAAGACCCAGGCGTCGAGGGTGCGAGCAGGGATAATTTATTTCAACCCCGGTTTTGCCGCCTCCGCTAAACGCCGTCATCCAACTGACTGCATATTTCGCCCGAGTGCCGCGCATTCGATTTAAGTATCTACTCAAAGACGAGATCATATAAAACAAATCGTAATCGAACGTCAGGTCTAACTCTACTTCTTCCCGTTGTTTATTGGATCTCGTAAGAATGTGCTCGTAAATTTTATGTTATTGATTTCGTCCCAAGGATCTCAATCAAAGAGGAAGCCATGAACAAAAGCGACCCCATCATCACGGACACATTTGCCATCGCAAATACAAAGCGATGATCTTAATGACTCATTTGATTATCATATCGATGAGCTAAAATCGCCATAAATGTGATTTTCGGCGGAATATTCATGAGTAGGCAACCAATAAAACCAAACTCGTGATAGATGGCGTTGGGAGCGGATAAAATAATAACGAAATCAAAATAATACCCATAAATATCCGTAATATACATAATCTGTGTGATGCGGCATGCAGGACCCTTCTCGTTGGCTTTGACTTCCGTTATCTACCTCCCTTCGTAAACTTGTTTTCCTCGCGTACGAATTTCGTGCGCCGCAGACCTAATGAAATTCTATGAGCCATGGCGATGAAATATAACGCCGACCGTTTGCATCTAGACGACGCACAAGTGGAGTGGAGCAGGAAGGCGCAAACGACAAGCAGCCGGATTTGAGTGTCGATTCGCGCTCGCAGTAAACTCTCCGAGGATTGTACGCACGTCGTTTCTGTAGCGATTCCTCCCGAGAGTTCTAATATCGAATCAAAGACGTTCGTCGTTCAAGTGCATGGCTATACGCAGCATAAGGACCCAAGAAGCGCCCATCAAATAATCGTAAAACACTTTACACAAGACAAGACAGATTTCTATGTTCACTCAAGTGTTATGACATCTTCCTTTATTCCGGAACGTATGTTATTCTGACTTTTATATATTTTCAGCGAAAATAACAGATTTTTTGATGTTTTATGCTTTTTGTGGTGATTAGGTTGATATAATAGAAGGATTATGGAATTATCTTTGCTTCCAATTTGTTTGGTCTCTTATTTCGATGATATCCTGCACGCAATTAGCGAAAAACGTGTCCTGCCTGCTCAGATCAATTTTTATGTCCATATAAAGACAAAAAACATGATATAATCTTCACTAATGGACAGATTACTACCCTTGGAACTTTGATTCATCTTTCGCAATCATGTCCCTTTTAATTCTGTTGATATTTTGATGTAGGGTTTCCAGGGAGACCACTTCCAGGTAAAATTTTGCTAATATTATTATTTTATCTTATAATTTTGAGGAATAAGATGTATTCTACAAAATTTCATTGAAATCTATTGATAATTTTAGAAGTTATCACAAAAACAAATTTCTTTCCAAATAAAACTCAAAATCTTTGTTTGAAGTGGAATTTACGTTTTACATTTGGAATTTATTAATATCGACCGTCGTGCTTTGGCACAAAAATTAATTAAATGTTTTTGGGCAGCCACACACGCATGGCGCCCTTTTAATTGCTATGCAATTTGCAGATGGGACAATGAATTTATCGACGAAACGTGACATAGTCTTCGGGGATGTGTGTGTCGATCACCTCCCCCACAAATTCACAGCCACCGGCAACCGCGCACACCGCTAAAACACGCACCTGATCGAAACTGATTGATTTACTAAAGCAAAAGCTTTCATTCTGTTGTTAGGGTTGCATCCACTGCACGTGTTGCAGGCTGCAATCCGCCACCAACTCAACACTACACATTTCGCAATGCGCTTAATGAAAAGACATTCGCTTTGTCACGTCAAAACAAAAACTAAAAAAGAATGCCACCCTCAAACTGTGGTGACATATGTTAAACCCTTCAATTAAATTCTTTGTTGATTGCGTACATCTATGCACGATTAGATGATTATCGAATGTGTTTATAACACTTGTACAAGTATTCGATTAAAAAAAAAAACTAACGCACGCACGAAACGAAAAACTGATTGATGTGAAACAAGTGTGCGGATTTAAACGACCATCAGACACGGTATTTTTTGTTTGGCGTGCTGAGCAATTAAACGAAATGCACTACACTTTCACAACGAAACGAAAATCCCCATCAGTTAAATTGCGAATTGCTATGCTGTGTATTTTTTATTTTTAATTATCGAATCAACCGAGAGTGGACTTTCAAATTAATTACTTTAGACAGCGACATCTTCAGCTCACTGGAGACACTTTACTCAAAAGTAAATTTTTTATTAGAATTTAAGTTGATGTCACCTTTGAGCATTAAAATATTCCGCAATTGAATGAAGTAGTGTTCAACAGGGATTGGAATCCCACACTGTTTTAATTACCGCAGACGGAATATTTATATCCCTTATCCTTTATCGCGAGCATTAACTCGACGCCGCTATATTAATTATTATAAATCATAAACAGCACGCGACGCGAGTGGAAAAGAAGGCGCGCGCGTCCGCCATTAGCGTGAGACCTAATCAAGTTCATATTATAATTGCAATGTGCAATGAAAAACGCATCGTAAAGTGCGATAAAGGACGACAGTGCATCGGCCATCCTTTCATAACTTTGTATCTTTATATTCTTTATGTCTGCCAACTTCCAGAGACTGCGCATAATTGCTTTCTATCTTTATTAGTGGAAATTCCAATAACACCCACAGACTGCTTTTAATTTCAATTCTTTATGGGAGCAAATGGGAATCATTTGGAATTCCGACCGGGGATGGTGAACAATGGACGTAAACATTAAAATATTTAGGCGGTGGTCACGAAACGGAAGGTCTGGAGACCAAAAAAGGGTTGACAAAATTGTTTGGCACGCGAATTCGTCGAATTGAGTGGTCTTTCTGCACCCCCGCTGCGTTTGACGCAATTTTCGACTCTTTTTTTCTAAAGAACCACAAACTCTGCTTTCCGGCAATTTCAAGTGTACCTAAATAATTTCTACGCGCGCAGTATCATGGATCATAGACTGGTGATCATTTTCGTCGGTTGTCTTGATTGCGATTCCTTGTAGTAATGTAAGTTTTATGACCGTAATCTCCTGGCGTCCTAGCATAATAAATACTCGCACGGCGGGTAGCAGCGTCGTTCGAAATTACGCCCGTCTTCCTGCATTACTTACTTGGAACCGTGGAAGCTTGTCCACGCGTCCGGAAGTCGGAAGTGCCAGCACATAACAACACCCTGCGCGAGGCGTTGACTTGTTAAGTGCAGTCAAAATAAATCTTGCATTCAAAACAAAACACCAGTGTTGACACGACGTTTAAATTTTAAGGTTATGGTTGAAATTCTAACCACAATTAACGCGAATACAAAGTTTTCTTTTTTGAATAGATTTCTATTATGAATTTAAAATTTTATTGCTTCCAATCGATTAACTCGACTTAATACCCAATAACTAATATTGACTTTTCTATTGACCCTAAAATATCTCCAACAGACGCATCTCTAATACAAACAGATACAATTTTTGAATTTCGAACAGGTGTGCAGATTAATGCATTCTGCTTACCTGTGTGCGTGTGATTCATAACTAATTCGAGTATTATCATATTCAAGGGGTGCTTAGAGATAGACGCCAATAAAACGGAAGGGCATACGGTGGAAAACAAGGTAAAAGGAAGAGGGGAATATAAAATGGAGGAAGTGCCTAATACTCCATCTGTTGTTACAAACATATGACACGTTATTCAATTTCAAACTTATTTTTATCCAAAAAAATAAAATTTTGACGTTTTGATCATTTCACGCTTTGATAATTACATCCCCAGGTCAATGTGATGCATCGTCGAGTTTACGATGATAGGACGACATTAAATTCCCGTCTCTTCCTGGACGCGCATTAAATAATTTAATGGCAATCCTGGTTCGGATTTTGTTACCCGGAAAATTCAACCTAAAGAAACTCAACGCAAATAAACTTTTCTTCGGTTCTTTGTTTAAAATAAAAAACAATGCAGTAGTCTATAATTTATTACTCTAAAAGATATGTCATGTTATGACTTGGTTTATCTAGCAATTAATAAATCACAGTCCAGCACACCGATTGAGATAAATAAACATTAGCTACCGCGACGTGTCTTGTCTGGTTGTCTCGCAGGTCGAGTGGTCGCGCGAGTGCATTCAGCAAACAATCATTGCTCAACTGTGCAGTTTACTGCGTCTTAAGATTTAGATAAACTTGTTTAGTGAAAGGCACCTTCTCCACTACTACTAATCCACAGCAACTTAAACTCAATTTTTTTTCGGGTTGAAAAGCGTTTTGTTTCCATGGCTGGCGATGCACAGATTGCGTGTAATTAGTGCGCAGCGATGCAATTAATGAAAACAAATAGATGTCACGTCGTTACATGAAGCACACACATTCACACACACACAGACGCGGAGTGAAATTTCTCTCCTGCTCTTGGTTGGTACGCCTCGCGGGCATGGCAGTTGCAGATCAATCAAACGCACACCGCACACAATATGCAATCGCAACTGCAATATGCATGCAATGAGATGCAATTGATAGCGTTTCGTCTGTCAATATACTACTCTACTAGTGTACTGTTGGTCTCTTCGAGGCAAAGCCGAATCGAGTGCGTGCGATTACAGTTTACATCCAGTTTGCGGTCGAGTGTGGACTTGTGGAGTTGACCACGTGTGGCATTAATAGGTTGCAAGTTGCAATATTAGCACACAGATAAACCCGCTCGTGATGGACACGAGTTGTAATCGAGGTTCGGGCGCAGCTTCTAATCCAAACTCAAGAGAGTTGAAATTGAGGTTTTGATTAAACTGTCATTTAGTGTGTATACCTAAGTTTCACTGCATGTAAAATGAGAATATTCTAGTTTCTCGTATAAATAAATAAAATTGTCTTCGAGCATTATAAGTGCCATTATTATAATAACTTGCGCACGATTTGCGACTGGTTGCGAAGGTTGTGCTGCAGCGCTTTGTTTTCACACCTGCGCTGATCGCAGACACTATTTGCTTACATAATCGTAACTTCATAATTACTATCACACCGGCGATATGCTTGTGCGTCGCAAAATGGCCCAGATTCGATCAATTTATTAGCGAATTGCGGTTTTTCATTAAAATTTACTACGTTGCGACCGCAAATGGGACCGCGTCTTTGTCGAAATCAATTTGTTACTCAAATAATGAATATATACTGAAATTATGACTCTGCTTGACATATATTGGCAGATATTTAAATCAGTGGCTTGTCTTCGACCGGCCATTAATCATTTGCTGCGCGCACGCGTATTATCGCGTTTTCAATGAGTTCATTAATAACGCCGACTCGACTAATTACAAAGTCGTGCAGAAATAAGAAGCGATGTGAAGTAATTGCAACATTTTTCATTTTCACTGCGTGGAATATAAAAATAAGTCACCAGCGTCGCTGAAATTATAGCAAAAGAACAGCAATGAATACGCGCTGAGAACTGAAGACGAAATTGTGCTCAGCACCCAATTAGTCGTGACTAGTGAACGACCCTCTGTCGACGACACCCCTTGAAGTCAGACAGTGCATATTCTGTGTTTATTTACGTTTGTCTCGCCGAAAAAATCCGAAACAAAGCGAAAAACGACAAAAATATCTGAAAAATTCTCCTCTGTTGTCTAGTTTTCTCTTTAATTTAGGGTTTTCATTAGAAAACTGCACATATACGCAAATAACGTCTTTGTCATTGATTGGAATATGTGATTTGCCTTCGAGTGCGCCTTTAAGTTAAAACTTTCCATGTATTTTCGCAGCGGAAGCTGTAAGTGCGCCAAATCGTTCGGAAGCAATTGATTTCTATGTACGTGCTCGTATGAAACATACAAACATGTAATCACAATCTCTGACAATTGAGATTTATAAAATTACAACTTTCCGATCGCTACAACGAAATTTACAAAACTTATGACGCGAAACAATTTTATATTTTACTTAAAAAATGTACATAATGCGACATCTCTGTTTTCAAATAAAAATACATACCGATAACATTTATAAACAACCAGTTTTTTTGTGTTCAATGTCGCGCACGTTGTGAACGTGAATGTTTGTTTATATTTATGCGCATATTGATATAGTGTGCATCTCTGCCGAACTATAAATCAACGCAGCTCGATAACAAAATTTGCGCGGAATATTTGTCCAATTGACTGCGCACTCGACGGGCGCCATGTTTGTTTATGTAAACACTAAACAAACACACACGCAGCGCAATTATGTGTAATTAATGTAAAACAATAATTTAATGTAAATTTTGTATGCGCTGCTCGGAAAGTGATTGAACTGCGACCAGAGCGAGCGATTTTATCATATATGCAAATGCAAATGTTGGGATTACATCAAATTGAATCAGAGGGTTTACTATGCCCTCGCCATTCGAATCTTTAGTTAAGCATGTTCATGCATTGCTGCAGTTATACTATTATGCTATTATACTATTATGGATATCGGTATCTGTGATATCGATGTCCGATGTCGTAATATGTACTTAGATCGGCTCGAAATATGCGAATGCGTGCATCGTAATGGCGGAGTACAAGAGAGGCAATTATATTTGATGTAATGCATGGCACACGAATAGTGCGTGCGTCCGCTCGTGTCTATTTGAATCAATTACGACGTAATATGCAATTCCGCACAATAACTGGATTATAAGAGATTACCGCATCGCCGTGCGCCGCGTCGCGGTTTAATTTGTGCGCTGAAATCGAATCGTAAATACGATTGCGTGTGCTTGTGCGGGATTTATGCGGCAGGTGATCATCAGGATCGTCGGAATCCTCAAAACTAAAATTACAGCGGTGTACGGTACTCTAAGAACCTTTCGAATCGTTAAATGTGCACTAAAGTGCTTCATCGTTAAATTTAGCATTAATAGTTTAGATATCGGCGTGATTTTGGCATTAAATTATTAATTTTGGTTTGTAAACCAGTTAATATTCACGATTTAATAGTAAATATTCAATATGATAAGAAATACGTGCATAAATCGAGCATTTCTACCTGAATATTGTTTGTTTACTTTTTTATCTCGCCATGTTTTATTCGCGCATCGCGTGATTTCTCAAATTCATTGATACACACACACTTTCTTTACAACTTGACAAACTGTTCTCTTATAGGTGTTTGATACGGATTTATTCCGGATAACTGCATGATTGCGACATCTAGGAGCAGTTTTAGAACTAAATTTCTGTTTGATGTGCGTGACGCATACTTGTGGATTCGCCCCTGTTTGTGTGCACGTAAAGTTGGCCTTCAAACGTGTTTCTATCGCCCACCAAATTAAACCAGATGCCGATTATAAGCAAGTCGAGAATTTAAGCAGAGATGCCGCTACTATGTACTTTTCAGAATAATATACAACTTAATTCAGTCAGTATGTCACTAAAGTAACATAATTACTCAATAACAATGCGCTTTACATCATTTTTATTGTTTCCACTTTTCTACCCCTCAAAATTTGATGATTTTTCTACTTTGTCATATAGATAATTCAACAGTGTTGCATAAATGTATTTATTTGATGCAATAATGTTCAAACCCAGTTCCCAGTTCAAACAATAAAACCCACATCCATACTTCCTTTAAAATTCTTATCTAAATGCATAATAAATATTCAATTGTCCTACAAGTGCTACGATCGTTACCGATCTGCACCATCTTCATCAAAAAGATCTCCATCTAATTCTTCTTCATTTAAATTTTGCTTAATTTGTTTGGTAATCTTTTCCCGTTCCTTTATCTCAATAAGTTCCAATACTTTGCTCTCTAACGTGAACAAATGCTCATCGTATACCTCCGGCGCAATTTGTCGCATGGCATCAGCCAGATTACAAACGTACTCAACATTTGTACCGCTAGGCCCAACAGCATCAACAATTTGAGCTGCAATTGCGTCTAAACTGGCCTCGCCAGCATATTGAAAGTTATCAGTTGTGGCAAGGTAAATAGTGATGTCAAAGGGACTAACATGATTATTCTGTGGATGAAAAAAGACGTTGAAGCGTTGATAACCGCCTTTTTCACGATAGTCTAGGTGATTGACTACATGTGGAATGTCGTCTTCAGCGATTCTGTAAGCTATGCCCCAGACTTCATCTTGCTACAGAACAAAATCTTAAAATAGTTAGAAAAACAATTCTTCAATCAACGAAGGAAAATACTACCTCATTGTCACTTTTGATTAGAGTAACAACTCGCCCAGGCTGCAATAAGAAGACATTTGATCAAGTTTTTGTCATAAAAATCAGCTTAATTACTTTTTCAGGCACTCCACGATGATCTGTGCTATGTTGATAGAATCTCCTGGAGAATCCTTTGACGCAGCCAACAAGTTTTTCTTCATAGGGAAAGTCGACTTTCCATATCAAAGAACCATAGCCAAAAATCCACATTTTAGCACCTCCAGTTCATGCCTAGATTAAATAAACTTTAAATCTCTATTAACCAATTCAGGTTTCAACCATATTCTACATCAATTCATGAATGTTGAAGAAGAGATATTTGAGTAATACACTAACCTGATTCTCCTTCACAACGTCCTCAATGATGATTACACAAACATTTAACTTACAACAAATTTTGATGGATGAAGTGGAATGAATGAATTCGTTTCAGGAGATTCAGAGCACACTGGTTGTGTAAACTGAATTCCTATAACGTGTACAACAATGATCAGCTGAGGTTTTAGTCAGTCGAATAGAATGGGTAGCGACATCTATGTTAAAATTTAGAAAATAAATTCAAGTCTGCAGGTGCAATAAATGCAATAAAAGTTGTTAGTATTAAAGTTCATTATAGTAATTGGTTTCGAAACTTGTTTTTTTCTCGTTCTATGTCTAGGCGCTGTATAATAAATGTAGGGTTTGCGTGTGGCATGCAATTTTCGTCTAAATTCTCATTAGTTTTGCCATTAAATGCATCCGAAAGTTTATTTATTTAATCGTGTTTCGAGTGGAAGTTATTTGCGCTTTTTCGAGCTGAAAATTATTGCTAATCGATATATTTGTGCATAATAAAACACGTAGCATATCAACATGTGACAATTTCCATGAAACAATTGCAGTATGTCTGCATTGCATTAATAAATCAATACTTTTGCGCAGTTTAAACTTGCTGTTGTAAGAATGTTTTGTTACACAAGACTTCTTCAAGTTTTTCCAACAAATGTTAAGGATCTTATCAAGGTCTGAGTAGTTTTAAGAGTTTTCCAAATGGATATTTGTGCAGAGTTGTTAATCAATTAAAATTTTTTGCCCCAGGGTCGAATATCGACTTCAGTCGGCTGGCGCCGGTGCCGGCGACCTGCGGAACGCGCACGCGTCAAAGGCAGCTGCCGCCGCCGCCGCCACAGCACACACAAAACACAGTCCCGAGGTTTGTTGCACCGAGCGTTGCAATGTCGCGCCACGTCCCGCCGCCCCCAGCATGACTGCTGCACCCGATGGCATCGGCCACAGCAACAGTCGTGCGGAGGTGGTAGTCGTGGGCCGTCAAGCTGGCGCCAGAAGTGCCCGCCCGCGGCGGCGGCACCGCCACCGCCATCTCCAGGTCCAACAGCGACCAGGAGGCGGGCGTCCCGAACGCGTCCAACTTCGTCGTCTTCTCCAGCGGCAGCAGCAACAGCGGCAACAGTAACGCTAGTAGTGTGGACCTGGCCACGCAACCGCCTGCGACACTTCAAAGACCCATATCCTATATTAGTGATGTGGGGGACGATGAGGACCTCAACCTGGAGGAGGAACCCACCGGGGCAAGTCTTACGGAAGCGCGCAGGAGGAGGTTTAGTCAACGTCCGGATCGTCCCGAGGTGGAATCGGATGTGCTGCCACGAGCTTACCGCGTGCGTTACGATGAACTCTTCGATCCTTTGAAGGATTCGACTGATTCGGGAGTTATTGGGAGCGATACGCTGCCGAGGACCAGTCATCGCCAAAATGGAGAACCGCATCACAGCCTTATCAACATGCCCGACTATGCCAGCAGCTCCATTGATGATATTTCTATTGATTACGCTTTTTTGTCGCTTTCTCCCATGAGCGGCAGGTCGGAATTCTCCATCCAGAAACACAGACACTAGTGAGTACCAAATTACAATTTTTATTACCAGAATGCAGTTTCGATTCGAATTGCACAAATAAAGCGAGATTTATGTTTTGTTTACTTGAAAGAGACCTGCAGAAATCGCGGAAAACTAGAGTTGTGGGTTTGTTTTGACCGAAAAGATTTACTACGGCGAAAGTTGGCGAAAAACATGAAAAGTTATCGAATTGTTGAGATACTTTTGAAGTATGTATATTAATTTCATTCATAACTAAATCAAATCGTCTAAAAATAGCACAAAATGAGCCTAAATTACGTCTTCGCGTTTTTTTTTTCTTTCAAAGGTTAATTATAGAATTTGATTGCACTTTGTAAAGTCAACACACACAGGGCGCTAAAAATAACCGGTTTGTTTTTCCCAAAAACGTATCGTTTCGGAATTCTGTGTCTGAAAGCGGAAATTCGCCAAGTTTTGGCTCGTTGACGGCTTTGCCGAATGTTTACCGATACAAAAATTGCGGCACTTGCGTAGCCACACGCCAGATCCTGCCAAAAATTCTACGTCTACGTGCTCCACGTTTCCAATTCATTTTTAAAAGCGGAATTATTTAGTTTTGTTGTTGCCGCTGCGGCTTCGCGCACATTTCGCCGTCGCCGTCCGCAAATAATAGAAATACCTAAAAACGTATTCGTGTCGTAGACGCCACCGCCGCCGCCGCGGACCACCGCACTGACAATGTCCGTTCGCGTGGCTCGCCGCGTAAATAATCGAAGAGCCGATAAATAAAATCGAAATCGACAAACAAATAATACGTAATTACGTAACGTCGCGGCGTCGCTCGTGACGTCCGCGTGCAGTGTGTGTCCACGAAGTCAACGGGAAAAGTATTCGCGGCGCGACTTGATTCGGTGCCAGGAAAACTATTTTTCAAAAAAAAAACCGTTTTGCAATCAATTCGGTGTGCGAGTTTTGTGCGATGCGAGGACGATAGCACTACAATCATGGATCTGGTCACTGAAATCGAATCGAAATCCAATCACTTGCTCTTCATTATTCATCGGATGTTTGTTAATTTGAGCGCGGACGTTGGTAACACGATGAGTGCCAGTGAGCAGTTTTGTCCTGCGGATTCAAATGCTATTTTAACAAACACCACAAGCAATTCTTCGGCGGTGGAGGTACTTTTTGACTACGATAAGATGCACGATTATTTCCTCATCTTTTTTTCGACGTTCGTGCTGCATTTCATTGTTAATTTCGTGTTGGAAACCGTGCGGAATTACAAAGTGCGCAGGGAGAAACCTGCTGTCAATGGGCAGTCATCAATCGTTGCTAATCAGGTGGAAAATGTCGAAATTGTTAGGCAACCAACTCCGAGACCTAGAATACCTAAAGTAAAATCAGGTTCTGCGCCTAAACTTAAATATTTATACCTAAAAAAGTAAGTTTTTAATCAATTTTTACTAAAAATTTATTTTAAGTTTTTTTACGATTTTTCTTTGTTTTTTTTTATAGTGCAAGTAGAGGTAAACCACCCAGCGAGTACACCGAAGAAGATTTACGTGTGATGCCATCCGATCAAAATGGCTCCCAAGAAAATGTCTTCGAGTACCGCACCGGCGGTTACAAACCAACCGCGATCGGTGAGGAGCTGGGCGATTATACTGTGATCAGAAAACTGGGTTTCGGCCACTTCTCCACCGTGTGGCTGTGTTCGCACAAACTCGAGCGCGAAAAGTACGTCGCTGTGAAAGTGGTGAAGTCAGTGCACATGTGCGCGAATATGGCGCGCGAGGAAATCAAGCTGTTGAATCAGCTCGTCAACATCGAGCCGAAGCACGAAGGCCGGAAGTACATCATCGAAATGATGGACTACTATCATGTGAACAGCGTCAACGGCAAGCACATTTGCATTGCCTTCGAGCTGATGGGCCCCTCGCTGCTGCATCTCATCACGCAGAGTCAGTATCAGGGTATCTACGAGGGGGCCGTTAAAAGTATTATCAGACAAGTACGCATGCAGCCATTTTATGCACCGCCATTTTGTTTAATCTAACATTTGTGTAGGTTCTTATGGGATTGACATATCTGCACGACAAGTGCAAAGTGATTCACACTGATCTGAAGCCGGAGAATATCCTTATTAAGGTAAACGATGCCTACATCAAGAATATGGTGGATAAAGCAACGAGATACAATGAATTAGGCATACCTATGCCACGAAGTTACAGTAAGACTCATTTTACCAACATTTAAATCAATTTTATCATGAGAAATCGTTTGTAGTTACTTCAGAATGTTACGAAAGTCAGTCTTTTGAATCACACGTGACTAATAGCTACGTTTCGCCTGAATACGATGGTGATCACGTTGTGAGAAGTTCATCTTTTCCGAGATTATCGGATTTAACAACGATTGAGACCGAAGTGCATCATGGCCGCCGTGGACATAGCAAAAAAGAACTCTATGTGAGTCCGAAGATAGAAGTAAAGATCGCCGATATGGGAAATGCCTGTTGGACCGTATGTATAACCTAAAAACAATAATGATTTGGTTTTTTAATGGTGATTATTGTTTCAGAACGATAAAATTCAAGGCACCATTCAAACGAAACAGTATCGAGCATTAGAGGTGCTTCTCGACAGCGACTACGACTTACCCGCCGACATTTGGTCAGTGGGATGCATCGCCTTTGAGCTCTCCACCGGAGAGTTTTTGTTTAATCCGCGCAACACTCAAAACTATTCCGCCTCCGAAGATCACATCCTGCTGATTTACGAGCTGCTGGGTGGTATTCCTTCGTATATTTCCAGTCGGGGACGAAAATCTAGTCGGTATTTTGATAGTACAGGTAAATTTTTATAATCTGAAACAAAATGGCCGCTTAAAATAGTGATTTTTAGGTAATTTAAAAATCTGCCCGCTGCAATTACTGCACATATGGAAAACCGAAGACGTTCTGGTTGAGAAATACGACTGGAAACGTGTGGATGCAATTCCATTCGCCTCGATGATCAACGCCATGATTGAACCGGATCCTGAGCTGCGCGTCACCGCCGAAAACGCGCTGCAGATGCAATGGCTCAAGGAGGCGTCAACTCATTCAGTCCTAGTTTAAGGACGGCTGCGCGCAAAACAAACAAGATAATAACAAAATATACACTTGTAGTTCATAACGTTTTACGATACATTTTGAGCGAAAAACCAACTAAAACAATCAACAACTATAAACATGGCGTCGTTACCACAATTATTACTAAGATTTTTCTTCGTAGCATCAGATTCTCGTTCGTCAACATACGCAACTAAAGTGAAACAGGGGCCAAAACTAGACGATCATCATCACCACCACCTAAAACAGAGAAGAATTCAAAACATAGGCCTATTGGTGACTTACTGAACTGCTGCCATTTTATTTAAATTCTAAACAATTACCAGAATCTCGGTACGCAATGTGACATCGCGCAAAATTCAAAATGGTGGATCTACCAACTCTCTAAACAAGTCTAAAAACAAGTAGTCTTAGCAATTGTTAAATTACCTATTGATAAACCAACAATTTTACCAAAGAATCGACGACGTTAAATACACAAACAAATAACAACTTGATGTAGTGATAAGTGATAAGCAAGAAAATGTTCATACACATATATAAATAATATATTAAGGTTTGTATTCATAGCTTGTTTGTTCTATGTCGACCTGTTCATCATTTATTAACATATTCAACAAATTGTAGATAATTCTTACATCATACCAATCTTTTTATCATCATATAATCGCTAGAAGACTGAAATATTGTTTCAATTTCAACAATTTTCGCTGTTTACCCCAATCACTTACGATACTTTCAGTTCATTCTCTTTTCTAAATAAAACTGTACATTATTTCGCATCGAGTTTGTCTGGCTCCGGTTCTGTCACGACTGATACTTCCTTCTCTGCGGTTCGTAACGTAAAAACAACTGGGCAGTGCTGTAACACTGAATTATCTTTCTCCAAGTGTCGGATCCAGGATAATAATGAATCTTTGCTGGAAGTTCCAGTCGCACAAAGAGAATAAATTACTCCGTCTGATTGTTCGTGCACAGATGGTACTTTTACCAGTTTTTTCGGTTGTGATGCAAAGTTAAAGATTGGTACTTTTATGTTACTAACATCTGAAAAGAGTTTTACACAGTTAAACAGTTTTAATATTAATTTATTTTGTATTGTGTGTTGCCTACCATCTGAATCTTCTATCGAATTATCAACTGGTCTGGGATTTCCACGCAAAATGAAATAATTCACGCATTTATTTCGTAACCAGACCCGAAATGATCCTTCAATGTAAATTGGTTGTTTTGGATCGTGTTGTGATAGTAATACTTTCTGTGTGGGGCTTTGTGAACTGACAATCCACGTATCGTCTATTGAATCAGCAATATCTGAAGTCTAAAAGCAGAATTTGTATAAAATTATAAAAAAAAATTAGTTAATATTAAACATACTTGATAAATTGTTTGTTGGGCTTGTACATCAGGACTACTTATTCGACTAATCGCCATTTTGGCTAGTTCTAACGCATCATTCGGAGGTGGATTGGGCACGGCCCAAGGCGAAGCGTTTTTGAATTTTGGCATCCAATACATCATTCTCCAATATTTCCGCAGTGGAAAACCGCGTTTGCCAAAAACATTTAGCAGCATGTCTTCCATTTCACCATCAGGCATTACACCTTTCAATTAAACCAATTATATCAATAAATTAATACAAAAAAGTTTAAATAAACACAAACCATTGTCTTCCATCTGTTCTAATAAATCAATAGCACACTGCTGCTGTTTAGGATAGTGCATAAACTCTGATTGAATCACATTTGTTGGAAGAAACTTTCCTTTTGGTAGCACATCAATCAACGACTTATAAACCTCTAAATCTTTATGTACATTAAAACTCTCCATGTTTTTTAATGCAGAATAAATGAATTCCACATGACCTCTTCTGTGCACATCATGATCAATATACAATTGCACCATATCCATGTAAGTATTCCTATTTTTTACCTGAGCATTCTCAAATGTATGTTTTACGGTAACTTCACTTGGTGGCTTTTTATCATCTTCTTTTTTCTTGTTTTGTGCGTAATTAATTGAGGTTTTTTGGTATGTTCGACGTGCAATTGCAACATTATACCTTGTAGATTGACTGTATGTAAACAAATTTAAAATCAACTTCTTGCAGAACATTCTAATAACAATTCTAAATGTTTTTATAACTTTCAGAGGTTATAATGTTGCATGACCTAAAAATAACGAAATAATACATAAATTTATAGTAATAGCTGCATTAACATTATAATTTATAATAATACCTACACATTTTAATTAGTTTGGAGAGGTATTTATGTTATAATAAGAAGAAATTAGTTATTTTACATTTATTATAATGTAAACAGCCGGGTATTGTAATATGACATATGTTATTTTAGTTCGAGCGCAAAAAGATAGGTGGCGCTAGCAGTTACATTTCGTCGATTTATTTATTTATCTTATCAGTAAAAAGATTGTGCACGTGCGAATGTTTTCACACTGAAGACAACATTCCTTTCTTATTATTCTACGAATTATTTCATGTATTTTAGTTTGTTTACATCTCGTATTGAGAACGGTCGCGAAATAAACGCGAATTTCGTTTGTGTCGGTTAGCAACACTTCGCGCAATTGTTTTAACGGTCATTAAGTCATTTAGCGTCATCCCAGTGGCATCATTTTTTTCCGATTCATTCAACCCTGCACTGAACGGATGTCTGCAGCGGCAGGAAATCGGGATTTGCGTCTTCTGTAAGCAGCCCACCCCGTCGAACATAAAGTACTGCATGTGCTGCATGCAACGGTAAGAGGTAAGTCACATTTTGCATACGAACATACTATAAATAGCGAACGAAGAAAACCGTTCGCGCCCCCGGCGAACATGCGTTGCGTGCGCTGCGTTGCGTGTGTGTTTAATCCCTTTGCACCGCGTCTTACGCCAGTACAGTACGCCACGCATTGCACATATTGCGTTTTGCTTCCGTTTATTCCTGCTTCTACGCTCCCCTACGCGATGCGACACTTTTATGACTAAGCGTGGGTTGTGAAATCTTACGGCTGTTGTTACCATGTTACCCCCATTAGCAACGCAGCATACATTTATAAATAAACTACGTTTAGACAAATGACGAACGACAAATGACACATTTCGGCAAGGAATCATTAAATTTTCGGCTTGTTAAGATCGCAGAACGTGATTTTCACGCATTAATACTTTCAAATTTATATAATATATGCAACCAGGCAAACATAAAATAAAATAACCAACAGTTTATAATCCTTATAATAATAGACATCAACATTACTTATTTCAATTGAATTGAGCGCATATCGATTTAATGCAGCCGGTATTACACATTGCACGTGCTAGAAACGCAAATAATAGGACCCTCATATATTTCCACCGCAGCCAGGCGGGTGTAGGTATTCACATTATATTCAACACACAAAACAATTAAGTTGAAAATTTTAACGAGTTGAGACGCGAGTTGTAACTAAAAATAGTCACAATTACTCTGGTGTGTCTGGTGTTATGATTATGACGGTATATATCACAAAAGTGATGACTAAACCGGAACTGCAACCGAAACAATTTGATTACATTGTGTGGCATCGTAGTAATTTGTTAATTCCCAGCGGCCAGCGCATAATAACAGAAATATCATCTTACAAACAAAATATTATGTTATCACCGTTTTTATTTTGACTAAAAATTGTTAATTCTAAAACGGTTCGTGTTTGCGCGCCAGACAAAATATTGATTAATGCACGAGGGGGTGCTACAGCCCTCTCAAGTCTGCACGGGGTGCACATACTGCACACACGCATGAACAACAGATCCGGCTTCCGAAAAAAATACCAATGGGTATAAAACATGTTTATTTTATGGTAAATCCATCCCTGGAGTGATTCAAATGACCAAGTACTTACATGCGAGTACTTTGATCTGTCAATGTGCGGTGTTCAACCCGCACGATGCCTCACGCATCGCATTTGAAACGTGAACCGTTAAATTAACACATGGGTGTTATAATTTTATATGCAAAAATGTTAAATTGCGCGTTTTTTGATGAATATCTCTACTTGTGGGTGTTTACAATCACATTTTTTTGATTGTGGAGATGTCTGTAGGGGGTGTGTATGGATATATAAATAAAAATAGTAAAAGTAGTGCTTTTGAGCACGTGCGCACGTGTGACTGATAAAAAAACGTAACGCGATGCCGCTGTATATGCAAAACGCGAACGGAACAGACAACGTTTAGTATTAGTAAATCCCGTACGCGCACGTGCGTGATTATAGACCAGACCAGACCAGCAGACAAACCCTTGGAGGGCGTCTGGAGATCCTTCAAGTCTTCCTTCCGCTTTCTAAAAATTTTTATACTTTTTTATATTTTTATACTTTTGACACTATACTGATATTGATCGGAGAACCACGTTGGATACTTTTACTCCCCTATAGAATATAATATAGAATATTGCACTGCAAATATGAGTCATTTCTATGTGGTGCTTGGTTGTTGGGTGATGCATAGTTTATTAACCTCTGGTATCACATTGAATAGTTGAATAGTGCGCGCACCCGAATTGAATTGAACATGTGGGTTGTCAGTTACGTTGCACACGACGCGTCGCGTACAATTTTTATATCGCTGTGTGTGCACTGGGGTGCGTGCGCGCCCTTATCGCCCGCTCGAATCCACCCTGTCGCGAGCCACACCAGGTGCGCCCTTTTCCACATTCGACGCTGGCGCTGGTGCTGGTGCAGGCGTCGCGCGACGTAGCGTACACTCAATTCGCACAATGCACGTCTAATGACTAACCCGTGTACTGCGTACCCCGAATTACGAAAACAACGTCTCTGGGAGTGATTTTCGTCTTTCAAATCTTTCGCTTTAAAATATCTTAAATTATAGGTTATGTTAATGGTATTTTCTTATTCGAATCTTGATTTTTTTTATTTTGAAGTTAAATTTTAAAATTTATAAAAAGAAAGGAAGTGTGAATTAGAAAAGTAGATGTAGATAGTTCCTTTGGTGGTCGGTTGGTAGCCGTCTAAATTTTATTTTACGCTTGCCCAACTTTTACCGGACGCCGCCGCGAAACGTGCAATGACGTGTGTCGTACTCGTTGCCCGCCATTACCGTAACGACCCCATCGCCGTTGGGCACTTGGTGCCCTTGTTTATCCAACGCCCGACGCGCACATGCGGGATAACGATAAACGGGCGCGCGCCGCACGAAAATCGATAGCGCACCAATAACGCCAACAATACAACCTGGCTGATGTAAGACTTAACGGTAAACTCTACATGCAGTGAAATCACCCACCACCATATTATAAGCGGGTGGGTCTAAGTCTACCCACCAACTGCCAATTATTTCACACCATTTCCATTTCCACCAAAACAACAAAAATTTATGCCAAAAATTAAAATTCCACGTGGCACCTGCTGCCGAATATTAATATTCATTGACCTATAATACGAAACATTTTAATTGCGAAGGTAGAATGTCCTTGAAAGCAGAAACAACGTGTTGGGGTTTTACTTCCGCACTTTTGCTTTCTTTCTTTCTTGAAACGTTGAGGTCGCGTGCGGCGGTTACTACTCGGAACTATCATAGCATAACGCGCGCCAACGGATAATGGACGAGGAGTAGCCACGTTGGGGCACGTGTCCTGGATTTCATATGTGAGGGGGTGCCGTGTTTGAATCGTGCGACGCGTGCCAAAACTTGAACAACTTTCTTTACTTTACTGCATTATAAGTAACAATGCACGATTGATACAACACAATAAACGTAGGGAATCACATATGCTTCCACCCCTGACTTCTTAAGACCACGCAGCTTGTGGCGCGTGCCAAGAAATCGCCAAATATTAATGTAAACAGCTGGCGAGTCAAATCACAGCTGCCCCGAGGGTTTAACCCGAAATTATTTGGTTATTAGTGTAAACAAATCATCAATTGATTATTAAAAATTTCGTGGGGTTAACCTAGAAATAAGGATTTGATGAAATTTAAAATTTTGCACAAAAGAAAAGAGTGACATGACAGGATGTGCTCAATTCACCACGGGGCACAGGTAGTGGTTACAGGTGTACCTCCTACCTGGCTATAACCTATTCAGTGCGATACCTTTGTACCTCCCCATCAGACAACCCGCAAAATATCTTTTCGCATCACACGTGTCTCTTTATCGAGGTGTCAGTTTCGTCAAAAGTTGAAAATTTGTAGAAAATTTGTTTGTGCACTTTTTTGACAGTTTTACAACACTTCAAACCCTTTTCTTAAATTCTAGACACTTGAAAATCATTGTTTTAGGTGTTTGTGATTAATTACTTATCATATCTGTCTTGACTCCTGATTAGTTGTTCATTTCACCCCTTTTTTTTATTACAATAATAAGTAACGTCCGTTTCTTCCGCATCTTGTCCCCATTGTACCCGGATTCTTCTCGGTCGCCTTTGCCTCCGATTGTTGTACTCTCCCTCGGCTAAGAATGAGATTGTTTTGCAGCTTTGCAGCTTTTGAGCTTTTCACTTCCAGGTTTGGTTCCGTTGCGTCTTTCTTCCCCGTCCGTCGGAGGCATGTGTGCAAAAATTCGTGTCGTTGGCGTGCAGTGGAAGAAAAACGGCGCGACCTACCCTAAGACACGAGCTTAGGGTGGTATACCGCGCCACGAGGCACGTGCCGTTATTGCAGCTGCAACGATTATGCACCGAACGTTCGAATACCTCCGCGCTATATATACCTATATATAAAAATAAAGCCGCGAGTATATCGTCTCTAGTCTTCCCCCAGAGAGAGGAGAATTGTGTAGGTAGGGCGTCTTGGAAATAGCGGAACAAAATCAGGAATCAATACATTGTGATACTTATTGACATTTTGTCTGGAAGGGTGTCTTGACGTATACTAGTATTACCTACCCCAAGAGGGTACCGTACCGAAAAACGTTCGAATTAAAATTTCCGTTAGATCTAACGTATATAAGTTATTTATAGCTATTGAAGGTATTCCCGAATTTGGAGTGACAGAAAGTTGCAATTACTCGGTGCAAAAAATAAATCAAGCATTTTATTGTTTTCAGCCCTTTAAAAGGGTATTCCATGGTGGGTACATTCGTGTTTAGTTGCTTACATCACTTTTTTGGGCATTTTTTTCCATCGTGAGATAGTTTAAAGATTCTCACATAAACGCCGTTTGTGATTAACATAATCTGCCACTTCCGACATGGGCCAACAACTTCTCCTCCAGCATCTTCAATAAAAAAACGTAATGGATTCAGTCGTGTGATGTGTTTGTGTGTAATTGAGAAACAAAAAACTCCTTAGGCTGCAGATGCAAATTAGTTGTATGCAGATTTGTTGAGGGTACCTTCAAGATTCAAGACTCAAACTGTGAGATTGCCGAGATCCGAGATTGCACCTTTCCGATGCGATCAAGCCTACCATATTACAGGCTGGAGATTTAAATTGAAGGTATGGCGAGGTGTGGTTTTTACGGATGAAGGGTTTCTGGAGATTGTGGGGATCTTTTAACGACCAAATATTTTGCGGATTTTATTCATATTCATTAAAAAAAAAATTCTTGTTGTCTGCGTTTATGAATCAAATATTTATCAAGACTTTGTAAGCTCAACGTAAAGGAAGCACGCACCATGCACAGAAGCTCAGTGTGTTCCGCCGGAAGTCTTCTTTCATATATGAAGAAACAACCTGTGCCCTTGTACGCAGACCTTTGTTTTACTTGAGTGTGTAGATTAAAAACACGCGCAATGTGCCACTGAAGTAAGTGTGCTTAACTTTGTACAATTCACAATTGTTGCACGTTACATTCACATGGTACCCCAGCAAAGACTTGATCTTTATCTACCCAGGGCAGCACTTTATCTTTTTGTAATAAATTTTGATATAGGTACACTATTTACTTTCTACATTTCTTGAAATCTTCAATATTTTGAGTGGTTTATCAAGAAATTGTTCGGTACCCTTTGATTTCAGATGACTATCTTACTTTCTAAGGGTAGGTCCACTTGCTGTACTTGCAAGATAAAAATCTTTCAAAATTTCAGCAATACTCGTAAAATTCATTCATTGCGGTGTTTTTACGCACTCGTAAATTTATAAAAATATTGAATGATGGGAATACCATCTCATATCAGCTGATTTATGAGTAAATTTATTGATTTAGCTGAACTATGTTATTTATTATTCACTATTATTGATTTTGATGTTGTGATAACATTTGAATCTCTTCCGGTTTTGTGTTGGAATTGGAAAAAATATCCGCAAATAACTTACTTTCCCAGTAAGCACAATAATATAGTGTGGTAGTGGATTATCGGAAAGGTATGCCGGCGCCAAGGATGGTATTATGTCGATGAACATATGAATAGTTGCTATTCACAACACCCAGACTCGTATTGAATTTTTTTAGTGGAAATCTTGAAATGATTCTTCATGGTATGTCGGTGTAACCTAAGTGTAAGTGGTGTTTCCCAGCATATTCCTAGAGTTCAGCTACATCTCTTCCTCTTTGTAGGTCTTTTTTAACTAACTCCAAGAATGTTTGAATGGGGAATATCTTGGAAAAGTAACAATATTCTTCATTCACTCGTATGATTTGAACTGGAGTCTTCCGTGTCAATATTGTGTGGTTTGTGTTTTATTTTATTCCCATTCGTGTTTCTCAAATATTGATAACTGTTATGTGAAGTGATAAGGAATTTATTAGCACAAGTGGTGGATTTGGGTTTGTTTAACTTACCTACAAGGAAGTTTAATGTTGTTAAATATTGATTGCTTTTGCTATTTTGCGGAATACCTTCAAAGTTCTTGGACAACGAAAAGACACAAAGGTGCGGCGGCGCCGGAAGCCGTAACTTTAATATTACTCCACTCCCTCCAACAGGTTTCTACGTGTTGCTATGTGAAGTACTTAGAATGACAATTTGAAACCTCTGGGGCCTAGGTAAAGGTCTGGTCGGTAGCTCTGGCAGTGATTTGATGTGCGGCGGCATTTCTGAGTATTCCACTAGCCAGAAACCGCATGGAATATGAAATTTTTCACCGACACTTGACGTGAACTTGACTTAAGCTGCTGTTTTGTTCGCCAGAGCTTTAGATTGTTCAGTTGATAGGGTACCATACCAGAAGGCAGATAAAACGAGAGAGAGATTTTTTTGTATTGATTTTCGTAATTTTCGCTTGTTTTACAATTAATACCGCTGCTACTGCAACTTGTTAACTTTTGGCGCGTATTTTTGCATTCCGCTTTCATCTGCGTTGCATCTCCGCGGGAACAAGTCGGCTAGACACCGCAACCACAACCGCAGATGCTATTTCTTTCCAACCAGCATCGGATAACTTTAAAACACTGCGTGGTTTTGCAAAAGCGCGCCAAAAATCAAGACGCATCACATCACATCTCTGGTGTTCGTTAAAATACCGTTATTGTATCACATCTTGCTTCCATCACATGCGGAAAACTTCTGAGAGTTCTCGTGCAAAACAATAAACATCGGTTATGATAACATATCTTACAAAGGTACCGCTTGGGAATATAATAATGGCACCCATAGAAACATTAGCACTTTGAATAATATCGATTGGTATTTGTATAATTGCGCTGGTGAATGGTGTAAAATAACAACTACCAGCATGTGAGTAATACAACACTCAATTAATTTTATTCATGCGTGTGATCGGAAGCGCTTTTCGCGCCAATTATGCAATGATTCCATGAATTATGTTAAATCGTTTACGTGCGGAATGTGTTTTGTTTACTTCCCGCCAAAACAATCACAGCCCGCGCATTTTTCAGGTAATCGGGTGCGATTTTAAACCATAGGCGTGCGAAATATTTTAAACACAAACAAAAACTAAAATTTATGATTTTTTTTAAATCAAAACTAATAATTTTTTATTATTGTATTCATTTGTGCTTATTTTTATGTTTTGTTGTATTTTGGGTTAAGTAATTTGTTAATCTAATGGTGGTAGAATTAGTGGTACGCCACTGGTCTAGTGTTTCGAAACGTCTTTGAAACATTTTTTCAACCTGGACCGGCGAATCAGGTTTTTTTCGATAGGGTAACGACCCGAATTTAAATTCCCTTGGAATCCTCGGTCGGTTAGGGCCAACAAGCCAACGCGAGAAGACAAAATCGAAAAAGGTACTTACAACTTATGTACTACTGCTTCAATCAAAGGAAAAATTGTATTTACCAAAAGAATACAATGGTATTAGATGTGCAAATTAATACATCCCAAAAACCAACGGTTGTTCATAAATAATTGAAATATTTTAAAAGTTTTATGTTAAAATTTAGTAATTAGTGCAGACTACCCAAAGGGTTTTATGTTTTTTAAGTCTCTGAGCAACTTTTTGTGGGAAGAATCTTCGTTTCCTCTTTTCTCGCCGTGAAGGTACCCTCTAATTGATTTTATTACATAATGACGGTATGAACACGACTCGTCGGCCTTGGTTGATGATTGGTCCCTTCGAGATGTTTCCCAGAAGTTTTTTTTTATTACACACATTTTTTTAAACCAAAATTATATTTCACATCTAAAATATTGGCGTTTGTGTGTCGCTGATAAATAATGAGGCCTCAACGGATTTTCTTGATCGCATCGATGCGCATCGCGCACTTTTTTCCCGCTAAAAATTTATCACAACGCGGCGCGCTGCGGTTTATCAAATTTCTAACGGCTGCTCTCTGGCTGCAATCGCATCGTCAGCGTCAACAACAAAACGTGTGTAGCATACATGAGTAGTTATTTAACCAACTCAAACATATGTACCGATAAAATCCACCACAATATATAGTCGAATTTATTGTTGACGCCTTTTGAACCTTTGCAATATTTTAATTATAGATGATTTCAGTTTACTCATACGCTTCGCGGAAATCTAGAGCGATAAACATTAGTGATGATGTAATTGCCGCTCTCTTAATGTGTTTAATAGATTGCAGTGTGTTTTTTTGCTCGTGCACTTGTTGCAAAATACTTTTTAATCGTTTTCTTGCCTTCAAATGACAAGTGCTAAATTTTTAGGGCGTTGTTCCTAACAGGTTTTGTCTTGGAATGCTTTTTTGTCAGTGATTGATGAAGACAATTCGTTTCGCTCGGTTGGAGATCAATTTTTGCTTAAAAATTTAATTTTGCCAATTGGAATTGACTTATTTGCCTTTATTGTACTTAAGTACACACCATCTGTTCGTGTACTTGTCTTCTTAGTACTTAAACAACGCAAGCGCAATTATTTTATACGAGTTCACCTTTAAGTCGTTGTTTAAAGGTGGTTTAAGTCAAGTTCCACAAGACGCGCAGTCGTTTCAGATGCTGCGCGCAGAGCTTAAAGCTCCCAAGACGCTGGGAAGTTCATTGTACGAAGTGGCGGTTGGTTTCGACTTGTACACCACCCCTCCCACCGCAAGAGGCAAGACGCGGGCTTTCTCGCGGCGAGAAGAATCGTGCGCCACGAAGGCACAACTCGGTTTTATTTCAGGCGTGTTTCAGCATCGCGCGTAATTGCCCTTTAATTTTTAGCACGACACACGACACAACCGCTAAAAAATTACGTGCAACACAAAAAAGATGTTAAAATGAATTTTTTACAGTTTGCAGAAATAGCTGAAGGGAACGTGTCGTTTTTTGGGAATTGGAATATCACGACTGCCAAATGTCAAATAAGTAGTTATATTGTTAAAGAAAAAAAGTTTGTGTAATGTAATAATTTAGCTAAATTGGCGTTGGCCTTGATTTTGCTGCCTGCATGTGTGGTTTATACTTGTGGTAACCGCATGGTAACGTTTTTATTACTTGTGCTGAAACAATGCACATGTGACATAACATAACGAACTTCGTCGTAGATTTTTGAAAAATTCCAAAATTATTTCTTCACTTCCTTAAATTTACTCAAATTCCGCAGTCGTGTTGAAACACGTGTTGTAAACATTCAAATGTATGATTTTTGATATTTCGGTATGTAAATATTATAATACGGATCTGTTGTAACGGTCGCGTTTACAGCTTATTTTCATTCTCGGCACGTCTTTGTTTCACTGCTTCTCCACTGAAGAAAAAATCAGTATTTCCATGATTGCTCTTTTAACTATGCATAGCCTCTGGTGACAACATGTGTGCAACACATAAGTTTATTCTTACATCATCATTAATAATGCAAATTCTGTGTTGTGTCGAGTTTACATTTGGTTTTTGTTCTTTTAAAAGCATTCTAAGCCTTCTAAATCTTCAAACTCGGCGGGATATCTTTCAGTTGATTATCATTCGCATGGAGCTTTCGCTAGGTCCTCGAAACATCACGGATAAAAGCTTATCCGATTGCGAAAACGCCGACGGAGACGGAGATTACGATAGAATTCGAACAGCAAAATGCACAATGTTCACATATTGTTCAAGAAACAATCAGTAATAATTTTTTTCTTTTCCTTTTTTGTTGTGTGTCATATTTGGCTGGATTAACGTTCATCCTCAAGTAATGTGTCAAAACACTGTTTGTTATAGACCTGCTATGAATAGCATAAATGTAAATACTACAAACATTGCTTTGTATTTTATTATTTTTCTGAATTATCCATGATTATTCTTGTATTATGCTTGAATTAAAACAGCTGATGCTCATGTATTCCATGTGATAACATTGTGTCGACTCGCGTATTTTATTCGAGGTATAATTTCACACAGTAACCAAATAACGCGAGTGATAACGCGTTGATAACTCTATATTGAATTAAATTCGTATGAATGAAGTCAATGTTTTGACTAAGTGTTATTCAACTTAGCAAAAAATTATCCATCTTTGCAAATTCATTGTCTAAAAATAGTTAATGTTGACTTTGTTAATATTCAGTGTAAATATCGTGGGTGTCCAATATTTACATCGTATGTATTAACAAAAAAAGGTTTTTTCGCACGTTTTACATCACTATTAGTAAAATTTTCTCTGGTTTTCTCCTCGATTATCATGCGCAACTAATGACCACTTGCAGTGGTCAAGAAAACGTTTTCACATGCATATTAATCAAACCTGGTCCGAAATTGTGCAAATCCCACACACTCCCACAAGTCGCTTTGTTGTCTTTGTCCACCAGCAACAATGCTCAACACTGCACACGAAAATTAGTGTCCAGATAGGCATTGTGCTGATTTTTCTTTAAACCTCCTAATAGTTCAACTTTGCAACATATAAGCGCCGCTACTCGACGTTTCCCACGTCATGCCAAAAAATAAATGTTTTTTTCCAAAGCGAAATTCAAGAGTTTTCGAGCTCGGAGACAAGTTATCGAAGAATGAGCAATGAAGAAGTTACGACTTCTTTTCCGTGGCGTTGTATTGTTGGCGTCCCTTTAAATTCTTAATGTGTGCGTGATTAAACCCACCGCAAGACGAGGCCGGAGCCAGACAGGTCTCCGGACCCGCATTGTGTGAAACTGTGCTTTGTTAGGGGAAAGATGAACGTCTTGAAGGAACACCTACGCGCACCTATGATCGCTCCCCCATTGTTGTCGCGAACAGGTTGAAATGGAATCATGCGTGGGATGCGTTCGGTGGTGACATTCAGGGGTGGAATTCGGGGGACATTGAGTGTTGTGATAGGTTTTTTTTCGGAAAAATCATAAAATCAGCTGAGAGTGTCTCGGCGGCACGTTAAAAACGTTGAAAACGACGTTTAGAAAGAGAAGACCGGCGACTACCTACTGTGAGGAGCCAATTTGTGTTTTTGGGTTGGGCATTTAGGCACTGCTTGAAACGAGATGAGGGTTCAGAGAAATCAGCTGAGATCCCGCCAAAATTTTCTGTCCCTTTAAATATTTTTTCTTCAAAAAAAAAAAAACTCTAAACATCTAAAAGTCATATTAGATTATTTTATATATTTTATTTTTCGATTTCCTTATTGAATGAATTTTTATTTTTTATCAATTGACTGTTGTGGAATCAGCTGTCTTCCCGCCAATTTCGTGTTTGCTGGCGTTAAGTTATCTAAAAATAACACTACGTTTGCCGGCGATAAGCACGAAAGTTGATTAAACATTTATTCATCGCGGCAAGTTGGTGTCGATGTGCTTTTTGGGCACGTCAGCAGAAAAAATAAGTTGGATTTTGTTTTATTGAGTTATGGCTTTCGGAGGCGTAGAGAATAAAAAATCAGCTGATTTGTGTTTGAACCGGTCTGTCCCTTTAAATTTTTTTCCGAAAATAAAAGCCAGACTACCTGCACGCCAAGGCCGGGCCCTTCTTCTATCTGCTTTGGGCGTTGCGAAGACTTTAAATGCCAAGTTTTGAGAATCAAATGAGTGCAATTTGTGTGCGCCGCATTTCGGCACTGCTTTGTCTTCGGCATCTTGAAGAATGGCAAACAATTTGATGGTTTTGACATTCAATACTTCCTTTGGGGGATTTCGTATCGGTTTCGTTAACGATTGCTCTCTTACCGCAATTTTTGGCGCGCTTTTTGCCACTTAAATTGTTAGATTTGACTTTTATTTTGCTCCTGTTGTAAAATCCATTAAACTAGCACTTAAAGAGTGTTTATAACCTTTGCAAAATTCAGCAACTGATGCTAATCATAATTTACAGCTATGATAAACTTTATTGTCTAATAAATTCTTCCGATAATCATAATATTTCGATGTGTAATGAACCCCATCGTGAGAAATCGATTGTAGATAATGAAATCAGTTCAGTGGAATTTTTCGGTGTTCATTCATTCAATCTATGAGGCTTTGAATCGTCTGATTTGTATCGAGGTCACTTTTTGGCGCCAAAATGCCACCAACATAAGTTACTCGCGTTAAATGCCAACGCAAACATCAAACAACCCCTATAATACCACCATCAATAAAAAAGAAGAAGCGCTACTTCATTGATGTTTTCGGCTATTGAACCGAATTACTCTAGCAAACAAATTCCTCGGGCAATAAAATAGCTCTAAGTACACGGCTCACATAAAGGATGTGTGAGCTATTTTACTCTCACACGTTTCCAACTATAGAGCAAGTTGTGAAGATGAAGTTGAAGGCGGTCTGAGGCGGGAGCGAAAAGACCCACGCTGAGAATCAAACCGAAAAATGCGAGAATTCAAGATTGCGATGCTATTCTTGGTGCACGCACGGATCAACCTGTTTCTTGAAAAAGCTCAGCCATTATTAAACGAAAGCTTAAAATGTCGAGCGCGATTTTTTGAAAAGAATGTAGAAGCTGATCGCAGCCGACATTTGCTCTACATTTGTTTGATATTGTGGAGAAAACTACCGCCCAGATAGCAGTCACAAGTGATATCATTGTATAGATATCCGGTGGAGACTTTACTACATTTCTGTCATAGGTTTATGAGTTTTTGGAAAAAATTTACATCTTTACTTCCGAGTTTTCTAAGATTTTACTTGTTGATGTCTTTGTAAACCCTTTTTCTTCTAATTTTATTCATTCCGGTGCTAAATACTTTTGCGTATTGTAATATTCAGCGCATTGAAATTCTGAGTAGCATGTTATTTGTTTGTCGATGTTTACAATACCTTTGGGAAACGCTCCTCCAAGTGGGAATTGTCCCGGTTCCCGAGCGCAAATCACACGCCTAACAATATCGATTTTTTGCGATTTTTTTTTCTCTCCTATATCTACATTGTGACCATTTGTGTAGCGTTATTAGTGTAATATAATTGTTGTGGACAGGAAGTCTTGCATTGAGTTTACATAAAGGCGCTGAAAAGATCATATGGTTTGGATTTTATGATTTGTTTCCTTGTGGACGCTTTTCGAAATTTGTGCACTTGTTGTGTTGCCGAGGTCGTCTATCTGCCACCCGCGTAGCGCCGACGCGCCGACATTTTTAAAGGGCCATGGGAAAAGTTCCAGTCAGCTGATATGGGTCGAGATGGTTTAAAGCGTTTAGAGTTTCGAGCATTAGATAGATCTTGGAAGACGTCGTCGATTCCGAGAAGGGCGGGAATTTAAAGGTCTATCTTTGTTTATTCTTTGCCGTTTTTCCTCTTTTGCTCTTTTCCTTTCTACACATGACCGCACCGCACTTCTTTTTGATATGTGTTTTATGTTGTCTTTGGGAGTGATAAAGCTCTTCTCGTCCATGCGGATACCTGTTGTGTTTGCCCATTTGAATTCAATTCAAAAGAGAGACTCGAGTATAATTTGTCTCCGATATTCGGCCAACTTTTGACTTTTTATCCACGAGATTTATTGAATGTTTTTGTTGTTTGATTGTTATGTCGTCCACGAATCTCACAATTGATCCACCTGTAAATGTCGCTTTGTATGTTTTACAGGTATAGAAAGAACGATTAAAAATTTATTTCATGATCATAACCATACCATGGGAATCAGTTTTATTTTGTGTGGTGGAAAAGTTTTGGAGGCGAGAAAGCTATGCGTTGGTCGGTGCCTGCTTTTTTGGCGGTAAAAGTATCTCGGCGGCGCATTCTAAAATAATAGCCGACCTATTTTTATCTTTGAGGATCTTTTCTTTTTGTTTTCTGCTTGTTTCTGAACATGAGGTACTCATAATTAGTCTTGGGCAGTTGACCACAAAACTGGGGACATTTTTCGAAAAAGTGCCAAAAATTTTGAATATTTACTTTCAATAGAAGTTTATGTATACATTAAACAAAAATAGGACAAAGGTAATCGGATATTACTACAGGTTATTTAATTTTTTTGCTAAAATTGATGTGAATTTTCGAAAATCCACCAAAGCTTCCCGAAATAAAGAAAATTCTTGTGTTTTTAAAGTAATCTATCAATATGAATGTCCATACCTAAGAAATGAAATATGATACAGCAAAACTATCCAGAAATTATGGCGGGAAAATTTGGGTTTGCTTCTAACACGCACTCCAACACGCAGCAGGTACCATGCCTTAAAAATCACTACCTTCCCAAACCTATATAAATTGCTTTATAGCATAAAATTAAACGAATTGCTTTCGGCATCGGAAATTTACAAGACCAGAAGACGAATTCCGGCAAAACTCTGGCACTTTACTTCACCTGTGTGCAACATGCAACATGTTATTGCTATTTACAATTAAGTTTACATCTTTACGACGCACCGTCGTATATCTACCCTCGGATTATGCAAAATTCCTCGTCAAAATTTAAATCTCCAACGGTGATAACTAAACGCGTCCAGCCCACGTGGCGTTTGCCATTCTGATTTTGATGGGTTTACGGGTGTGCAGCTATGAAGTCAATCGACGTGTCACAAATATGTCACCTACCACATGCTGTAATCGTATAAATTTCACAATAAATATTCGCTTGCAATGTGTCGAAAAATGCGATATTAAATTTCGGTCTTGGGCATGTGAGATGTTTTTGGTTACAAACTCTACCGTCTGGCAATCGTTGAGGTGCTTTTCCAGTGATTTAACCCGTTTGAGCAATGTGTAAATCGATTTTTTACACATTGTTCACCCGAACACAATCGGATGTAAGAAAACCTATATGTGCACCGCGCGCACGGACAAAAATCAAGTTTAGCGGAGCCGTTACGACACATTGTGGACGCCAGTGACTTGTTTTTCGTCAGCCTGTTTGTGCTATGCAACTTTCAAAGGGACAAAAGTGTCGGCAAAGTGCACTTGCAAATAATTTGTCGCACAATTATCGATTTTTCTGCTAAATCACTACTGTAATTTGTTATTCTTGTCAACATCTTTGCTTTTAACTATTCCGACTCTTAGTTAGTTAAATATTGTAAAAAAAAAAACAACTGTTGTTTTAATTATTTGTTTGAGTAGTAATTATTTCGATATTTAGAGCATTTGCTTGTTTAGGACTGATTTATTTGATACTTTTAAGTTTTTCCCTTGTTGGCGATTTTCTGCATAATCATCTTTGCAATTTTTGCCGCATTTCGTTCCGCTTTTGCACTTTTTGGCGAAAAACGCCGACGACCGAAAGATAAGTGTGCACTGAGCACCGGATGAGTCCATGAAATCGACCTTCTTAAGAAAACAAATCGACACCAGCAAGATGCTGGCCCTGGTCCGATAAATACTATTATTTTTAAAGATAGCTCTTCCTGTTGTTCGACTAAGTGGACACACTTATCCTATTCTAACTTTGTTCAAAAATTAGCATTGGAAACTGTCACGACGAAAGAATTATTGAATAATGAAGGCAGAAGGGCATTTGTTCTGGACCTGATACTGATTGGAAAGCAAGTCAAGCATGAAACCCACATCCGAGTAACTTGAGTTGAGTTGCTGGACCTATTCTACACGTTTTTGTGTTTTTCTGTGACTACCAGAAAATGATCACGTGCAGTAATCAGGTCTAATCGACTTTTTACGTGCGTGCGTCGATACGTGTGAACAGCCACAAAGGACCAGTGTTTTTGACTGATCATAGGGTTGCTTGCATATTCCAAACACATCTCAGTCTGTGTAAAAAAAATAAGAAAAAACGAAGAAACGCAAAGACCATGAAGACCGTGGTGTAATAATAATATGATGCTGGTTACTTGTTGGTACTCCGGCTGTGGCAGGACGCAGGTGTGCCTGCAAAGTGATCAAGCGTGAACATGACGGCGAGATTTTCTTCTTACGCAGACTTTATGTTTTGCCCATGCTCTGCCACGCGAATAATGAGAAAAAGAATTAGCAGGTGTAAAGTACGTACGCGGGGCTTAAATTTCGAAAGTTCAAAATTAAGTACCGGAATAAAACTTTTTTTTTGTGTTAACCACGTGAATTTTTGCTGGCGGTTGAAATTCTTGTGCCGATGTGTTGAATAATCCGAGTGGCAAATTTTGGGAAATGTCCACAGAAGAAGACACGTTTCACTTGAGTTGTGAGAGGTAACAGCGTAGTAATATTTAAATGGAATTAGCGGTACCGACGAATTATGACCCTTCAACTGAACAGAAGAAGGAATCTGTAAATCTGCATTCCAAGGCTTTGAAGAGAAAAAAAAAACGTGGAAAGAAGCACGTACGCCTGAATTGCTGAAAATTTAGTTAAATGTCTAAATTAATTGGTTCAGGCGAGTTTGTCTGATGATGTCTGAAGGTCATTTATTAATACTTACCAACTGGATGTGTTAAGTCGCAACGTTTGACGACTTTACGAGATTTTTTTAAAGCCAGCTTACCAACATCTCTTCCGCTGCCTCGCCAACATGCCCAGACGTGAAAGAGTAAAAAAGATTTTCAGGAAATACCGCACTCCCACAACCCGAAAATTTGTATTCAATAGAATTGTATATCCTCAAAGTGCGGCCGCACCTCAACCAGGCGGACGACGTCTAAGGCCCAGGAAATAAAATAGAATTATGGCCACACGCTAACAGAGTTGTAACCTTATAGAATTATAACAATATTAAGATTATAATCCTATCAGGATAATCCTATTTCGGCATGATTTATGCAAAATCATGCTCACAATGGCGGTGAACAAGATTGAACAACGCAAGAAGACGTAACACACGCAACTTTGGGCACTTGGTGGAGTACCGCGGCAGTGAAAAGAAGCAAGGAAGCGCGACGTCCGTGGTTGGTAATAAGGAATTGAAGGTGATTGCTTTGTATTTGCGTTTGAATGCCACTACAACGTGATGTCTTGGATTTGTTTGTCAGTTTTGTGTTTGGAAGACCGGATAGAAGAGTCTTGCGCATCCGGTAATCAACGGGAAGACAATGGAATAGACATGAGGGTTTAGGGTTCAGGGTACAAGGTACATTCACCCGAGAATATTATTCGACTTGGTGGTCTCAGAGATGGCGCTAATTTAATTGCAACCTGTCAAAAATTCTACATTTTCTACAGTTTAAGACCAATTGAAAATTGAAACTGTCTGGACCTCCCAGGATTTTTGATCGTGATGATAAAATAATTTAATTTTAACCACCCGACAGACTCTGGTTGAGTGTACGTGTACTTAGACTTGCCCAAGGTTAAAATCGTTCATCTCCCTGCCGTCACAAAAAAGAGACTGAAAATAAAAAAGTACCCGACTGCAGGGCACTGCTATGGGTTTCGTAACGGACGGAAAGAAGCGCAGCGTCGATGCGCATCGCGCGAGTGACAGACGACGCCCAGTTTCGACTTGACTTAAGTTAAGTCACTGTTATACAATAGCCCACGTAATGAACAACTCGTTTTTCGTTCTCTTTCGTCTGTAGCTGTAGCCGAGAGGAACAAATAAAAAATAAAAAAGAACGAGACAATAAAAGTAGGGATGGTGTTGAATATAAATTATATAAAAAAAAACGGACCTCGACCTTACAAAACACCCTCATCTACATCTATTACAATATCCATAATAATAAAGTACCTGATTGTACTCTGAACTAAAGAAATGCATATTATGCAGCAAAGCAGCAGGATTCGGTTTGTTTTCAGTCGCGGTCACGCCACTCTAGACTTAAGCCAAGTCCGAGATGCTGGTAGTTGTGGTACTGGTCGGGCGGGATCTTGTTCAGCTTGTGTAGAGAGAGACGCAGCGAAAACAATCGCCGGGCATCAACTTGTCGGCGAAGGTTATAAACGCGAAGCGCACAATCAAAGCTCCAACGGTCGCTCGCTGGTTGCCTGAAAGCGTGAAGCAGACTTTGTACACGCGCGGACTTAACTTAAGCCGTTGGAGTTTGCGCACGCTAGAACTTGGTACTTAAGTCGGTTAAACCCTTTACTCTGCCATGACGACTATTGAGTAAATCTAGGCATAATAAAACTCACCTGAAGACAAAGCAATGAAAATAAATAAAAATAAACAAACTTAAAATACCTGCAGGTACTACAGGGAGAGAAAAATAGAAATTAACTGGTTTTTAATTACATATGCAGATAAAAAGAGTACTCGAATGTAAACAGGAAGGATTCAAGGTTTTCTCTCAAGTTACCAGAGCAAGCTCAAGGACAAATCGAGATAATTCTAATTTTAATCTCTACGAATTGAAGCGAAGTAAAAATTTTGATTTTTTAACAAGTCCGTTGTGCAAAGGATGTGTGATTTGGGAGGAAACCACAACTTCCTGCGACACACTGCCGACAATTAACGTATCTCAGCGAGGCGAAGCTGAAACAAAAAAAAAACGCACTTGCGCTTTAAACTTACTCAATCACTGCTGCTTCACAATGGCAACAGGAACAGGCTGGTTGTGTTCAGCAGGGCTACAAAACTTATATAACCTTGGATGCATCTCTTGCGTCGCTCGAATCTTGGAAGCAACGGTCGGGTTCAACTTGCTCGTTAAGCTGCGTGCGTTGCATTTCTCTTTCCTCTTTCCCTATGGGAGCGCTTTAACCATCCTTACTTCTTGCTCTTACTGAGTCGGAATGTGGTCAGGCAAGTGTGTTTTAAAAGCCGCGCGCGCATACGAGACTTGAGCGCAATGAATACACAGCGCACCCTCATCTCATACGCGTTTATTATTTGAGACTAACACGTATATTATGACTCTACAAACATATGTTGATTATTTGTGGAAGAGATTTCTTACGAGAAGAGTTACAAGTTGAAATCTTGAATGTATGATGAAATACTGGGTCAAAATATATTTTCACACTAAGTTTACCCTTGGTACAAATACGGATATTCATCCGATTCGACGAATATTGGCTATTATTGAAATGGATTTAGAATTTTTCATTTTGTGGACAGCTGATGACCACACCGCATGAACTAAGGGTTTACCAAATTCTCACGATAATTCTCTTCTCGTGCAACCGATTTTATCTTAAATTTAGAGCGCAAAGTCTTCATTTATTTCAGTTGAAATTTTTAAGCTTTTGTAAATCTAGTGTAATTAGATTGTTTACTTTTATATTTATTTTCTTCACGAAAAGAAAGCTCTCAGTAGTTGGATTTTTGGATTATTTCACAGGTATTGAGATAATTTCTATAATCATCGTCTACGTCGGGTAAATTTTGCTTAACGAGGTTGTGATGCATTCATAAAAACAAAATCTTCAGTCTCAACTTTTGCCTTTTTTCCCTTTTACCTTGAAGGCAAAAATTATAGTGAAATGGGTTGTTATCACGCAAGAAGGTAACACCACACCTTAATCTTGGCTACTACCAGTATAATTATCATATCGGTATTATTTTGAGATATTCTCGAATGAAAGTATTCAGAAAAACATGAAAAAGTACTTTCACAACACTTTCATTTAATTTTTTTTCTTCATAATTTTCAATATTTTAATTTTTTTCTTTCCTACGTTAAATTTTATGTTTAAAATAGCAGTGGTACCTACCTGTTCCTGTTAATTGCACTTGTTGCTTTGTTGTTAATTAAACCATTACAAGTTATTTCCCTCGCATGATCCCTTAACGAACACTCTTGATTGCGCATTGTGAATGTGTGAATTTTTGGCGGTTAGAAAATCTTACAAGATTGCATTGCATTTCACCCCGCGCATTGCAAAGGGGAAGCAAGCAAAAAGTGGCTGTTGCAGCAGCTTCACTTTCGCTTCGCGCGTCTTTCGGAGAGCCGGAACTACCTGGAATACGGAAGTTTTTGGCGGGCGAATCGGATACGTTAGGGATCACCCTCTCGGGGTGTTGCAGCACCGCACATATGATAACGACACGCACTCTTGTAAGAAATTGGGGTTGTGAGTTGAAAGTAGGTACATCTGCTGGACCAGCAAAGACGCTGTGCGTAAGTGTGCATATATGTAGTATATAGGCCTGAGGGGTGTAAATGTTTATCACAATGGAGCACGAGCCCGCGCTCCTTTGTCATTCACCCGAGTTTATATTTATATTCTCGGTGGATATAATATCCAATTTGAATTTGAATTTTTCGGTGCGCTTCATTGAGGGCGCCGCACAAATTACGTTTTCCAACCGAATTTATCTCATTCGCGCGCTTTTTCCACCCGAAAATCACCCAAAACGTTCGTTATCAACATTTACATAAAGGTGTAATGACTTTATAAGTTATTCAGAAGGTACCTACCGTAAATCTCCACATGTTTAAGGGTTGAAACAACAAGTGTGCTAAATTGTTATTCATTAATAATATTTTCTCCACATTTTTTACACACGTGCAGAAAATGTACGTTTTCCACACTAACGGAGCAAAAAATATGAATTACGCTTACTTATCGATGATAATTGTTTTAATTACCTATGGGGTAGTTGTACCCAAACAGTCTGAGCGTCATGTGCGCCATGGCGCAGATGTCGACGCGCTCCGCTGGACGACAAAGTCGCGGACCGCGACACCCTCGACGAGTGCGCTACTTACTTAATAGACAAGTAAACACTTGTTACCCGCCGGTTGCATATTTTACTCGCGCGAGTAACTTAACTGCGCACATGTTGGTACATATTGCGCGGGCAAAACCCCCGAGAAATGATAAAAGCAACATTTTAAGACAATTTTATTATTTATTTATACAATAGCTAATTAGAGCGTTGTGAGATTACGCGCGCGGTAACAAGCCACCAATCGAGAGGGGGTAGCAATTTTTTTTTGCATGCGTATGACCTCGCAAACGCAACGGCGCGGCCTTGCAGCTGTCTGGTGGTGAAACGACTGGTTAGGGGTGAGTGTGCCCTATATATCCAACATAAATGTGATATCAATTTATACAAAGTGATAACGAAATTTTATTTTCTAAAAAAAGGTTTTTTTCATAAATTTCTATTTTTTTACCGATTAATTCAGATATGTAAAGAATTAATTTATTTTTATTTAATTTAATTTGTTTCTGAACACCCTGTATAACTGCAATTGTAGTGTACGTTAGATTCTACGTGCTCTATGTACTCCTATTTACATGTGTTTGACGTGGTGCACCTTATGCCTGAAAAAACCGAAACTAGTATAGAACTTCTTCAGGTCAGAGTTGACGCGCAACGGAATTACCTGTCCGTTTCTCTTACGGGCCGTTTTTTGATATCGCACCTCGACGTGAGAATAGCGGTTATCGGCGGCCGGGTTCTAACCCGTTCCAGAAGGTCCAAAAACCGCCGCGATCGTCCCGTCGTGGGATATCAACGTGTTTTTATCAAATGTCTCGTCCGAAAAGTTTGATTAATCAAAACGCATCTGTCTGTCTATCTGGCTAACTGTTGAATTACTCGTGGAGACTTTCACCGTTTCTTGTTCTTCGAGGCGCATCTCGCGCGCGTATTTGAATGAGAAATTAGAATTTACCGTTTGTAACGCGCGCGCTTGGGCGTTAGACACGTGCTATGCAACGGGGTTGTTTACCCCCATGCGAGGGCCGAGCATGTGCATGATTACTTTTACTCGCGCGCGAATATCAACGTTTATTAAACGGAAAAATAACTGACATTCGAAGATAATTGTTGAATATATCTGGATTAAAATGATTCAATTGTTGGATTCTGTTTGGTTGACAGGCAGGGTTCAGAATTCAGACACGTTTGAGTTTTGCGAGTGCAATTGCAGTGTAAGAATGCACGAAACGGTCGAATAAAAGACGCTATCAGAGTGTGAATGCACTACTCTCACTTTCACTCGCTGTGCTGTCTCGACAATCGATTTAGGGTGCATTTTTTCATCGGCGCATTTCTCTTCCTTGATATGGTTCCGCACCTTTTTGGGATTCGGAAGCTGGAAGTGCACCTTCAGCCGAATATCTGTATCAGTCCGCGAGGGATGGGATGGGCCCGTGAGAATGTGAGCGCTATGGGAATTTGTTCCGCAAAGAGTGTGCGAAATCTTCTTCCTCGTCGGATGACCAGTTCCGCACAACAATCGTTCCTTATTAGAGCATAGAAGAGAATAGATGTGGAGTAGGTTTTGCATTTTCTTTGCACACAACCCTCGTATGTCGCCTGAGGAAGGTAATTAGATGCAAGGGATTTTAAACCCCCGCAAGGTTTCTTAGAATTTGTATGAATATGAAACACGTCTTGAAGGATAATTAGGTGTTTTGCTAGTTATTATTGCTTGGAGCATGAAAATTGCATCTTTTCTTCTAAAACTCAATTTTTTTTTTCGTTATTTGTGTTTAAACTCAGAAAAATTAGTCTAAATCGATTATTTAACAGTTTTGCTGTGGTAATAAATCAATCGATCATTTTTGACGTTTATACTCAATGACCTACAACCCTTATATTATTTAAATTATAAGGGTTTTGTGTAAAATTACTAAATCTACCTGAATCTGTGACTCTTTTTCTATTTATCAATGACATTTGATCTGATCTCTACTTCTACGCCCCAATAAAACCTGTTAATATAAAATTTACCTCTTTTGAATTAGTGCTCAAATCTGACCATAGCAACAATGTCTTAATCCCTTGAATGAAAGGCTTCAATGTTTCAATAACAGACAACAACACTTACACCTGATTATCTCAAAATTTCCCAATATTAAACCACCTTTGCTCCACAAAGATTATGCTGTAATGAGGTTCCATTCAAAAATTTCAACTATAAATAATCCTTTTATGGCCTTGTAATTTTTTCGTTAGAAGCTGTTATACATTACATCGAATGTTAGCAATTTGTTTGTTGTAAATGATAAGATTTGACTTTATTTGCAAATACAGTTGAGTGCAAAATGCAAAATTTCGAAAATGCACAACGTTATTCATAGATACATGACAGTTGACCTATATAATCGATTTATTTTTTCAAAAATTACAAATTATTATGTCTCGATAACACATTAAAATAAATCTGTGTAACACAAATTTCTGGTATTATGTTTTGGGAAGATAAAATATTTTTATTGATTTACAAGTTTTCTGTTTGAAATCTACCGCCTTTTTACAATAAAATAAAACGCTTTTTTGCTGGTCATTCTGGTCATTCTAACGATTTCTTTTCGGACGATTCGCTAAACAACCATCCCTAGTTTTTATTTTCTATTCTCATCTAGTAGTTCAAGTAGTCTGCAACATTTTTGGCGCCCAGCGACGTGCTCGCGCAGGCATGTTCAAGCCCTATACCCCTACCCTTGCGCTATTCGACGCTTGGTATAAATCGTACCCGACTGGCGGTTGAGCGTCAGTGTTCAGCGATCGTCGCTCGGCGCAGCTTGCATTCCGCAGCAGTTGTAGGTTGTGTAGTGCGCGCGCTATTTCTTGCTTTGCATAAAGTTGTTATATTTCGAGTGTGCATCGTTTTACAATTAACTCTATGCTCTTTGGATATATCTCGCCTATCAAAACAGCTACTAGTTCAGTGCAACGTGCAAATAACTCGCTATGTTTTGGGATTCTATGACCGATATGGAAACTTATCAATTACCAAGGTAAGTGTTGGTGGTTGGATGTTGCGAGCCGGCCGGCAGTTCGGTTCGCGCGGTTTGTTGTTGGTGCAGTTTCAATGTTAACCTTGATTTTACAACACGTGGGATTAAATCTTTCTGTTTGTAATTATCTTAGTGATTGTGGATTAGTTTATTCGTGTCTAATATTACGTTTTTCTTCATCAGGCCCGTTGCAATGGAGACCAAAGAGTGCAGTCCTGAAAGGATGTGTGAACCTAGAATGTATGACAACAGCCCGTCGAGGATGTCTTACGATGGTTCGCCGAACTGCTCATTCACCCTGCGCCGCATTAGCTCAGACATCCTTCAGGATAATAGCACCCAGGATTCCGGATACAGCCCCAGTGAGCCTAAAGTTTCCCCACGTCGCCATTTGTCTTTCGGATCCATGAGCGAGGAGTTCATCGATCTTTCTGATATTGAAAATGACACAGAGAACCAGCCCCCGAATAAACAATTAACCGGCGAGTTCTCCAAGTTGATTACTGGGTCGATCAGCGACGCGCTCAACACCAGCTCACCGAAATGCTCCTTCAATCGCCCGCCGTTGAGGAGGCCCTTCTCTGTCATTGGCACTATCAATACTCCTGGTAAATCTCGTGCCAGGAGTCTTTTTGGTGATCTGGAAAAGGCCGAATCACGCAGTTTCAAACGACCTGAGCCACCCACCGGTTTGGTTAGCCCGTTGTCTGCAAAGCGCTTCAAGGTTTTCGACAGGCCGGTGCGACGTGTGGAAGCTACAACAATTTTCAAACGCAGCGTCTCCACACAGGAGATGATCAAAACCGCCATTCATCGATCAAGCACCGAACCAGATCTCATCGGCGATTACACCAAGGCTTTCAGCCTTCCACTCATTCCCGGACGCCATCAGGATTTGAAATCCATCACTCCCACAACTGTCGCGAAGTTGATTAATGGCGAATACGCCGATATCGCATCTTTTAAAATTATTGACTGCCGTTATCCCTATGAATACGAAGGTGGACATATTGTGGGTGCCAAGAATCTCTACACTAAGGAGCAGATCTTGACGGAGCTTTTGCAACTCAACAAACCTGAAGATTTAGTCCAGGAGGAAAACAAGCGACACATTTTGATTTTCCACTGCGAATTCTCCAGCGAACGTGCTCCTAATTTGTAAGTATTGACACTTGACACAAAATAATAATTTTTTTGCTGTAAAATTTACATTTTACGATGATTACTAATAATTTTTGTTTATTCTAGATCCCGTTTCTTGCGAAACAGTGACAGACGTGAGAACAAAGACTTCTTCCCCTACCTGACCTTCCCGGAGGTGTATCTGCTGGATGGCGGCTACAAGAATTTCTTCGAAACGCACGGTGAACTGTGCTCACCACATGGTTACCTGCCAATGTTACATCCCGACCACGAGCAGAATCTGAAGCACTTCCGCGCCAAGTCGAAAACCTTCAATTCGGACATCAAGGCGTCCAAATCGAAGCGCATGGACTCCTAGGCACAAAACAACAAACCGACGAATCCCAGTGTAATCATTGAGTACAAATCGACTCGGGTGTACATATAATTTTAGCAAGCCTGAGCAAATTTCCAAGCACGAAAGCTGTACAAATTTGAATGCGCTTTGAATGGAAATTGGGGGAAGCGAATTTTCGCGGACATAGTCCGTACGCAATCGACGGGCTTGCAGACGAAAGAGCAACGTGAGGGAAATTGATTGATTTCGCAATGCTTGTTACGCCAAAGTTTATATTTTAATTTTGTTATCCACCCGCTGGCGCATCTGTAAACCAGCAACCAGTGCAATTTATCGAAAATACGCGAACATGATCTGGGCGGCTCATTTTAAATACTGTACAAATAATCCGAGCCGCCCCAGATAGCAATTTTTGAGCGCGCAAAACGTTTTAGTTTTATTTTTTATTTTTTTTTGTTACGTTGTTCGAAACTCAGTATTTCACTGCTAGCTAATAATACTACCTAATGATGATATAATTAGTGGTGTCTTCATTTAAATTTGCAAACACGAGTGCAGTAGCGCACCGGCGATTAAAGTTGGGTGCGAAACAACGAAAACACAAACAAAAAAAAACATTGACAGAAAGGCATGAAATTGTAGACGCGTATTGTTGCAACGATTTAAATTTTATTACTTTTATATTTTCAACAAACTTTATTGTACATACTTTTTTGTGATTTTTTACTTATTAGACTGATACGCGCGCGCCTCGATCTTTGCAATAAATATTTATAATTATTATATACACAAATATTTGATTTTCAATGTAAGCGTTCGATTTTAAGCATAAACTATATTTGTGAGTGATAATAACTATAGGAATAACTTATATTTGCTGCGTTTTAATGGAACTAGTATGAAAAATGTAAATAGAATAAGAAGAAAATTATTACAACATTTATGAATATATATTTTACATACTGAAATGTAAGTTCTGTGCCTGTATTGCAAATGAATTGCTAAAAGCAATGCTTTTGTTTGGACATTTGTCGTGTATGGTATGGTGTGGTGCACAGAATTACAAGTTATGTATTTTGATTTAAAAATAACGGGGGCCTTTTGATAGTATAGTTTTCTGCGAAACTTCGTGCGTGCAGTCTCTCAATTTTAGATGGCGCTGCACTACAAATAAAATTTTTAACCATTTTAATTATTCGCGGCCAACAATCTTTGCTGTTGATTTGCGATACACTGGTTATTTTGACGAGGTTTTAACCAGAGATGAGACATCTGCAACTATTCTGTTCGCTTGTTTTTTTTATAATTGTATTATCAAAAAATTGAATTGTATTGTTTATTTCTTTATTTATCGGCAAATTTCGGCGAATTTCGTGCACAATACGCACACAAGGTCGCTTGCCATCAACGCGCCGGCTATGCGCATCTATTGCTTTTATCTGCGCGGTTCATGCAGCTGTTACAGAGTCTTATTGTGTACAGTCTAGTTTAGTGTAGATCGCGGGTCTCGTGCCTATTGCAATTCGCGCACAAGGTCACATTCCATCGACGCGCCGGCTATGCGCATCTATTGCTTTCTTATCACAAACTGCCGCATCGTTGCTTGCACAGTTTGCAGCCAGTTTTGTGCCGGTCTCTGGTTGGTCCGGACGTATTTTACGGGACACGTATTGTTTGTTCGGTCTTCTATGTTCCAAATTTGCATTATATTCGATCATCAATTGACTATTTAATTTTAACTTGCGCGTTTATTGTCCGACCGGTTTTGATCGCGCGAAAGTGTATATTGCAACTCGCATGGTCTCGGGTTGCTAGGTGAATCGCCCCCATATAGATTAATTCATCATTAGGATGACCCATCGTGCTGGTGTAAGTAATGTTTAACTAAACAGGACAGATTGTTTGTGTTTCGCCGCGGTGTGATTATAATATTACTAAATTGTATTAAATGTTGTTGTTTTAACTTATGTTTTCTTTGTTTATTTACAGTATTTGCCGTGTCTACCGGAGTCCATGAGTTGTGCATTGGTAAGTTTATAATTCAATTATATTTTTCATTTTAATTTCTGCGTCCTCCATTAGTTTGTATTTACGTTGTTTTGGTTTATCGCGTTCCATTGCGTGTTGCAAATATATAAGATAGTCGCGTACTCGGCTGATACATATCGAAATTAACTGTTTAGTTTTTCCTTCACTTATAATAGCGCAAGAGTTGTACTTGAAGATGCAATTCTTCGGAATTCCGCCTTAACCATTTTTATCCCAATTTTGTCTCGTTTTTTTTAATTCCAATTATTTCGGATTGAAGATTCTAAATCTTTGGAAAATTTCCTATAAGATAAGGTATTCAAATTGGGAAAATAAGAGAGGTCGAGAATAATTCATTAATAAAAATTTGCTAAGGACAATTCTTGTTTCATCTCACTGAGAGGTTTTTCATTTTCATTTTTAGGATTATTTTGAAATTTTGTTTCTTTTTATTTACAGTATAATTCATAGATGAGACTAGCATTAACCAAAAATTGCCGATTGATCAACGTGTGTAAACAACAATTTTTGTGTCGCGTTGCCATCTGCGACTTTTCACTGTAGGAAATATAATTATTTCATATTTTTATCTGATAGAGAAGTTTTTAATCTTTCATAATCAACAATTCGTTGGTAGCTGTCGCTTTTAGTTTAAGAGATATTAATTATCAAAAAATCGTCGAAAAAAATATCAAGCACCCCCCCTGGGCAATTTTTTCTTAAGAATTAAAATTTCATCTCTCAGATTTCCGTTTTAACCATCCTATCTGATAGAGAATAGTCCTTAGATTAAGACGCTGCGATCAGATCCTATTTATCTCTTTTAGTTTACGAGATATTCGCGATTGAATAAAATGGGCAAAAATTGAAAAATGTCACTTTTTAGCACTTTTAGTCGCATTTTTCGACCTTTTACTGTAGGAAATATAATTATTTTATATTTTTATCTGATAGAGAATTTTTCAATCTTTCGTAATCAACAATTCGTTGGTAGCTATCGCTTTTAGTTTAAGAGATATTAATTATCAAAAATCGTCGAAAAAAAGTATCAAGCACCCCCCCTTGGCAATTTTTTTCTTAAGACTTAAAATTTTGTCTCTCATATTTCCCTTTTAACTATCCTATCTGATAGAAAATAGTCCGTAGATTAAGACGCTGCGATCAGATCTTATTTATCTCTTTTAGTTTACGAGATATTCGCGATTGAATAAAATAGGCAAAAATTGATAAATGCCACTTTTTAGCACTTTTAGTCGCATTTTTCGACCTTTTACTGTAGGAAATATAATTATTTTATATTTTTATCTGATAGAGAATTTTTCAATCTTTCGTAATCAACAATTCGTTGGTAGCTATCGCTTTTAGTTTAAGAGATATTAATTATCAAAAATCGTCGAAAAAAAGTATCAAGCACCCCTTGGCAATTTTTTTCTTAAGACTTAAAATTTTCTCTCTCATATTTCCCTTTTAACTATCCTATCTGATAGAAAATAGTCCGTAGATTAAGACGCTGCGATCAGATCTTATTTATCTCTTTTAGTTTACGAGATATTCGCGATTGAATAAAATAGGCAAAAATTGATAAATGCCACTTTTTAGCACTTTTAGTCGCATTTTTCGACCTTTTACTGTAGGAAATATAATTATTTTATATTTTTATCTGATAGAGAATTTTTCAATCTTTCGTAATCAACAATTCGTTGGTAGCTATCGCTTTTAGTTTAAGAGATATTAATTATCAAAAATCGTCGAAAAAAAGTATCAAGCACCCCTTGGCAATTTTTTTCTTAAGACTTAAAATTTTCTCTCTCATATTTCCCTTTTAACTATCCTAGCTGATAGAAAATAGTCTGCAGATTAAGGCGCTGCGATCAGATCTTATTTATCTCTTTTAGTTTACGAGATATTCGCGATTGAATAAAATGGGCAAAAATTGATAAATGTCACTTTTTAGCACTTTTAGTCGCATTTTTCGACCTTTTACTGTAGGAAATATAATTATTATATATTTTTATCTGATAGACAATTTTCCAATCTTTCATAATCAACAATTCGTGGGTTGCTATCTCGTTTAGTTTAAGAGATATTAATTATCAAAAATCGTCGAAAAAAAGTATCAAGCACCCCCCCTTGGCAATTTTTTTCTTAAGACTTAAAATTTTGTCTCTCATATTTCCTTTTAACTATCCTATCTGATAGAAAATAGTCCGTAGATTAAGACGCTGCGATCAGATCTTATTTATCTCTTTTAGTTTACGAGATATTCGCGATTGAATAAAATGGGCAAAAATTGATAAATGTCACTTTTTAGCACTTTTAGTCGCATTTTTCGACCTTTTACTGTAGGAAATATAATTATTTTATATTTTTATCTGATAGACAATTTTCCAATCTTTCATAATCAACAATTCGTGGGTTGCTATCTAGTTTAGTTTAAGAGATATTAATTATTAAAAATCGTCGAAAAAAAGTATCAAGCACCCCCCCTTGGCAATTTTTTTCTTAAGACTTAAAATTTTGTCTCTCATATTTCCCTTTTAACTATCCTATCTGATAGAAAATAGTCCGTAGATTAAGACGCTGCGATCAGATCTTATTTATCTCTTTTAGTTTACGAGATATTCGCGATTGAATAAAATGGGCAAAAATTGATAAATGTCACTTTTTAGCACTTTTAGTCGCATTTTTCGACCTTTTACTGTAGGAAATATAATTATTTTATATTTTTATCTGATAGACAATTTTCCAATGTTTCATAATCAACAATTTGTGGGTTGCTATCTCGTTTAGTTTAAGAGATATTAATTATTAAAAATCGTCGAAAAAAAGTATCAAGCACCCCCCCTTGGCAATTTTTTTCTTAAGACTTAAAATTTTCTCTCTCATATTTCACTTTTAACTATCCTACCTGATAGAAAATAGTCCGTAGATTAAGACGCTGCGATCAGATCTTATTTATCTCTTTTAGTTTACGAGATATTCGCGATTGAATAAAATGGGCAAAAATTGATAAATGTCACTTTTTAGCACTTTTAGTCGCATTTTTCGACCTTTTACTGTAGGAAATATAATTATTTTATATTTTTATCTGATAGACAATTTTCCAATGTTTCATAATCAACAATTTGTGGGTTGCTATCTCGTTTAGTTTAAGAGATATTAATTATTAAAAATCGTCGAAAAAAAGTATCAAGCACCCCCCCTTGGCAATTTTTTTCTTAAGACTAAAAATTTTGTCTCTCATATTTCCCTTTCAACTGTCCTATCTGATAGAAAATAGTCCGTAGATTAAGACGCTGCGATCAGATCTTATTTATCTCTTTTAGTTTACGAGATATTCGCGATTGAATAAAATGGGCAAAAATTGATAAATGTCACTTTTTAGCACTTTTAGTCGCATTTTTCGACCTTTTACTGTAGGAAATATAATTATTTTATATTTTTATCTGATAGAGAATTTTTCAATCTTTCGTAATCAACAATTCGTTGGTAGCTATCGCTTTTAGTTTAAGAGATATTAATTATCAAAAATCGTCGAAAAAAAGTATCAAGCACCCCCCCTTGGCAATTTTTTTCTTAAGACTTAAAATTTTCTCTCTCATATTTCCCTTTTAACTATCCTATCTGATAGAAAATAGTCCGTAGATTAAGACGCTGCGATCAGATCTTATTTATCTCTTTTAGTTTACGAGATATTCGCGATTGAATAAAATGGGCAAAAATTGATAAATGTCACTTTTTAGCACTTTTAGTCGCATTTTTCGACCTTTTACTGTAGGAAATATAATTATTTTATATTTTTATCTGATAGACAATTTTCCAATCTTTCATAATCAACAATTCGTGGGTTGCTATCTCGTTTAGTTTAAGAGATATTAATTATTAAAAATCGTCGAAAAAAAGTATCAAGCACCCCCCCTTGGCAATTTTTTTCTTAAGACTTAAAATTTTGTCTCTCATATTTCCCTTTTAACTATCCTATCTGATAGAAAATAGTCCGTAGATTAAGACGCTGCGATCAGATCTTATTTATCTCTTTTAGTTTACGAGATATTCGCGATTGAATAAAATGGGCAAAAATTGATAAATGTCACTTTTTAGCACTTTTAGTTGCATTTTTCGACCTTTTACTGTAGGAAATATAATTATTTTATGTTTTTATCTGATAGACAATTTTCCAATCTTTCATAATCAACAATTCGTGGGTTGCTATCTAGTTTAGTTTAAGAGATATTAATTATTAAAAATCGTCGAAAAAAAGTATCAAGCACCCCCCCTTGGCAATTTTTTTCTTAAGACTTAAAATTTTCTCTCTCATATTTCACTTTTAACTATCCTACCTGCTAGAAAGTAGTCCGTAGATTAAGACGCTGCGATCAGATCTTATTTATCTCTTTTAGTTTACGAGATATTCGCGATTGAATAAAATGGGCAAAAATAGATAAATGTCACTTTTTAGCACTTTTAGTCGCATTTTTCGACCTTTTACTGTAGGAAATATAATTATTTTATATTTTTATCTGATAGAGAATTTTTCAATCTTTCGTAATCAACAATTCGTTGGTAGCTATCGCTTTTAGTTTAAGAGATATTAATTATCAAAAATCGTCGAAAAAAAGTATCAAGCACCCCCCCTTGGCAATTTTTTTCTTAAGACTTAAAATTTTGTCTCTCATATTTCCCTTTTAACTATCCTATCTGATAGAAAATAGTCCGTAGATTAAGACGCTGCGATCAGATCTTATTTATCTCTTTTAGTTTACGAGATATTCGCGATTGAATAAAATGGGCAAAAATTGATAAATGTCACTTTTTAGCACTTTTAGTCGCGTTTTTCGACCTTTTACTGTAGGAAATATAATTATTTTATATTTTTATCTGATAGACAATTTTCCAATCTTTCATAATCAACAATTCGTGGGTTGCTATCTCTTTTAGTTTAAGAGATATTAATTATTAAAAATCGTCGAAAAAAAGTATCAAGCACCCCCCCTTGGCAATTTTTTTCTTAAGACTTAAAATTTTGTCTCTCATATTTCCCTTTTAACTATCCTATCTGATAGAAAATAGTCCGTAGATTAAGACGCTGCGATCAGATCTTATTTATCTCTTTTAGTTTACGAGATATTCGCGATTGAATAAAATGGGCAAAAATTGATAAATGTCACTTTTTAGCACTTTTAGTCGCGTTTTTCGACCTTTTACTGTAGGAAATATAATTATTTTATATTTTTATCTGATAGACAATTTTCCAATCTTTCATAATCAACAATTCGTGGGTTGCTATCTAGTTTAGTTTAAGAGATATTAATTATTAAAAATCGTCGAAAAAAAGTATCAAGCACCCCCCCTTGGCAATTTTTTTCTTAAGACTAAAAATTTTGTCTCTCATATTTCCCTTTTAACTATCCTATCTGATAGAAAATAGTCCGTAGATTAAGACGCTGCGATCAGATCTTATTTATCTCTTTTAGTTTACGAGATATTCGCGATTGAATAAAATGGGCAAAAATTGATAAATGTCACTTTTTAGCACTTTTAGTCGCATTTTTCGACCTTTTACTGTAGGAAATATAATTATTTTATATTTTTATCTGATAGAGAATTTTTCAATCTTTCGTAATCAACAATTCGTTGGTAGCTATCGCTTTTAGTTTAAGAGATATTAATTATCAAAAATCGTCGAAAAAAAGTATCAAGCACCCCCCCTTGGCAATTTTTTTCTTAAGACTTAAAATTTTGTCTCTCATATTTCCCTTTTAACTATCCTATCTGATAGAAATTAGTCCGTAGATTAAGACGCTGCGATCAGATCTTCTTTATCTCTTTTAGTTTCCGAGATATTCGCGATTGAATAAAATGGGCAAAAATTGATAAATGTCACTTTTTAGCACTTTTAGTCGCATTTTTCGACCTTTTACTGTAGGAAATATAATTATTTTATATTTTTATCTGATAGACAATTTTCCAATGTTTCATAATCAACAATTTGTGGGTTGCTATCTCGTTTAGTTTAAGAGATATTAATTATAAAAAATCGTCGAAAAAAAGTATCAAGCACCCCCCCTTGGCAATTTTTTTCTTAAGACTTAAAATTTTCTCTCTCATATTTCCCTTTTAACTATCCTATCTGATAGAAAATAGTCCGTAGATTAAGACGCTGCGATCAGATCTTATTTATCTCTTTTAGTTTACGAGATATTCGCGATTGAATAAAATGGGCAAAAATTGATAAATGTCACTTTTTAGCACTTTTAGTCGCATTTTTCGACCTTTTACTGTAGGAAATATAATTATTATATATTTTTATCTGATAGACAATTTTCCAATCTTTCATAATCAGCAATTTGTTGGTTGCTATCTAGTTTAAGAGATATTAATTATCGAAAATCGTCTATAAAAATTATCAAGGGGGGGGTGCTTGATTGACAATTTTTTCTTAAGAATTTACATTTCATCTCTCAGATTTCCGTCTTAACTATTCTATCTTATAGAGAATAGTCCGTAGATTAAGACGCTGCCATACGTCCCGCGCGCTGTCTCCTAGCGCCGCATCAACTTGCTGCATGCAACGAAGTCTAGTTTAGTTTACATTACAGGTAATGTGCCTATTGCAAATTTGCGTACAAGGTCGCGTGCTTTCGACGCGCCGTCTTTGCGCACCTCTTGCTTTCTTATCATTTGTCCCGTTGTTGTTTACGCAGTTTCGGCATGCACTATCGGTGTATTGCAGCCAGTTTCGTGCCGGTCGCTGGTTAATCCAGTCGCGTTTTGAGAGACTTATATCGTTTATTCGGACTTCAATATACTAAATTTGTGTTATACTTGAAGATCAATCGACTATTTATTTGTACATTGCGCTATTGTACTATAGTAATTTGTTTAATGTTCGGATATGTCAGTTTTTTGATCGCGTTTGTTATGTATATTACAAGTCACGTGATAGTGGATGTCAAAACATTCTTCACTCGGCCTTGAGTTTGGTGTCGGTTACTAAATTAATCGAATATATATCGCCCCCATGTTGATTCTCATCATTAAGATAGATCCATCAGGCTCGTGTTAGTATTATTTAACGAAACTTTGTGCGGTTTATTTGTTTATTTCGGGTTGATCGTTAATTATAACATAATTCAATTGTATGAAATATTTTTGTTTTAATTTATGTTTTCGTTTGGTTACAGCACTCGTTGTGCCTGTTAGTCCGATAAGCTGTACACTGGTAAGTTCATAATTCAATTATATTTTTTGGTCCAATTTACATTTGCTGTTTATAAACAACGAACTACCTACCTGCAGGGCCGATGAGACTGGGATAAATTCCCCGGGGCCCGGCTGATCGCTCTTAAATCGCAATCACAAAAAAATAGCAAAAATTGACGATTGCCGGAGCCCGCGGCTTTTTCCCGGGGCCCGCGCTGGTTCTCGACGGCCATGTCTGTATCTCCCTGTATTGAAATTTATTGCAAGAAAATTCCGTAACGCGAGTTATATTGAAAGTTGTGTGTGTGCGCCGTAGTAGGTACTCGTTGCTCTCGGAATTATAGTTTTTTTAGAGTAACACGCGAACGCGGTGTCAGAGTTAGTACGGAATAATTTTCACTGATGCATAATTTAATTCTGCATTCCTCTGTATCAAAAATTATTGCGAAGAAATTCCGTAACGCGAGTTATATTGAAAGTTGTGTGTGTGCGCCGTAGTAATCGTTGCGCTAGGAATTGTAGTTTTTTTTAGTGTAACACGCGAACGCGGTGTCAGAGTTAGTTCTGAATAATTTTCCCAGATGCGGAATTGAATCCTGTATCACCCTGTATTAAAATTTAATCCAAAGAAATTCCGTAACGCGAGTTATATTGAATGTTGTGTGTGTGCGCCGTAGTAGTCATTGCGCTAGGAATTGTAGTTTTTTTTAGTGTAACACTCGAACGCGGTGTTAGAGTTAGTTCGGAATACTTTTCCCAGATGCGGAATTGAATTCTGTATTTCTCTGTATTGAAAATTATTGCGAAGAAATTCCGTAACGCGAGTTATATTGAATGTTGTGTGTGTGCGCCGTAGTACTCGTTGCGCTTGGAATTGTAGTTTTTTTTTAGTAGAACACGCGAACACAGTGTTAGAGTTAGCTCTAAATAATTTTCCCAGATGCGTAATTGTGACTCGTGTTTAGCGCACCTTACGAAGGTAGCGGTAGAAGTGACTCGTGTTCAGGGCACCGTACGAAGGTAGCGGTAGAAGTGACTCGTGTTCAGGGCACCCTACGAAGGTATACATATTTTGCCTATTTTAATACTTTATCTTATAAGGAATATTTAAATTAGTCGCGGTGTTGTAAACATCAATTATTGAATTAACTAAGGTATACAGTAAACTTATACGAAGACAATTGAAAACAATAAATTATTTATTTGTATTGGTAAATTACAAATTCCTGTTTATCTTCATCCTTATTGCATCTCAAAACCAATATATTCTATTCTTATGCCTAGAAATATTGAAAGTAAAAGTAGATTTCGGGTATGTGTGTTATTTCAATATTGTGAATTTTTACTTTCGTCTTCTCAACTACGTGTTTACCACTACGTTTGTGTATAAACAACTTTTTTTGTTCAACTGACGCTACGTACGCTATCGCACAACCTGGTTTCGCACACCGCACACGGCAGTAGTTTCACCGCGTGGTCCGCGAACGCGTGTCTCTAACCGCCACGCGTTTTCAGACTTCAATTATTCAATTAATCGTCGTGCATTCTTTTCGTTATCAGCAAAATATTCGTATCGAGCATGTGTGCTTGTTTTGTTTGTTTGTTTGTTATGGCGGTTAGAGTGTTCTTAAGTGAGAAATAAGTGTCCGATAATCTCTGCGCGAGTTTTCAGTTGATAAGATATATGCCTGGATCTAAAATTTCTTTTTCAATGCACTGGTAGGTGTTTAATCACTTTTTTACGCGGAAAGTTAAGACGGTTTAACTTAAATTGATTATTCCATTTGAGGGATATTAATTTTGCAGATTACAAACACATGGTAGCATTTTTATCAGAATTCTTAGTCCTGTTTCCGAACATAACATGCATAATTTAATTATTACAAACACTGTGTTAAAAAATATCTGAGGATTATTAAAATGACAATATTCATGTGGTCGACCACGCTCACTTTGCCGTCGACCGTCGGCTCGTTCCTCTTTTCGCTGAACGTTTTTAATCGAATTTCACTCCTTATCATCATTAAATTAAAAAGTTTCTTGTTGATCTAATAAAATCTTATACCATGAATAGTTTTTCGTTATTTTTATCGTATTTACCTACTGTACTCGTATAACCACGCGTCGTTGCTTGCCGTCTGCTGATTTGGATGTTTTCCGCCTGATGTTCTATCAATTTATGATGATGCTTCACCCGTCGGTTACTTTATGCAGTTGATGCTATCAACTGATAAATATATACACAATATATTAAAATGTAAGTGTTTTATTCTTGTTGCAACTTTTTTACTTAACTTTTCCGATCGTTTTCGGGTAAAATCTTTGAATTTATGTTAAAATATAGTTGTTTCGGTATAAATTTCTCTTGTCACGATGTGAATGTTGATCATATTTGTAGTTTTTAAAACTTTCCTTTTGTAACACTTATATATTTGTTTTCCTAACAGTACTTTAGTAAATCGTCTTTATTTGTGAGTTTTGAGTGTTCTTTGTTTTAAACTTAGAATTTTCCTTTTGGAACACCCTGTATATTTGCTTTTCTTTGTGTCCGTGAAAACTTTCCTTCAGTTGTGGTTTTAGAGATTTTTTTGCATTTTAAGTTTTTTTGTAACACCCTGTTTATTAGTTTCCCGGAGCATCGGGTGAAAACAAGCAATATTTGTAGTGTTTAGATGTTTTCCTCTTTGATGGTTGAATTTTCTATTTGTGACACCTTGTATAATCGTTTTTCTTCACATCCCTGAAAATTTTGCTTTGAGTGTTATTAGAATTTAACTTCTTGCACTTTGAATTTTCTTTTTGTAACGCCCTGTATATTTGTTTCCCAGGGTAACCGTGGAAAACTAGCGATATTTGAATGTTTAGATGTTTTCCTGTCTGCACTTAATTTTCTGTAACCCCCCGGTATATTTGTTTCCATTTTCAATCACGATGAAAATTGACTTTGCTAATTGCTTTATCCTGCTAGAACTTCACTTAGTGATACGCGATTGTTTGCGCGGCTAAGCAGGTCGTAATTCCAATTTCAATATGGCGGCATGAATTCAGTTGACTTGTATTATTTTACATTGTATTTATTAATAAAGAAATGTAAAGAAATATTATGTTTTCTGCTTTCAATGTACCCGTTCTATCATTTCAGGTACAGGTCTCTAAGAGAGTTCCCTCTCTCAGGGGATGATCCCCACTATAAAAATTGTTAAGGTATCCTGTATGATTTGTGTACTCCATCTTTCATTTCAGCTACAGGTGAGAACTTGTAAGAATATTTTTAAGAGTCCCCTCTCTTGAGGCGACTTAAAAATTAGAAATATTTTTACAAGTCCTTAAAAGGATGTCCTTATAAGGAGTTCCCTCTCTCTGGGGATGATCCCCCACCATAAAAATTGTTGATATGCCTGATAATTCCGGGGATGAAGCGCAGAGACATCGTAGCTGTAGGATGGGCCGGGAGCAATGGACGCATCGAAGCAGTGGGCGATCGACCAGAGCGCCGGAGGCGCTCTGGGAGATCGACCTGTGACTGTCTTATAACGACACGTGCCAAAAAATTTAAAAATTCCGTCACCCTATTCTCTTTTCTTCCTGTACTCTCTCTCTCTCTTCTCTTCTTACTTCTCCGATTCTCTCCTGCTACTTCTCTTCTCGGCTATTCCCTTCTTCTACTTCTCCTATTTCTCTACTTACTTACTTCTCTCTCTTATTGCCTTCACTTATATTTCAATTTCTCTTATATTTCGTTGCAGTTCATATATGCAACCCATATTTCACCTGTTATTTTTATATTTGAGAAAAATGCCTTCTATACCTGGGGTTCGATCCGTGCCTACTAGCATGCCAGCAGGTGCACGTCTCCACTCGACCACCGAGTGTTTTTATCATTTATATTTGATTCTTTTATTTATGTTTCTACTTTATGCAACTTTTTAAAAACAACAACACAAGTCTCAGATATGTTACACTCGCTCCACGCGTATAATATCTATATTGAATGTGTGAAACGCTCATATACTGAAAACGGCAAGGAGGATACCAAAAACAAATATGAATGAGATATTAATTCATATTAATTTTTTTTATTGAGAACATTTACAAATACAAACATTCTTTATATAGAAAAATATCGACAACTATTAAATGCCGCGGAAGACTTGCCTTAAAACATGTGCACATTTGCAACTCTTCTGCGATGAATATTCGGAACTCCAGGGTCCTTGTAAGCGTAAACTTCTTCTCCAGGCACATCCGTTGTATTCTTATTTGAATTAAACATAAATCCAAGTTATTCTGGGCAATAACCGACAGCCGACGGACACGCACGCCGTGCACATGCAGGCCAACACAAGTGCAGTATAATCCACATGCGAAAAATATTCCCGACGACCGGCAGTAGTTCACTCGTGTTTAATATCTGGGGAAATTCCGAACACGCGCAATTCTAATAAATGTCGTCGATTTTTTATTGAATATACATCGATTTACGTTCAATTTATAATAAGGAGAGATAAAACTAGTCGCGATGAACACGCATGTTTCGCTCGGCAACCGGAATGGAACTGAATGCGCGCTCTGAAACGACCACGCGGTCACGCGGTGTGGCTATTGCGATAGGCTCAACAAAAAATTGTTTACATACAAATATTCGTGTATCTAAACTATACCTGGATATCACAACTCGCACACTAGGCAGTATATTTACGGCGCTCCCAACTACAGCTAATTAATTGCAAGCTGGAGACCATTTTCTGAAGCAAATAAAATTACAAAAAAAAAACAATACAGTTTACTATTAGTGCAACTCACGGACAGCAATTCATATTTATATAGATAATACATATTTATAAATGTACATATTTCAATTATTTTTCAAATTCTGATGGTATGTAGATAATATTTACCAGGTTTTCGGCAAGGTTTTCCAAACAGGATTGTACATGTTTATCTTCAGTTATTGATTCATATTTTTTGAGCGATGCCAAATGAATCGTTTTTTATGTGGTGTAACATCTAAATTTTTCATTTTCTATCGATTTCTCCCAAAATGAAAGAAGTGGAATAAATTGTTCTCGGATCCATGAAATGCGACAAACCAGAACCGTAGCCAAGGATACCTGAAGTTAATAAATACAAAATAATTACCAAAAAATAAAGAACAACTTCTGTGTTAAATAGCTATAACCGGTCGCGAGATAGAGCCCATTTTCCAACGCGTGATTTAAACAAATTGAAAAAATGTCAAACTTTAAAGGCGTTTTTGAGGTACTTCCCAAAAGTTTTTTGGGGGCAGCGATAGTGCAATATAAACAGGAACTCTTGGGCTAACGAAATATTAACAGATCATAAAAATATCTATAACCGTTCGCGAGTTATAGCCCATTTTCCACCGCGTGTTTAAAAAAAAATGATAAAATGTCAAACTTTAAATACGTTTTTGAGGCACTTCCCGTAAGATTTTTGAGGGCAGCGATAGTGCAACATAAACAGAAACTCTTCTTCTAACAAAATATCAACAGATCATAAAAATATCTCTAACCGTTCCGAGATAACACGCAAAATTTACAATTTCGAAGATTACACAGGCGATAAATAGCTGATAAAAGATCAAACAAGTTTATTAGCACTAATTATCACCGGTGATCAGGAAATATAACACGATTTACCGAACTTACATCAAAGAATAACACAAGTCGAAATTGTGGAATGTGCGCTCGTCTTTATCGCACCGATTGAAGAAAACAAAATTCTCTCGCTGGAATATTTCCAGGTAAACCTACATCGTTACGCCATCTGAGAACACTTTATAGTACCTCACAAAACAACAAAGTGTTTCAAACAGTGTGGCTTGCATGTGTGTCAGTGCGAAATTGTCTATGAGGCAGTGAGTGGTCACGCTTTAAATAGCAGCGTACGTGTGAAACACGTACAAGAAAGTGCGCATGCATCACCATGTCTAAATGACTAGCAAATTTACACAAAAATACAATAAATCAAATCTAGAGGACGCACGATGTTCAAATTTAATCTATCAAATAACAAACATAAGTCACCGACTGTTACGACTGTCACCATAAGTCACCGAAATGATGATGATGATGATGACAACACACATATCAAGTGTAAATAGATTAATTGTAGTTAAGATAGTGATAATAGTCTTTGTCGAATTCCTGCAACAAATAATAACACCCCGGCGGAGAATTTAATTCCGCAACTCTAGATGCCACGCTGAAGTTACTGAGCTGCCAAGATCGCGTGCAAACCCGAAATAATACAAACATTTCACGATAAAGGTTGAAAAAATTACCTTTTAATGCAAATTTTCGCAAGTTGCAGGTCGAATTCCTGAACACGAGTCACTTCTACCGCTATCCTCGTACGATGCGCTAAACCGAGTTACTTCTACCGCTACCCTTATACGGTGCCCTGAACACGAGTCACTTCTACCGCTACCCTCGTACGAGGCTCTGAACCGAGTCACTTCTACCGCTACCCTTATACGGTGCCCTGAATCGAGTCACTTCTACCGCTACCCTTATACGGTGCCCTGAACACGAGTCACTTCTACCGCTACCCTCGTACGATGCCCTGAACCGAGTCACTTCTACCGCTACCCGTACACGACAAACAAATACCACCCGACAGAGAATTTACTTCCGCATCTCTAGACGCCACGCTGTAGTTACTGAGCCGCTAAGATCGCGTGCAAACCCGAAATAATAAAAACATTTCACAATAAAAAGTGTAAAAATTACCTTTTAATGCAAATTTTAGCCAATTGCAGGTCGAATTCCTGCAACAAACAAATACCACCCGACGGAGAATTTAATTCCGCATCTCTAGAGCAAACACTGAACTTACTGGGCCGCCAAGATCGCATGCAAACCCGAAATAATACAAACATTTCACGATAAAGGGTAAAAAAATTGCTTTTAATGCAAATTTTCGCAAGTTGCAGGTCGAATTTCTGAAACAAACAAATACCACCCGACGGAGAATTTAATTCCGCATCTCTTCACGAAGTTACCGAGCCGCCAAGATCGCGTGCAAACCCGAAATTATTCAAACCTTTCACGATAAAGGGTAAAAAAAATTAATGCAAATTTTCGCAAGTTGTAGGAGCAATTCATACCAGATACAAATACAATCAGACGGAGAATTTAATTCCGCATCTCTTGACACCCCTTTAGAGTATTTGTGTCGGCCCGTTCGCATACAATGACAAGACGTACATATTACGAGCACGAGTACAAACCACTTAATCATACCTTACCAGTATTTTACGCGTTGCAACACTCAGACTAATGGTGAAGATGAAGATGATATAAATCGGGAGTCGACAGATGAAGCGAATCAAATTTGCATTCAAATTTAGCTCGTGATTTGGAACTCAAATGCGATTGCTAAAACCGAGAAGAGAACGATGGTTACAACATTGCGTACAAGTCGAGATAAAATAAGGCAGAGGCGAAACATGCAATAAAACTTCTCTGCGAAGTGTAAAATATGATACAAATGCGACTCGAAAACTTGTTTATACACAAACAAATACTGGTAGGCAATAATAGAATTGCGCGTGCAAAATCGTATTAAAAAGTTTCAAAACAATCGGCGAAAAACATCGCTTGCGACGGTAGGTACGACGGTAAATGTATTATAATATAATATAAAATCTAAGAAATACCATGAGTATTGTCACATACGCCTATTGAAACCATAAGACCACATGCTCCAATACGAATTATATGCAAATAAATTATGTTTATTATAATAAACAAACGATAAATAAATGACAATTCATGCTACAATTATAAATAACTGACACAACCACTGATCCGTATACAGATAAGTACAGGTGCAGAAATAAACATTGATACTCTATAAAACATGTCCTGATTAGAAGCTAAATGTTAGAGGCAAAGGTGCAGAAATAAAAATGGATAAAGTAAACTATCATGAAGGATTCCCGAGATACGACCCGTTTTCCATCGAAAGTTTTGAAAAATGAAAAAAAGGTAAGGTTGGCGGCCATTTTAAGACACTTAGGACAGAATTTCGCTAACAGAATCCGAAGAAAAAATGAAAATATCACGAAGGGGTCCCGAGATATGACCAGTTTTCTACAGCAACTTTTGGAAAATGCAAAAAAAAGGGCTAATTATCGCGGCCATTTTAGACAGTTACAGCGGAATTACGCGAAGGACGAAGAGTGCATCATCTAAAACCACTATTGTGTAATCTGAATAAAAAACCAAAATATGACGAAGGGTTCCCGAGATATGACTCGTTTACCACAACATGTTATGGAAAATGCGAAAAAAAGGCTAATATTCGCGGCTATTTTGAGGCATTTAGGACGGAATTTAGCAATGGTGGAAAATTGCATCTTCAATATCAAAACTCGATATAATTATATGAATGACAATAATTACCAGGTCCGTGTTCTGCAGTTAATAAAAAATACTTGGCACAAGCGAATTAATTATTGGTGTTCACAAACTATCACCGGCCGCCATTCAACGCAATCCACTCGCAGTTTGTTTGTACACAAAATTCACAAAATTTAGATTTACGAAGATTATACACGCGATAAATTATTATTAAAATACCATACACGACTATAAACACAAATTATCACCCGTGATCAATCATATATGCAGCGACTATGGACAATAAACGCGCAAATAGTAATGATAATATTAAATAGTCGACTGCGGACCGAATATAAGGCAAATTTAGAAAGCAGAAGACCGAACAAACAATACGAATCGCGAGAAATAAGTCTGTATCAACCAGAGGCCGGCACGGAACTGGCCGCATTCTGCACAAGCAACAACGCGACAGTTTACTCGTATGATAAGAAAGCAATGGATGCGCAAAGCCGGTGCGTCGATGGCGCCCGACCATGAACGCGAATTGAACAATACGAGTCGCGAGAAATACGCTTGGATCAATCAGAGGCCGGCACGAAACGGGCCGCAATCCGCGGATAGTGCATATCGTAGCCGATCAAGACGCCGCGATAGTTTATGATAAGAAAGCAAAAGACGCGCAAAACCGGCGTGTCGACAGCCCGAGACCATGTGCGCGACTTGTATTTGGCATGTTACCTGCTACTAAACTAAACTAAGATGTGGCAACGTGCGGCGTGAGAAGATAATAACAACGAAACGCAGGAATGCGATAAGAAAGTGTAAGTTGTGTTCAAAACAAACACAATTCTCGTGCCGAATGCTCACGTTTGCCGATAAATATAGAAATAAACACAATTCTATTTTATGAATTTTAGTACATGCTAGTGCCATCTCTGAATGATGCAAGTAGGAGTCTCGAAATTCATATTACATTTATCTTATGACAAAAAACTTTCACAATGAATACGAATGATACAGGAAGTTTTTCACATTTTCACATTAGGGCCCTTAGGGCCCTGAAATATTAAGAAATAGAGTACTTACCAGGGGAGCATTTTATGATACATAAAATATTACAAAATTAAATGAAAACAAGTCAGTTTGACATTCAAAATGCTGTATATAGTTGTAGATACGACAAGGAAACTACAAGTAATTGGGGTTTCCAGTAATACATGATTTTCTCTTCACATTTTTAAAATTAAATTAAATTAAAATACTTCTCTATAAAATTGACAATTGTCTAGATATATTAGATAGTGGGCCGTAAAGCCCAAGTCTAAGGCTCTGAAGTAAAAAGGGAACTAGCGTGGAACTAGATGGAAATAAATCACTTAAGAAAAATTGCTAAAGTCTGTCTTCAGTTTTATAGACGGTGCTTGTGCCGCCTGCGGTTTGATGCTGGCTTCTGTTCGTGTTTTCTGCTGCACGCTCTGACTCGATCGCACAGCGGCTTCCAATCGTGTGCGAAGATTCGGCGATTGACTCATCAATTTTTTAAACTCCTGTGTATGTGAAAAAATACTATTTTAGCAAACGTGCACTTTTCAATCGAGATGCTTGTACCTGTGGATATTTCGGTCCAATCTTCATCAACCACTGCAAACTGGATTCATGCAACTTTAAGGAGTACTTTCCGGATGACCGAAGGACCTGCCCATCTAGCAGGTAACTGATCAAAATGGGCACGATGAGAGTCAACATTTGTATTCCTATGAATTAAACAATTCAGTTAAGAACCTGGTATAACATATATTTTAGTAGTTTACCTTGCATCAAATCTCCTAATAATTAATGAAAGCAGCAAAATAGCAATGAAGCAAATATTAACACAACAAGCATCAAATATAATAAAATTGTACTTACGACTGGGGGGCTCAGCCAAACCAATCAGTGTCTCTACGGTGACGATGGTCTCCAGTGTGATAGCAAGCTCACCATCCGACATACAATTCCTCGCTCCGTCTGTATATAAAAACTCCACCAATCTAGGAGCCAACGCGTGAATGTAGGGAGTTGAAACCAATCGCTCACTATGCACGAAGATCGACTTCAAGGTTTGAATACATTTAAATCGAATCTGCAAAAAATGGTAACTTTAAAATAAAGCCATAAAACAATCTAGACTTAAGACATACCGTAGTATTAGAGCTCTGAAGACACTGTCTAAAGTGATTAATGCAGGGATATAACAAATTAGGCGCTGAGACCACTTTTGATGGCGCATGCAGAACGAATACAGCAATCGCCAACATGGTGGTAACTTCATCCAGTTTTGTATCCTCGCTGCCAGTCTTAGTTAAATCGATAATCTTCGCTAGGGAGCTCTGTAGCAATTTATGCCATTCATCAGAACTTCGTTCATCGTTACAATACGCATCCGTAGTGATAGCCTTCATGCAATGTAGAGCCGCTTGAACCGCTTTATTATTCGCGAGAATGGTGGAATCGTTGATATTTTTCGTAGATAATTCCTTAATCACACCAGTAGTCAAATACAGAATTGTAGGTAAAATGGCAACAGCTCCCTTTGGTGAGCACAATTTGTGCAGGCCTTCCAAGCAAGCCAAAGATGCAGCAATCAAATTCTCAGAGTCCCTTTCCTTCTGCTGCATATTGTGATTATAGACAGATCGATGGGAAGACGCTGACAACATGGTTGAGTTTGGAGCAGGACTTAACGCTGGTAATTGTCGTACCAGTAGACAAAAGCACACCTCCATGAGAGCATATGACAAAGATTGTCCTGGAATAATTTCGCCTTGTTCCCCACCTTCGCCCAGAAGAACATCGTCACTGGAAGCTTCTTCAGCTGCAGTGATTACCCGTTTTAACACCTCCATACACAACAATTGCGCGCTGGGATCATCACGAGTTAGTAACAGCCGATGTAAGACATTGCACAATTCTATAGCAAGTGTCCTATCCACCATTAGGGAAGCCCTAGCCCATTTTGAGTCCAATAAAGTCCTCAGCGCTCGAAGACAAGTCACTATACTCGTAAGCGGTTCAGTTGACCGAGGACTGCATAAAGCTTCCATGCAGATACCAAACAATAAATGAAACTTGTCACTTATTTTATTTGCACCCCCGGAATTGTCCACTGAATTATTGTTCTTTGATTCATCATGAACACTCTCATATCCACCAGCGTTCAACCACAATGCAGCCGCGTGCAAAATGGGCGGCCAGGAAGCACCGTAATGACATCTTGACGATTCCATTGTGTCGTTTGTATAAAATGCGCCGCCATCATGTGGCAACTGACTAGCAAATTCAGCCGGCAATGATAACAATGCGTGGTCCTTAAGCGCAGCTAACCAATGCGCTGCTAAACTAACCAATTCTGGTTGTACCAGTGTTAAGAGACTTTCACCCTTATATTCAAAGTCGCCAAAATCATCAGTCTCCGGTGTATTGGTAGGTTCTGCTAGGAATGTAGAGGAAGTTTCCTGCATTGCCACAATGTAGATCTCAGCCCAGGCTTTCAAAATGGCAAGTTTTTCTAACGTCGCTAGACTTTCGTTGTATAACTGAGTTGTGTTCGTTTTTATCTGCAACTTTCCAAGAGAAGAAACGAGTAATTGATGTACTCGTCTCAAATCGTTGAGATTCCGTGCAACTCCTGATCCTATCCACGTTGAACAGACATCACACGCGGCAGCCGTAACATGTGAAGGGGTTTCTGCAGAAAAAGCGGGCCGTAATGCAGCACCCACTTGTGCTTGAAACTGTTCTAATAAGAGATGCCCGGGAAATTCTGGTTCTGGCACCTTAGCAAATTTATCAATCACATCTTGAAGGGTTTTCAGTCCTTCTAAACGTAAAGCATCCGAATCGCTTGTGGCAGCCATGAAAGCCATTCGAATGAGATCAGATAGATGAAGAACTAAGAAATCATTGCTCTGCATCTCTTTGGCTTGAGAAAGGTCAAAATGTGCCGTAACGTTGTTCTCACAAGTGGCAATTATCTTACGAACACATTCCGCAGCAAAAACCCTCGTGGGCCATCGGGGTTGTACCAGTGGATGGGTCCCAGCGGAATCTTCAGCGTGAAACTCCATTTGGTCATCGTCGGGTTCATCATCATCCCCGTCTACATCGCCTACTTCATTGGTACTGGCCAATGTGGCCTCATCATTGGAATCGGTTGCTATTGTAAGCACATCTTTGCAAAGACTCAACCATTGGGATAGATTATCACAAGCCATCATTTGTAACATGCTCGTTAGCGTATCATGGATATTTTTGATCAGTCCTAGATCCGATTCAGTGTCCAACATGCTAAACAAAGCGCCAGGGAGACCTGTTTCGGTGATGACAATACCACTACCTCCAATATTTAGACACATTGTACCAGAAGCACCATTGCCAAATTCGCTGTCTTTATTTTCAGCCGCAGTAGTCAAAGCATGCTCGCACACTTCCTTTGCTTCTCGTTGTGCCAATTGCCTCAAACATGAAATTGCCGCTTTCCGTAGTAATAAATGGTTACTAAGCAAGGTCCTACATAAAGTTGGAACCATTGATGATAGATTGACATGCCTCGGTGTAAATAAATGCAACTGTTGTAAACATGCGATCGCCTCCGCTTGAACCAACGGATCATGATGATCCTGCATAATGGCGCATGCACACAGGAAAGACGAACGCATCATACTGATGCTATTGGTATTCGCTTGTAATTCAGGCCCAATTGTGGTAATCAACGCGGAGAGAACCTTGCCGATGCATTGATGAACGTCAACATATGATTGTGGAACGTTTAATAAAAGTTTCAAACCCAGTGAAAGAGTTGGCTCCACATAGCCACGGAACATCGGTCCACCAGAATCTGCAATCAGTGCTAGCGCATGTAGCGACCATACCTGTACTACTGGAGACGTTTGATCCTGCGCTAGGGCCAATAGAATCGAAACACTGGTATTTAAATGTTGCGAACTACAAATTCCTCCGACGTATCGATGCAAACAACCCAACGCTAACGAATGTCCTGTTCTACTAGGCACGTCTCTAGCACTCTTCAAGCGATCGAAACTAGTTTGTGCTAGTTCCGCGGTAAATCGTGAATCAGACACCACCTGTGCCATTCGTCCAACAGCTTCACCCGTAGCGCAACGTAAAATTGGATTTGGAGATGTTAGCGCTCCAATTATAAGATTTGTCGCGGCTTTCTTGACGTCTTCTTGCCCAAAGGACATTTTCGCTTCAGTCAAGCCTTTCAGGCCGCTGAGTAACGCAGTGAAGACATTCGTTTGAATTGCTTCCTGCCTAATACTCTTCGCATGCTTGATACAATCGGTAAAATGTTCCAACATTTGCAGGCGGTGTTTGTTAGCGACGCGTGGGAATATCTGACCGAAGAGTAACACCGACATATCGATGACGGCCACGCCAAGTGGAAGAGGGCCAGGGACCGCTTCCCATGCGGCTAACTGGCGGTACAAGGAACAGATATCGTGCTCCAATGCGCCTGAACCAGCAGCACTGTTTGGCTGCAACTATTTTCAATAAATTAGTATTTAGAATTACCTCTAGTACAAAATAAAAAAAACACGTGCCCACACAAAAGTAACAATTGCGCTAAAACCTTTGTGACTTACGTGTTCACTATCAGCCTTTCGATTGGGTTCCATCTTAGGTAGCATTAACAATAATATATGATTTTTATACGAAAAATGAAAATATAAAAGACACTTACTTGATCTTCAATTGTTCGATGATCTGTTTCTTGCAACCAAGTCCCCAGGATAACCGAATCGTCCGCGTGGCACACCGTCCGCAATTGCGACGTTGTGGTATTTGCTGGATTTTCTGTAAGTGTAAACTCTGCAACCAACATCCTTAGTAGGTGAGTGTACGATCCTTCAAAGGAATGCGCGGGAAGTAGCAGAAGTGTTTCGTACAATCGCAGACGAACCATCGCCCCAGGTGCTTTTAATTGCTGGCCATAATTTTTCATCACATTTGAAATACTAACACAACAACAATTAGTATAAAACAATTGCATATTTTTAATTTGGAATAACTTACTTTGTTAACATTGCTAATGCAGATTCAATCGGAGTTAGCAATCGCCTGATGATGTCATCATTTACTAACTCAGGACAATTCTGTAGAAAGCTATGCATCGCTGATAAGGCTCCTGCTCGTCCTTCGAGAGTTACCTGCCAGGTAAACGCATCGCCACGTGCTTTCTCCGAATCTAACTCTTTGGAAGATCTTGGGAATGAATTCCTCCAGAGCAACAACATGCGAGGCAGTAATCCACGCACAACTGGTACCCCCAAAGTCATAATTGCTCCAATTAGTACCCAACCAGCCTGGGTCCTATGCAGAGACAACCGACTGTTTTGACTGGCGCTGCGCAAAAGTTCCTCTGCTGTGTTGAAAATAATCTTTCCTTTCGTATGCGGTACACCCAATGGTGACAAACGCACACCACCTAAAACCGCGGCAAGGGCTCCACTGTAACCAGAAATGGCTTCCGGGGATGTCCTGCGTTCTTCAATTCCATTAACACATCGGTCAATTAATGGCGTGATTTGACTGGGAACTGCTACACAAATACAACGCAAACACCACGCGGCTGCAAGCCGTGCAGCTTGACACGGGTGTATTAAAACCGAAACAGTTGCCTCGATTAAATCTAAAGAAACAAAATTAATTAAGTCAGTTTTGTACGAATTTGATGGGCTTACTTAATGATTGGTCTGATACTAAGTCATATGCGGTTGTTCCAAGTCCGTGTACCAAACTTCCGATTTCCTGTAGAGAGCAGACCAGTAAATGCTGACTGAAGAGGGTTTCCTGGTTGAGATCTTTAGCATTTTCAGGATTGAAATCTATCGAATTCATTTCTTTCACAATTATTTGTGCAATCTCTTTGGATGCGGATGCTTGCGCTTTTTCGCCCAACATTTTACCCAAAACGCTGCGCAAGATAAAGTTTATACATTTCCGTGAGTAGACAGCGTCCACATGAGAATTTGCCACTTTGGTATTGGCTACCAAGTAGAGAACATGGCCCAGAAAAGCTTTCATGTTGCGTTCGAGCCAGACGGGTCCCAATATTTGCACAAAAATTACATACGCCTTTGAAAGGAAATTAAATCAATAAGTTTGAAAATTGCCATTTTTAATTTCAGTACTTACATGAGTCACCCCCACTCGCACTTCTCTATTCACGCCACTGCTTCCTTTGATAATCTCCCCTGTCCCCTTAAGAAACCCAACTCCCCCACGCAGGAATCCCGACATTAAAATACCCAGAGCCTCTTCCAGGGACACAGTCTTAGTTCCCTTCGCCCCCGAGGCGGCTTTTGCTTGCGCCGCTTGCAACTGCTGCATCTGAGGCAGTTGTTGACCCTGTTGTGTCATTGCCATTAGGGCCCCCAACAACTTAGCAACAGTACACCGTACTTCGTAGTTGGAGCCATCAAAAGCTCGAAAGCACAATGTAGCTAAACTCTCCAGTTCACTGGTGTACATGAACTGAGCGTGGTTTAGCATCTCTAGGAGGCAGCGGGTTGCTGCGCATCTTACCGCCATTGCACGATCCACAAGACAATGCCTTGCGGCTTTATAAATGTCTTTGTGGACATTGCTGATTGCAGAACCCATTCCGGCGCAAACTTTTTCTAAAGTAAGCATGATTTCAATACGGGTTTGGGATTCTGCGCTGCGAAGAGATCTGATAAGGATATGCACGGTTTCTTCGTAGGAGCGACCCATCATTCTACCCAGTTTTTCATACATGGTCCCCACACAACAAATAGCACCTCTGAAAATTGTATTTTTTAAGTTTATTTCTTTAATATCATGTAAATTAAGAAGTTTCTTATAAAAATGCCCAAGTTAGTAAGCCCAATGCGTCAGAAAACGTTAAAAACATGCACAGACAGAAACATAAGACAGCAAAAAATATAAGTAAAGCAACACACACAACTTTATTAATAAAAACAGAAACACACATTAGTTATGATTCACTTACTTAACAGTCACCAATTTAATAAAAATCAAATCAACAAAACAATACTATTAAAATGATATCTTTAAAACAATGACAAGAACACAACAATCACAACAATCATGAAACTATGAATAATACTTACAGTCTGGTAGGTAGAAAACTTGGTGAATCATCCTTATTCTTCAAGATATCATTGCACTTATTTACCGTATCAAAAAGCAAAAAAGTATCACCAACAGAAAATAGTGTAGCCAAACATCTGGCAATTAATCTTCTGGTTGGTGGTCCTGGTGCCTCCTGAATGTGAGCCATCAACTGCTCCACTAGTTTCTTCTGACATTCTTTTATATCACTCTTTTGGGCAGCAACTAATACCTTATCCAGGAATCTCAACCACTCAAAGACAAACAGTGGTTTCTTTGCAGCTGGCAGCTGTGCCAGAGCCTCTTCATTTAAAGTTAAACTATGTGACAACTCCATTATGCTGTCTTGGAATAAGCCTTCCTCATTTATTGGCTAGTACTTTCCCATCAGAATATATACTGCAAAGTATTGTTAAAGGTTCTTAAATGCCACTGAAATGCCAAAAAGAGAATGACCTACTTGCACTAACCTATTGGATGCGGTTAATTTGTAAATGCGACTTCGTTGAATCACCAAACTGCGTGGGTTGTACGCACGTCGGAAGTTATACGACACGTGTACATCCGCAAATTGCAGAAACACTTTAATTAATCCTTTTATTTTGCTCCCGGTTGTAATGATGCGAAAAACAACTGACGAGCTAATGCCACACGCCACACGCGCTCCAGTGGCGCAGCTGGGAACATGTACATATCAGGGGGGGCTGCTGCTGCGCTGCAACCCAAAAAACACATATGTACTATGTACTACGTGCTATGTACTACATATATAAAATATTATAAACTACGCCACTGAATCACAGCAAACTTGCAAAGTGAATTTATTAATATTTTGTTAGACTATTTACATAGATTATTATATTTCGCATAACATGTTTACAGATTGTGGCCTTCACACTTGAAAATTTCTGCCTCAACAAAAATATCCACTGCGTTGATTGCTTTCAAAGTAGACGCATTTAAAAACACAGCCTTCTTCGATTCTTTCACATCATTCCAAGAGACAGAATTCAGAGAATAAATCGGGCTACGAGTACTAAGTATTGGATTATTATCATTGTCAAATAAATTTACAAGGAGTTGATATTCTGATGATAATTTCTTACTTCCAAAGAGCCATGCCCATATCCTTACGTTATTGTAATCAGAAATACTGAAATTTAAAAGAAAAACACTTAGAAAAACACAATTTAACGTAGGTAATGTATAATTTACCTTTGATTTGCTTCCTGAATGATTTTCAACACAAAATATTTCTCATCTAAAGTGATAAGGTACGTAGATTGACCTTCAAAACCAAGTTTCGTTGTCAATTTAGGTTTAAAGTATTGAATCAAAGGTCCATCATGTAGAGATTGAAAGTGTTGATAAATCTGCGACGCTAAAAAGTAAAAATTTAAATAGTAAAAGTTCAAAAGAAGAAAAATTCTGAGTACCTTTGAATAAAACACTGCATTCGGTATTAAATGGACACACAAACAACACACCGTCATCACTATTTGTATGATCAATTATAGAATCAACCGAACTACACCTTGTACAATTATTTATAGCGTTAATTGAACTTGTCCTTGATATACCTGGACTTGCAGGTGGGCGAAATATTTCACTTGAAGACAAACTTTTTGCTTTCAAAGTTGTAGAAAACTCAGAATCAACAGATAAATGATTAACAATCCTATTATTATTATTATTACTCTTCGTGCTGAGGTTCTCTACAGATGATGATTTACCAATTAAACGCGCCAAGAACTTGTTATGAGCGTGGTGTTGAGTAATTTTGATGTCAGGCATTGCAGGACTAGTTTTGTTCAATGTTTTATCTTTAGGTTTGAAGATATCGTTGATTTTCACTGTGCGAATGTCCTGCGAAATGTTTCTCATCTCAAACGCGTCCATTATTGAATTATAGACGTTGTCAGCAATGAGGGAACGGCCCCGAGCAAAACGTATCCTACAAACCGGACATCTTTCTGATTTTGCCCGACATCGCATGCAGATGATGTGCCCATTATCACATTGATACACTGGGGGTTGTGTAGTATCCAAACAAACCGGACATTCTAGATGATTAAGGATTGTTGATGTAGCTGCAGATAGACGTTGGAAGTTGTTGGGCATTGGTCCACAGCAAAGTGTCTAGATAAAAACAAATTTAAATAAAAGTAACAATGATTTTTATAAATAACTCACTTCTGGGGAACATTGTGCGTCACTTCCGGCATTCCAAAGTAACAAGGTCACGTGTTGATGTACCTTCACAATCTGGGCAATCTCCGAGATCCGTCTTCCGACGACATCTTCACTGTTCACTTCCAATAAACAGTCCCCAGCTTTCATTCCAGCTTCTTCTGCGCCAGATCCCCCATCGATTTTGCTTACCCACGGATACGGGTCCCATTTGCCTCTGGTAAGATGAAACCCAAATGTGGTATTATCCGTGCGTTCGACTTCAACCAAACGCACCGACGGGTTGAAGTGATCTTCGAATTCCGCTTCGCTCAACATTACGCCGTCGACTGAATGACTCTGATACGACTGCTACTTTCATCATCTTTCTGTTGCACGAAAGAGGAAAGAAGGCCATCTCATGATGTATAATAAGGAAGGTCATTGCAAGGTCATCAATGGACCATCACTAGAAATACAAGGAAGTGGTACCCGTACCGTCCCCAAGCAAGGTCCCGTCTATGAGGTAAGTTGTGAATTAAATCAAATTAAGGTGCCGCTAATTGCAGAGATGTTATGTACGCAAACACACATGCGACGGCATTTTGTGACGGCGCGTAAATTCGTGTCCCGTGCCTGGATTACCTTCACCTACATTTTGGAGGCGCGCCGCGAAGGTTATTAAATCAACGGTTTTCAAACGCAAATCACCACGAACAGCACTGCTTTAAAACTTGAATAATAAAGTTTCACAAAGTTCAAAAATTTCGTACCACAGTGCACTTTTTTCTCGGTCATACTTTCACCTTTCTTTATATTTATCGAACAGTCGCGCTGACTTCTTTTAATGTTGACAAGTTTTCTTTTTACTGGCCAACGCTTTCACAAACGTATTTTTCGACAAATCGCACACCACTCAAAATATTTCCTTATTAGAGTTTATAACACATTATAAAGCGATAAGAAGTAAACTTATAAATTTTTACACATGTTAAACAAAGGAGGCACATATTTATTCTTTGATTAAGGTTTAATTATATAAATATATACATCGCGTGTCAGAATAATATCAATAAATTTTAAGTTGTACGCAACCCAAAGTACAAATTGATGGGAATTGCGTTGCATAAATCTCAGCTACCAATGACCAGATGCAACCATCATAACTAAAACTAATATAACCAATTTTTAATATGTTTTTGCTTCATCTTAACAAGTGTATGTTATGCGTGTGTGTGTTTGTGTGTGTGATGTTGGTTATTGTATATACAAATTGTTCGACGGTTTCGAGTATTCCGTTATCACTATATCACTATAATGATTAATTAACTTGTATTCGAATAATTCACGTTTTGATAACGCGCCAACACTCGTTGATGATAATGTAATGATTCTATGCGTCTAGAATGTTGCTTGCAACGGAATGCAAAGTGAACGAAGGTCATCTATCAAGCACGGATTCCTTTTTTCTCTCGCTGTTGTTTGTTGTTATTGTTGTTATTATTGTTGAGGTGTGATTTATAATAAAATTAGAATACAATCATCTTCTACATCGTGTTATTTACATCTTCTGAATCATGTCGAACTTCTTTTTAAAGTCGAGCGTTGTTTCCTTCTTGGGGTCAAACTTCTTTTTCGCGGCGAGACGCGCACGTAGCTCAGCTGCAGTCATATTAAGATTTAATCCACCTCCCTGGGACATTGGCGGTATAATCGTGCCATTTCCGTTCTCCTGGGGATGATCGTTGTGGTTGTTATGATTATCCGATTTTTCTGATCCGTTGGTGTTGATGGTATTGATGCTGTTGGTGCTATTGGTGCCATTAGTACTGATTCCACTTAGATTACTCGTTCCGTTGGTTTTATTGTTGTTGCTGGTGTGATTCTCAATTATTTGTTTCTGTTTGGATTCAGACCCACCATCCGTGGAGGAGTTATCTTCTGAAATTACCAAAAGTTTGGTCTCTTTTGGAATCGCCTTGATCAGTTCCACAACGTCACGATGGGTTTTCCCATTGATGTTTGCTCCGTTCACTTCAATAATACGATCTCCCTGGCGAAGGCCCGCCGCTTGCGCTGGTGAACCATCGTCGACTTTACCAATAAACTGTCCCGGTTTACCTTTTTCGGCGTGCAGATCAAATCCGTAGCCGTCGAAATGGTCCCACTTGGCGATGTGACACAGACGTGACATTTTTACGCACTCACTACTCAACGATTTCAGTCTTCAGTGCGTCGCACAGATGCACAACGAATAAACAACGATGCAGGCCAACGCGTGAGAAGAAAAACGAACTGCTCGCGGGCGAGAACAACCGGCGAATGCGCGCGGTGTATGATGCTCAGGTAGCCGACGGCGGGGCCCGCTTTTTCTCACTCGCTTGCTTGCACCGAAAACAACAAGTGCGCTCGCACAGGTGAGCACGTCGCGCACGTTCCACTGCTGCGCAAACAAACAACGCTCTCGCCCTCGCCGCAGCCGATGCAGGTTCAGCAGGTTTTTTTTTCGGACGATAACGTCACAGCGTTGGTATCTCCTTACGAAGATGACGCGCGATGATCAAGCTGCTGCGAGGAACTATGACGCATTTTTATTAATAAAAAGCGAACATAAAATGAAACGGCGCGACGAATTGACCATCCGCTAGAACCAAACCACGCTCCATCCGGATATCCTTTTACTCCTGATTAGTTTTTATCTAAATTTAACCACAGTTTAACACTCAAACCATAAACTTCCAAGTAAAATCGACGTAACTTTTGTTTCTAAGTTATACAGTACTTGAGTATATTTTCAATTGAATTAAATATCATAAAATAATAATTTATGGGCAAATAAACCAATATTTTACGTTTTTTTCACAATAATTATATTGTTATGGTTGTTATTCTAGGGTTAACATTGCGCATGCTATTAATATTACCTATTTAAGAAGTTTTGATGACTTTGACGGTGACACCAGTCGGCGATTGTTCATATTAGTCGAACAAACAATTTACCCACAATTAGTTGTTGTTTTTAACAGCGTTACACGCTCGGTTTTTTGCTTGTTGACGGGTTTACGTAACGTGGGAATGGTGGGAATTGTTCGATCGCTGCATGTTTAACTCATTAACTCCAGCATTAGTCATCTCCATCGCATCGTCGAAGATTATGTTGTTATAATTATCACTAGCGATCACAATGTGAGCACGCGCGTTATTACGTGCAAACCTGTTAAATGCATTTTATGCGCGTCCACGTCGTACACAGCGCACGAACGTGACCAATTTTTTTCCGCGCTTGCAGCACGAACATGATACTTGACAATGTTTTTTTCTACATTTCCATCATAATACCTATGAATGCATATGACGAATCGCGTAAGTAGGTACAAAAGTTACAAACGTCCAAGGTCAGCCATCTTGTTAGCTCTACGAACGGAAAAGCAAGCACAAAACATACGTAACAGCGTGTAACAATCAAAAAATGCACACGGAAATTTTGCTAAACGATTTTCCAGCCCATTGTTCGATAATTGACGGTTAATTTGGTTGCATAACAGTTGTCGACATAATCGGCCATCTTGTTAATAGTCTATGCATTCGCAGTTAGAAACACACATCATTTTGGTAAATGTTCATATAATTTAACCATATATAGAAATAATACAACAAGTAGGTACAGTACACAGCCTATATCCAAATATGTAACATCAAAGTGTACGTCATATACAAATGAACGATATATCACGGCAGAATAATCGTCTAATATATATATTAGATATATATCTAGTCACGCAACATGGCTACCGCTCGCCACGTGGTGTTTTATCTTTAAATTATCAGTGCAAACACAACAACAACAACAACAACACAACAGCGGAAGAAACAAAACAAAGTTAGTTCAAATTAAAAAATTAAAAAACAAAACGTAAATGCACAACCACCAATGAACAAGAGCAAGAAGAAAATTGTTTATTGCTTCTGCTCGCGTTTGAACTCTGTCAGCGCCGTGTGTATTCTAAAATGCAGGCGTGACTCCAAGGAATAACCAGAGTAATTCCTCCTGGAAAACATGCAGAAATAGTATTCAAGTTTGGTTATGTTGTTGGGTATTTTGAGGTTACTTACTTAGCGTCTTCTAGAGATAATATCGCTTTTTCTCTGTTACCAGCGTCCCATTCTAACAACGCTAGCTCAACAATAGCGTACGGTACGATATAGTTGTCCTCAATGATTTCTTTTTGTAGAGAGATAGCTGTTTCTAGACATTCAAGAGCTTGCAATGGACTCGCCATCTGTCGGAGACAAGCTCCTTTCAACAGGAGCAGCATAGCGCGGTTGTCATTGTCGTATTTATTCAACGGCACAGAATAGGTTAAGTTACGCAGTGCCTTCTCGATTAACTTGAGCACTTTTTCGGCCATATTGAAGCTTTTACGCAAGAGCTTGAATAGGTTCCAAAGGAACATCAATTCAATTACAGGCAGAATCAAAGTTTCGCTTTGATTGAAGAAGCGTTCAGCTTTACGAATCGCAAACTTTTCCATTGGGAGTGATTTTCCAGCAATGCGTTGTTTATACTTCGGCACATCTCTGCATAAATAAATAAAAAATATTAATGTTTATAACATTTTTTAGGAAAATTTTTGTTGAAATATTACTTCATGAGATTATGAACAACAACTCGATCCGTATTGCTCAATTCCTCGTCCTGCATGATCATGAGAGCTGCTTTCTGATAAGAGTACATTGTCCTTGACCATCTGCTACCTTCCAGAAGGTAATTAGAGTAAACCAGTGCCTCTTTCCAGTCTGTTTTCACACTGTTTGTGCACAAAGTAATTGTTTTATTAATTATAAAAGATAATGACTTTTTAATGTAAATAACACTTACCTGTTTACCCACAACAGTTCCCAGAAGCAAAAGTGATGGAATTGTGGCCAGATATCCTGACTTTTCCACGACTTCACATACCATTCTTGGCTGACATTCAAATTACCTTTCATAAACTCGAGACGTGCCTTGAAAAACAAGAACCACGCTCCTTTGGGGTATTTTTTCAGCTGGACTGCTAGAATCTCTTCAGCCAGCTTGAGATCACCTTCTTGATGACTCAAAACGTAAAGCACGATGAGGTGGTAACCCAAAAGGGTCATACAGCAGAGAATTTGACGTAGGCCATCCATACTGTATCCACTTAGAAGATCATTCATACCCACATTCTGTATAAATTAATATTTACAATTAAATTTGTTAATATTTAGTCAGATTTGGTTTACCTTGTTGCCTGAGAACCCAATGAACTCCAAAAGTTTGATAACACGACTTGGGAGCATTGATATCATCAGGTTGAAAGTGCCGATGCCCATTTTTACACCACTTTCAAAATGGCCGACGGTTGGAGAGTTACCCCACTTCTGTTTCTTCAGGATTTGTTGACAATCCCTTCAAAAAATACAAAAATTAAACATTTTATTTCATTATTATGAATAAAACATACTTGTATGAATTATAACAGGATCGAATCTTGATGCCAGCTTTGATAAAACTGCTAAGCGTCTCATCCTCCAAAAACGTGAGCATTGCTTTCAGAAGCAAACATTCAGCATGACACAATTCAGCATGCGCCTCCATTTCGGTGTACTTTTCAAAATTCGGATTCTTCACCATTTTACCCAGAGACTCACCAATTGTGTTCTTTCTGCGGTAACGGTTACAAACAGCAATTGAATGCTTCAAAGCGTTTCCGGCGTTTACCAACTGCCGATGCTCGAAGGTAAGCATAGCTTCCAAGAAAGTAAACACAGCGTTACCCAATGCGTGATACATACTCACATTTGCCCTGAAGGAAACAAAAATTAAAGAAATTACACAATTACTCGCAAATAAAACAATTTCCTTACCAAGGAGTCATTAAATCCTTGGCATCATCAATTTTATTATTAAAGAAGAGATTAATCGCATGTTGGGCTTCCTCCACGGCCTTTTCCAGAGTCATATCGGCAGGCATTTCAATTGCATCCTGAAACTATTAAAACCAACAAGTAAAACATTGTTTAATCAAATAATGTATAAAATTACATCGTCGTAATCATCATCATCGTTATCCATGTCAGGCTCCACGTTGTTGAGCATGGTTGGCGTGGTAGGCATGGTGTTGTTGTACAACTTGTGAACGCTAGAAGTGGAACTAGAGCTCGACGCGGTTGACTTAGCAATCGTCGCTGTAGAAACACCAGTGCTTTTCAACGCTGTGAGATTACTAGCGCTGTTTCTGTTTGAATGCAGTGTTTTTCCAGGAGTTGTGGGTGTTGTCGCGAGAGAGGAACAAGCGCTAGAGTTTTTACTGATGGTTAAACTCTGGGTGGTTATAAGAGGAGCTAGGGTTGTCTTTTGAGTTGCAGGAGTACTAGTCACAACCTTAGTATTTGTAGTTTCCGTCGATGAATCTTTATCTTTAAGTTTATCTGTTGTTTTGGATGATTTAACCGGAAATGGAGGAATGGGTGAAATAGATGGTTTTCGTTCAGTGGGTTTCTTCACCGTTGATGTTGTAAGTGTTGTAGAAGTTGTCACAGCAGTGGTTTTACTTTCCTTTACAGGATTCACAACAGTTGTGGGGGTTTTCTTCGTAGAATTGTCTTTTGTTGCTGCTGGAGTTGCAGTTGCGGGTATTTTCGACTCAGACTTGACGCCAATCGCCGCCGACGACAGCACTTTGTGTACTGCACGGAAACCACAAACAAAACAAAAAATACAATCGTTAGGCGCATAATAAAAGCGCAATTACGATGATTGCACATGTGCAGTCAACTTTCTAATGATGCAGACTCTCTTCAACGTCAACTGTGTGCAACGGAAGTGCATACATTTGGAAATCGCCAGCAATCTAGTATGAAATATGAAAGGTACGTGCTACATACACAAGCGTGATATAGAAAGTGCCGTTTGCTCACTATATATCTCAAGATAACGAGAACAATGCACCACAGAGAACTAGCACACCATCATTATCGTCGCAATAAAACTATTTTTAAATGAATACTAAATAATGCAGCCTGTTTATATGTTTTTATGCAACCAAGTCATCGCAATGGAGCAATTAACGTAACAAACAAGTTGCAGACATTGCAATTATGACAATTGCGCGCACAATTAAAGTAAATTTTAAAAAATTATGTGACTTACGTCTGGAACAATTAATAAATGCAGTCAATAAATTGGTTACCGACTGGCTTTAACCGTACTAAACGACTGATTGAATAAATCGACGCACTTGAACAACGCGGACGATAAAAATTCAATCAAATCAATCAATTGCAGATAACGCGTATTTTTGGTCACAAATACTTACAGTAATAGCCACCGATAAATAATCCAACAAGTGTTTTGTGATATTTGATTGTAGGTAAAAGTTGTTGACTGTTGAAATGTGGCACGTATCGTTCCGATGGTCAGTCAAAAATGGAAAAATTATGAATTTTGTGAACGGCAGCAGTTTTGGTAACGCACCAAAAATTCGATACGCGCAACAATCACCATCAAAATCGCACCGTTTCGTACAAAACGCGGCTGGCGACTAAAACATAATTCTGTGACGATGAGCGGCGTACGGCGGCTAGTTTCGAATGGCACTCAAATTATGATATTCGCGCTCGCTTTCTTTTCCCGATGACGGTCAATTTCTGCAACACGGTGACATACACACCGCGCATTGACTAATCTCATCGCCCACATGCAGACATTGTTTTATCACAGCTGCTTGGAGCAATATAAAAATAAAAACTTTATTATCCTCATAAATGTACTTACTTATTGCAGATAACGTCATCAAATTTAATATTTACTTTTCTATGAAGATTACAACCGAAAAACGGTGATAACTTTATCTAATTTTCATGTGTTTACATAATACACCTGCATTTATTGATAAAATATAAATATTTAAAGAAATTATTCATTCTTAATTCTGTGCTCGTTGAAAAATACGTTTTTTGTCGTTTTTTCCTCTAAAATCGTAAAAATTACGACGTTTTTTGATAATATTTAATACACGCGTACTCAAATTCAACTTCTATGAATAATTCATCAGTTAATAGCTTATTTTTATGTCGTTGTATGTCGTTTATAGGCAATTAAAACCCATAGCAAAGTGGAAATCATCCAAAAGTACAAAACATTCCAATTAAATCTCACGCCCAGACGGGAATATAACGACAAATATGCGACGCAAAACAAACAGAAAACGTATGCGACCTTGCTAACCAATTCGGACATTCGGTGATTACGTCCAACAACAAACCAGAAACTTGCAGCATGCATCCGAACACATAAGAAATTCAACTATTCGGAGAGAAACTAAAAAAGATAAAAAGTTTTCGTGCTTGCCGTTTGACCAAGCTTAAATTTTTAATCGAGATCGATTAATGTTGAGTCAAAGGATGCCACAGTCACAGAAAAGGATATAAATCAAGCCATCCAAAAAATTGAATTGAATGATTTATGAATCGTGCGGAAATAATGGGATTATTTTATTGAGTTGCAAGGGCAAGCAATAAACGTTGAGCATCAAAGCGGCAGCATGTGATTGATAACAGCAATCAGCATCATAATTAGCCTAATTATGATAGCTTCTAACGCTACTAACCTTCAGCCATATCGACACGGTGAGAGTTGACCGTGATATATGCGAATCTGACCCGCTTTTTATCACAGATAAACGCGCTTTGTTTCTCGTCGGTGTCTCCTGCGAGAAACTTTACATGTTTGTTAGTCTGTTAGTCGTTGGAGCAACGTCAAGGGAGTTGGTTAGTTGAAGAGTTTAAGACACGCTCATTGTTGCAGTTGCAGGGATGCGACGCACAAAAACCGCACACAGCAGGATTTGATTTAGTTGTTTTTATTTATTTGTGTGTTATTTGAGTTAGATAGCGATTGCGGTTGGGTTAGTTTTGCAGGGCCAGCAGGGTTGTTAAGTCTGAACGTAGACAACGGTTCCAAAATGATAAACTAACTCGGGGGTTGACGGTGGAGTGACGGTAAAGTGTGACGGTGGGTGAAAGCCCAAAGAAAGCGCCCAAAATAAATGTGCTGCGATGACATTGACATTGACAGGTCGCCTGCGCGAACAAGCGCAGCAGGAAGCTTTTGCAGGAGCACGAACTGTACCGAATTCAGACGAGAATAACAGTTTGATTTGAAATGTTTTGGAGATTCTCTTTCTTACCCCCACCACATTTTGCTGGTGAGTCGCAAGAAAAAAAGGAAGATTGGAATTGAACTACCGGAGGTCCCACATGAAGAGATGGATTAATGTGTAATATTTAATACTGATGTCTAACCACCTACAATCAAATAAATATACAACAATTTAAACCCCATTAATTTAATTTTAAATATTAATATCTATAAGTTTATATCTAATCAGCAAAGTGTTTAGTACTGCATGCTTCACAAATATCCCTTTCACTGTATAGCCCACACACTCTGCAAGTAATCAAATTTTCCACAATGGCGTCCATTTCATCCTGAATATAAGCCTCATAATCACTGACTTCTTCATTAGCTAACTGCTCAAGTATTTCTTGCTGTATCTCTTTAAGAGTCTTGAAGACATCATCAGGTTGTACAAAGTCAAATTTGTTTAGTTGACTATTGAGTGTTGAAACTAATTCATTGTACCCTTCATTTACCTCAAGTTTTAACGTTGCTAAATCTCTGCAGGCGTCGAAAGATTTGCTTCGCATATCACGCAGGCGGCTCTTAAATTGCTGCACATTACAGAGAAAATAAGAGGTTCACCTGTACATTTTTTGGTTAGCAATTTTATTTTACCTTTCGTAGTTCAAATTTGAGATCGCCAACGGTTGATCCTTTATGGGTGACACTGTTCTTTGCTTTTTGGTAAGAACTTTGTTTATTAGCCATGTTTTAATGAAAATATAACGTAAAATATTAAAAAGCACACAGAATTTCACTTCATACCGGTATTTTTTATCTTTTTTGGTTACAAGATGACCCCTCTGGTTTGAATTTACGGAGAGTGGGTAAACTTTATCAGTAAACGTCAAATTTAAAACTTAAATATTAATAAAGTTAAATGTAAGCAAGGTGCCTTTAAACTAAGCTATGTTTATTATCAAGTTATTTTAAGGGTAGATTCTAATTTATTTTAATAAAAATGGTAAAAATGTGGCTTCCGGTACCCAAAATCCAAAAATGTATACCTGTGTGTGTAATTTACGATGAAATAACCTCAAATGTTTACTGTGCTAATGATTTCTTGTGATTCTGGCTTTTAAACAGAATATACAAGCTTAAATAAAGTTAAATATTGTTAATTTAAAAATATTGCAATGGCTGGCCCAACCCATCGCTTCCTCCCCAATTTAGGCCAACAAAACTGCAATCAATTTGCTGGGGCAATGCAGAATCAAATGAACAATTCAATGCAAAACCAAATGCAGGGGCAAATGGCTGGGCAATTGTCCCAAATGGGCATGCAGATGAATTCTGGGATGGGTAATCAACTAAACAATCAAATGAATCATGCTATGGGTGGGCAATTAAACAATGCACTTGCAAATCAGATGAATAATATGAGCAGTGCAAGCAATCAAATCATGGGACAAATGAATGCCCAGTATAATATGGGCTCTACACAGATGCCACAAGGAAATAATCAAATGCAAATGGTACAACAACAATCAATGGGCATGCAACACCTGAATCAAATGCAACAACAAAGCCCACAGGTTTCCCAAGCTGTGCAACAACCCACAGTTGCACCAACACCAACCCCCACACCTCCAGCACAACAACAACCACAGCCAGCAAAGGAATTCAACACTGCTTCACTATGCAGAATTGGCCAGGAAACAGTCCAGGATATTGTCAGTAGAACACAGGAAGTCTTCCAAACTCTGAAACAGATACAACCACCCAATGGTACACCACAGGGTGCAAGTCAGAGTAATGATAAGAAGGTGAAAGTCCAGGAACAATTGAGAACTATTAGGGTACTCTTTAAAAGACTCCGGCTCATTTATGAGAAGTGCAATGAGAATTGTCAGATTCAGGGCATGGAGTACACACATATTGAGAGTTTGATACCACATAAAGATGAGATTGATCCAAAACATGATGAAAAGAAGAACACAGAGGCATATAGATCCTCATGTGAGGAAATGAAAGAGATTATGGAGCAAGTTGTTGCTAAAAATAAACAGTTAAAAGATGTTGTTGATATTCTACGTCGTATTATCTGGGAAATTAATACGATGTTAACTATGCGCAGGTCATGATCTTAATTTTTTTTAAAGAATTCGCTATTCGTCTAGGCTAAAATATTTGTATGTATGCTAAGAATCATGTAGACCTATGTAATCAGTAATATTTTTAACCTCTTCTTGTGGGCTATCAAACGCTAGTCGTCCAATCATATATATTATCAATTTACGCGCCTCAAAATAAGTAATTTTTCCTATTGTACTTTAAAAAATTATGAAACATTTGATTATGAACTTGTTTTTTTTTGAAATATACCGACTTTATATGACCACTGAGACAAAGTGCAAAATTTTATTACACATTGATTCGCTTTCAGTTCTAATATAATAAACATGACGCAAAATGAACGCACTGCATCGCTTGTAGTACTCCACCTAACAAACTAAACGAATTAAGAGTAAATGAAGTATTTATAACCATTATCCGCACAAAAATAAAAAACGGACGCTTAACTCTGATCCATCAGGTAATCATGATGCGAGCCGTTCGAATCCTTCTGAATTGATTCGAAAATCGGCTGCAGATCCGGCGATGTCTTGATTTGCGTGACAAACTCGTGCAAATGTGGATTTTTATCTGAAAACACACACATAACAATAACAAAATAATACCTAAAATTATATTTGTAATTACCAGCATCGGGAATTGTCAACAATGCGGCAACCGCACGCATCGCCGACCGTTTCAACTCATCTTGTTTTTCATATTCCTGTTTCACCGAGTTTGCCTTAACTTTCATCGTGCAAGTCACTCTTAATGGTTCCACTAGTCTATCCAAACGCTGCAAAACCGCTCCAGGGCAAATCTGTGATAATCTAGCCGCCATTAAGTACGTCAACATTTTAATATCGTAGTGATCCTTCAGGCCGCTCTCCACTTGGTTCAAGAACTCGAAAATATCAATGCGATCCACGCACGAATCAAGGAGAGTGTACATACACTCAAAAGCTGCTTTACGAATGTCTAAACCATCATCAACGACGTGTTTAAACGGACCCATCTCCACTTCACGGATTAAATCTTTCTAAACTCACAAATAAGGTTATAAATGTAAGATTTTAAGGTTATGATGTATACTATTACCTTGACTTTGGTTTCACTGTATAATTGCGGCAGGATTGTATCAAGCAGGTCACGAATCAAAGAAGGTTTATTATGCGCCGCTGAATTGAACGCAATGAGGGCAACGCGACGCACATTCACGTCCGGATCTTGTAGCGTGTTCAAAAATTGACCTATGCATTGCCTGAGCAAAGGATCAATCGTCTGCGGCTGGTCGGAAATGGTGAATTTAACAGCCGTCACGACAGTGGTGCGCATTAACGGCGATGGGGAGCTGAGACTTTCTTGTAGTTTGATGAGTAGATTCGCAGGATCAATAAGTGTCAACTTGCCAAGGCATTCGGCGACTACATTACGAGTTCCTTCCTCGGCGCATTCGCAATGACGGAATAATTGCTTCCAAATGGCAGGGACATATGGGAGTAACTGTTGGGTGCCATCAGCAGATGCTGACAAACAAGTTATTATCTAAAAACAAGAGATTTATCAATTATTTTCTGTTAAAATAGAGAAATGTGTTGTTTTGTTTACCTCCTTCAATGAATGAAGTAATAAGTATTGTCTTTTGGGTTGATTCTCGATTTCCTTTAATATAATAGGTAGATATTGTCGTAAGTTACCGATGGCAATGCTTCCAAGTGCATAACTCGCAGCAGATTTGATTTCTTCCGAAATATGCGAGAATGACTCGATTATATCAGACTCTAAATTACCAGCAGCTGTCAAATCACTGAAAAAATACAAATTATTACTATATATTCATAAAAATTCAACAAAAAAACTTTAAAAACTTACATATTACGCCCGATTTCACCAATAATCAAAAGTCCAAAGATATGATGACTATCATTATTAGCATTCTTAATATCATAGATAAACTTCTGCACAACTGGCAGCGCTTTGTTCGAGCAAACCGTGGTAATGGCGGCCACACACTTCGCAAGCGAATAGTACGCTTGTTTGTGAATAATCTGATTACCATTCAAAAGCACCGGTTGCAATAACAAGTGCAGCAACTCATCGTAACCACATCCAGGTATCTTACACTTAACCAACGCTTTGAAGAAATCAAGCATTGATGCAAGCGCTGCGCCTTGCAGCAGTGGTGATCGCACCAAATTCATTACGTCCGGTAGAATAGTTTTCGAGATATTATGAAGCGCTTTCGGGTAGTACTCGGCGATGGATTTGAGTATAACCAGCGTCCACTGCGCAATATGAAGATCAGATTCGTCGAGAAGAGGCGGTAGTTCCACTGTCACATGCTGTAGCAGGACAAAATTGAAACTGGCGTTGTAGTTTTTGATCAAACAGTCGAGTAGAGAGAGTGTGCTGAGTTTCAGCGCTCTTTGATTTTTACGCAAGAATGAACCCAAAATCGGTATAGCATCATCCTAAAAAGATTTACAATGTTTTAAAAAATAAATAAATGTTGTATTGTTTAATTTACTTACAATTATTGGTAGTGAAATACTCAACGGCGAACCAGCAATATTCGTCAACGCTTTGACAGTCGTAAGTCTTGTAATCTCATTCCTCAATCTATCCAAAAACAGCGGGAAACACATATCCAACTCCTTGCGTAAATAATCACCCAGATTACAAATAATCTGCCCCATTGTGGAGATCGCCCTCTCCTTCACCTCCTGATCAATATCCGTTGCTTTCAACCGTACCAATGTACAGCTGTAAATCTGATTAGTAAACGGCGTGAAATCAAAACTGCACGGAGCATTTAACGGCCGAATAACCTTCACCATCTCTTGCAAAACATTCAAAGCCTCTGCAGTGATCTTGTAGAAATTATCACCCACCGCGTTTATGACTGGCGGCAGTAGAACATCGATATACGGATGGAAAACAGGCGGGCGATGTGTGGTTAACAGACAGTAAATAAACGACAACGCGTCGATTTTCATATTACTACTGGAGTTCTTCTCGCCCAAAGAATATTGAATGCCCGGAATAAGTTCCCCGATGTGTGCTGTGAGTGATCCAGGCAGAACTGTGCAGAGTTCTTTGAGAAGTGAGAAACAATCTTGGCGTGTTTTGATGCTTTTCTCACGCATTTGCACGCTGACTGCTTTCACAATACCAGGAACCTGTTGTTGTAGAAGATACACTGGTGTTTCTTGTTCCATGGAGTCCGGATCAATGCTGACACTCACTGAAGATTTTGTTTGCTTCAAAAGTGCAATGTAAGCGTGAAAAATGTCGGATTTTACATTTTCCTCGCGTTCTTTAAATCTGGCGATCAACGCAGGTGACAGCACCTTATAAAACTCCGGGAGCATTTCATGTCGTGATGTTATAATGGATTCCAGACACTTTGCAGCTGACCGGCGTACTTTCCAGCTCATATCGTCGTCATCGCTGTATTCGTCGTTTTCATCTTCGTCTTCATCGTCATCCCCATCGATTGTATCCATAACACCGTCGTTTTCATAATCTTCATCGTAGTTATAATTGGGATCGTGTGTGATATATTTGAGGCATAATTCAGTGACCATTGCGATGTGCGGCGTGATTTCTTTCGGGCATCGGTTGACAAACGATTCAAACGCTTGCAGACAAAACTCTCGTAGTTCATCATCATCGGTTTGTATGTACTGTTGAATATGCGGGATGAAGGTTTCGATGTGTTCGCCAAAACGATGACCAGATTGTCTGCACACAGCAGCGACGCAGTGAATATAAGTGCGCGTTTGCATACTATTGTTGTTCGGATTACAGAGGCCAATCTTCAGGTGATCGATGAGTTTGGCATACAGAAGTGAGTTACAAGAGAGGACAAGATTACTTAACGCGGCGATTGAGCGCTTGCGGACTGCTTGACGTGGTGATTCAAGTTGTGGAAAGAGAGCCGTTAGGATTGAACCGTGAAATGAAGAGAGTACATTGCCGAAACGCGCGAGAAGATCAGCCACGATGTCTAGGGCCTCCAATTGGACTGATACATCTTCTTGCTGTTAAATAAAACATTTAAACAATAAAAATCGACTTTTTAATGTAAAAAACTAACCCTCTCAATAGCTGTAGTTAACCTTGAAGTAATGTGCTTGCAAATATTACCGGACAATCCTCCAGGAGCCTGTGGCAGTTCAGATATCACAGTCTTCAGGCCAATGCTAGAAATATCCCTCAACTGCTCCTTTTCCGATATCATGTTGGAGCAGAGGTTCTCCACAATGGTTTCCACTTGAAATTCTTTGACTTTGTTCACCAAAGGACCCAAACTGAAACGTTTAATTAATATTTTTAGGAATAAAATGATTATTTTTACAATTACCATTTGACAGCAAGGTTTTGAACCTCGCCGTTTTTATCTTCTAGCAGTTTAAGCAACATCTTCACAACTTTCCTCTCAGAATCATCATCCAACTTGATGCTGTCATTTTGTAACTCGGTCATCAAATCATTGGTGGCCATAAATCTGAAGTCTTTATCAGAAGATTGCATCTACAAATATTACAATATTATATTAATAAATGTTTATATCTACTGGGATGTATATAATACCTTCTCAAGAAGATTTGCAATCTGGTAGGAGACACTAGCCATGATTGTGTGGTGTTGATGCTCAAAGTTGTGTGCAGAGAACTAAAAATGTATTTTCGTCGCCTTGCGTCGCGTTGTCTCACAGTGCATGTGTTCACAAATCGTCGGCGGGTTGTTTTCGCATATTAATACGCAAACCACACTCGGAAACTGAGTTTTTAACCAATGTCGGCCGCAGGGACGCGTTCCAGCGACCCGGCCGGCGTTACACAGGTTAAGCAGCGATTGAAGACTTCCGAACGCGTTTCGAACACGATCAAACATGAAATGCAATACTATACGTGGTAGATGCTTGTTCAAGTAGCCGAAATCGCAGTCACAGGCAGCAGGCGGCTAAACTGAACCCTGAAGACCGGATGACATTCTCATTCTGAAGTTGAAGTGTTGAAGTTTGCAACGCAACGAAAAATTCATGCAAGGTCATCCAGTTATATCTATACGCTAGTAAAGTATCTACCTTAGCGCCGCCTCGTGGCTTATTTCTTAAATAGTGAGATCTGAAACCTTGAGTACCATATGTTATATATATACTAGTTAACCGGGCAAACGTTGTTTTGCCATATAAATTATTTCTAGTTTCTAGATAAATTTTAGTGTAGACAAAGAGTAACTTACTTATTATAAGTGTGTCAGTATGAAAAATTTAATTAACTGAACTAATTGTGCCAAATACACTTAAAATGAATAATTTTATTATTATGAATATAATAGTAATCTATAATATAAAAATGAATCGCAAAAGTGTTGTTAACCATTGTAAACGTTTCTTACTACACTTGATACGTATACCATAATGATGGCCGAAAACTGTATAGGGTGTGACAGAAGTCTTATTGTGTGAGTGAAAAAGAAGACCGGCTTCAGTCTCATTCCTTCAAGCGGTATGAAAAGTGAATAAATTACTAAAATGGCTATAAAAAATAGGGTATTTAGTTCTTTTTCACTAAACATGATTATTCAATTTTAATAGCAAACAAATAATTTCAATTATTGTCACAATTTTATAAGTAAAGCTCTGATTGCAGGAGTGATGGAAAACCGTGGCAGCCTGGAAAAAATTCCAGAATTTGCAGTGCACATTTTGTTGGGGGTGAAAAATCTAACAATCCACTCAATGAATCTTATCACCCAACTATATTTCCTCTAATATACGTAAAAAAAAAAGAAATTCTAATGCAGGTTTACGAGCTGAGAGATTGCGTAAACGACGGGAAAGAATTTCATCTGCAATAATTAATACAGCTCCAGCAGATGCTGCAGTTGATGAAATAGTTGTTTCTGAGAAACATGATATTGGCATACAAACAAAAATATTTTTTTGTCGACATTTTTTTTAAATGTTTAATTATTGATAATATATTCAATAATAAAGTGTAAACATTAGCTTGACAGGTGTAGCTTACCCACCATTTAAAAAATAAGCCACGAGGCGGCGCTGAGGTAGATACTTTACTAGCGTATAGAATCTATAACCAAACATTTTCAAGATTACTACACTATTTTCTAAAGCAATAATCTTATATCCCTGCCTGTTATATTTATTTTTTGTTCAATTATTACTCGAATAATGTTTAAAGATGATGTTACAGTTCAATTGTCTGTTCGATTGTTTAAAAATTGATTTGTAATTTTGACATTTGCAGGGCTCCCAACGTTCGAACGAAAAAATATCCCACTTCCCACCCACATTCCTCATGATAACTCCACTTCTCAGCTGATCATTAAATCAAAACATTTTTTATACACACAACAAAAATATAAACAATAGCGCAATATTAGTCATGTTACATGTAGTTAGTTAATAGTCATAGAGCATTGTTCGCGATGAAGTCGATTTTGGACTCAGTGACGTCGAAAAATAACAATAGAAATGCGACAGCAATCAAGGAAAATATTACAACCCTTTTAAAGGAAAACGTGGCTCAGATTATGGTGGCTAGCACGGAAACAGATGAGGTAACTGATGAAGGGGCTTTTGATTTATGCGCTATCATCGAAGCCATATTCTTGCATGGTTTAAAAGATGGTTTTATGAACCGATTTCGACGCACCCTGGACGTTGACCAGCAATGCAACTTCAGTTTTTGGAACCTGCTGATGGAAATTTCACATCAGGAAAATATAAAACAGGTAGAAAAGTTGCGCTCGATCAAAACTGAAGTAGGGCAGTGTCGTGCATGGATCCGCATTGTGCTTAATGAAGCTTTACTTTCTTCCTATATGAAAACTATCAAAGAAAACAGGAAAACTTTGCTTAGATACTATCAAAGTTATGCTTTCTTGCTGGATATTGAGTGTGTGGATATTGCACAGATACTCATTGAGAAAGTAGAGGCTGTCACTGTGAAATTGCCATGTAATTCAGGAATTTTAAACAATTGGGTCGATTTTCCTCTCTCATTGGCTGGAATTGCTCATAGACCAATGAGATTGAATCAGGTAAGTTGATTAGACATACAAAACATGATTTTTCAATATATTTTTAATTTAGATAGCTCCAGGGGTTGATATTGCGCAAATGTTGCAAACATCTAGCTCGAGAAACTCGGAAACATGTTCGATTGCCTCATCAATCATCTCTCAATCATCCGGTATTGGACAAATCGTCTCGTTGAACGAAGACGAAGCTTTGAAATTGATTCTAAAGACGCATTCAGACATGGACGAACAACCAGTGGAGGCCTTAGAAGAAGATTCACGCCCGCCGACAACGGAATTAAAACCAATTCCAGCTGTTAATCTTGACAATACCGATCAACAGGTGCAAAGTAATAGTTTAGGCAATATTTTAAAAGAGCAATCATCAGGTTGGTCGTATGATAAAACCAATGACGTACCGGAGACTCCCGAGGAGAAAATGGAGAGAAGTTACAGTAGTTTAGTGGAGAGTAACTTTCTAAATGGTACACATATACGTACGCCGGATTTTCGAGATGTTTTACACAGACTTAATAATGATAGTAATGATGAGTCACAAGTTGAAGAAAATGCCAAAAGTAGTGAGGAACAAAACACAGACGATGAAAAACCGACTAAAACGGACGAAATTCCAACTACACCAACAAAAACTATTTCTTTTACTGATCAAGTGACGATTTTGGGTAAAGAGCGAGGTCTAGACGCGCAAGATTACAAGTGTTTCGCTTGCAAGAAGCAATTTTCATTGACAAACAAAATAATGTGAGTAAAAACACATTTTTATAACAAAATAAGAAATAATTTTGAAAAATTCTTAGGGTTTGCACCTTTACTGGTAACTACTACTGTGATACATGCATGGCGAGCGAAGAAATCGTGATACCAGCGCGAATTATCTACAACTGGGACTACAAAAAGTATCCGGTGTCGCAATCGGCGTTTAATTGTCTGAATGAAATCAAAGATGATCCATTGGTGGACTTTAAAACCGCCAATCCGTATATTTACACCGCTGTTGACGAAATGTCCCGCTTGCAGACCCTGCGAAATCAGCTCAATTACCTGCGAGCTTATCTTTTTACCTGTCGTGAACCCGTCATAGAGGAGCTACAAAAGATGATGTATCCTAAGGAATACATGTATGAGCACATACATCAATATTCAGTTTCGGTAGGCTATTTAAATACATGCACATTGAAATGTTTGTTTAAAAAGTGTCTTTCAGGACTTACTTCAAATCAAAGATGGCGGATTGGCGCTGCAGTTGGAGAAAGTTGTCAATTTCGGTCGTGATCACGTTTTGAATTGCTGGTTGTGCAGTCAGAAAGGTTTCCTTTGCGAGTTTTGCGCTGATACGAAGCCGTTGTTTCCCTTTGACACTGATAACGTCTACAGAGTATGTTTTACTAATATTTTTGGTGCTTGGTGGTGTTTTATGACTTTTTTTTAATTTCCAGTGTAATCAATGTAGTGGAGTATCGCACAAATCGTGCCTCAATGCGCTGAAACCCTGCCCGCGATGTATGCGCAAGCAGAAACGTGACGAAGAAGCATTTTTATAAGTATTCAAAGTATTTTACGTTAAATTTGGTAAATTATTAATATTTTATTCGTCCAGTACACTCACTGGGGTTGTAAATACCGTTTTAAATCGTTTAGTATTGTGTTTTTTTTTTCTTTCTCAACTTGTTTTCTTAAATACACCCATCGAGAAACTTAACTTAATTCATTGATATAGTTAATAGTCTTATAGTCATTTGATAAATTCAGAACGTCGACCACCTAGGGAGGTGAAAGGTTACAGCTAACAATGGACCGCTAGTATTGTGAGCGTTTTTTTAGTTGTGGGGTTAGTAACACTGTGCCGTGCTTTACTTTTTCGCTGACATGGCGAGATTGACGCTGCGTGTCATCTGCGGCGACGAGGGCATTTTCGGACTCGCCGACGCAGATTTTGACTTTTTCGCGCCCGCAGCAATGGCGGCCGGTTGTAAACGACTCCGGTCGTGTGCGTACAATAACACACCAATATGTCTATGGCCTGCTTCCATTGCAATTTGTAAAGCAGTACTGCCATCCTAAAACGTTAAATGTTAACATTTTTTGTAGAAAATAGTTTAAATAACTTACCACATCTTTAATAGTTGTGTCACAATCAGATTGGCCAAGGAAAAGCTTGACGATTTCGATATGTCCATGTTCTGCCGAACACATCAACGCTGTACTTCCATCTTCATCTTGTATATTAATATCAGCGCCCGCTTCGAGTAACATCCGTACCATATCGAGTCTTCCGTGACTTACAGCAAGCATTAAAGCAGTTTGGCCATGTTGTTTCGCTCGGATATTCACATCCGACAATGAAAACAACCGCCGCACCACATCAGCATGCGTATGTGTTCGCATATCTGCCAAAGACACAAGCATCACACTCGTGTAACCAGCTTTATTCTGGCGATTAATGTCGCACACTTTCGAGTCAAGCAGTATTGACACCACGTCGAAGTTACCATGAGATACAGCGTAGTGCATTGCTGTATTACCACTCGCATCCACCATATTGACTATGTATTCTAACAACGGTGAAGAAACATCTTCGTAAGCGTCTAGGTAATCTTCAACGTTGAGTGGATCAGCGTCTTTGGTGCTCGAAACGCGGAACCATTCCTTTTCAACGATGGCATTGGCGTTTTTCAGGTGTGCACTGCGTAAATTCGAGTGTTTTTCAAGGGAATCATTGAGAACTTTCATTGCACCTTGCATTTCTCGGCTTGGATGAGATCTGCGTTAAAAACATGTAAAATTAGTATTGGAGTTAATACGCCATTTTATTTACGACGTACTTTTTGCGTGGGGAAGATGGCTGACACAGCGTACTCTCTGGAATTGACGTAGCAGCTTTGGGAACGTCGGAAGAACTTTCAGTTGTACTTTCGCGTTGCGTTTCTGTATCACGTGGTGGACGTGTGGGAGCCTTCACACTGTCGGAAAGTTGATATTTTTGTTTGACTTTCTCCAAATGACTGATTTCCCGGCAACATACCCCCGCTGATAGTTCTACAGCCGTTAATCTACGACCAGACAACATTTATTACATACTAATTATCAATTACTCAAAAAAAAACATTTACTATGTCTAACATAAACATTTTCGCAAATATTTGAAAATATACCTCGTCGTTAAGATGTTCGTTCGCATGTAAGCATCCCCTTTCAGCAACATCAAGTCAGGCACATAGATATATGTTAGATATGAGTGTAAAAAGATGCTAAGCGACCAAACGCAAAACGCTACACGAGAAGCGGTAACATGCCGCGCGAACGCAAGCATTGCGAGCTGTGCCTGGGACAACGCGATTTGTTTTGGTAGCGAATATCGACGTGCGAGTGGCATAGAAACGCCACCCTCGCGCAGACGCAATTTATAAAGCGGAGCATTCCTGACCTAACATCAGACATGACCTAGTTGTGCAATATTAGCAAACTGTAAACCTGTTAGTACTTGTCAACGCCATTTTCAATTTGCAAACATGTTCTAAGCTCCTAAAAATAAAAACTAACTTTGTCTCACCTTGTTGGTGACTTCTCAGCAATTTCCACTTTGTCAGGAGTTATCTTGGTATAGGTATCCTGCCGACGGTATTTCCTACTTTCAACAGGGGTACTAACTGGACTAGTGGGTATCTGCAGGCGTGGAATTCTAGATACTTCTCTTTTACCACCATCCTCCACTGGAGTTGTCGGTGTAGTCGGTGTTAACTGAACCTTTTCAACTTCTTTATTATCCTTAGTCTCCTTACACTTCACACATGGTGATACAATCTGAGTCATTGCATCCAATGTCAGCACCCTTAGTGGTTCGCAACTTTTATGCTTCATCACCGGCGTCAATTCCTTAGTATCCGTGGATTTACTCTTCGATTGAGTCACGGGCGTCAAACCAACCACATCCGTGCTGCGACTCTTTGTTTTCACCTTTGGTGGAGTTACGGGTGTGGGAATTACCTGATCAGATTGCACCCCTTTGTGGTTTTGTATACTTTCATGCTGGGAAGATTTCGATGCGGTTTTCACTTCCGTTTGGGAACATTTCGCTGGATTACGATGCTCGTACTGCACACCAACCGTCCTCAACCGCGACATGTTAAGTTTACCTTCTCCCAGATGAAATGATTTACTCCTGGGGGTAGATAACAGCGCCAAAGAGATGGGTTCATCCTTAGGAGTGTCTTCGTTAACAACTTCATGAGTAATAATAAAATTGGTGTTGACACCAATGGACTTTTTACATATTTTACACTTAGGACACAAAATGGCGTCGATGCAATCATCGGACACACCAACAGTGGCGGTATCCGGTGAAACTTGAACACAATGCGTGGTGGTCGCTAGTTTTACATTCTGCGTGGCTGCATCACGCAGATTTTTGATGATTTCAACCGTTTGCACTCCAACAGGACGATTATCATTGATTGTCTGTGTGCTAACATCTCTTGTAGACTTTTCTGGAGGTGCACTGATATTACCATTGAGAAACTTCGACTTTTCCGCATACCATCTATCAACATGTTGATTGTTTTGATTCTGTATGTGATTCTGTTGATTATTCTGTGTCAAAGTCGACGCGTTTCTTGTCAATGGTGTTTGATGCCCCACAGCAACGTTTCGTGTGATAACACCGGCAGTAACACCAAAATCACGGCGTGGCGGAGGTGGAGGCGGGCTTTTTCCGGTTTTCCGCGTACCATTCGCTTGAAACACAGCCGAAGAAATTAAGTAATTCGAGTTCAGCCTATCCTCAGCACGCAGGCGTCTATTTTCGTCCTGCAGACTCGCAATCTGCGCCTGTTCAAAGTAACATGTCATTAATCACGCCGGGCCGTTGCAATTACCAATGCTAATTACCTGTAGTGACGGCACCAGTTTGACGCGCTCCTCCAGTTCCTTGGTGCGCTCTAAACTGAGCGCCATTTGTTCCCGAATGTTTTGCAATGCGGCTGGACTCAATCCGCACGTCGAAGACTCAATACTCACAGTGTCGAAATCTTTTCCGGGACCTTCGCCAGCCGAATGCAATATTGTCATGCTGGAGCTGGACGTGCTCGACATCGACGACCTCCGCACCGTATCTACGAAATAAAACATTGCGGAATTGATAAATATACTGATATAATGTCATTTTTTGTGGATTTACATGCGCGGTAATATTGTAAACGGCGCATGACGAACCATAGATACAAGAACGACCATTTACACATTGTTGCTGCATTGTACACAGCACACAGACTGAATCCGAATGAAAAGAAGAAGAAACGCGAGAAAGAACGTGAGGAACAATAATGAGAGCGCACGCGCACAGCGCTCAAGTAATTGTTCGGCATGAGTGCTCGCGGAGTTCATTTTAGTGTGAATCCGCTTACAAACAAAATCCAGTGGCGGCGCAAACACAAATAAACAAATACACACTAAAATTTGTTTCTATGGCGCCATTTTTGATTTACCTGAGACTGCGGTAACATCTGGCAGATTATTCACTGGTTTATTCTTGGATCTCTGCAGAGTGCGTTCGAAATCACGCACAACATCACCCAATTCGTCATTGATAACACTATTCAGCGTAGTTTTCACAGTTTGCGCATCGGTGACGGAAAGGTACATCCGGTTGTCTTCGATCGGGGTAAGTGGCTGCTCACTGGTGGTGATTACTGGTTGCGGGGCGAGTCCAAGCAATACTTCCATAGATTGTCGTTGGCGTCGTCGATCTTTGCGTCTTTTGATCGACCCGGTGCGTTCTACCTGTCGACCCAACGTTTCGCAGTACCTGACAAAGTCCAGGTCGATGTGATAACCGTACGGGCAGCATTTGCATGTGTACCAGCCGTAGCCTAGAGATACAGTAAATAAAAACTTGATTATTATCAGCATCGGCGAAATTGCGTTGAAAGGAGATGTAGGCGAACGACGCTTGATTGATAATTGCGTAATTGGATAATTGCAGTGCATGTACAATCGATAACTCGATTACTCACCGTTATCGTTATGGTACGCCATGTTTGCGCTGATGATTGTTGAGTTTTTGTTTGCCTCGAGCGTAATTCGCATTCAACTGCAAAGAAAACAACAGAAATTAATTATTTAATTGAATTGTAATCAATTTAAATGGTTTGGAAGCCATTTGTAGCCATTTGTTTACAATAATCGTTAATATTCAACAGGTATTTGCTGTTAAACACGGAAAATGATATTTTTGGTTAAAATGCGGAAATATTATGTCAAGAAAACAAATATTTACGCCTTGAGTGTACTTGTGGACTGCACACATTGTTTTTCCGTCTTTTTTACATGTATCACAATGTTATCACCGTCCATAATCGCTTTTATTATCACTTAATACCTGTTAACACAACACCATTGTATTTTTACCTGTTTTTCGGCAATAACTCAAAAAGTAAACATGGTACACACAAAATTCTTTCATTAATTGATTTAGCAGTAAATTCTACGTAAAATATGTGTACATCAACTTTCAAATATTGCTAGAAAAAAAGTTACACGCAAATTTGCATTCAATTGCAAAAAACAATATCAAAAATTAATAAATTAATTGAATTAAAATCATTTAAATTGGTTTCAAAGCTAAAATGTATCCATTTGTTTACAATAATCATTAATATCAGCCACTGTGAGAAATCCAACACCATGTGTTGATAGCCCAGATGTAAAACAGGCGGACAGGACACATGTCGTCATGTTGCGCGGTTCCTGTCGAAAACGCATCGAAAAACCGCCATAAATTAAATTCTATCAGCCTCCCAAAGCGGTAAAAAGAGGCACAACGCATCAAACAATCCGCCTTCCGTATGCTGCACTGCGCCGTCGGTGCAGCAATGTCGTTTACCTCGGTTATTTTTATATCAGCGCCGCGACGCCCGGCGGAGTCGTGCGACTGTGAAAACGAGAGCACTTCCTCTTCGCCTGCGGCCGCTCGTGACCAAAACAAACGCAAACAAACGAAAACAATCAACGCTTTAATTATAACCTGAACACACCTTTATAATACCTTCTCGTACAAACTAATCCCGTGTAATAAACACACAATTTGTCCAAGCAAAGCGACATCTAGATTAATTAATCTAATAGCGTGTGTTGTGGGTTATCATAGGCGGCCATTTTAGATGTGGATCATCAAACGCCATTGCCGCCATGTTATAAAACATTCACTTAGAAATGATTAATAAACAGTTGACGACATCTGCGAAAATAGGTTGAACATTCTTCGCATCGCATAATATAACGCATTGTTCATTAGAATGCAAGAAATCACTCACTCACTCACGCTTGTAATATGAAAGATTACGTAGGACGCTCATAAATATTTATTACTGACCGCATGCTTATTTTTTTTATAAATTACCTACGCTACCATTCATAATCTCTCGCGTCTCAACAAGTAAATATCACGCACGCACAATCCATTTAAGATCATTTCATCATTCGATTAAATTGAGAAAAACTGTCAATGGCGGCCACATCGCGAAAACAAACCTAAACGAACGCAAACCAAACAAACAGCAGTAGATAAAGTAAACTATGACGTCATCGCGTAAATCAACTTAGTTCCATGTCTCTACTCAATATTCAACAGGTATTTGCTGTTGAGTATTGAAAAAGATGTTCATTGGTCAAGTTGTCGTTAAAAAAGCGGTAATATTACGTAAAATACACAAATATTTACGCCTCGGGTGTACTTGTCGACTGCACACATTGCTTTTCCGTCTTTTTTACATTTATCACAATGTTATCAGCGCCAACAATCGCTTTTATTATCACTTAATACCTGTTAACACAACAACACCATTGAGGTATCAGTTTTTCGGTAATAACTCAAAAACTAAACAAAGTGCACACAAAATTCTTTCTTTAATTAATTCAGCTGTAAATTCTACGTGTAATATGTATAAATTAACTTTTAAGTATTTCTAGAAAAAAAGTTACAAGGAAAAAAACAAATTTATCAATAACTTTTGATTGAAAATAACTAAGAACATAAATTTTGCGTGGTTTGATGTAGAATTTATTACCGAATAATTTATTTAAAGAATTTTTGGTTTATCATGTTTATTTATTGAGTTATTAATAAATAACTGAATAAAAAAATTGTTTTTGAGTGTTTTACGACTGTAGATGTTATTTTTTAGTTAGTTTTTCATTGTAATCCATTAATATATCTTGATTATTCTTTATTTTAATGACTTACGATGAGGGTTGATGTGTTAATCAATGCGAGCGCACGCAGATGCTCGCAGCTCGCGGTTTCAATTACATACAATTACACGGTCGGTTTGTGTTAGTTACAATGCCAACATGCATAATAAAAAAATGTGTTAATATATGTGTGTGTTTATGAATTGAATGGGTTTTTGAGTGGAATGCAACCAGTGGGGGCGCCTACCGAATTCCGAAGAAGCTTGTTGATGTTGTTGGTCCCTGAATTCCACACGCGCACGGCTTCAACGTTTTCTGTGCAGCGCGCGTCGATTAAGTCGTTAAAATCGCGGAAATGCGCCGAACGCACATGTTCGGACTGCCCCACATTGATTCGTTTTGCTTCACTTCTTGTTAATTACACTCGTCGTTAATTAGTTGATGAACGACATTGCGAAATAGAAATTTAAGTGGTCGATGTTAGCGATGCGTTTTGGGCGCGTTGGCGCGGCATGTGTGACTTAAGCGGCTTGGCGAGACTCTCACGCGGCGCGCTCGCTCGCACGACTGTGACAACTGAAAACTGAATACCCGCTTTCGTGCTGAGTCTGCAACGCTGCTGAGTGTGCTGAGTGCGCGAGACGAACTTTCTCAGCGCGGCAGACGCGACAAAAGCAAACAACTGGATGCCGGCGCACCGGTTCAGTTGTTTCGATCGTTTATTTTTTGCCTCGGCGCTGACTTAAGGTAGGCAATACTTTAAACACCAACCTGACTTGGTTACTTATTATGAAATACCTGACATTGTAGACAACAATAAAACATATTTTAAATTATTTCGTACAAACCCTTGACAAATAAGTTTACTTCAAATAATTTCCGCTAAATTCAGTACAATCTTATTACTTGGTACTTTGGTGACTACTTTTTCTCTTCAAATACTGAACTCTCAATATCCTGGAGAATCCATTGATGGTCCACGATTTCGAGCGCTTCCCATTCGGCTTTGAAAGCTACTTTTGGGTCTGGAGGCATTGCCATGGCTGCTCCGGACATTTGATCCTGCATTTGCTTACTTTGATCAGCAGCTATTGAAATAAATTGAATATTTAACAAAAATCACTAAATATCGCATTGTAGTTATTAGTACCGTTGTTTTCTCCCAAGACTAGAGCGTAAATGCTTCGCAAACCGAAAACATTCAAAAAATACCATGATGCTGATGATACCCATGAAGCATCTAAGTGGGACAACTCAATACCACGTTGTAACATCGGTTTAAAACGAAGTGTTAATGGAAATGGCACTTTTGCTACAAAAAATAAGGTTTTTTGTTAGTTTTTGCAAGCAAAAATCAACCGAAAGTGGTAAATCGTTGTGTTTTGTGATCATACTTGTAATAAATCCAGAAAACATCCAATTAATCCATCCACCAATGATAAACATAGGAATTACATTTGTAATGTTGCCTTTCAACATCTCTGTCATCATATTAGGATCAGTCATCATGTTTGGAGTTGCATGCTCCCTTTTCTGTGTCAACATGCCAGTTTCCTGATTGTTGAAAAACTGTCGCCGCATTAAAAACGATGCCTTTGGAATGTACTTGGCATTCTCTCTCAACATTCTTGCTCGCAGAATGACTTGACTAATAAAATCAGATAAATTATTGATTAAAATAAACTTTTAATATTGAATAAACACATTATTTCATTGATAATATAATTAAATGCAACTTACCTATCTTGTAACTGTTGTAATTCAACCTTTTTCTGTGAGGATAACAGAATTGAAATGTAATGTCTAAAGATACCAACAAGAAAAGTTATGACTATAATAGGCAAAAACACCCAGCCGCGGATGTTGGGATCCACGACGAGGTCCGTCATCACGCCAGTATCCATCGTGGTATACTAAATGATGAGTTTAATTAATAATTTGTATTTCCTACGATTAAATCAGTGATTGAATGTAATGTGCATAGATGACAAGCAACGTAACCTCTATTTCTGTAGTGAGTTGTCAAAATCTGTCAAAACTTTTATCGAACCTCGTTAGCGCATAAATTTAAAAATATTGTATTCTTGAACTGTTCTCAAGTTTTTGTTTTATTTGGTAGTGTAGTTACTTTTTAAAAATTCAGAGTACAATAATTTTTACAAGACAACAGGTTTTAGTGTTTCCTCCAGAAAAAACTTGAATCAACCAAGTCGTCGAAAGACATCCGCTCGCATTCATTCCTTTTTAAATTTATCATCATCATCATTAAATTACTAAGTATCCATCAGTAAACCATGAACCACCGCCTCAATCCAAAGACAAGCTCTGTCCGGAATGATTCGCAAGACGCGAAACGTAAAAACCAATTCTTTGAATAAACCGAAATCAAATCAAGAAAATAATAAATGTGACTCGTGTGCAGGAGAAGATTCTAGTAACTAATAATAGTACAGTATGTACAAGTTAAGACGGCGCGCGCAATTAATTAAGTATTTCACACACTCGTTTTACTCCCTGCCTCGGGTGTCTAAAAACTCCCTAAATTCTTTGGATAATTTCCTAGTTATGTTAAAATATAAAAAAATAAATGTCTGCTTGTTTGTTTCATCGTCCGTCCGATCCGGGGGGGGGGCGTAGTCGTTTGTGCTCTGCTCTGCTCCACTTGGTCCGACGCCTAAACGTAATAATCATATACTGAGCTGATGAAATTAACTACTACCTGGGGGGTGGCGGGGGTAACCAAACGTCGTCGGAAACGAAAATCATCGATACACATATCTAGCGATTAAAATTAACACAGTAGGTACTCGTTTTGTTGCCTTTGGCACCGACCGCAAGCCGCGCAACGCTCCCTCATCCTTTGCCTACTTAAAAACTAGCAATCCACAGAGATGGCACACTCACAACGACCACAATTAGTATTATGTACAAATTGGCGCGCGCGCGTTCGCACGCGCTTAGCCCTGATCGCCAATAATCGTCTCCTCGGTCTTCACATCAGCGATGCCCATCGCCTTCGTCAGTACGGTGGCGTCTTTCAGTGACAGCACTTGCAGAACCTGCGTTTGACCATCGCCGGTGCTCTGCAGCATCATTGGCGTTAGTCCGCCTTGCGTTAACGTCACCGTTTCCATTTCACCGCTGTTCGGTTCGACTTTCGGTACTTGCACCACCGGTGTCATACACACCGTGCCGTCGCTGTTCGTATGCAGGTGCTGAATATTCGCCACCATCGTTTGGTACATCGATGCTGACACTGGTACCGTTATTACTCCACTCACTATTAAATAAAATTGAAAAATATAATAAATGAAATAAAATTGTATAAAATACTTACCATGACCGTCTTCACCAGTGAGAATAATCTGTCCTTCGGAGTTGAGCGTCGCTTCCGTCACCGAATTAAGATCCATCACCTCAGTCTGGCCACCGTCGGTGATGGCATGCAACGTTTCGCCTTGCGATTGAATAGTAGCCATACCTTGCACATGCGCCGTCGTTCCATCCGGCAGCGTAATAATCGGATTGTTGGGGTCCACTTGGACGATGCTCACCGTACCATCCGCATTCGTAATCGTATGCAGCACCGTCGGCGCATACTGTGTTGAAATCTAAACGACACAATCACATCAAAACCACAAGCCAACCGCTTTCAGCGCGAATAAATGAAGAAAGAAATAAAATAAACACTACAAAACCAAGCTAACAACTCATACTCTCATAAGCCAAATGAAACTCGTAAAAATTTCTCAACGAAAACAATGTTCTTAATAAAAACGTGACGACATCTAGTAATCAGTGACGTGCTACGAACATCGACATCGGAACTATATCCGGTGGGGTCGAGGCAGACCTGCGCCGAGGAGCCCGACAGGCAGTCGGGCGAGGCGGCAATGATCTGCGGCGAGCCGTTAGCTTGGATCTGTATCTTGTGCATGCCCGTCGAAGTGTGCATCTTGAGCACGGTACCGACATTTGCGTTCGCCGTCGCCGCCGCGTTCGCCTTCTCGTCCTCTTCGTTGAATGCGGGCAGGAGATCCTCGCGCCCGTGATACTTGTAGCAGTTGATGACGATCTGTCGTAAGGCATGCGTCCAGGAGATCTGAAACCCATCCTTCGTTACAAAAACCCATTAATATAATATAATACTCGGAATGTAGAAAGATAAATGTATGAGAAATGCAAAACACACCTTTTGTTTTTCATCTTCGCTGCGTGCGTCCATGCGGACGTTCGCCCAGGGTAACTCTTTCGGCCACCATAGCGGTCGTGTGGACTCCCGCCCCCATCCAGGTTTACCTCTACCCGTAGAGTATTTCAGCATGAGAGGGATGAAGGCCCGTAATTGGGCCTGGGTCATTTTCTCGACCGGTGTGGGTATACCGTCGATGATCAACGGTGGTAGTTCGAATAATGTGGGGTCGTCTTGGACCGGAGGCGGTGCTTGATGTGCTAACGCACTTTCTAGTTCTTCCATGATCATTGATTTGAGGTTCCGGATGACGTCTTCCAAGGGTTTCGCGCCGAAGACTTTGTAGCTTGTGTTGGGTTTACCTGGCGTGGCTACCAGGACAATAGCTTGTTGGCCAACGCGCGTTGCAAACTCGTCAATGGTCTGGCGGAGTTTTCGCAGGAGGCGGTTCTGCTGGCGTTTGCGGATCGACGGGTTGGTTTCGAACGAATGCGGGCGCTTGCGTTTCTTCGCCGAGACAATCGCCGCGGCCGCTGCGACGCCAACTGGACCTGCGGCTGCAAGCTGCGCGGTGACTTCGTCCTCCATTGCGGAGGTCATGAAATCCGTGCTGGCGTCGTACGTGGAGCCAGGCGACGACGGACAGTTGTCATCGTCGTCGTCCGACATATCGTCCGGATCTTGCACCACCATCGTGATTTGCTCCGCCTGGCTGCCGTTGGAGGTGTTCATCATCACCATTTATTTACACCCGGAATGCAGGGTAGCCTCCAGCTAAAAGAATGATACACATGTTACATTTTTAAAATCGATATGTACGGAATTTGATTTCGATAGTGGCTAGGGTGAATAAAATGTCGTCTTTTGTTTCGTTTGTTTGTACGATACAAACACGCGGCGCAGGCTGGCGATGGGGATGGCATCGCCGAGGAGCTGGTGGTGGCTCGACGGCGTGCTGCGCATGCATGTCGACGCGAGAACGAAAAAGCGCACGCGGCTGGCGAAATAATCGCGCGCGCCCGCCGAAAATTATTAGTACGGCTGCGTACGCACCTGCGTGTGTATGTTGTGCACAACACTCGTTGGTGGGTCGTCCGTCTGGGCGCCGATATTCACAGCGAGAACATTGCGTCGGCGGCGTCGTCGGACGCGCTCAGCGCACACAGATCACACGCGAGTTGCAGACGATGGTGGTGCGTCCACATCGCCGTTGGCATCGGCCGACATTTGTACGTCACATCGTCGGAATATCGATCGGCGAGCGCACCGCGCCGCGACGTAACATGTCGCCCGCCCGCCACCGCAGCGGGCTACACAGCCATATTTGTACGAGTCTGCGCAATTCCCGATCCGAGCGCGAGCGTATAACAAAAATTGTTTTGACGTACCTGGGCCGATAGCGGCGGCGACAGCAGCGGGATGCGAAGGCGACGATGGCGTGGCTGGGGACGCGAGCGTGCATCGGCGTTAGGGCTCTCCGAAAATGGACGCTATCGCCTATAACCTTAATCGCCTTTTGCATTCTACAGAAATCGTTTGGGCGGCGAACGCGGTCCACGGTTTGATTTCGCCACTCGCGCCCTCTGCCGGCAGCTCGAATCACCAACAATACAACCAAACGTCCTTGTATTTCTAGGCAACCCAACCAACACCCAGCACGTAATCGAATAAGAATCACAACATACGTCCACAAATCCAATTGGACTCGCACACTCAATCAAAAGACAGCGCAGTTTGATAAATATATCATTTAATTAATTTATAATTAATTAATTAAAACTATGCAATTCGTTTAAGATAAATATTTTGTAATGGTGGTAGGTCTAGTATATGTTATACATTCATAGTACAACAGACAACAAACATTTTGGTAGACTCTTTGAATCGATTTTTGATGATGTGGTTTCATTTTGTCACAATTTTATTTTTTTGTGCTTTTCTGATATATTTTTTGTAATATATGAACAATATGCCGATATCTGCGAATGCTACAAATGCATATCTCGTCTGGTTTTACCATTTTTATCATCTTGATTTCATTTTTTCGAATGGAATACATAGTAAACACTACATTTTGCCTATAATTAGTTTATATATGTTTAGTGTGAGTGTCTTATGTATGTGGTGTGTGTGTGTGTGATCGTGTAGGCGTGTGTCGCACGCGCACGCGCCCTAGCTGAAAAGTGCGCATGCGCGCGCGCGGAGTACAGTATTCATATGTATATCACTTACAATTAATTATTTGTTTTAATTGGAAGACTCAGTTTTTTTTTCTTTTCATTTATAGTGTTAATATTTAGTTATTCGTCTAAAGCTAGAGTGGCCGTATCAAACACGCTATAGGCTAGAAACATTCATTCTTCAAACCATTTGTTGTTGTATGTGCGCACGCGCTGATTGACTATAGAAAACAGCTTCGTTTCAATCAAAACATGTTACACACATGTGGTTTACATCTTACATTGTGTTTGGTTTTGATTTGACTTCGATTCACATTCGAGTTCCACTCACACACGACAATTAAACGATAGGCAACGCAAGAAACACATAACCACAAGATGGCAGCCACGCCGCCATCTTGCAGCGTTCATTTTCCAAGCAGAGACAAGTCGAGTACACAAAAACGAGACGCAAAGAGACGTGATATGATTACTATTGCTAAAACACCCTTTGTTGCTTTTTAATTTCATATTTTGCTCATCATCGTGATTAGTTTCTAAGATTTTATGTAGTTTTTGATATAGTATATGTACACGCGTGTGCTTCTCGCCGGTATATTGATATGACTGCGTTGAATCTCTTCAAATTGTGTTTTTTTTTCTTCTGTGGTTTAATGTCTACGAAAATGATGATTCAGTAATGCGTAACAAATGCGAGTCTCGGATTGCCACACAATCGGCGAGTTTGGCGTTCCCGTTCGGTTTGATAATTATACTCGTAATTATAATTATACATACGCATTGTTTCGGATTTCTCTGCGTTGCTTTGCTGTTTTCTACAAAGCTAAACGACCGCAAAACAACTGACTAGCGAGATGTACAAGCACGCCATTAGAGTTTTATACAAAAACCAAAGACATTTTTCATTTTGAAACAAATTTTGAAACTTTGAAAACTTCGAGCATTCAATATAAAACATCCAGCTTCCAATGTGCTCCATTCGTATTGTCATCAATTGAATTTACATCGTTCCAAAACCCTCCGCCATTTTTATACAATTTTACAAGTTCAACTTGGCTCGACTCTTTCTTTGTCTATTCGTTATTTTTCAAAGGTATATAAGCTACATTTAAATAGGTTTAACTAACATTATCTTCATTTCCCACGTTAGCTTACTATTAGCGTTTGGTTAGAGTTGATTCTTTACATGTCAAAATAGTCGTCCATTTTTATTGTCGCCCGGAAACAAACATTGCTCATCGTCTCGCCCCGTCGAGTAAAACGTTTAATCTGACTATCTTACTTTACTTACTTTTTACTTGCTTACATGTTTAGTATTTATTACGTGTGCTTCTTTTTATTTTTCATCTGCTATGCTTTGAAATTGCTCGTTCATTTTGTGTTTCTTTCAAAAATTTCCCTCGATCCACTCAGTCGAAAAAACGTCCACGGCCACGCCACAATATTTACATCATTTAGTTTACACCCAAAAAGTACATTTTTATCGTTTTATATAAATTATATAAAAAATTTAACTAGTTCTCCTCTCATATTATGATATGATGACCTTTACACGTTTTAAATGATACAACAATTTCATTTTACTTACTTTGCGTCAACAGATTTGTGTTTTGTGTGTGTTTTTAAGCTGCTTTCAGCGCTTGTTTTGTTTTTCTTTACTTGTGTTTAACTTCCAGTGGAAAATCACGACGCGGAGAACAATCGTTGACAAGCTAATGCGGTCGCCATTAGTAATATGGAGGTCGCCATCTTGTTGCCTGATCCACATATGTGTATCTCAATTTCCTACATTAAATAAAATAATATAGACGCATTTTGGTTATTGTAATGAATGATTAGTACCTCAGGATGATAATTGATACACTTGGGCGGCCTACGTCGATAGAAGCTGTCCTTTGGTTTGTGCAAACATGAGGCGCCATTGACACCATCGTATACGATCTCTTGCGGTTGAATACTCAACTGCTTGCTGCCACACGGGCAGAGTGTGTCGACCACAAGCAGGATGAGATTGCTATGCGGTACTTTCTGCACGCTGAAAGGCCGCTCACATCCTGTCACGTGACAATTGGTCAGCTTACCCTTGAGCGGATTGCTCTGCCCGCTTGTGTTTAGTCGCGACGGTTGTAAAATATACAGATCGGTCTTTTTGTCACAGCGGCGTACACCAAACTGGCCCATGTCAACACCATCCAAGGGATCTGACTCAATCGGAGGTGTTACAAACGTTGGAACATTGGGGAATGGACCCGCGATGGTATCTACATCTTCAGGTAGACCTTCTTCAGGATTATATTCATATGGATAATCTTCATAAGCGTCTGAAAAGATTTTTTTTTGCAAAAATAGTTTTACATTAGGTTATGTATTTAATAAGTTGCCTACCTTCTTGGGCGAAAGCAAAACCATAAGTAACCTTGACAAAAGCAGTCCAAATCGCAAAAATCTTTGCTGCCCAGCCAAAAAAGTACTGAAGTGGTATCCCCGGCTAGAAATATACACATTTTTTTAAATAAAAATTGAGGTTATGTATTAATAACTACCGTTAGTTTTGGTGCATCTCCTCCATAACTATTTTTGCTGTTTGTACACGCTCCTTGGTAATCATACACCGGTACTTTCTTATATATCTTATCCTGAACTAAAGAATCCATGATGGTACCATCAATCTGTCCGAAAAATCGTCCTGTATGCTCGGGATTCTCAGAAATGATAATAAAACCATTGTTATCGAGGATGTAACAGTCCAATTCATTACTGGCACATGTTTTCTTACAAGAAGAAGCTCCAGAACACTAGAATAACAATAAATCATAAGTTTTAAAGGAAAAATGAGGTTAAATTTGAGGTACCGCTGAAGTAATGTTCAAAAAATGCGAGGCAAGTATTGCATGTTGATATTGAAGTCCCACTACAGCCGTGGGTGCACGATGACCTTTATGTTCAACAAACACAGCATGCGTGGCGGTAACCAGAGTTTCAGTGCTGGTACCCACGTCAAAAGGTACCGAGTAGACAAAACTTTCCGGTTCGATGTAATACTGATCAACTGCACGTTTGTACCAGGTTTCATCCATGGCACGTACGTTATGTTCGCTAAAATGCCTAAAATACCATCAAATTATGCTAAAATCACGCGAGCAAAAATAAAACTATTTACGGTCCAGTGGGTTCCTTGGCCGGTTTATTCGATGGCTGATGGTCTACCCATCGAAGTAGTCCACTGCGTGTCGCCACGAATGACATGGTAAGTCCGAACATTCGAAAGCCGCGACTAGAAGCAAAAACAATTCAAGTCAATTTGGTTCCGTGGCTAATTTACGCACATCGTTGCGGGCAAGAGTGCTCCAAATTGCTGCATTGTATAAACGCTAAATAAAGGATAATTAAGAGCGTGTTCTAGTGCGGCGTCCATCAAAAGAAGAGTGGTCCGTCCGTCGGATATAAAGCTACGTCTGAAATAGTTGCCAGCTGGAGAAATTTTGGCATACTCACTGGGGCTCCGCAGCAGACACAAGATTAATTATAGGAAAAGTGCGTGTGCTGGCAACTCTTAGTTTAATTTAGCTTTCGCCTGCAATTCCGCAAAACACATTCACTAAACTAGCAGCAAGTTTCGGGCGGCGCGCGGCTGCGTGATTTTTATTAGAGTGCAATCATCATTACTTTACCTTTGCAATAAAACCAAAAGTGTTGCAATTGGGCTATAATTGTGCAGAGAATAATCGAGATGAAAATTAATAAATTACGTTCAACATTCATACACATTGTGGGCTAAACAATCATTAGAATAATCGGTGCCGGAGAGCGTGTTGATAACGACATCGAATACACAGGATGTTACCAAAGCGAGCGCAATGATGGAATTTGATTGAAACGTTTTGTTTTGCTTTTGGTTGCATCCTGTGTGGATTATGCGGGTGGTAATGACGCCGCATGGTGAAAACACGTGTGAGCGGCGGCGAGTAACGAGCGCCGCACATGCGATGGGGTCGCCAAAAAAGGACGAAAATCAATACGTACTGTTCGTCCTCGACGCTCGACGGATGTGAACTGTGGCGTACCACCTCTTCCGTCACCTTTGCGTCCAGTACCAGTGATTGAAGCAGCGTTTTATCACCTGTAAACAATAAAAAAACACAAATTTTGTTTATTTTTTTTACATAAATTACAATTTTTCACTTACAAAAGTAAGCATCTTTGTCTAATTTCGTAGAAACATGATGGTGTTCCCTTTGCGTCGGAGATCTGGGCCTCAGAGACATCCATTTCCATCCAGGGCGACGACTGCGAGACAAAAAGTGACGCACGCGATCCTCGGCGTTGCGGAATCGCTGCTCCCCTGATGATCCGCTGCTATACTCGCAATACACCCTGCACACACGCCGATAACAAGCAATTGTTTAAGCAAACAAGTCTTGACTGTACTCGGGTTGTTTAGGGACAACCAAATTGCGTTCTGAGGTCAGAGTCGGCGTCTGGGCGAAAGTCAAACACTCCCGACTGACCCTTAGACCTCACCGAGGAAACTTTAATGATCTCAAACGTATTCAACCGTCCCTAAATTTCCACCCAAGATTCCACCACACTCACCAATCCGGATGTACTTTCCAGTTGTCTCCCTTGAAATACTCCTCGACTGGCAAATCGCGGAAATAAAATGAGTTTATTTAACGATCGATTTGATTGGCAATTATTATTACCTTTCTGACTGAGTTTGATCTCCTGCTCGGCGACCAGTTCGTACATGCCGTAACCCTGTGGTAGGGCGATGCCCAGCGAGAACGGCGTGCCCTCGATGGGGTTGTAGAAGTAATTATAGCGCCTCGTGGTTACCCGCCGCTGCGCGTGCCGCATTAAAAACAAACCATTAAATTGTCTGCGCGTGTTTTTACCCTCGTAACATTGTATTAGTGTGTGGGTGTAAGTGTGGCTGTGTCGTAAGGGTGCGTCGTGGCGGAGGTGTAAGTAAGTTAGTGCGGCCGCCTTCTGCGTGTATCGATTTTCGGCAAATGTCATTGCACTTATGCTTACTTATGCTTACCATATTATCATAATGTACTTTGACGCCGAACTCCGTCTCGCCTGGCTTCTGATCGATCATGTCGTGTCGCAACTGTAGGGAGAAAGCAAGGAAAAATTATCGCCTTTTCTATTCAAAATTGTACATATGTAGCGACTTTATGACGTTTTTGTGGCTTTTTTAAACAATTCAAGTATAATATCTTATTAAGCATTAAATTATCTATCTAATGAGATATTCTCCAATATTTTGGGACTTCAGAATCGTAAGTTATGATGATTCAAAGTCTGGTAACACTTTCAAAATTGAATAGAAATTTGACATTTACTCTTTTTATTACTACTAAAAAACGGTTTAATATATTTAATTGATATTCACGTATTTTATAACAAATTAAATTCTCTTTCCAATGACATATTTCCCAATATTTTCGGACTTCTGAATCTTAAGTTGTGATGATTCAAAATTTGATAACACATTTAAACTAGAATGCAAATTTGCCACTTACTCTTTTCATCACTACTAAAAAACCTCTAAATATTTTTTATTGAAATTTACGTATTTTATACTCAAATAAATTCCCTTTCCAATGATATAGCACTCAATATTTTAGGACTTCAAATTTTTAAGTTATGATGATTCAAAGTTTGGTAACTCTTTCAAACTTAAAGGCAAATTTGATATTTACTCTTTTTATCACTACAAAAAAACCTCTAAATATATTTGATTGAAATTCACATATTTTATACTCTATTAAATTCCATTTCCAATGACATATTCCCCAATATTCTACGACTTCAAAGTCCTGAGTTTTACTGCTCTAAACTTTGCAAACTTTTTTCGGCAAAATAGTAAAATATTGTGACTTACATCCAGAAGAGCAGAGTGATTCTCCCTGGGCCGTTCGTGCTCGGTCTCGATGAGCTCCAGCTCGGTGAGATCGACGGAACAATACGCCGGCTCCAAGGTGTCCTCGTATTGTTCGTTATTGTGCTGCAAGGACATCCACACAGAGACATTAAAACCCGCGCGAATCTAATCAAAGCCGGCGTTTCAACTCACCAGCGGCCGCAGATCCGGATGGTACAAAGCGTGCCCGTTGTTGTTCACGATGAATGAGTATCCATTAGCGCCGAGCTGCGCGTGAAACAATGCATATTAACAAACCACGCGCATACTACTGACGTCATCAACTATTAACCGAATTATTTTGATACGTACCTTGTACGGGGGCACGAGTTTCTTGATCTCGTCGATGGAAACATCGGTGCCTACAACGCCCAAAACGTTTGCAACACGCACCTGTAAATTTAAAACAAAATAGGTTATAAATTAGGTTAAGTTGGATGAGTATGACATACCGTGTGATTCCGTCTGTCAAAAACGGGAGTGGTAACTGATGTCATCAACTGACCTCGTCTGTCATCTCCAAATGTATCAGCCTGAGTTAAAAAATGGGTTTAAAAGGGTTTTTAAAGTGATTTTGAGGTTATTTTGCACTTACATTACCACCCACATAAACGTGCGACCATTGTATGGGATGATCGTTCTGGTACATGACGATGGGCCGTGCCATCACCTCAATATACTTCAGAACCATCTCCATTGCTTCCGTCTCGGTACTAATGCGAGTGTAATACCCTGTAAGAAGTGTAATGTGCGGTATGCAGTTGCAGAATATTTGAGAATGCAAACCCTACCTTTATTCTCGCATGCCATCCAGTGCATCTCCTCCTGCCCACCGGAATCCTTACCCGCGAGGAAACTGAATAACCGCACAGGGCGATGCGGCCAGTTGTACATCTTAAAAATGTCCTTGTAATTCGCTGGAGGGCCATCGGTGATCAACATAATAGCCTGGTTACATTGGCAGCCATTTCCGGTTCGGTTATACTAATATAACAAAGGAAACAAAACCGGAAGTTGTAATAATATAACCTAATAATATTATTACTTACTTTGTGTAGAATTTCAAAACCCGTCACCAAAGCGGAAGTGAAATTTGCGATGTTTTCCGGTCTGAGGCCACTCATCGAATCCTTCAGTAATTGTTTATTCTCATCGTTTGCTTGCACCAGTCTATCTTTGAAACATGTGACAGTTTCCTCGGTGCCGTCGGAAAACTTGTACACGTTGACGAAGTCATTATCGGAGAGCGTGTTCAAAATGGCTTCTACCGTAGCCCTGGCTAAGGATGCTCGCTTACCACCCATGGATCCAGAATTATCAACGAGGATAACAATATCTTTAGGCGAGGTTGTTGCTGAGACGTACCACTGTGACGTACGGAAGTCATAAACATTCCTCGCACTCCTCGGACGTTGCCATTGAGAATTAGGATCTTCCGGTGGCCAGGCCATACCTTTAATCAATGATATCAGTGTAATCTACAACATTACAACTTAACTAGAGTGTAAACCTGGATATCTTCGTAGGAATCCGCTGGAACTGCCAAAGAATTGCCAGGAGAGCGATGGATCACTCTCGTAGTTGTTGACGAAGAGCGGGTCCAAATGCTCGGACCATTGCACGGCGTTCATTACTTCCGGGTCTGCGGCGTGGAAAGAAACGTGGTTGGATTTAATGGAGCGTGACATGAGTGCAATTTAAGACCGGCGTGTGAGCGTGTGTGTGTAATTTTATCGGATTTTTCCGTCCGTACCCTTTTCGGCGACGTGTGGGGGAAGCAACACGCTGCTGAGGGACGTGTTGACCGGAAGATGCTCAAAGTGCGGATTGGGATGCAGGAGCATCTCTCTCGTACCCTCGGTTGGTCTACCGTCCGCGCCGAAAGCGTTCAACTTTTCCGCGTTGTAATATCGAAATGGTTGGCCGTTGTCACTCTGTGGGGTTAACGCTGCTTGTTCTGCACTATCCATAATTCGCTATGAATTGAACATAAATAAAAATTTATTATTTTACTTTTTTGTTGATAACTTAAAAACGGCTCAATGGATTTACTTGAAATAAAAAGTATTTTACTCCCAATTAAATTATCTATCCAGGGAGATATCTCCCGATATTTTGGGAGTAAAAATCAAGGAGATATCATGCTTGAAACATGATTAATACCCAAATTTAAAAATTTAAAATTTATTATTTTACTTTTTTGTTGATAACTTAAAAACGGCTCAATGAATTTACTTGAAATAAAAAGTATTTTACTCTCAATTAAATTATCTTTCCAGGGAGACATCTCCCGATATTTTGGGAATAAAATTCAAGGAGATATCAAGCTTGAAACTTGAGTAATACCCAAAAAACTAAAATTTATGTAAAATTTCCTCCTTTGGCGTGACCTACCATAACAGCACTCATTTTAAAATCCATCATGTTCTTAACCTCGGCAGCCATCTCCTTGATGATCTTCAACCCATCCTTCCTGATGACACTCTTCTCAACATCGTGATATTTCTACCGGAAGAGCAGAGATAGTTTGCGTTAGTTGACTCCGAGAGTGATCTTGGCATTTCCTTACCCTTTGCAGCTCCTTCATCCGCGTCTGCCGCCGGCCGTACTCCCAAAGGTCGACGCCGAACTTGAGCGCCCAATTCTTGACCCTACGAGCACACATACACACCGAATCATGTCAGGAACTCAAAGCTCGAAACGTGACCTCAATACATGCGCCAGTAATTGTTTCATCGTTAGCCGTTTAATTGGACGAGCAATTTACACGCCGCAATTAAGACTTAAACCGTTACAACGTACTTAAGTACTCATTGAATGCGCCAAGTGATGAAATAAAAAGTTGAGAGGTGTTCAATCGTTCGGGTGATCCAATTGAAAGTTAAAACTTTTCGGCGTCGTCGCGGTGTGTGAAAGTTAAGTTTTATTGAACAATATCGAGCCGTAAAATCGCACGCCGCCGGCAACATCTGCCACGCGCGATTAAACCAATTATAACTTTTCGCACACGCCACACATTTTCCCCTTTTTATCACAGGGAAAACTTTTTTTCTTCATATAATTCATATTATACAACTGCAGCTGGAAATCTCTAGTGAATAATGAATAATAACTACTTAATGAATGTGGCTTGTCATTATTGCAATTAAAAAGTGTTGTAAAAGCATTGTCCGCCCTTTCACCCGCCCCCACTGCCCCCGAAAAATAAGAAGTGAGGGCGAAAATTTAATTTTAATAATCATCGTATGATAAAAGTGGTGGCGAGACTATAGATTACGACATGCGGAGAGGAGCGGGCGACGAAGGCAAGAATGGTCTACTGGCGGCTCGGCGGCGGCAAGGGCAGCGGAGTAGGGGTGGATCAATACCACCCTACCTCTGGTTAAAGCGGGCGTTTTGTACACACGAGCGAAAGAGACGTGCAGAGAGGCGTCTTACGCTGAATGCCGCCGCCGCCGCTACCGCCGCCGCCGTACGCCCTGACCCTGTGTGCGCGCCAACGCCGCTGAAGGACGCGCAGCCCTGTCCTATCCAAGGATAAGCGCGCTTTTAATTAGATGCCAACTTCCGTGCTCAGCTCAATGCGAGTTTACAAATAAAATTAATAAAAATTATCACGCCGTTAGTTCACAGGGGGGTGGCGATGTGGCGTTCATTGAATTGCTCCCTTGAGTAACCGAGAAAAAAAGCAGCGCGCGACGTGACTGCCATGTTAATGCGGCGTTTTCAACGCTCGAGGGTGGCGTTGCAGGTATGGGGGTGGTTGGAAAGAGGCCATTGGGTCACGTGTCCTCGACTGCCGCCGCCACTGTATTAATAACCCATTAAAACGCATTTCGCCACCCGCGGCGTGAATTTGTTGCATTGCACTCACTCGTTATGTGGAATATCCTCGTCCTGTTCGGGCGACGCCGCCGGCAGGTACGCCACCAGGACGACCAACGCCGCAATCGCCACCAGTCCAGTCTTCATATCCTTTTGCTATCTCTGGTTATCCTTTGCACACGCACGCACACACCTCACAACCCACACAGCGTTTTTCTTTCCTTTTTTTTTCTTTGCCTACTTCTTCAGCACTTGGTTATCGTTATCCTTGTGATGCTTGCCCGGCGCACTCCCGCGGATTGTTAAGCACATCCTCGAAGGACACCCCGCACTCTGGACCCTCTGGACGCTGTGGACGCACTCAGCACTCATCTTCGCGGGTCGCGCGCATGATTTGGATGGTTTTACGCTCGCATCCTGCGATCCTGCGGGCGCCGGTTGTGGCGTGCGTACGTGTACACACCCCGAGGAAGGGAGACGGGCGAATCTGAAGCGCGCGCCGCCGGCCGCCGTGTTCGACACCAGCGTGGCACTACGCATGCGTGTACACCGCCGCCGGATGATCGCCCAGACGTGCAGTCGTCCTGCGGGGATAAACCAGCGTATGCACTTTACGCTTGGTCCTTTCCTTTCGTATCCTTAGATTATTTTACGCACAGAGCCATCTGTGAAAGGAAAAACAATTTTTGAATATTACCTAATCATTTACATTCATCTGCGTACGCTAATCATCTAACTTATAAATTAGCCTTCGTTATTTATTTATAAATATTAATTTATTACTATTTTTGAGTAATAAATATGATTGGGAATAAATATTGTAATAAATGTTAACAAATGCATCGTTTAAACGCATGTGGATGTTTTTCCCGTTTACTACATCCTTGTACGCAGTAGTACGCTATTGGCGGCGGCGGCGGCGGCGGCGTGCGCGTAATATTGATCTTCCGATCCGTATATTATATTATAACGTAACTGGCAGTGTGCGGAGGCAAAGCGTAGTATTGAAACTGCAGCGCACACGTCGCATGCACGCGCGCGCCGCCGCCGCCACTGCCGCCTCTTCGCAGATACTCCATTATCTCAAGAACTACACGCGATGAGGGGCCGGGGTCACGCCGGACGGGGCGCAAACGGCGCATTTGTCATTATCACCCGTCCGCCCGCAGCCGTTCGCCGCCGCCGCCTGATTGAATCTTCCTGCCGCCCAAATTTGTCTACATTTATGTCATGTCTGAGTTATTTAACTGTTGCCAGATATTACTAATTATGAAATTACAAGCAATTTAATGGCACTTACACAGAATTTACAATTGTTTTATTAATAATTAAGTTATTTTTAAGTAAAAATTAAGTTTTTATTAAGTTATTATTTAAAATCACACAAGAAAAAGTAAAAGAAAAGTGAAATTTTGCTTACAGCGACACTCTATGAATTATGATCAGTATTGCTGGGATAAACGTAGACATAAATAATATTCAAACTTTAACTTATTGAATTAACTGACAACGAAAGTTGTTTCACTGCTTTTGGAAGCTGTAGGCTTAGCTTCTGCTTAGAAAACAAAATAAAAACCTTGAAAAATATTGAGAAGAATATCATAATTCTTTCCAGTGCGTACAAAAATTGTAGCATGTCACAAAAAGCAAGTTTGTTAATATTTTTAAAGAAAAAAAAAATGCCGGCACGAGCAGCAATAACACAAGTTTTGATTGTTTGACATTTCATATGGTCTTGTGCTGCACCGTAAACATATGCGCAGGCGCAAGCTCCACCCTGTGACTAAAGTCCGTGACTAAAGTACTTTAGCTACAGTCTTGGCCGACCGTGTTTAAAGTACCACTTTCTGTGTCTCAAAACTTTGGAAAAAGACGCGGGTAGTTCTTGGACGGAAATCTTTCCTCCAGGCTACTATCCCCGGGCCTTGCCCCTCTCTCCATTTCTACAAATTATATCTCTATCAGTTTTTGATTAGTATGTATCAAATGTTCGAGACATTTATTGACTTTAATAACCTGATCTTCTTTCGCGCAACTCAGACCTCCATAAAGAATACATGCAATCCCATTCAAGAGTCTTTAGGCAAGTTGCTTAGTATGACCGCTATAAGCTTCAATAGTAGATTGGTAACTGAGTAGCGTACTGAGTACCTATAGCTACCTGTGTGATCACCAGGTATGTGTTGGTGTGTTTGTGGAAAGCTACACCGTTACCACCACTTGCGCGGTCTCTGGTGCGCCATGGTTTGGTGAACGTCGAAGCGGAGGGCCATCGCACCTCTTCGTCAGTGCGCACCGAGAGACGGCGTCGACAAAACCGACGGCGGAAAACGCAGCACGCATCGGTAACTGCGCCAACGCCGGAATTCCTCCGCATTCAGTGAGCGTAAACAGTGCACAAGTGCAACAAATACATCACAACCATCACAAGGAAATCGGGAAATAAACATTATAATAAACAATAAAATTACAAAGACAATAAAAACATTATAAACTTGTGTGGATTGAATTGAATTGCAACACTTGGATTACGACTTTTTAAACAATTTGGAGCACACACGAAATAACATTTTGTATATAAGGTAATAAAAATGCAAATATTTAAAATGTAATAATTAGCTATTCGTGAAATTGGCTGCTTTTATTTTTGACAAAACAAAGTAAATACTTCTTTGCGGACATGCCTACTTCCTCGTTAGTTGTACAGCCATCAGACGATATAATTACCGCTCGCAGACTGGCGCGGAACTGGAGAGGAAGCGAAGGAAATGGCACGCCACACACGCACTTGCTGCTCGCCGGCGCAAATTGATATCGAATAATAAATCGGGGTCAGTACATACGCGAAGAAGAGAAATTAACGATGAGCAAGACCTCCAAGAAGGCGCAGCGCAACCTACAAGCCAATAAGTGTACAAAAATCAACATTTCTCATCATTCCAATGCCTAGGCAATAAAATAAAACCTTTGCACTTTAGCATTGACGTTGATCAAAATCAATTCAATGTCACGATACAAAAATAGCTTGTATTATTTATTCAAATTTCAAGTTGTAACTTTTAACAAACGAAAGTTGTTTTGGTAGCCTTAAGAAGCTGAGAGGTTTTTTTTTACACGATCATCAGCTTAACTTAACTTAAGTCTAACTCGAAAGAGAAGACTGAATTGAAAAGCGCTGTCGTTAATCGCCGCTACTTTACCAGTTATAGCAAAACCAGTGAGAAGTGAGAGTTTTGACCGGACGCTAATGCCATATTCTTCGCGGGTTTTGTTTCGTGATGCGAAAAAAAAATCAGTGAATGAATACTGGCTGCCACTTCCGAGCGGCGAAACAATGGCACACAATAGAACACACTCACAAGGGGCGTTTTAAACTTTTAGATGTTCAGCATGTGTGTTGATATACGTACAATGTACGAGTATTTATGAAGAATACCGAAAGAAACAAAAGCGATTGCAAAATAACATTTCAACATCGATTTATTAAACGCAATAATATTATTTAAAGCGTCAATAAACTATTGTATTCCTTATATTCTACTCGTATTTGAATTCAAGTTCAAGTACCTAATAATCAAATGATTCGCTTGAAATTAGAGTATCCACTACCGAGTGCTAAACGGTAAAGTTGTGTAAGTAAAGAAAACCACAAATCAAATTAGCCGATGAAGTGCGCAAGCAGCACAACGTAACGTCGAAGACGAGTTCAAAGAGTTTCTTGACGCGCGCACGTTTTTCTCTAATAATAAACGCAAATTAAACACAGTTACGCCGCTGATATGCAAAAAAAAGAACACATAGAGCTATTGTATGAGTAGCGAACGGTTTGCGGTCGAAACTGATGTTTCCTGCCATGATACAAACCACATGACGAACGCTAACCAGCTTGTTTATCACCTCATCTCGCTTATTTACAATTTGGATCAGCTTATTAACTTCTAACGTACACATATAATATTTTCACCTTCGGCACTTGCTTTTTTCTTTAGTTCTTAACCATATCTAGGTATCCATGTATAGACAGACCCCGATCAGTCTATAATTGGCGACATGAAGGCTGACCACTATCCGATGTTTACGTAGGAATGCAATACGCGGCTACCAAAATGGATCGGTATGTAATTCGAAATAAAAAACACATTCAACGCCATAAGTGTATGATGTTTGTTACAAAACGCACTTTGCGTGTAATTACGGCGTAGTTGCGCACTGGTTAGTTATATAAAAATTATTTAAAAAGTTATTAAACTTCGTAGAGAGTACGGAAACGAATTTTTGGTCAGTCGGTTATTACATCGACTTACGACTTGGAATACTTTACGTAGTGGTCAGTTCTTTTTTGCTTTGGTTGATGATCAAGTCGAGCGAGTGCAATTTAAAATATTTGACGTGTAACGTGTCGACATGCTCTAGCTGCGCGCACAATAATTCCCGGAATGATTACTAATATTAGTTTAAAAATTATTATTCCCCTAGGAGATGCTTTTTAGTGAAATAACTTTTGTCAAAGTTGACGCAAATAGTAAATAGCTAGTTTCGGTGAATGTAGACTTGTAGAGCGTTCCGTAAATAATTTCATTGAAACTCTTGCCTGTCACACATTCACGCCCGTCACATGCGTGCGCGATAATTTCTCATTTCACTTCAGCCGCTTAAGCGTGCGCCATGCCCACAGAGAAGAAAGAATCTCATATCTGAAATTCAATTGAAATGTTTATACTTTCACTGGACGAATGTGAGAGACGTTTAGCTGAGCGGGCCCTCGGTGTGTGGTTAGTTATTTTTCTTAGCGTCTTGGTATTATTTTAGCATTGTTTCCCTACTTTCATTGCGCGAAAGAGCATGTGAAAATGTCTCAATGCATGGGAAACTATCGCAAACAATCATTCAGCGATGTTTAAAAACGAACTGTGAAGAAAGAATCATCCGCAGCCACACAGCGCGCAGCGAATAGAAACTTTTGATGATGAAAAACAGCGCGAATTAAATTACAGCTTGATGAGATTGCAACGAGACCATGTTTGTATTGTATTCTCTTTCATACAGATCGTTAGCAATACAAAACACAGCGCATATGGGTTCAAAACGTCCTTGAATACAAATAGATTTTTTAGTGAGACTAAAATTACTAATTTTTGCAAAGTACTACGCAGATGAATTAAAAATACATTAAAATGTTATTTATGCAAAGCTCTTTTTCTCTAGTAGGTAATTTCATAGTTTTATGTACTCGAAACGATGTGTCAATGACGATGTTAATGATCGTTTAAACAGTTTCGGTGAAAGTCCATCCCTACGGATGGAACTTTCTTTCGCGTTGCAGTTATCGACAGACGAACCAAAATGATCAATGAAACGCGCACACATTTAATTTTGTTTTTTCTCAACTCCAAAACAGTTCCTGCCGCTGGAGTTGTAGACAGAGAGAATTTCACCGCTCGCGGCTAACAGTATCCAGCACTTTGGTTTGCGGCAGCAACTAATTGCTCAAACACACTCGGCGCACACACACACACACACAACGCAGCGTGAGTGCGTCGAATTTTATTCAAAGAAATTCCTCTGGATGCGTTTATCTTACAACAGATGTACAAAGTGCACACCAGACGTGCAATTTAGCATTCCGACATTCTTTGCCAATCTCCGCTTCAATCGCGATATGAATTGTTTCTGTGCGCATGCGCTTCTTCTTCCTGGCTTCCTAGCAGGTCTCTTGCCGTTCAACTTCGTAACTGTAAAGTATGCGCGATTTACATGCATACGTTTTACGGCTATCAGAGCATAACTGGACGTATAATTTTAATAAGCAACGTAATTTGTGAACGTTCAATGTTATTTAATGTAACATTTCACTAATAATCATAGGTGGCGTTGTTGCCAGGTTTATATAACCTCAATTCAAGTCTATTTTAATTTGCTTGCAGTTAAAACATGAATAGCGCCCGTATATTAGTCAAAAAGAATGGGAAATAGTCAACCCGCAGGACACGCGATTCCTACCGCCCAACGAGGTGTACCCGCTTTGCATCATCATCTACACGAAGAAGATCAGTGGACAACAGCGTATGCACGGTCGCCTACGTTGATCCCACCTCCATCTTATCAACATAAATTAGTTGTGCCTGATCCTAATGCCCACCAACGATTACGACCTACCGGAAATGGAGAGATCCTACAGGCGGGAGGTACCATTTCCGGGCGAAGGCAGGAATGGCAGGGTGTTTCCAGATCCAGTAGTATCCCCGCAGTCCGTCAGAGACACCAGCAACAATTGCAACAACAACAATATCACCAGCCGCATCAGAGGCAGGAGTTTCAGCAGTTTAGAGAGCGGTCCGGAGGCGGAAGTGCGCACAAAACGCGGATACCGCATCGACACAATCAACCTAGAGTTCTTACGCCCTCCTATCGAAAGGACCAGGTATAGGAGAGCCAAAACCTTAAGTAATTTAAAAATTAAATAATATTTATGTCTAATAGATGAAAAGGTTTGGGTCGGAGCCTGATTTAAGGGTTCCTTCATCAACGGGGAGTCACACCAGTCAAGAGTATCAAGGGTATCGCGGTAGGAAGAAATACAAAGCACCTCAGCCCCTCTAACGTCATTATCTTCGGTAAAAAGTTAACTAAATTTATTTTCCATATACATTTTAACTTTTATCTAATTTAGGTGGAGAAGAATGATTTTGAAGAGTGCGCTTTGGATGCCGGTTCGCCAATTCGCCGCGCACGGCTGTTTAAAACCCGTGCCGAAACAAAGAAGAAAATTTCTAGTCCTGTAAATAATCGTAGATCACTAGCGGCGCCTGATTTTAGCGCGTTAAACAAACAACAAAAAAGATATAAATCATCAGATGCACTTTTCGAAACAGCTAAGAACGAAAATCTGCAGAAAATTGAAGAAAACAGTCCAAAGACTGTTAATAGTCGACCTCCAATGCCCCAAATGCAAAGGACGAGAAGCTCGCCAGAATTTCAAGCTGAGCTCAAGCAAGTCACGAGAAAGTTGGTCAGTTTAAAACGAGAAACAGAATTACAGAAAACTATAAATACAGACAATAAACTAAAAACATTAGATCACAATATCAATAGAAAAGATATCATTCGTAGTAAATTGAAAGAGTTAAAGGAAACTAAAGAAATTATGAGTATAGAAGAAAGGTCACCTGCTTCCGGAAAAGAGTCAACCCCGGAAATGTCCCCGCCAAAAGTAAAAACTTTCTATTTCGGAATGGATGGTGATAACAAAATCCCCAATTCGATTGGGTCTGACATGACCAGTGAATCAGACACGGAAACTTCCGGGCATGATATCTCCCTTCAATTGAGACCCATTCTACCCAAGAAACAATTAGAGATTCCGAGGTTTTCGCCGTCGGCGGCTTGGAAACTACTTTCGGTTGACACTGCCATAGATAGCACGCTTGCTAGTGAAGAGGGTTCAGTGTATCTTGAAGACCGCATTGAGAAACAACCCCGCCAGCCGCCACCATTCCGACCTATTAACCCTGCAGCGGTGCGCGTACCTTCCACTCATGACAAATCAGGCGATTCTGGAATTTCCGGTGATGAAACACCGGATGCGCCAGCACCTGCACCAGTCAGTCCTAAACAACGAGGTATGTCCTGGACACCACAACAAGACCTAGGGGATGATTCTAGTCTGGACGGATCCAATGTGGATCTAGATGTCAAATTCCCCACAAGACCACATGTCTTTAGCTTATCCCTACCTAGAGATAATCATCTCGCATCATACATTACTGGTGAAAAGAATTATCCACCGCAGGTTTCGTATACAAGCTTACAAAAGTTAAAACGTTCTGTGTCGGGGTTCTTGCGACGCTAGGAAAACCTGAAGATGACCTAGGAGAAGATACAGGTGAAAATTGGTTTCTTAGTAGATCAGCTCCAAATTCACTGAATAATGGGTTTAATTCATTGGAGACTCGTCGGCAGTATAAGGATGATTATGATGGTCCTAAACAAACGAGGAGAATTATGTATCTACCACAATCCACTCCCACAACTCCCGATAGTGTTCCCAAACCTAAAGTTCTTTCAAAATCCTATGAGAACATCTCCACTTTATCGTCAATGGCGACGGAGAAACCCAAACCACAAGACCTTCAAGATCCACCCAAAGAAGAAGTCAGGAAGTGGACTAAGAAACCGAAAAAGTTTACATTCCAAAGTACAGTCAGACAAATCGAACGTAAACGACTTGCTGATAGGTTATCCAAGGAAGCAGAACGAAAAGAACAACAACGACTTAGAGAATTAGAAGCTATGCAAAGAGTAGAAGAAGAGTTTCAAAAGAAGAGAGCTAGAGAGAAGGCAAGCATTCGCCAACAGTTAAGATTATACAGCATGGATGAAACTGCGTGGTCCAGTTTACCACCAAATTTAGAAATAAATCATGAGGTACCAATCATTTACCAAAACATTTTACGGTTAAAGTGATAATGTAAATATTTTCAGGTGAGACCCGAACCAGATGGAGCCGTCTCATCATCGACATCTTCCCCTACCTTCAAAAAGAACTCTGATATCGAACGTGAACGCGAAAATAAATCGCCTGGAACGCAGGGAACACAAGTACTGTCAGAGTTTCGGCAGTCACATCGAGAATATAAAGAGTTCCGAAGTGGTGGTCGATATCTCGGTGAACACGCCGCCATGGTGCATCCGCGCATTACCTGCAACATGCCCAAGGCCACTGGTTAGTCAAATAGTTATCTGTAGAAAAGTATAGCGATCGTAGTGTTCGAAACCAATTGGTGTAAGTGCCTGCCTTAAAGTTGAGTAGGGTCGGAAATAAAAAGCTGTTTTATTACTTTACAGATGTGTACACTTCAGATTATACCAGAAATTATCGAAAAGATTTTGCGATGGGGCTGCGATCAATGGATTCCAACGAAATTTCCGACGCTTTAATGTGCTGATCATATACAATCTAATAAAGTTTCAAATATTTACTTAATAAATTATATTACTTAAATTTACTCGTTTTGTGCAAATATTTAGTTAGCATGAGATAAAGTTAACAAACTGAGATATATCATTTCCTGATTCCTATTCGTATGGACCGAAACATTAATATACTAAATATTTGTGATGAAAATTCACACAGTTGCATTCGGTTCACGATGGTGCACCTTACTAGAAGAGACATTGTTTTTTATTTAACATTGCTGGTCCTAGTACAATTGTCCTCTGGTCAGACGACTCCCAAACCGGCTTTTGCTGATCATTTGTTGCGCGAAGGAAATCGAGTAGCTTACGGTGAATGGCTATTAGGCAAAGACCAGCCTCGCCACGAAGTTGAATATCAAGGATATGATGGATGGTACAACAATCTCGCTCGTCCAGACTCGGGAGCTATTGACAGACCTCTTCTACGAAGAAGTCCAGCGGCATATGCCGATGGAACCTACGCCCCTGCAGGTGGCAATCGTCCAAACCCTTTCGACCTTAGTGACCAGTTACTGAACGGAACTATTGGCTCCAAATCAAACACAGGTAAAACTGCGTTTCTGGTATTCTTTGGTCAACAGATTGTCGAAGAGATTCTGGATGCACAACGACCAGCATGCCCACCTGAATATTTCAACATACCTATACCCGAAGAGCACCATTATAGGACACAACATTCACATACACAAATGCCGTTGCTACGAACTAGATTTGATCACCGTACTGGGCATTCCCCAAATAATCCAAGACAACAGGTAGGTATTAATTTAAAAATACATAAAATATTGATTTTGTGTGTTTAAAAACATCTAGTTGAATGAAATTACTCCATACTTGGATGGTGGATTGATGTATGGTATCACTAAACAGTGGGCTGATCAATTGAGGACCTACGCTAATGGAACAATAGATCCGAATGGTAAATTAGCGTCCTCTCACGGTGGTCTTTTCCCAGAGTATAATACCCATCGTCTTCCCATGGCTAACCCGCCTCCACCGTTCCACCATGCTGAGTTCATCGAGAAACACGAAACTTTGCCAGTTTCAAGATTTTTCAGTAAGTTATCATCAAATCAGTTTTAAAAACGTAATATTTACACAAAATGTAGAATTAGGAAACCCACGCGGCAATGAAAATACCTTTCTGCTTACCTTTGGGGTGTTATGGTTCCGCTGGCATAACTTTCTTGCTGAACAAATCAAACGCGCACAACCAGAATTATCAAGCGAAGCAATTTTTAACGAGGCACGCAAATGGGTTATAGCCACACAACAACATATCGTCATTGATGAATGGTTGCCTGCGTGGCTCAGTAAACCTCTCGAAAAATACAAAAACTACGATGCCAGCATTGACCCCCAGATAGATCAGTACTTTCAGACCGCTGCATTTCGTTTTGGACACACTTTAGTGCCGCCTGGTGTTTATGTACGCGATTACAACCGAAACAATTGTAGCTTTAGTGCAAAGAGCTTTCTGGGTACCAATGCAGTTCGAACTTGTAATGCTTTCTGGAGACCCCAAGACGCCCTCACTGCCAAGGTCAATAAAAACGAGCTAGTTGATATCGATCGGCTTCTAATGGGAATGGCAAGCCAACTGTGCGAAAAAGAAGATCACGAAATAGTCGAGGACCTTCGCGGTAATGTTTTTGGTCCTCTGGAGTTTCCCCGCAGAGATTTAATGGCGGTTAATGTACAGCGAGGTCGTGATCATGGTTTGCCAGATTTCAATACAGCACGGCGTGCTTATGGTCTAAAACCCTACACATCTTTCGATGATTTTAAAATTATAACTCCAGAAGTATTTTGATCTTTTTATACACATAAGCTTTTTATTTAATTAAGTATTTTGAAGATAAAAGAAAGACTTAAAGACCTATACAAGAATGACATTGATAACATTGATACTTGGATTGGCGGTATCTTGGAAACCACAGCAACAGGTCCTGGGGAATTGTTTGAAACAATTATTTTGGACCAATTTCGACGTATTAGAGACGCTGATCGTTTCTGGTACGAGAATTTAGAAAATGGGTACTATTATATGTTTAACCCTTTTAATTTTATAATTTACGTCATTATTTTTAGACTTTTTACCGCAGAAGAAGTGAAACGCATTAAAGAAATCACTGTATACGATATTGTAATGTTGGTTACCAAAATGGACCCTATTGATATTCAACAAAACGTTTTTCGAGTACCTGTTACAGGTAACAATATTGATTTCAATAACACTCAAATAAATATATATTATTTTATATTTCTAGCTTCACAAGTGGCCCCTGCTTGCCTAAAACAGTTTCAAACATCAAGTTGTTCAAACAGCAATGTATTAAAATGTTTTCACCTTCCTATTTTGAATGCAGACAGACTCGATGAACCTTGTAAGCAAGGCACTACTTTCGATTACTTTTCCGGTAGCGAAACATCTTTTATTGTGACTTTTACCGCAGTGGCTACATTCATTGTAACATTGGTAAGCTTAGCGTATATGCTTATGATATGGCGATCACGTTCCGAAAAAATAAACATTCCTGCACCTTCAAATGGACAAATCTTCGTGGCGAAAGAGATCACTGGTCCTCGCACATCTCCTCGAGCGGTTTTCATAGCACTGGACAAACCCAAGAAATGGATTCAAGTGACTGACCCTAACGATACTCTCTTACGAGCTCTTGACTGCAAACATGGTATCACGTGGGTGTCCACCACCGATAAACCCGCGCTTGTGATCAAAGCCGTTCATAGTTATGACCTAATACTGATGTTTAAATACGTTCAACTAAGAGAAAACTTTTTGCAACATTTGATGGCCTTTAAAGCGGAGATTAAATGTTCTGGAACCGAGTTTACGTCAAAACCATACAAGGTGGTTATGGAAACAGTGGTCACTAAACAAATGCGACAAGCAGACGTGGAGCGGTTTTTCCGCGTGGTTTATGCACAAGCATTGAATATGCATCACAATAGCGAAGAAATGAATATGGTTGACGACACATCATTGAATCTAGTAGAAACTGAGCTCACCTTGTATGAGTTTGCAGAAGCCATGGGCATGGATGCAAAAAGCACGTTTGCTACAAGCATGTTCAATCTGGTTGATAAGGATAAGAATAATTTTGTTTCCTTTAGAGAGTTCATCGATTTCATTACAACGTTCTCACAAGGTTCGGGGCAGGATAAAGCCAGATTACTGTTTAATATGTACGATATTAACAAAAATGGCACCCTCTCAATTGAAACGTTCAAACAATTAACAGGGTAAAAAATATCAATCTATTGACACCTTCAACTTTCAACACTGTAAAATTATTCATGTTTTAGATCACTTTTGGGTCGAGCATTATCCGAAGTAAATCAAAACATTCTGTATAAATCTATTGATGATATCTTACGGAGCAAAAATCTCCAAAAGAAAAAAGAGCTTACGTTCAATGATTTTCTCTCCATAATCGACGAAGACTATGATATATTGAACAAAGTTAAAGTTAATTTGAACATTGGGAAAAAACTTACAAAACTTCCGATCAAATAGTTAATGATATATATGGGTAAGCAAAAACACTTTGCCGGTAATAGTTAAATTTAAAACTTGTTTACAGAGACGTTCGAAGATTTGGAGCACAACGACAGAGCGAAATAAAATTACTAAGCGAAGCAGTCATTCAAGTAAATGATTCCCAATCACCTACATTGCAATTTGTACGATATGTGGAACGCTATTCAAAGGAGATCTTCTGGGCAACTTTATACACTCTGGTGTTGATTGTTATCTTTGTGGAACGCGCGTATTGTACGTAATTTATTTATCATAATGCTCTACCTTACTGATTGCTGATTTTATGTGTTAGATTATTCATTTGAGAGAGAAGTAGGAGGTTTGAGACAAATTGCTGGATATGGGGTGTCAATCACGCGTGGTGCGGCATCCGCCATGATGTTTACGTATTCTTCACTGTTGGTGACAATGTGTCGTAATATCATCACCATCTTGAGAGATACCGCAGCAAGTGCATACTTTCCTTTCGACTTCTGTGTGGATTTCCACAAGTACATCGCGTTCTTGGCACTTGGATTCACTGGTAAGAATTAATTCCATAACGTGGTATTTTTGTTAATATGATGTTTTAGTCCTGCATATTATCGGGCATTCGTTGAACTTCTACCACATCTCAACCCAAACCGCCGATGATCTGACGTGTTTGTTCCGAAACTTTTTCCATGCGACGCACGAGTTTCCCAAGTTCCATTACTGGTGCTGGGGAACCATTACAGGCGTAACTGGGATATTACTCACGTTGATCTTGGCGATCATGATAGTTTTTGCACAGACCTGTGTGCGACGGCGACTGTATAACTATTTCTGGTATACGCACTCGTTGTATCCGTTATATTTTATTTTGATGGTCCTGCATGGCACAGGACAATTAGTACAATCACCAATTTTCTATTATTTCCTCTTGGGACCTGTGATTCTTTTTGCTATCGATCAATGCATCAGTATTAGTCGGAAGAAGACTGAAATCATTATCCAGGATGTCAAAATATTACCTTCTAGTAAGTTTACTGTATATTTAATATAAGGGAATGTAACTAAATAATTTTTATAAATTTCCAGACGTGACTATGCTGGAAATTACAAAACCACATGGATTTACCTACAAAGCAGGTCAATGGATACGTGTCGCATGTTTAGGAATCAATGCCCATGAATATCATCCATTTACGTTGTCGTCCAGCCCTGATCAAGAGTTTTTATCTATACACGTGCGCGCTGTAGGTCCATGGACAAATGCCCTACGTCAGATATTTTCAAATGCACAAATGGAAAAGAAACCCTTTCCAAAGATATATATAGACGGACCATTTGGCGAAGGTCATCAAGATTGGAACAAATACGAAGTATCTGTTCTGATTGCTTCTGGGATAGGCGTTACTCCTTTTGCCAGTATTCTCAAAGATATCGTCTTTAAAGCAAACTCTCGACTTCTCCGCGGTAAAAAGGTATACTTTCTGTGGGTATCCCGATCGCAGAAGCAATTCGAATGGTTGGTGGATCTTCTCCGAGAGATTGAAGAACAAGACCAGAATGATGTTATCAATCTGCACTTATACATCACCGAATTCTATGAAAAATATGATTTGCGTACTACTCTTTTGTATATCTTCGAGAAACACTATCAGAAACTGAATAACAAGTCGATGTTTACCAATCTACAGGCTGTCACACACTTTGGACGTCCGAATATTCCACAATTTTTAAACACGGTTCGCACTCTTCACAAAAATGTAAGTTTAAATTGATTTTAATTGTTGAGTAAATATAAAACTCATTGTTATTAATAAATTTTCAGGCTAAGAAATTCGGCGTGTTCAGTTGTGGCAATCCAAAGATGAACATGGAAGTTGCTGCTAGTTGCAACCAGATTAACAAATCTAATGCAGACGGCATTTTTGAACATTTCTTTGAAGCATTTTAATTTAAATAGTAGAATTTGTAGAAAACACGTAGTCCAAATTGAATATTATTTAAAGTAAATCACAACCGCAAATTATCTTTTTTGTCTCTCTTTTTTGTAATGCAAAAACTTACGCGAGGATTTTCGCTTATTGTAAAATTTGTTTAGCTCAAATTAAATGTTTACAATGTTGCGCCGCACCCACTGGATGTTTGCCTTTTGTGTGACGATTTGTGTGCTAATTATATATATAGTTTATGTCAAGAAGACACAAAACCACGTCAATACGGCAGGCAAATAAATCTTACAAATCGTAGACTTTGATTTGAGTAAAACCATCGCATGGAGTAGCAGTAGCATCCTGTTTAACAGAGTTTTATTAATAGTAAATCTAAAATGTTATAGGAGAACGTACTACATGAGTAGTATAATCTTCAGGTACATTTTTGGTGTTACCCAATTGGTATATTATCTTGGCCATAGCTTTGATTTGGTGATAGTATTCCCCGAATCGTACAGCTTTATGCCTTATTTATCAGCCCATTTTGCGATACAAAGCATAAGAAGTATAATTTTAAAGACTTAGGTTTAATTATCGGGTTGACATGAATTGGGGCTTACACTAATCCCCGTTCGGATGACTCCGTTTGATGGGAATGCAAGCCTGGAAATAAAAGACACGCAAAAAGCCATTTGCACGAGCGACGTCGCGACGCTTGCCGCGCGTGCTTAGTCCGTCCAGTATGCTGACCACTGCCCGACTGGATTATAAATAAATCGAAAGCGGGCCTGCGCCGCAATAAAATTTCGTGTTGTATTTATAAAAGCGGCGTTCATCACCGGCATTCGCAATTGGGAAACACTTACGAAGAAATGTGGGCAAAAACTAATTCACTGTCGATACTCTTTGATTTTTATAAATTTATTTCATATCTGACAAATATATAATTCGCAGATACAACAGAAAACAAATAGAGCTGATAGCAGTTTATTTAATACATATTCATACATTTATATATAGCACATCCAAAGTGAGTGTTTTTCATTTTCTTTGATTTGAGACGGTAAACAAGACGAGTTTTCTGAGGGGGTCGGTTGAAACGGGGGCTTGGGGTTCTCGATTTTTTGCTTTCATTGTTTCAAAGGGGCAGAGCGCAGAAGGCCCATGCAGCGCAGAGTGCAAAATTAGGTGGAGTGGACTAAGGTAATATAGGCGTTTACGTTCGTACGATAAGTTTTGTTGAATAATTCATAATCGAATAATGCGACTGGGATATGAATGTGTGTGAAACTCTCGCTCGGCTTCTTTTCGACGCTTGTTCTCTCGAACGAAACATGATGGGGAGGAGCACCAACAATGGAGACCACAGTAGATCAAAACCAAATGAAAAATAATAAAACAGTGTTAAATCATTTTAATAGTTTAACAAGTTAGAACGTAAGAGTAAACTGAAAAAAGGTAAATCAAAATAAATTATGTAGCGTGCGTTATACAGAAGAAAACAAAAAAATATATAAAGAGACGAGCACCGGACTCGAGCTGGATCGATGCAAACAATACAATATTAAAGATGAACAACGGACCCGAGTACGGCAATAAACAAAATGTCGTCCTGAAGGCGACGGACTACGGCCCGCCGTGCAGAAATATCTTGTATATGATTTTTGTTTTTAGCTTAGCTTGATTTGTTGTTTGTGGAAATTTTGGAAATCATGAAATCCTGATTTTTGTTTGACGTCCATTCATCACACAACGTTCACAGTCAATATAATCTCGGGCTGCGCGCTTGTCTTCTTTCGTATCCATTATGTGTGTGTTTTACGGGGCATTTTACAAGTCAGAGCAAAGAAACGTAGTTCGTTACTTGTTGTGTGAAGTGAAACATAAATTAACATTTTACATATTTCACTAAAAACATTGTTACTTAAATATCAAAAAGTTTCCATTGTGTTGGTTGAAACTTCACAACCAAGTTCCACCGAATACGTTAACTTACATGAAATTTTCATATTAACGATTAATTTTTAAAATCATCGGACGTCACCACTTCAATTCTCTCCCGCCTCCTGAGTTTCATCTGCATCACCCTGCGCACACAAAGAGAGAAACATATAAGTCATACACTTGTTCGTTACAAGAGGGTGAGACAAGTGCAGGCATACCTGTGTGTCGCTGGTCCAAAGCGTAAGGTTGTCTCTGAGTAGCTGCATAATTAACGTACTGTCTTTGTACGAATCCTCGTTCAGGGTATCGAGTTCTGCTATTGCATCATCAAATGCCTACACAGAGAAACACAATTCTCAAACACATACATGGGTTGGAACAGAAAAAAAAGGGGTGAAAACACGAATTAGTGCTACAAAACTTTTGTTTGTTGGTTTGTTTTGGCTGTGAATGCAGTTAGTAGTTACCACGCAGAGTTTACATGTGGTTAGCGGCACGCCATTCAAAGTATTTACGAGAATATAAAAGTTCTTAGAAACCTGCTTGGCGAGGTGACAGGCCCGCGCCGGCGAGTTTATGATTTCGTAATAGAAAACGGAGAAATTTAGGGCGAGTCCTAGCCGAATCGGATGGGTGCTCTGCATTTTCGACTTTGCGATATCGAACGCTTCCTGATACGCCTTTTGCGAGTCTTCCACCACAGCTACACAGACAATGCAAAGAACGCTTAGCCGTCACAGTCAACACAAGGTGGTGGCGAGTAACAAGTAAATAAAATTATGTAAAACAGAGTGATATCAACAAAATCCACGAACTCCCGAGATTCAGCCCACATGTAAATCTGCACGGCACCTGAAAGAGTGGCGGTGATGTGATAGGGTCATGGTTGTTAGTGGAGGAGAGTGATCTGCTAAAGTAATGACCTGCTTGGCTAGCTGGCAAGCCTTATCGGGTGAGTTTAGGATCTCGTAGTAGAATACGGAGAAGTTGAGGGCGAGTCCTAGCCGGATCGGATGCGTCGGCGTCATCTTGGCCTTTGAGATCTCGAACGCATCTTGGTAAGCCTTCTGTGAGTCATCCACTACGGCTGCAAATCAAATACGTTACCCACCGTCTCGCTAATTGAAAGTTAAGTTGCGCATGGTGACAAGTGCAATGTTACGAAATTCAATGCGAATTCAAAGCTCTGTCGACGACTTACTGTTTCTTGTGTCTCCGGTGGCGACTTCGGCGAGATATCTGTAGTAATCGCCTTTCATTTTAAGGTAGAATACTTTCGACTCTGCGTTACTCGCTTTCGGAATGAGGTATTTGTCGAGGAGACTCTGTGGGAACAAAAACCTGGTATAAACTCCCAATTCTCAGAATGCTCATTATTTGGAAACGAAGGAGAGTAATCAGATACGAAAATAAGTAGCTTCATTATTCTTCAGAAGAACGAAAGTTAATGTAATAGCATCATGTGTACGCTTTGTGTAATTATATTGAGTGCGAATGATACCCGTCGTGCTTACCAAGACATCATAGCAAATTTCCCGTAATTCCTTTTCTACTTTTTCCCGGTACTCCTTGGCCATCTGTTGTTTACGTTCGGATCCCTCAGTCTTTTGTTCGATTGACGAAATAACTCGCCAGGAGGAGCGCCTCGCACCGACAACGTTCTTGTACGCCACCGACAGCAGGTTGCGCTCCTCGTTGCTGAGCTCGACGCCGGTCTCGGTGACGGATTTCATGGCCGATGCCATGTCATCGTACCTCTCCGCCTGTTCGGCGAGCTTGGCCCGCTGCACCAGTTCGTCCTTATCGACTGACATTTTTGATTTGATATATTTCTATCCTGTAACAACAGAAGCACACGCACGTATTAGCACCGAACGTGTTTGTCGCACAAAAAGAAAGTGCGCATTTCGCCAACACCAACACATGGCTAACACACAACTAGGCGTGTTTGTGCACGAGACACCGGTGTGATCAAAAAGTGATTGAGGGAAGCCAGACGTCCGTCTATACATTCGCATAATGATAATTTTGCATACAAATAATGTAAATGGGAGAAAATACCGAGACAGAACCGGATCCTGTTTTTGGGATTGGTAACCCTATACGCAATTCGATTATTGACAAATCGATGATGTACCGCCGATTGACTGGTCTGGACTGGCAATCGGAAGCCCCGAGCGCCACGCGGACTATAAATAGACCAGGGATGTCCTCCAGGAGCGCGCGGCGGCGGCCACCCCTCCCAGTGATAACACCCGCGTGGGCTGCGCTGCGCGAGTGTGAACAGGACCGAGCAACATGGCGTCCGCCGCACCGCGCCGCCAGCCACACCTTTCCTGACGACGAAATGCGTAGTAAATAAAATTGGCGGCGACGGCGTGATTTGTCTCCGCGCAATCGATATCCCCGCGCGCGGCACGGCCGATGGCTTCGCAGGAATTTCGTAAAAGCGTGCGACTTACGTCAATGACACCCGACGCGACGTCTTACAAGGCGTCGTCCGACGTCGCAATTAGACGTCGTGCGCGCAAAAAATCGATCCAATATCCCGTCTGCCGACGTAGTACACAGCGTGCAATGAATTCATATTGAAGGTCAACCGTACGCACACCCAGAGCACGCCGCCGAGCGACACGCGCCCGCCACCGGGTTTTCGCCGAAATTGCACCAGGAGCAGCCGGCAAAGTCCAGCCAAGGCGTAAACGCTCGGGGGGTGATTTACTTACGGTTAAAATGGAAAAACGAGTAGAGCGGAGCGAACGACAGAGCACTAACACATGCGGCAGCGACTAGAACACGACTACGGCCGTGATGGTGCGGATCAATGTGGGGTCCACGCGCGACACCGCAAGGGCAACGACAAAATGGCGGCGAGCGCGGTCTATGCTTTCGCATGCCGATCACCACGAATTTGCGTGCTGTAGCGGACGCCGCTTGCAATTGCATCGGCGGGGTTAATGAGGGCGACATGCTGGCCAGGCGGGTTAATGGAATAATTGCAAAGTTACACTCACGTTTCGTGAAAAAAGCGAGAATTGCTCGCAGGTAGGCGGTTGACGGACACAGAGCACACTCTGCCGGCTTCTAATCGCGACGCACTCGGGCTCGAAATGGTACGCATGCGCAATACGCGCGCTCTTTCATGGGGAACAACTTGAGAGTGCTAAAAGTCACCAGAAAGCGGCGCGATGCACCGGCGCACCGCACTGGTGTGTCGCATTGAATTGGAATCTTTGCGAGAGACCGCTGTGAATTCCTCGGCGGTTTATGCATCATCGATGAAAATGAGTGTGACTACAGATGAGTCATTGCTTCCGGTACATGCTAAAGTGCGGCGAAACAATCGCCGAAAAAACCAAGCCTTATTGCGTAATCAGATTGCATTTGCGAATGAGATAAGCCGCAATTTTTGGGACAAACAAAGCTCTTATCTATTAGATTAGTGGGAAGCAGGTGGAATGAGAGCTATTCGAACGTTGTTACGTGTTGAAGTTTTCCATAGCAACGCGCGGGAACTAAAAAATCTCGACTGAGTTGGCGCGACGCGCGTGGGCGTGAAATTCTCGCAGGGAGACTCACTTTCAAGACAATTTTTCGGCTATGATTAGATCACAATTTACCCAAGGAATAGCGAATAAAAATAAAATCCGCACGTTAAGATCTATTAAACTGATATAGATAAGAGGATACTTCATTATAAGTTAATTAATTTTATCAAATAATCAATAATTTAAATTCGGCAATAAAATAAAAAAGGTTTTAATGTTCAAATCTTGACTTTTGATCGATAACCCGGCGCGCAGCACAAATTCCGTCATAATATTTCAAATAGGAGACAGCGAACGTGTTTTCATTAAATAATAATTAATAATTAGTAAATTATTAACACTTCGCACATGCGTAGGACCATGTATACAGTTGGCAGTATAAAATTCTGGTTATGTTCCTAGACAAGACAACCATCTGCAGTGGTTGGTACCACTGACAACAATTGCTTTTGCTAAATTCGTTTATTGTTTGTTCTGTTGTACATTGCTTCAAAAGATTGCGGACAACCTGTGGATGATATACAATCGCTACATGAATAGTTAAATTCGTTGCGTAGAAACGCCGGATTTAGCTATTTATAGCTACGGTAAGTTTTATTATATTTTAGGGTTATATTACAGTTGACCATTTAAAAGTCGTACGTGTTTGGTGTATACTTGTCATTACTATCTCACTGATTGGTTGTAGTAATAGCCAAACAGTTAAACGTCATATATTTTCAAATTTCAATTTAAGATTTGTTTAATTTGAAATGATTGCAGTTACGGGGAGTGAACCATATAATGGACAATTGTAAACGTCCATTTGGTGTATCAAAAAGTGCATTAAATCGAACAATTTTAAAGAAGATGGAAGAAGCTGCTTCGGAAGTCCCAATGCCTGAGATTGGTGATGCAGAATCTCCAAATGGGGTGTGCACAACCATGCAATTTCCTATTGTTCACCATGCTGAACTACAAGAAGTGTTACCAAAGTACACATCCAGTAGGTCTTTGATATTGTTGTTTTTGGAGTAAATTAATGCAAAACTTTTGTTTTTTCATTTACAGTTCTGTCAAGAACACCTGCTGATGGTGTAATAATGGCAGATTTAGATAAATTACAGCATGAACTTGAACATTTACTCTCTGCATGCGCGGTGCGTCAACGTGCATTAAGATCCGACGTTGAATCAATTGACAAAGTTGAAGAAAAGAAGGAAAGAAGAGGAAAATCATATGAAAAGGTTGATAAATTATTAATTAAATAATTATTTGTTGCTAATTGTTTGTTGTGCATACATAGCCATCATCTGTGAAGAAAAGAAAAGTTGAGGAGAAGCCAAGACCCAAAAACAATCGCAGTTTGCAGCGTATTTTAAAAGCAAAGCCTTCTTTACCAAGCGCCGGCAGTACAAGTAGTTTGAATATGGAAGTAATAGAACCATTACCGCCTATTCAGAAAAACGACACTTCAGACAGGTTCTGGTTGTCTGTAGATTCATATTGCCAGGATGTTACGAAAGATAACTTAGTTGTAAGTTAATTATTTTATCATATTAACCATAAAAATAATAATTTTTTGTTTAGTTTCTTGATGACTTGATAAAGGAATGCTCTCAAGACATAGACATGAAAATTCCTGCTCTCGGCGAACACTACGCCACCGAATGGTCTGAACACGGCATGCAAGACGAACAAAACAACGGCTGCATCCTTGTAGACAGTCTTCTGGAAGAGAAAGCGATGGCATCATTGCTTTTCACATCAGTTTTAGACAAATTCAAATCTGCTGATTATATTAAAGGCGTGCATGGAATTCGCCATGGTTTATGCCTTGAAAAACGACTGCGTAGAGAAGGAATAGACATTGATGTTGATTTTTCCAAGTCTATATCACGCGAGGATGAAATCCTGCAAGAGATTAAAAAGTGCCAGAAAGAGCTGGAGACAGTGAATCAACACAACATCACCGAATTGAATAAACTGCGCGAAGTTGTCTGCAAGGATTTGAAAAAGCAAGAGGTAAAAACCGCCCTGGAGAAAGTCGATCGTGAAATATTAAATATGGCTCAGAAAGTATTGGTGGCCAAGGAGAAGTCGCAGGATCTGAATGTTTTCAAAGAGGAGACAAACGCGTTGATTCAGCAACAAGTGCGTTTGAATGCCGAGCTGCAAAACTTCAACAACACAGCGCTTTTGCAATAGTTTGAATCACTGAAATTGTGGATTTTTAATTATAATTGCATTCGTTTTAACATTTAAGATGGATACATTTGGTTAGCATTATGATCATGATAATTTATTGCAAGTTACATTGATGTGGCGATACAAAACAAAAGAATTGTTGAAATGTAGTTTTATTGCATTTTTTAAATTAAAGTTTAGTGTTTCATTCGTGGGTTGTGACATTGAAGCGTTGTTAACGCGAAAAGTCCTAAAATAATGCATGTTCCACTTGCGTAAGCCAAAACATTCTGATAGAAGTTCGGACATAAAGTTCTGTCTTCACATTCCCTGTAAATTTAATATTTTTTATATTAATTAACACAAAAGTTTACATTTATACATACATATGTTGTATTAGAAGCACCACCGCGCCAGAAACCAATTTATCTGTGAATGTAACAGTGCTGTACACTGAACCACCCTTAAAATTATTAGTATTAACAAACGTGGCAGTCAAACATAAACTTGTAATCATTGTTCCGGAACTTCCAGCGCCTAAAAGTCAAATTTACGTTAATGGTGTATGTATGGTTGCATAGTTGCATTGAGGTTACCTATAATCGCCGCCATTAAATAAACATTTGACATATTTCCGTTCGAGATGCCCAACGCTAACCACATGCATCCGATCAACGAAATACAGCTTCCAATTGCAAAAATTACCTAAGTAAAATATTAGTTTAGTAATTAAACAGTGTAAAGATGAGTATAACACCTTGTCGGTGACAAAATTAGGTCTATTGTTGATCGCCAGTGAAGTGGCAAAAGAAGCCAAGAAACACATAAGAGGTACGCTTGCGATGGCTCCACGAATAGAATTATCATTATCATTTGTTTGCAGCCGCTCCTCCAAGTACAACGGCATGTAGATGAGATTCAGGATGGTGTAAAGACGCGACGACATGTACCTGCGATGGTAATTGACAAATTTAACCGTTATTTTATGCACAACCTCAAACATACTTTCTGCGAGTTATAAAAACTAGCAGGTAAAAATTAAGTGTGAAACATGTCTTAGTAAATTAATAGTGGGTCTGCATTGTGCTGCCCTCAATAGAAAACATTTCAAGTTTTAAGTTTTTGTGATAAGCAAGATAAGCAATAGTTGTTTTCGTTATTTTCGTGCCGCCAGTAAACAAAACACGAAATTGAAGTAAAGTGCCTGTTGCAGTAATGTCTACACTGGTGAGTTTTTAACTTTAAACATTTTATTATTTCTATCTGGACTCACATAATTGAAACCTGATAAGTAACAATCGATCGGAGGAAACTCCTCGTGCGCATCCCGGATGCATTATTCGCACCATCATCACATGTTTGATTGTTTTCCTCCTCCACTATCCGGTCGCGATGCGTTCGGTGTGTTGGCGGCGCGCCGGCTGCGGCTGCACTCATGCCGCAATAAAATATCAGCGAGCTGACGATGCCCACGCAGGTAATAATTAGGATGATTTCCTGAAACGCACCATTACCATTCAAGTTTACAACAGCATGTGTTGCGCGTGGATGGCAACAAGCGCGATTTGATTGCGATTTATTCGAAATTTATAGCACATTGTGCCTGCAAATTGAAACACGGTGCAATTTGCGAGCGAGCAAAATTCAAAGACTCGTGTATACGTTGTACCTTGAACTTGTAGAAGTCCGCCGGGCCCAATTGAGTCACCATTGTGCTTCCGTTTCGTAATATTGCCCAGGTTATCATGTAGACAAAGATGTTACAGCACACAGAGGCTGTGTATCTAGAATATTATTTATTTTTAGTGTAAAGTTAGGTTAAGTTGCATGTTAAGATGGCGCTTTTGACGCAAACATAACCTTTAACCACACAAACATTTTTTGAGATAAAATAAACATTTTTGAGCTTATAACTTTTAAATTAAAAATAATTTACAAACAGATATATAATAAGATTATAGGTAATGTTAATCTCTTTCATTTGATACCAAATACGGTAAAATTGAATGAATAATTCAGGAGTAATCAAAGAAAATGTGAAATTATATTATGTGTAATCTGTTGTTGTTGTTAGCAGCGTGTTGTAAGTAAGTGCAGGTATAAATTTATGCGTGGATTTGTGTGGCAATCGTTCCGCGACACCGCGCACCGGCTGCAAAGAGTCAAAGTGTCAAGATGATTAGATAATTGCAAATTGAAGAGAAAATCTCTTTATCTCTTTATATTGCAAATCACAAAAAGTAACTGTATACCGTGCACTGTGCACCGTGAAGTACGTGCCGAATTATATAATTCGCCGTGCTGTTGGATGTTAATTGAAACATTACAAAATGTCAAAATGTCACCACTCTACACACAATAGAGCATACTCGACAATATACTACCAACTATTCTCATAATAACTTTCAATTTTTGATAAAAATATGAAAAATAATTTCATCCAGGAAGTATTTCGCAGTATCATCATCGATATCATCAATATCCTTGTTGCCCGCGGCACCCTCAGCTAGTTGAAGTTAATTTTTGTAAAATTAAATTCACTACAGGAAAACATACAGCCGCAGTCAACGTGTAGTTAATTCTGTTTTGATTAATTGCACATAAACGTCTCGCATTTATAATTACTTAAGTTAAGTACCTTATGGAAGTTAAGTTGGCACTGTGTTGATTATCTTTGGAGATGGTTGTAATGATAGATAAATGAGATATTTGCACTATGGCCCAGCCGATTTGGAAAAAGACCACCAGAAAACCGTAGTATAACAGCGTCCACCATGAATTTGGGGGTTTTCGGGAGCGTAAGAAAACATTGTTGTAAAACCCAGCGCTACTAAACCAGTACCTGTAATGTAAAGGTTAGTAAAGATAAAAATAATAATTTCCACTTCTGCTGTTTTACAGAATAGCTGAGTTTAGTTTGCGAGATATTCGCGACTGAAAAAATTCTGAAAAATGAAAAATACGCTCTTATTAGCACTTTTAATTATTTTTTCAGAAGTTAAACCCAGCGAAATTAATTTTTTAATAATCTTATCTTATAAAGATTTTTCAAAGTTTCAATTCCTATAATCCGTTCTTTTCTATCACTTTTAGTTTACAAGATATTCGCGATTGAATGAACTAAAAAAATAAAAAAGTTCTCAAATTGGCACTTTAGTCACGATTTCCGAACGTCTACCCCACGAAATTTATATATGTATTTACTTTGCCTTGTAAAAATTTTCCAAACTTCCATATTCTTTAATCCGTTGACCGCAATCGTTTTTCGTTGACAAAATATTACCGAAAATACTCGAAAAACATGATCAAAATCATAAGCGAGACATGTGCATTTATCCTTGTACGGTGCCCTGAACACGAGTCACTTCTACCGCTACCCTCGTACGGTGCCCTGAATGTGAGTCACTTTTACCGTCACCCCCTACGGTGCTCTGAACACCAGTCACTTGTACCGTCGCCCTTCTATGGTGCATCGAATTAGAGTCACCTGCGCTCAGCATTTTTAATTATGAATTATTTTTCATTCCTCTTATTTTACCAATTTTAAAATTAAAAGTCTTTTATCAATTAGTCTTTACCGCGTTTCGTTTTCAAGATAGTAACATAAAATTAATAATAACCTCCTCTGCCCTACTGGTTTTGCCCTTTTTCTTGACAAAGAGAGGTCAACGCGTGTGGTAGAAAAATGAAAACATTGCTAACGAGTAGGCAGTGCATGAACGGCAGTCTTTCTTTGCCTTCGTTTCGCCACTTTGCACACGCACGCCAACCTCTACCTACCAGTTTGCAGTTTGTAGATGTAGGATAGCGAAAAAGAGTAAAATATGCTGATAGACGCACCTGTCAAGTGCCACACCCGCGGGGTACTAATCCAGTCCACCGCCCAGCCGGCGGACGGCGTCGCCAGCGAGTCTGCGACTTGCCCTGCGAAACGAAACGAGTACCAATTATTTGTTTGCGATGATGGCGTGTGCGACATGGACATGGACATGCAAAGTGCACCAAGCTCCACCTCAAAAGATTAAAAAGTTGAAAATGCGTGGTCGTGTTAACTATAAACATACACACAACAGTTAATTAATTTTAAAAGCAATTAAACATAAATTACAGCAGAAATTCACGTAAAAATATAAAAAACACAAACAAAATTGATTTTTAAATACTTTGTACCAATTTTTTTCGTATTACAAAACATGACACAACAGATACACGCACACACGCAAGATATAAATTTATGAATCTAATTCTATCACACGTGTATAAATAAAAATCAACAAGTGAAACTGTTTTCGTTCCTAATTGAAGCACATTCGTGTTATTCGAGGTTCCAACTCAAGAGACGCCAAATGAACTTTAGATTGTATCTCAGCCGGGAGATGCAGCGATGAAGAAGTAAACCTTTGATTGTCGTAAAATAACATTGAATAAATTTCGAATTAAGGTTAATTGCCTGATGTATTGCCATCGCAGGCAGAGATTTCGGATTCTAAGAATCATTAATGAAAAAATACGACAATTTAATTTTACATTGAATTTTTAAGGCTTTTCTTTTTATTTTAATATTTTTAATATTTTTGTTGCGTGTATTTAATTTAATGACATATAATCTCTTAAAAATGATTAGGAAATGTGTTATAGTTACCTCGAAACGAGCAATAATAAACTAAATGGTCATATAGTTAAATTTTAACTATGAATGTACGTTAGATGCGGTTGCATAATAGATATTTACATATCTTTTACGTGTCCGTACGCTTTAAGCGTTTTGAGGTAACGCATTGCAATGAAATGGCAATAAACAAATATGTACGAGCACGTTAATAGAAATAAACTTTGACAGCTTTCAACTGAGCAGAAATATATTCCCTAGAAGCATTAAATTAAAAATTATGCACAGCTATTGCTAATTTGATGTTTTTATTGAAACACTTTGTATATTATTTGCGTACGAGTGCGGTAATAAACTCAGTTCGTTTTGTGGCTGGGCTGTGCCCAATTTTTTACAATTTGCGTATCACAATCACAATCGTTAAACGCGTGTCGTACGCATAGGTGAATGCGTACCGCAACATTTATTTCGAGTTCACTTATGCTCATTGCGCATTACACGCACTCGAAATGCGAAAATTATCGAAGCATATTTACGAGCCACAACTAAAATTTAAAGGGTTTTCGTAGATATGATGTAATATTCATGTAAATATTTTTATGCGCTTTAAATTATTATTAAATATTCATGTTTAACAACAATCTGGACCTGTGTGAAAGTGCGTATGTGATTTTTCGGTTACCGAATGCATGCACCTGTAAATTTAACGCACGCAAACCGAAAAAATAACTAGTATTGCGCGAACTGCGATTGCAAACGACTGAAAAACTCGCGTAACGAGCACTCTATGTGGATAATGAGATTACGCGAGAGTAAAATACTCGGTTTATTACCGCCGAGATCAATTTACGTGCATGGATACAGATAAAAAGCGAGCACGCAAAGTGCACGCCGAAATAAAACAATAATGGCGACATTTATAATAATTTGCGTATTGTGAAACACGTCCCCGAAGAGTATAAACTGGTTTTTATTACTTGTAGTATTGTTAATGAGCATGATTGCATAATTATAATTATTATTTACGTGAAAAACGAATGGAAAAATCAGGTTAGGTTACATCATGGTAGGCAACCAATCTTGCACAGAAAGAAAACACTCACTTGTATGCTGGACGTTAAAATTTAATTTCACAGTGGCATTAAAAGAATAATTTATTGCTGCTTCTTTGATTGATTGCACAAATGTAAATTATTCGACCACCGCCAAGCTGGTTTTCGAAAAAAATATACATGGAAAGCAAGAAAGTGCAATTAATTGCTGCGCTTGGGTTCGACTGGAGCAAACGCGGCGTGAAATTGGGCGACATCACAAGATGTCGTCGTCGGACGAGTTTTCGAACAAGTTTTCGGTATAAACAGCGATTTTTTACGATTATGTATGCTTACAGACTGCAGTTTAAAGCTTTAAAGCGCCAAAGCTTAAAAAATTACAACTTTTCTGTTTTTATGTCTGCACCAACCTTAAATTCTCGAAAAGTTAATGTTTATGATGAAATTACTTGTTTAAAAATAAAATTGTGAGTCAACAATTCTTACCTTTCACTTTTTATGAACAAAACGATGAGTATAATAAACAATTGACACATTTTCTGATGTCTTTGTTGAATATTGCACATTACACATTAATTAAACGCCGTTTTGCTATTACCTAATTAGGAACAAACTGCATGCTACGCCTAAGAATAATTAAAATTTTAATTATTCGTATTTAGTTAGCATTTAGCGGCGGTTTTGGAGGCCGGGCGTTTTATTGTTTACCACACACGTCCCAGGTGATTAAATTATAGTTAATTACTCTATTGAAAATGAAGAGAAGTGAAGCAACAAGAAAATCATATTAATTGATGCAAAAGACAACAAAAACATGAGAATAATGCATGTGATTAATAGGCAACCAAGAATACACGACGTGAGTTACCATAACCTATACTATGGATTAGGTGTAAATATTTTGAGTCATAAAATGAGCGATAAAATTTCGCCGAAGACGAGAATCACATTTAGGTAATTTTTATGCCTCATTAAGTGAAATCACAACAACAAAACATGTTTCACACCGGTGAGACCTCAACGTAAACCACAGGCAATTAATTATCTTCAATCCAATCACATACAAGTAAATTCAGCGACGAAAAATCTTTTGAATCGATTAACCAGATTCGATCCAGATACGCAATCATGGCGATCGTTAATTAACAACAAAATAAATGCCAGCGATCATTATCCATGTTAAATATGTCAATAAAATACGATCAATTCATCATTTTGGCCTGCGCACCGCAATAAATCAAAATTCAATCGTGAATAAATCGTGAATCAAAACCGTCTAATTACTGTATTACTCAATCACATCTGCGCATGCGCAAAAGTTGCTAGAATATAGTAGTAAGCTTAAATTGACTTAAGTGGAGTCTCGGAAAGATGTTGCGATACAATCCTCGAGAGATAATTGTACCATGCGGCCGTTTGTCGTCCTGTCGTCTCGCTGATTATTTAAATTGAGTCGCCATTCATTTCGACGACGATTACGGCGACGCCTTGAAGTCTAGCTCGATTCCATTTTCAATCGGCGATCATCATTTGCATAAATGCTTCGAAACGTAACTAGTTTTCTCAACCGAGCGCAATAAAATCGTTGGCAATCTTGTGTTCTTGAGTTCGCGTTTTCAGCGTCGAATGTTTATGTATGGCGCGCGACGTGAAATAATAGTTAGCCGAGTTGATGGTTATAATCTTCGGCGAGGATATATTTTATGCCACAACACATAAAACTAGTATCTCGCGGTGTGTATGTGAGTGTATAACACCTGCAATGGAGGCTCTGATGCTGCAAACACGCATGTGATGTGGTTTTTTTGCGCTGCGCGCCGATACAACGATTGGTTCAAGGCGAACTCATGCAAATTTGCGTTTAATACACGTAACGAGCGCAACGCGCTCGAGTTATTCATCAATCTTCGTTTGGAGCGAGAATTTTTCATTAAATCTTTAGATATGTGCAATAATAACTCATGTCTAAAACATGGTGAATAATTTACTTTAAATTTTATTATAGGCAACCAAATATTCAAACTAGAACAAATTTTAGGTTAGATTTTACTGAATTTATGAGTAATATTAATTACTGTGTACTTGTATTGTAACAAAAGCAATGTAAATCAGAACAATCGACGATCGTGTTCCAAGGTTAAGATAAACGATGCTGAGAGAGTTGTTTTTTGTAATTTTATTGTCGATTAACGTTTGCCCGCAATCTCCATCTCGCAAAAGGCTTATAAATCGATTTAAAGTACCGCGATACACCAAACGGCCATAAAATCTTGTTACAACTTAAGCTCTGCATAGACTTAAACATAATTCAATAACATTTTCAGAAAAAACACATCGTATAAGTATATTTTTGCCTCCTTTGGTCTTTAGTTTATTATTATATGAATGTAGTTACACATAGTTTTTTTTTCGGAATTAAAGTTCTTTCATAACGGTCAGTAAACTTAAACTTTGAACATTGAAATCTTTTCAGATTGAATTTAAAGCTCAATGGAATGATAAATGAATTCACAACATCAAAACACGAAATAAATGGCATTGTAATAAAATAATTACTTTAATGATTGGGTTGAATGCTGAAATTATTTCAAATGTGACTTGTAACATCTCAATATTAATTGGGATATTTTTTATTGCCTGCGATTATAATTAAATCATAAAAAAATTATTCGTGTATTACTCAGCGTAGTTTAATTTGATTTTTTTGGTTTAAGATTAATTGCGTTCTATTACTTTCTTTTTAAGTTTTAAAAACAGTTTGGAATTGATTTATTTATTTAAATATTTAGATGTTTTATTATTTCTGGTAGTGGGGGATAAATGTGCACCAATTGGGTGGCTGAGTACGTTGCGCATGCGCGTTGAACCTATTCCAGGACCGTATCACGCAAATGCATTCATTTTGAAGCCATTTAAACATAATAATCAAATATAAATTATATTCTATTGCAGCCGATGCCTTGGAGGCCGGTAAATGATACTTAATCGGTCTATGGGCTGTTTTTTTCTGCCTGCCTCGAAATTACCTTGTTTATTTTCTCGCCTCACGGGCACACGCGGCCCGCAATAAAAACGATTAACGTTTTTCGAATCTTTCAAGTTTACGAGTATAGCGACGTAATTTCCTGGGTTTAATTTCAAATTTATTTCGGGTGCTTGAATAAACTTTGAAATTAAATCCCAGCATAACCTAAAAAGCATACACACGCCAATATTTGAACAGTGTAATGAGGTTATGCGCTTGTGCTGGCATTACGAGACAAACAATCACAGCCATTACAATCACTTGTAACTTGTTGTTGTTTAGCTGTTTGTGTTTGGTGGCTTTTCTAAACGCTTGAGACTCGAGCGCTTTAAGTGCTCGACGTCAATGCGGTGGCTGAACTGGAGCAACATTATAGGCCACCGAACAATAAATGTTTATTATATAAGCACAAAGCAAGCAGTGCTAATGCAATAGCAAGTTTATATCGAATAATATCGAGCAATGCGTAATAAAACCGACACATTACACATGCCAGCCGCTCAAACTTTAAATTTCGCACCATTATTATACATACATTAACATTTATACCACATTGATATCATTTTATTGGAGTAATCGGCTATAATTAATTTTATTCTCGCGCTAGCGTCAAAGATTAAAATTTTCAGATTAAATAAATGCATTTATTACATAATTCCCTAGTGTATTATAGAATTTTTCGAATTTTTTGCATAAAATGTGATTTAGTAAATATATTTCTTGTTAAGAAGAAAATTTCGCATGTTTGCACGTTTTCTCGCCTCAGAAAAGTGTAAAAAAAGTATTGTTAGCTTTAGAATCACTACGTGCCAGGTGAATTATTTTCTAAAATTTTATTACCCCTGTGTCGTTGTATTTACGTACCTATCATGATGAGCGCCCCTGCAGTGGTCGACTGCATGCGCAGCACGATCTGGAAGTAGAACAGCGTGTACGAAAACCAAACCGCTGCGCACAGGTCGTTGTAGACGTGACCCAGACCGTAGCAGATTTTCTCCATCGGCAGCGCGCACGATCTCATCACTTCGACCTCGTTTTCATCATCATCATCGTCGTCTTGGGTGACAAACTTCACATTTCGATTTTTAGCGCTACTAAAATGCCCGCCGTTGTGTGAGCTGCCATTTTGTGTCCTACTAACGCCATCTGGTGGTGTAGTTTCTAATAGTCTTGCTTTTTCACTCATTGTAACACTATGAGACGACTATAAATAAGATTTAATGTCGTATAGACGTTGCGAAGTTAAGTAGCAGTCGGTCGCGTAAAATTATCCGTAAATCTGTAAATAAAGCGATAAATAATAATAACTTGTACAAAACGTACACAATGCGGTTGACGGGAGTTATGTCGGTCGTAAATTGTCGCCTTGGTAGCAATGTAGAATAAATATGAGAGTTATTAAGTGAAAATCATGTTGCATTTTGTTGCATTTTGCAACATTTTAGAGAAAATAATTAATATCTTTAAGAAATTTAATATTATAATAATTATTCAATTAAAAACTTATTCGGAATTAAAATATCTATGTAATTATAATTAATTTTAATTGATATAAAATTTATATACAGAGTAATAACGAAAAACGTGATTTTTTATGCAAAAAATTACAGTTTTTTATTGATTACTCAGAATATAATTAAATTTATCGATATATTATTTAACTATTAGTTGTAAAATTTAATCGCGAATGTTTGGTGTCTTTTGGATTTTTTATTGCTAAATGCAAATTAATTTCAGCGACTTTTTTGCATTCTGCACAAATCGTTTCTTGCGCGCGTGTTATTTATAGCACTGATATCATGCGAGTCATTAGCGTGCATATATTTGCCGTAACATTCATAATTACCACCTAAATTAATAGCGCTCGACCGCTGCCAGCATATTGTACCGGCTTGTGTACAGGAAATAATTAACGCGAATATTAAACGAACAACAACAGAAAAAAGCAACAACACGTTCTTTAAATATAATAAATATTTTATCGTGCGTGGGTGTGGACGGCATAAAAAATGCAACTGATAGTTGTTTAGATAAAAATAATAAATATTTATGAGCATAGATAATAAAAATAAAAATGTCGTATAGATGGCGTTAGTGTACTATAGGCAACTTTTATACACTGGTGGCAACACCGACATACCACCACTATATTTTTTATTACATAAAATGTTAAATCGTTAAAAGTATCATAATTACCACACAATCATTGTGCCACGCCGGCGTGATAATTATTATAATACGCTACAATCACGAAACGGGTGCATTAAGCGCTTTTAAAATGTGTAAATTCTTGGGGGGCATGACTGATGGAGATTTCAAGAAATCAACCTGACCACCGACCACCTTAAAAGGGTAGATAAAATAGAGTGCGTGTGTGCGTGACACGAGCTGTGCGTGCGCGGACAATACACGACAATGATTAATTCTTCTATTTTGAATTTTTCTGAAAATACCGCTTGCAAAACCGGTTAACCGAGGGTGTTTTTTAAATTTATTGAACTTGCAACGTGCAGAGAGAGATTATAATTATAATTATATTCTGCATTATTTAGTTTTGCTCGTTTTGCTCCGGCATTACTTTGATAGCACTCGTTGTTATAATATTCTAGATTGTAGAAAAAATCTAGTTGTACCTGTATAGCCTTCAACGCTTCAACTTGAAGAAAATACGTTTGTACCCTCTGGCACTCTGGTAGAGTTTACTACAAAGTGCTGACTTGGTGTTTTATAAAACATGATGGCGGCGTCATATATTATCCCGGTGAACGAGCACACGAACAGCTCGATTGACTCAACTAGGGACCCGCGTGGCTTTCGAGCATTTTACGGAAACGTAGCGCTCCAAGGCGCACAAACTAGTCGTAGTCATGCAGAAGGTGTGTGTATGCATCTAGTCCTTCTATTTGCGGTTAATATTAATAGTTTGTGTTGTGAGTATAGAGTAGAAACACTAAGCAAAACGGAAAACTTGCTGACTAACTCCCGAAGTTGGATGACTCACCCTCTTATTGTAATTATAGTAATTTTTTCCTTTCTGAAGTCACACTGGACAAGGTTAGGAAGATGTGACACAAGTGACACAACAATTTATTTATCACTAATTTTATCTTTCTATTGACTTGTCTAGGAAGCAAATGGCGTCTGTTGACTGTTTATACTCATCTAACTTACGTCCATATCACTCCACAAGGTAGAGAATGTTTTTTCTTTTTCTTTTTCAAAACTAAGGTTTCTCAATATATAATACACAATATACAATATGACCAGATAAGGTATAAGATTATTTAACTCCTGACGTTGCCGCTTATGCTTGGTTCTGCTGACGACAGTTGGTAGCGCTTATTTGAGGTTAGGTTACAAGCCTGCTGCACGAAACTCGATTAGCGTGGCTCGCGTTCATTGCCACTGAGTAATACAATACTTTTAGACTACCAAGACCCACATATATCCAATGTCTACACGAAATAATCATGTAGACATTCGTATTAGTCAATTTTGGTTATGTTATCAATTAATTGCGTTGCCCAATCATTTATTTCGGATGTTGATTGAGAAGTAAATGTTTTACACATGTTTGGCGTTTCGGTTGACCGAATCGAGATCACTTGCGTTATGAAATTTTGGATTTACAAAATTTAAGGCCCGAAAGTTAAAACAAGGAGACCGAATGCCTTGTATGTGTCACCTGTTATGGACACATTGTTATTGGATCATTAGTCATTCGATAATTTGGTTATTAGATACCTTTTTTAGGATATTTGGGGTACAAGTCAGGATATCACCTATCAAACAATGAAAACTGATTCAATGGAGTGTAATTCCTTTTTAAAGTGTAAGACTTCAAATATTTGAGGTTAGATTACAATATCTAAGTTTATATACACTTATAGCATGCATATTTGCAATAAAATGAATTTGATTACAGCTCAATCATAATTAATTCTATTATTTGTTTAATAACTCACGCAGCTCTTGCATATGCATATCAAATGAAAATGAAAATGAAAATGTCAACATTGAGCTTGTTTACTTTACACTGCACTTAGCAATTTCTCAATTAGTTTCTCGGTAATATAAACAAAAAAATGTTTCCAGGTGTAGATAATATAATTTATTCCAACACATTTATTATTATTTTATTGTGAATATTGTGCGTTAACATGTGAAATGATAATTAATCAAGTGCTAGTCGAGTCGAGTTGAATAATCACCTTAAAGTTGATTAATAATGCATATTCTACTGCCTTATTATTAACCAATTAACAACCACAAACTAGCAAGTGTAATTTGATAGTCTCTTATGCAATACATATAAATTTGGTTATATTATATCAAATTCATTGAAAGTAGGCAGCCAATTATACATGTTTTATGTGTTTACACTGTCTAGACACTCCTATAACCTATAAATACTTGAAAGAACGGTTAGAATGTGAGTAACGCACACAAAAAACAACAAATATGTAATTATCATAATCTAATAAAGTTAAGTAAGCTCTAAACTTTCGGCCACACGAACCACACGTATTGTGTTTTGTTTGGATCATTGTCTATTGTTGTTTTTTTCGGTAGCGGCGACTCGCAGTCACATTTGAAGGTTAATTTGCTTGCCATTCACCTACCAACACATATCATACGCTTACACGTAATAAATTATAACAAATTGTTGTGGGTATCTTAAATTTTCACAATGTGTGTAATTCAATGTCAAACACAGCGCTGGTATGTGAGATTGTTGTAATGAACTCATAATTCATATTAGATTCTGCAGGTTATGGTAAAAAAGGAGTTAAAATATCGAAAACACAATTGATTTATTAATTGCGCCACGGACATTGTGATTCGTGATATTAATCGCGTGATAGGTAGCTTATTTGACTCGTACGTCGACTTCCTTATTAATCACATCTAATTTTACACCTAGCATTTACTTTTGGATAAATAATACAAAATATATTGAGATATTGCTAGTCATCCATCAATTCCAATCAATTTCAATCAAAATATTAATTTTATTATAGTAATAATATAGTTTTTCTACTTCAACCTTTAAAGCGGCAGTTCTTTCTTGGTTTTGAGAGACAAAAAGTGGTATTTTAAACCCGGACCGTCAAGGGCGTGATTAAAGTACTTTAGTCACGGGTATTAGTCACGGAGTGGTGCTTGCGCCTGCGCATTTGTCTGCGATGCAGCACAAGACCATATGAATTGTCATTAAACGCTCGCTACCCTCTCTCTTAATCAATCTCATGACTAAAACTCCCTTTCGCCCACTTGATACATAATATACTATTAGTAAATTACTTATGATTACAACATTTGTTCTTTTTTAATGACTATTACGGTAATCATTTTATTTCCTGCTTTGCACTCCACTGTCTATTAAATTATTGTCATTTTGTTGACAATGTGAAAATTTCTAATTTATATAACTCCTAACTCTAACTCAACAAAAGGTAAAAAGAAGTAATAAAAGTTTCACCCGCTAGGAACAATGAAACCGCGCGCGGACAACAAATAACACGAGTGAAGACAAAACCCGGCAATTGAAGTTTTAATTTGAATAACTAATAGCGTTCATAATCTTTAATTTCGTCCGCAACTGTTTATTTCAAAGAGTTTATAAGTTTTACTACATTTTTATGTCCATTGAGGGCGCTACTTATAGTAATGTTGATTAGTATTTTAATTGTCGTGTAGTAAAGATGGTAATTTAATAAATTATGTGGGAGAGTAGAATTGTAATGAAATACAATTAAAGTGTCTCGCGAAACAAACATGTAATGAGATTGCGATGCTTGCGACTTGATAATTGATAGGAAAGCATTTTCTATGCCGAGGGAAATGTTTCTCATGCGTGCACGACGCAGAAAACAAGGTATAATAAACTTATATTGTCAATTAATACGAAAAAAGTATAAATAATGCTTATTTTAAATAAACTCTTATAATTTATAGCTGAGTACTTAAATATTCACACTTTTAAAGCTTTAATTACTTAATTTATTTTGCAATTATTTTTTTACCCGCGAATTTTATTTCTTTATATCCATACGCGTTAAAAGCACAATAAATTTGTGAAAAAAAGGTTTACGACCCGTCTGTGCGGTGCTTTTTACTACTGGTAGTCAGGTTTCGTAGGTCACGATGAAATGTTTGCTTGTAATGTTTGTAGTGTTCGTAAAGGCTGTGTTAAGGTGTTTAATAATACACTTAGATCATGCTGCGTGTGTAACAACGCATCGTATTAAAATGCGAACGCAAAGGCTACGAATACAAAAAGTTGGTTATAGCTTTGCCGCTACTCTAACGCGCAGTGTAAGAAGGGTTGCGGTGCGCTTCAGCACGTTGCGTTGACATAACGAAGGTACAAGTGAACGCAGTTCGCCATGCTTGTTTAGTTTGTTAGTTGGTTAGTTATATTGCGTATGTGTGCAGTGTGCGGGTGTAAAAATAAATTTATTGCGTGCGTCGAGCGTCGTACGTTCCCTCGACTAGCGACTAGCGATAAGTCAAGGTTATTTTTCCAAGCGCACAAAGCTCTCACAACTACTAGTTACAAACTACAGCAAAATATATATTATACAGTAGTTGAATGTTGTTTAAATTTTTAATTTTGTTTTTGACCGCTGGCGAAAACTTTCGAATTTTTTCAAAATCTGAATTTACAATCTTAAATCTTCTTATTCTTATTCGGTATCGACTAGAAATTGAAACTGCATACATCATCACCAAAGTTGTAAAGTTGTAATTCGTTTCGTAATCAATTTATTCCGCAACACGTAGGTAACAATGTAGGCAACTAATTTTTATTTGTTTTCGATAATTTCGATGAGATTTATGTATTTTTCGATTTATTATTTATTCTTGGCATTTTTTCATCGAAAAACTCGAACAGGTGTTTGTCTATTACTATTATTATCCCGCTTGAGCAATTTTTAATTCATTCATGATGCGAGCGGTGCTTTTATCACCGCCATTTGTGCGTTGGCAGCGTGTAACACACATTGTGTGGTAGACTTTGCACAAGAAGTTTTATCGCTCGCCGCCATTGGGCAATTATTTGCCTATTCGTCCATATTCTTCTATTGATCACTGAACGCGTATGCAAATCAAGCCAGCGACTATCGAGCGACTGGTGGGTTGTGGGGCACGCATCGACGAAATCAATGACAAGCTATGATCACGATCACAACCAACGTAAAACCTGTAAGACGTAATAGGTCGTGGAGACTGCGTGTGTATATGTTAATCACGATGAAATATATCGTATACACAACCGTCGGAGGCGGAGGCGACGAATCTAATTCACTGCGAGGTGACAAAATACAAATCGCGACAGCGGAAACTGCGCGTAGTGTAAAAATCGAGAGCGTTCGGGTTTTAAAGCGACAAATCTGCTTGCTGTTGCTTTTTAGTTGAGAAACAGGTGGCATGTAATAAATATTAATTTAAAACGGACCGGTTGTAAAGCATTCGATTAAATTCTCGGGCGTGTGTGGATTAAATTATTAAAATTAGAGTTACGACGGCACAATAAAATTGTAGTTTAGATTTTAAATTTTTTGACTATGACTTCCTGTTTCGAATAAATCTCACTTAGGAATTTAAAGAAATAATAAATAAATCAAAGATTTTTAAAGAAAAATGTTTAAAACTACGAAAAAATTTAATTTTTGTTATTTTAGGTTATTTTAACCAATTTTACAAAAAAAATTATAGCATATATTCTAGATAATTAGTTTATCTACATAATTCGCTTCAAATTTTTAAAATATTTCAATTAGTTCCTGAGATATTTGATTTTCTTTGAAAGAAAAATATTTATAATTCCTCTGAACAATGTACAATCAGCAAAGTAATTTTCCCCATGCCATTTATTTAAATTACCATACACTGCATTTAATTCCGATTGGTAACACCAATAATCATCTGATAAGCATTTAATCACTGCGTATTTGTTGTTTGCTTGTTGCTACATTGCCAGCCTTGTCAATAATATTATTATTTATATCAATAACATCGTGCGGCGCAAATTAGCATTAACATTAATAACTAGAACAATTAATAATTCATTGAAAACAACAGCGTGCACAAATTAAAACAAATGCACGTCGATAGAAAGTGAAATTAAATTATTCGCGTCGAATTGCGTGCAATTGGATTGAATAATGTTGTGACAATTTATTTCTGTGTTACAATTGTTACATTTCTTACAAGTGATTGTATTAATCACGATTCGGCGAATGATTTGCACTTCACTTCGATTACAATTCGATTTTTATTTTTCGAAATTTAATTCTTTTTGGAGTAATTGTAAACACTTACAATAAAATTGTGGTGCGCCGCAATTTCGGTTTTAATTCGGTTTCACTTTGTGGTTTCCGTTTAATTTAGTTGCGAGCATTTTTTGCCGCCATTTGTGGTGTTAAAGCAATTAGTTATGATTGATTACACTGATTTACTGATTTACTACAAGAGTGATTTTTTCGCTTTTCAATTACGTGCAATTTGTTCTCATGCGTTGATGGCAATTAGAAAACTTGCCGAAATTATATTTATATCTTTTTTTGTTGTGTTTTGCAACACCGGTTCTTGACAATTATTTATTTATTTTTGCGTAACACGTTGAAGAGCTACCTACGCACTCGTAAACTATGAAAAAAATGACGACATGTAGAGCGTTTTGTTTGTCAGTCGGCAGACATGTCTGCAAAAAGAAATTAGAACACACGCGAAAAAAATCGCCCATAATAATTTGTCTGCTTAACAGCCGACTAACAACATTGACGTGTGTATTTTGTTCCTTTTTTTCTCTTATAATTCATCTCCACACCTTTAAATTTACTCCAACACTTTCCTCGAATTTTTATTTTTATTGCAATTGTTACGTTTTTTCTCATAAAATTGGCGTTGAGTGTTTCAATGCTCTAATGTTCTAAGTAATGTGTAATCATCGCCTAAATAAGTAAAAAATTACACTTAATATTAGCGAAATTAGGTAAACGTCCTTTTCCTACATGACTGCACATTTTTATTTCTTATTTTTGGTTCGTGATAGTCGTAAATTGCGACATTTAACAATTTGTCTCATGCTAGAATTCTATACGTATAGATAAATTCGGCGTGGCCATGAAATTTTATTAATGCAATATTTGTATATGTATATTATTCGCATTAAAAATGTCATGTTTCGTGTTTCAATTGAATGCGAACCCAACGTCTGTCTGTTTTCGTTAATGTCAGCTGGACACTGGTTGAAATCTTTATTACCTTTCGCAATAAAAATCGATATAAATATAGATATTACATGAAAAAATTTTACATTCGTACTAATTTAATTTACTCGCTTTTTTATTCAATGTAAATTTTAAATTTTTATTATACCTCTAATAGTTTTGGAGATAATGCGTTTTTTAAACTATTTTGCTCTGCCTACTTTACTACTGCGCATGCGCGTAAAATAATACTACTTAATACTAGTATACGGCAAGATAAAATCAATTTATTATTTATTATTCATGATAAATTGTTGGCTGTTTCTTTATCAACGCGACATTTTGCATATATTTTGCATAGTTCACGTGGGCCAACGTAAATATAATGATTTGTTTGTTTAGTTTCAAAGTTAATTGCAGTTGTCTAGATGGCTGGTGATTGCAACATCAATAATTCCGAAAATTTCAATATGTTAATGAATTCACGCGCCGCAAATTTGCATGATTTCACTTTCGCGCTTTATTTTAATTTCATCGCTCGCTAATAGATCTCCCGCAGACACACCGTAATGACTTGATGAACTTATAAACAATATGTCATACGAGACGTAGAGTTAAATTTAAATTTAAATATTGATTTGTATTGCGTAATGCAATAAATGGTGTCACTGCGTATCGTGTTAAGTAAGTTACGCATGCGCCGCTTCGGACTGGGCGGAGCAAAAAACATTATCAACCGCTATAAAAATAGTATTAAAACACGCAACAGAATAACATCGGAGATCTTCACGTCTAGTTTGGTATGTAATGTAATTGTAATGTAATGTAATGCATATCATGCAAGTCTTTTATTTCGTACAATCTCATCTCAAGCGAGGAGATGAATGATGCGCCGTGAAGAATAGCGCGAGACGTCGGGATGACAGGAAAAGTATAATAATGCGTGTGCTCGGACGGCGGCCGCGCGAGATAAGAGCGTGTAGTCGCAGCCCGGCAACGGTATCACAATGAGCCGGGGAATTTGTTAATTTGACAAGATTGATTAACAGCACGTCTTGCTCAACACGCCGCGCCGCAGAAGAGATCAAGAGGTTCGCGTGTTAGAAAGTGCCCGCCGCATCATTCGATCATTTAGTAATCAACGCGGATGCATGCACGTACATAAAATAAAATATTCATAAAATAAAAAGTGAAAAATAAAAGATAAATAAAAACAACGCTGTGTGAAATCTACTTGTTCTTTTGTTAGGAATTGCGATGGTTTTATAACAACGTTGTCTTTGCTGATTTTTGTTAGGTTTTTGATTAGAATATCTTTTTTTGTAAAGAATTTTCCAAAGATTCAGTATTTTCAATCCGTTTTTCTCTATCGCTTTTAGTTTACGAGATATTCGCAATTGAAGAAAATCTGAAAAAATGAAAATTTCCACTTTTTAACAATTTTAAACACGTATTCAGAGCATTTACACCTCGAATTTTAATAATTTTTTTGTTTTATCTTATAGAGAATTTTCCAAACTTTCATCATCTTTGATCGGCTGGTCCCTAGCGTCTTTAGTTTAAAAGATATGTGCTGCCGAAAATTCTCAAAAATGAAGAGTAGCAAAATTTAAAAAAATAATTTAGTTGATTGTAGATTGAAGTTTGTGATCGGAAAGACTCAAACATTCAAAGCGAACTTCGTGATATCGAAAAAGAAGTAGCGGTAATCGAAATACGAGTTTTCTGCGCGTTTAGCGCGCAGACATCGTGTCGTCCGGATTCCCATGGCCCACGAGCGCAATTCGCTCACAATCGCATCGCATAAATTAATCCCAAACACACCGGTTTGTAGCGAAATATAAATTATGTCGTTAATCGCAGCGGTGACCGAATAACATTGACGAAAAAAAACTTCAACCGAATATATTATTGAATTATCAACTTACATTATCACATAATTTAATTTTTATATTCACGAATTTATCAAGAAAATAAAATATGAATAAATCGCGATTTATCTGCTTGTTTTTTTGCTTCTAAGGTTAAGAAATATTTTTATTAGACTCGATAACGATTTAAGTGCTTTGCGCGTTGATGAATCAGGAAGACGTTGAACGTGTGCGAATTCGATCGAATTATATTTCGTTATACGAGCGTTACGCAACACGCAACACACACGTAAAAGTAAGATTATCATCGGATGATAAATATGGTTAAATTAAATTCTAAGCATCTAGCGGTTCATTCAACGCGTTCGCAAAGCCGCTAATTACTTTAATTTTCTTTAATGCGACGATAATTGAATACCCGAAATTAATTTTAGGAGTAAATTAATTTCGAGATAATAAATTACGGCTGCTTAGGTGAAAATAACCTGACAATAACACCGGTATTATATGAATTTCACAAATTTAATTTTTCTTATTGTATTAATTGCGCTAACAGTTAAATGCTTAACCATTAGTATGAATGCTGAATATACTAGGGTCATGTGTACTGAGATGTAGGTATGTTAATTCAAAGTGCCGGTCACGCCACAACCAAAAGAACTAAAAGACGAAGAGACCAAGAATTACCAGTGTGGATGAAGAGATGATGAGCCACACTAGACACATTCAAATGCGGCGGTGAGGAAAAAATCTACGGCTTCTATAATTAAAAACAGTTAGGTAACAAACCCGTTAATAAACGTTCGATAATTACGTCCATCGTAAAATGTCTCTGTAATCAATGCATCTTAAATTACTTTTTGTCGAAATAGACATTTCTTATATAGTGCGTAAATTAGTTTTTTAAGTATCAAATGGGTAAATGGGAGTTTTACTCACGAGATTCATTAAAAGCGACCGTTTAATCATTTCAGTGTTTAACAACGTTTAGCCTCGTGATGCCTACGTTATTTTTTCTACTTCCGTAGGCTACGTAGCTACACCCCGTGACTAAAACCCGTGACTAAAGTGCTTTACTCACTCCCTTATTTAAAGTACTACTTTTAATGTCTCAAAATCATGAAAAATCAGAGGTTTTAAAAGTGAAAGTGAAAAAATGTAATTTTACACACGTATATTTACATTTAATTCCATAATAATAATAATACCTATTATGTACATTAACTACTGTCAGTGGCCGGTAGTAAAAAGACAATTTTACATTCGTATGTCTCAATAGGTATTCAGATTGTAGTGGTGATGATGCGCACTAAATAAAAACTAATTGCGGTTGCGCGGTGCGGCGGACAATAAAATGCGCCGCGATGAAATTGAGAAATAAAGCGGCGTCGTCCCTGCGTTCTTATACTACTACGCTGTATTTGCATGCGCTGGCAAAACATTTGCAATTGCGTTCGGCGCGCACCGCACAAAGTAAAGTTAAGTAAAGTAAAAAAAGATGACGGTAGAAAAGCTGCTGCTGCTCCCCGATGAGCAACACGCCGGTACGCCAGTTTATTCCAGTCCACAATTTCGATTGCATCGCACTGCACCGCCAGGCTTATCATATTCATATGATTATACTAGGAGAAAAAAATTATTTTGTGTTTTAAGGTTTTTTTCGTTTATTTTGATTTAAAAAAATTAATTTTTTGTGTTGTAATGTTAAAAATTCGTTTTTTAATGTTTTTTTAAATGATTTAATTTATTTCCGATACACTTTGTATATTATTAGCCTTGTTGGGTCGGTTTTCATTGCTTGCAATAAGATACGGCTTGTATTTATTCCATCGCGGCGAAGATGTGCGTCGTCGCTGTTTATTTTTATTGCTAAAGTCGGACTTGCGCTGCTTGTTTCTTTCTTTCTTCGTTCGTGATAAGTAGCGTAAGACTCAACTCACTGTGCGCTGCTCCGCCACAGATTCTAATCAAATCGAATTGCTTCTTCGAGTGCTTCGCCTGCGCACCATGCAAAAATAAATAAAGCGCGATAAATGAGTCGACGAAAGCGAAAACGAAGCGCGCATGCCGTGCTTACATACGGTATACAAATCGATGTGCGGGGCTAATCGCGAATGTTGGCGCGTTGGCGGCATTAACTGGATCGGGAGCGACGAGCGAAACAAATCAATGCGAGATAATTAAAAACTGACCGGATCTTTATCGCGAATAATGGTTATTTTCAAATGATTAACATCAAGGGCGGACATAGCCTTCAAATACCGGAGATAATAACCTGTAATATTTATTATCATTGCGTAATTTATTTAAGTAAAAGAAAAAAACATAATTTTCGACTTCCACCTTTTAAGTGCAAGTTTTTCCACGGTTTTGAGACACATAAAGTGGTATTTTAAACATGGACAGCCAAGGCCGTGACTAAAGTACTTTAATCACGGGTTTTAGTCACGGGGTGGATATACCAGTAGTGTACAAGCGAATTTCGAAGATTTTCAATACAAAAGTTCAAATACAAAAACCTCAACGTGGAAATTAAGTGAAAGTAGAAAAAATAGCGTAAACATCATATGGCTAAACGTTATTAAACACTCGATTGGTTAAACGCTGACTACTCGCTCGATTTTAATCAACCTCATGACAAAAACTCGTATTGGTAAATTTTGCGAGCCTACAGAACCGTTTTTATCAAATTTTGTTTATTTTCACAATGTCAACACTGTAATTCTGGGTATAATAATTAATGCTAAAATTTTTCACACCAAGTCATGTAAACATCAAAATGTTCTTGTTATGACTGGTGCATAACAATGTTGGATCCGTGAGTGGTGGTTTTCCCACTGTTTACATTAATTTTTCTTTGATCTATTATTATTTCTCATTTTTTGTTATTTTTGCGCAAGTTTTCTACAAAAATCCATCAGAGATTTAATTGTATGCCAACATCTATAACATGTGCATGATATCTTAATATTTTCTTTTTTCTTTTCTTTAAAAATATCGAAAAACCTGCTTTTTGTTACATGTTACCATTTTTATTCGCACTGGGTATTTTTCTCATGATTTTGAACCTTCCACGCTGTGTTTACACACGAACTCATGATTTTTGGGTGTTCCCAATGCCCTTTTACCCTGTAAACACAGCCAAACAATAACTTATCTCGCATCTTTCTTCCACTCGAAGAAAAAATACAACTTCCCATCGTAAAACCGAAACAAAGTCAAAAATATTTTCGATTTTGGTTCTTCCTGTGTTCCACAGCACGCACAACGCACTGCTTTTGTCGCCCGTGAGTGCGTGCTGCTTGCGTAGCAGAGGTAAAAGAATAAATTTCCAAACAGGTAGAGCCGTTCGTAGTAGAAGTGTAGTAGAAGACATTGAAGGAAGAGCGGTGGCGCGTACCAGGTAGCCCAGGTAGCTCGCTCTTCATGACCATGAGACCACGATGTCTTCGGCTTAACGTTTAACATACAAGACTGGCAACGTGAAACCTGCCGTGCGGAGGGTTTTACGGCTGTGGACTCGTCCACAACACCACACAAACATACTGCGTAGAAATTTACCCCTCACAAGAAAAAATATCATAAAAATACTATAAATCTCAGTCGAAACAGATCCATACATTGTTTTGCACTGGTTATTACGTAAATATTTAAAATTTTAAAGAACTCTTGGGGTTGTGAAGAACTGGTCTCAAGTTAAGTCAAACGTGCGTTTGAGTTTGCGTCCTGTAATGTTGTTGCGCGCAGCGTGTTTACGTCGATGAAACACGACGTCGCACGAGTCTCACTGGACGCCAACTACGCCTCGTTGCCATTCGTCCACAATCGCCCATTCGTCGACCGTCCGTGCTGCGGGACGTACGTAACCGCGTTCGAAACGTGCCTTGCTATATTTACGTGCCTTCCAAACAGACTTAAAAGCAATCCCGCGTAAAATTTTACCATTTATAACTGATCTAAACAATTTTATAAATAATAGTGCGTATAATTGTGGTGCTGTACGAGAAACAATACTTATAACTGGATAGAATACACTTTTAACTTATAATCAAAGTGTAGTGTGTGTGCTCGAGATCTTAAGCCGACTTAAGAGAGGAGAGACGCGAAGAACTGAGACTCGTTTGGCGTCCTTTGAGATAGTGTGCGCGTACGTGTGTGTATACTTCTATATGTTGGTTGTTGGTTGATCGTTGCACCTGTGGATTCGGTGCAAGGACCGGATCACACACTAGAAACAAGACAAGACCACGAATAGAGAATTATAAGGTACATTTTTACGTATTTTATTCATTTTATCATATTCGACGTTTGTTGATAAACAATTCAGTGCGGAAGACCTCTAAATAACATTCCTGCAATATCTTATCACTGGATATGTTCGAAATGATGCTCTAGTTGGGTATTGTGAGTAATGCAACTACTGCCTACACTAGCGTCCCAATTGTCGTTAATTCGATTTCATTGCGTTAATGCAACGAGATAATTTGACATTTCAATTTCAATTGTGTGTTGAGAATGTTGGGATGCTGTTGATGTGGCGCGCGGTGTCGATCTCGCCCACATTCGTCTATTTGCCTATTATGTTGCATTCGGGAAGCGCGCTATCAGCGGCTACTTGTTTGTTGTGTATTATGCCATCGCTGACCAAATATAATACGTAAATATTGTCTAGTCTGATTGGAATCATGTCGTAATTTCAAAAGTTTATGATTTGTGAGGTCAATTTCAGATTTGCATGATCGCAAAATACCAAAAACAATTGGATTTTTGGCATTTTGGATTGGAAAATATTTAAGTACCCACCGATTACCAAACAAAAATCATGTTTTGTTTATTGTGAAACGGTTTTAACAAACATTTAACCAAAATTTTAAATTTTTTTGAAAAAAATTTCTTTTTTAAGCCCAAAACAATATAAATTTATATTTGAGTATTGGTAAAGTGCATTAGCACCTGTTGCACTCCATGTATCTTCCTATTATAGAGGGTGTTTCGTAATAACTTTCGAAAACCCATTGGACTCATGCATAACAGATAACGGTTGTTTGATTCGCGCTTGCCAGATCTACATATCGCAGTTGCTTGCGTTTCGGCGATTAGACGCAACGCTCATAAAACGATCACTGATTTATTGCATCTGGCACGCTCGTAAGTACCGTTTTCGCCAGCCAGCACTCGCAGGAGAAAGGACCGAACGCGCGCGGACAATCATTACATAATTCACATCACCAATAAACACACCAGAGACAGGAAAATGCATCAATGGAAACTTCACTGTTAGCTTTAACTCAAAGTGTGTTAAGTCTCAAGTGTTAACCGATTGTTGTTTGTATGGAGGTGAAAAATGTTTGTACCTATATGCAACAAGGTACAGTCTGGTGATTTTTTAGTGTTAACCCTTGAATGCTAATCTTTAATTTGTGCATGAAAGTCTTGAGTCTTGAGTCGTGATGTGAAGTGACGATTTGCGCTGCGGCTGCGACTGCAACCGACTTATAAAAGCGTGTTCGAATAACGGAAGCCTGAAACGAAAGACTTTCTTGCTGCTTTACCACAGCCTCGGGATATAATAATAAATAATGAATATATGTCGAATGCAACGGTATACATGCTATATATGCTTGTTTAATGTGAAATTACCAAAGAAAATTTCGTCGCTTAAATGAAGAAAATTTCACGAATTGTTTTCATAGGTATTTGTTAGTCCACCCAAAAAGACTAATTTACGATTTGATTTAATTACGCGTAGCGTAATTAAGTCGCACCTTTTACAGCAATATAAAATAATATTAGATAATACGGTGCCATGCAATTATCGTTTTCGGTCTTCTGTTGGCTTGTTTGTGTAGTCATCGTGTTTGTTCTTCAACTGTACTTTTAATAACGTGAATGGTCAATGGCGGAAGCAAAAAATAGTCGTGAATGGACGCGAAGAATACTTGCGCACTGAATATGAATACAATAAACAAACGAAATAGTTAAATAAACGTTTGATATGTTTAGTCGCTTGGTGGAATTCATGCTTCAAATTGTTTGCTAATGCTAACAATTTTATTGTGTGCTCAACGTGAGTGCTTTTCAGAGAATTTATAATAATATGTAATGAATATTGTCAATATTAAATAGAAGATTTGAGTCATTCATTGATGGGATTATAGGAAAACTGGTTAGACGGTGTTTAAGATGCAAATGATACCGGTATTTTTTAAAGTTCATTATAACTTTTGATTGGTTGTTTTGTTTTCAGTGAAATTTTCATATAATGCTCTTCATGTCAAATATTTTATATAAATTAAGTGAAATAGTATAAAACTGAATTAAAATGGTTTTTATTAAGAAATTTAAAAATACCGGTATTTTTTTACGTCAAAAAGTGAATTATTTTCATTTTTCTTATTTGGACAACAATGAAAGCACAAAATATCAAATTAACCTGAAAATAAATTGCGAAGGTGTTTAGATGCATAGAACATTCACTAAATCACCCATTTAAGAATAATATATAGCGTTCGTGCGTTAAGAATTTTAGAAATAGCCCAACAGAGCGCTTCCACTGCGATTTATTTTAATTTCGCTCATTTGTCCATTTTCGTACTGAGAGACTGAGAATCAACGGTTAACTGCATTACGTTTACTGTACTCGTACTACAATGCTTCCTCTTTAAGCGTGTGCTATATTAGTCTGTCATAATAATGACGGTGAGTGTGTGGATCTCTTTGGAGGTCCAACCCAAAATTATCGAAATTAACAAATCTCCAGCTGCGACCGACTTTTTTCTTCAACTCTTTTATTACACGCAGCTTCTCATCAGGGAGTGCTTAGTAAGTGCTTAGACAAATAAAGCAACACACAACAACAGACAACTTATAGTAAACATAGTAAACACACCAACTAAACACGTTAAACATTAATTTTGTATTTACGAGTCAACAATGCCGTCAACTTTGAAAATTTCCACGGTGTTTATTTATGTTCGACTAATTTAACTCATTAATTTTTGTTCGAAAAAAACTACCTGTGTAAATTGTGCACGCCCATGAAACTGCTTTGGTAAACTTTCGAAAATTAGTGCTTTGGTAATGGGACATAATAAATAACGAATTAGGGAAAGTCGATAAACGTGTATTAATTGTGTATAGTTGACTTTTATAAATATTACTATTACTGGGAGCAGTCATAAGTTACAAGACTTAAGTTAAGTCACTATGTAGTAACAATTGTACAGGTACTACTTATATATGTAGTATGATGTAACTTGCCGTAGGCTAAGTTCATCTTCATCGACTATAGTAATCTCAAGATCTATATAAACCTGTAACAATCACATCCTTATACTTGGAAATCATTTCAATCTGAATCTAAACGGAGAAGAGATGAGATGAAATTTAAAAGTCACAAACATCGGGAGTGTTTTCGCCTTCGTTTACTCTTCATTGTTGACTTGATGATGCATAAGGTAAATGTCATCCATGATAGGAGTATTCTAACGATGCACGTGGGATGCTACACCATGGACTACTTTTATGGTGTTTCGTTGGAGTCATCGTCAATGTAATGAAATAATTCCCGGGTTACTGTTAAACGTAGGTACTGTTAGCTGGTTTGGGGCAATTAAAAATTTAAAAATTAATGTACCGCTCAGTTGGGACCTGATGGAAGTAGGTTAACGTTTACTTTAGTTTAGAACGTTGAGTGCAACTCACCAGATCCAGACAGATCGCCAGACGGATGGACTTTAGTTTATTTATAAATTCAAGAATTTTTGGCACGCTATGTTGGGTACAGTTTAATTAAAATCAAAATGTAGGCATTTCCGTTCAGGAATAGTCAAAATACTACGGTGGAAAATATTTTTTTAAATAATAACCGGTATAAATACCGGTATTTTTGAAAATTAGCCATAACTTTGGATTGAGTGTGTAAATTTGGATGAAAATTTTACTGTGATTGTTTTTGTATCAAGCAAACATAAAAAAATAGTTTTGTGGAAAATATTTTTAAATTACAACCGGTAAAAATACCGGTATTTTTTAAGATCGCTCATAACTTTTAATCGGCTGTGTAAATTTTGACGAAAATTTCATTACTTATAAATGAACTCAAAATGTATCGATTTCCGCAGAAGAAAATTCAAAATCCTATGGCGGAACACATTTTTTTTTAAGAATAACCGATAAAAATACCGGTATATTTTTAAATCGCTCATAACTTTTGATTGAATGTGTATATTTCAATGAAAATTTCTCGATGTGATTGTTTTGGAAACAAGCAAAGACCCAAAGGTGCCATAAACGTTTTATTAATATCGTTGGTTTATTTAAATTTAAATCCGCGCTCGCTGCAGGCGGCGGTGACGACGAGTGCGTCTGCAAGCAATGCGTCAAAAGCTCTCTCTACATGTCCTGCGCGAGATACTTTACGAACCGACCAACACACAGCACAACGGCCAAGTGCGTTGTTCTAAATTTATAGCACTCGACGAAGAAACACAGTAGATGTGAAATTTACGGTTTATTTGCCTACACATAATGCACGTCGCAACGAACGTCGCGCCGTTATTTCCAACCAACGTAATTTGATTTCTGTTTTCATTAAGACTCGCAAGGCCAGAATTAGAACCGTGCGCGGTGCCTGCGTCAATCACATATTCTTAGTGGTTATATTTAGGAATAAAACCAATCGGGAAATTTCGCACAATGAGCATTGTTCCAACTTTCATCTTTGGGTTTATTTTGAAGTCTATTTTTGGTGTTGGAAATTTTCTGCGTTTGGTGCTTTTTGAAGAGGAAATTAACAACTTTCCAATGTTTAGTTAAGCCGAGATTTCTTAGAACACACGCGCAGGAAGAAAGTTGATCGCTGCGCTCCAGATTCAACGTTTATTTTCGCCTGGTTTGTGTATATACATATCATTTTGTTTATAAAATAGATTCGCGTGATAATTGAAGTATAGAAGACGACGTTGTGAGCGAGGCGTGATTTGTTTATGGTCTGCTCTCAATTTTCAGCTTTTTATGAGTGGCTACCAGCATGCAAGCAACTGGTTTCATTAATACTCTAATTAATAATCATTCGATTCAGTTTATTTCAATCGATTGATTTAAATTGATATTTATTTGATCAAAATCACAACGAAAAAAACATTTATTTCCGTGTTTTGATCTTCTATTGTTTGAGATCTTTTGTTTTCTGCTTCATATTCCGCTTGAGCATCTGCCATAATATTATCTATAATAATATGCGTACAATGGAATATTCGGACGCGCGAAAAAATGTTTTAGTTGCTGGTGTTGTAGTTGCAGTGCCAATATACGAGTATCGATAGCGGATCGCGCGATTTTTCGCCGGTCGTTGTTCTGCGTTCTGCGGCGCTCACGACTTTTTAAATTATAGCCCTCTGAGAGACCCGACTCGCGCCACGTTTAGCCAACCATCCAACCATCTTACCATACAATATACTTATGTACACAATGGAGCAGCACGTGCTTTGATTTCTTTAAATATTGTTTCACCTTGGCGCAGAGGTGAACATTTAAAAAATAATTAAATCAAAGTTTTCATTTCGTAAATGAATTATCCATGGATGCAAAGATTGCGTGTTTCACTTGCGGCTCGCATGTCTCGGGAATATCAAGAATTAACCCGAACTCGTGGCATCCTCCGGCGGACACCAAGCCCACACTTGGTGGAGGACAAATAAAGCTTCAAGGAGACATGAACCAAAGTCACCTTCAACATAATTCACTTGATTTTCTTCTCCCACAAATCGAAAACGCATTAAATTCATTTTTTACTTTCCAATAATTTCCTCCAGTCATAAATCTGTTACTAGTCCTTTAGTTACTTTATTTTTTATCCGCGAAACATTCGCTCGTATATTCGCTTGTTACCAAGTTGTGTGTGTAGTTTTTGCTAGCAAGTGGGTTGGTTGCGTGCCACGGGGATATTTAAATCGATCCCTTGCACGCGAACGCAAAGTAAAACTGTTTGGTGTGTCGTGGAAATAAAAAGCGACACACTGCAGTGTACGTTTATTTATGCTGTACATGACCACTGCCGCAGTACCTACGTCCTTATACTCCTTATGGAATAGCGATTTGCAATAAATGCAGAAAATTGGAAAGCGATGCCTGTGCAAGCGGTTTAATGCAGTTTAGAGACTCGGGCGTCGCGCGTGGCATTTGTTAAGAACCCTGTCCCCTTGGGGGACATTGTGGATTGGTTGTCAGTAATGACACACTATCACACACACGCATATCTAAATTATTTTGTTTGTAGAAAAGTAACTACTCTGTAAAATTATAGAAAATTATGCGTTTTTTGTGATTTTTTCGAAAACCATCAGAGACATTGATGTGAAATTTTGTACAGTGATGTATTTTATTGATATACACAATTTACATATATAGAAATTTTTAAAATATCGAAAATTTTGATGATAAATTCGCTCAAAGTGTGGGAGATACAAATATTTGCATGGATATCAATATATTTGCGATAATTATGAATGCAGCCATTGTGCAGCATGTGAGAGAAACTCTACACCAATATAATTCAATAACTTTGACGAATATTGCACGCCACTCAAAATATTAAAGTTCCATGACCACCCGTTCATCATGCTGCAGACCCTAAGCATATGGACAAACACATAGGGGTGCAACGCCCCGACGGGACCCTCACGTGTCGATTTAGAGGGTGAAGTTCGATGTGCCGTCTGGGCCATTGCCATCGCCATTATTAGCGAAAGCTCCCTTCGTGCAGTGCAAACAATAATGAAAACGGGCATGCGATAAAGTCTAAAACGAAAATGAAAGCTAACAACACCACAATATTCTTCACAACACATCACATCACATCAGAAAGTTTCTTCCTCTCTGGGGAGTATTCTATATTAAATTTCATTATTATTACTCTTATTACGTGCAGGTCATATTTTTTTGTGTCAAGTTTTGCAAAGTGAAACTTTGCATTTTGTGCATTTGTGCGTTTTTTAGCGCCGATAGCACATGTTTGACAAGATAAATAATTGTCCGTTGCAGCTAGCGCACAGATACGAATAGATTAAAACGAGCGCAACGTTGATTTATGAATCGCGGCGATTAAATAATGTCGCGCGTGCTTTCGGTCGCGGTTTGTTGCCCTGCGCTACGCGTGGAGCGCTGGTTATCAGGCGTCGATATTACTCCGGGGCGCTGCATAGGTGCAGCCGAGCCAATTTATATAGCAACACGCTGAATATTAATAATGCATACAATTAGCAACCAGCAACAATCTGCAGGTTTGTATCGCCAGCGAGGTTTCTATTAACTGGGCTATGCTAATGCAAGAAATACCAACAAAATTAAATTTTGATTGCAGATTTCTCGGAATCTAGCGAGTTGATTTTGTTTAAAATTTGCACACATGTTTATCATCGTGGTTGTTATCCGTATAAGGAAAATCAAACAGAAATATTCATTAATTTAAAAGTTATAGGCAATTTAAGTTGTAACAATGACGCAAAAAATGGGAAAAATTTCGAATTTTCAAATTTTATTTATGAATATTTTTGATTGATTTTTTGATATGTTGTAAATACAAGTCTCCTCTTTAAGAATTTCTTTAAATTTTTTATTTTGGTTTAGTAGAAGTTCGGTAAATCGTGTTTAAAAATCAAAATTTTAAACCAAAACTGCATTTTACTTGAAGCAACTTTTTATTACTTCCTGCGTATTGCTCTTATTCTCATTCCTCGAATGTTGGCTGCATACATGCATGCCCTCTTTGGATGAACTCGTTTTACTTTTTCTTCATTCGCACGCATTGAAGAAACAACTCTCATTTGCTGGCTAAAAACTCAAGAACGCAATTAATAACTACAACGAGTTCAATGCGTGCAATTACTTCAGTTTCCAGCTCGAAAAAAGTAACACACTCCTTGCTTACCTTTGCGAAATTAAACTTTTAGTTTTTCTACAGATTTAAAGTTCAGCGGAGACACAAATTAAGAAAATAGCGGGCTTCCATAACAAAGCACAGATAATTTATGTTAACTGCGCGTCCAATTATGAAGCAATGCAATTAACTAATAACATTAATTATCGCAGGCAAGATGTAACAATGGTAAACACGCGTTTTGGTATAATTAACAATGAAGCACGGAGACCGGAGTCACTTAAATCTTAATTTTGAAGACGTTTCGTCACTCGAAACGTGTTTACCAAGGAAAGGAAGGCTTAATTTATTTAAACGAGTGCGGACGACGCACGCAGACAGCGCATGTGGTGCAATAACCTTATCAACAGCTATCAATTCGCCAAAGTGGCCGGGTTATAATCTAATTTGCGCACGTAATGGACTTTTGAGGGAATAATAGACATATTATTATGCACCAATAGTAAATTATCCGGTGTGGAATATTTTACAGAGCGGATACGTGATAATGTAATAGATATTACGGTTTTATAAGACGCATTAATATTTCCTATAATGTACTAAATGATTTTTAACTTTGTTTTGCAGGTAAGAAGAAGCGCGCGCGCGCCGCAACAGGCAATAACCATTACGTACGGCTGCGTCGAGTACATACACAACGTAAGTTCAGCCTATACTTAAGTCGGATGCGCGTACAGCATTCATGCGGTGCATGTTCGCTCGCATGTCGTGGTCGTACGTTATCCTTTCACTGCTTTAATAAGAAACCCTACACCGCGCATGCGCAACATACTTAACCCTGAAATACTCAAACTTAGTCATTTTTTCATCATTGGTGTCAACAGGAAGCAAAATAAGTTAAAATTTTTGAAATTATCGCACAGGAAACTTCAATCATAATTTATTTTATATATTTATATAATAACCACGTTATTATGTAATGAATAATGATAATATTTATAGTACCTACATAATCAGTTCCTGTCGTCGCAACAAATTTGTCACCTTAATGATTCATTGTAATAATTTTTACCTGTGAGTTTTTAAATTCAACCACAATAGTTAAATATTATTGCTGCAAATATTCTGTTGAATAAATATTGAAGTCTTTCATCTTTGGCGGCTTGGCAAATATTTTGCTCGTGTTATTAATAAAACAAATATAATATTTGCGCAAAAAATGGCAATTCGCTGGAAAATTTACCGGTTGTGACGCCGTTTGAAGCATGTTGGACATTGCGATGCGTTCAGTTTTCCTGTTTAAGCAAGTGCACGTACCTAGAATTTATTGCGTAATGAATACGGTCAATGCGGTTGGCTGTAAGTGTGCTTACATCGACAGGTTGTGCCTGCTCGTACAAGCAACCTGTCGCTGGAGCTTTTTCCTTCGCTTTTTCCAGCGCGTATCTAGATTCATCTTGAATATGCGAGTGGAGTGATAGCTGCGCCGGTATTTATGCGCATACTGCATGCATAACCTCGTTTGCGCGCTAGTGCTACGGTTTTTTGCGCAGGCGCAGGCTTGTTTAGGCAACTGCCTTTTACTGTTAGCTGTTTGAAATTCAATCGCATGCAAAATGCTAACACACGACCGTCGTCGATTGACAGATCTTTAAGTTGCTATGTGAGTACTTGTTGACGGTGCGCATGCGCGTGCTACTCAGCATATTAAGTGAAGCGTAATATGAAGCTCTACGTATGCAAAAAGCGTCGCATATGTAATTTGTACACAATCAGCGTTGAATCTTTAAAAAACAAGCTCAAAATATTATTATACGTCAATCATTTGTTGTTACTTAAAATTTAGATTTGCGATAGTGTCAACTTAAGACTATTTTGGCGCTTGACTAATTAATACTGATTTTGCGGCAACAAATCTCCTTTAACGACCTTTTAGCCTCTCGAGTCGTGTCGAAAATTAAAATAGAACATTCATCCACTTAATTTAAGTCATTTCAGACATTTCAGGCATTTTAGGCGAAGCGTGTGTCGTCTTGTTTTTCAACAAGATGTTCTCCAGATGTGCTCGTACCACACAACCCAAAATATTTCAAAAATTCAAAAATTTATTTACGACTACAGTAAATTCATTCACAGTTTATTGAATTGACCAAAATGCATCTCGGCGTACTGAAATATAATTTAATTTTCGAATCATCTCGGCGCGGTGTATATTTAGAGAGACGTTGTAATGAATTTACAGTTTAAGTGTTTCGTGCAATCGACGAATGGAAATGTTAGCGCGTCGCGTATTTATCCAATCAGTCAGCAATCATTAACACGCTGGATGTGTAAAACTGTAGATGCTCGGAGATTACGCGAGATGAGCGGCAGGTCTAAGTGAGTGTGAAACTGTGGCTATCAATGTGGCTGCACTTACAGTTCTTTACATTTTTCATCGTTTTTATGGTTTTCTAGGCGTCCACACCACATAAACTCAGAAAACACTTAACTGAAACAATTTTTCTACATTTTTACGCATCTTAAGCTCCGCCCCTACCATTTCAGCCGCCATGTTTTAATGGGCGGAGCAAAATTGCATTTTTTCTTATCTAATTTACTATTTTGCAAGATTAACAATAAAATTCGCTGATATATCGTAAATGATAAATGAAATGAATGAAATATTGTCGATAATTGCTTACTAGATGACTCGATGCATAATTATTGCAAGTTGTGTATTCAACATCACCGCTCGGCAATGTATTACTCAGCTCTGTACGATCATTTACGATTCATCATGGCAATCATCAATAATTCCACTGATTGTTGAATCGCTGAATGAAAAATATTTGTTTGTAGCGTATGGAACTAAATAATTATATCGTTCAAAGTCAGCAGCGCGGCGTAGTAGATATCTGAGTATAATAATTATCGCGTTGGAATTGGAATGTACGCATAATATGCGCTAGTTATTGACGGAGCAATTATATTCATCAGAGTTTAAGGTCAACTTCTGAATCAGGCGCGAGAAGTTTTTTATATCATCATTGGCGTCGTCAAGTCTGAGTCAAACCAGAAATAAAAATTAGTTTTAACTTGTTTTAAGTCACTAAAGTGCAAATTTGCTCCGCCTATTTTTTAGTACCGTATTTATCCACCAGATGACTCAAAACAGGTTATAAAATTCTAGTAAATGTGCTGAGTATAAAAATGCTAACACCGGAAATGGCCGAAACTAGTTTTAAAGCGAGCGCGCGTCATCATAAAATTAGATTTGCCTCGGTTCATGATTCACGAGATCATTTGCAATTATATTGCGCATGCGCCATAAAAGGTAGATGGGCAACGTGTGCAGAAGTCATCGAAACAAGTTCTTTACAACCCAACCGGAGGTTTTTCCATGGATATTACACCAGTTTAAAGAAAAACACTAAAAAACCGATGCTGGTAATATATGTACACGACTAAGATACAGATTTCCTGAGTCATTGGCCTGTCCACCGTGTCGATCGTACAAGTTTTCAATTTCGTACACATATTACTATATGCATTTTTTTTATTCCGCCGCCTTCGTGAAGAAGTTGTGCGTCGTGCACGCAATCGCAGCTTCCAATCAACATGCGTGTAACTTGCACGCCGCATTTGCATAATTAATATAAATTATTCGCCGACGGGGCGCATCTAGCATCTTCTTCGTCTCCTTCGCCTGGTGAGAGATTTAGAGGCAGGTGTAATTTTGTTATGCAGCATGTTGGATGTCTATGGTGGGAAGCGATTTTTCCGCGTGCCACGCCAACATTAATATTCTTAACCCTGGATAGTATGGTGCTATGAGTAGCGTTGGTTTGTTGCGTTGTTGTTTGTTTGTTGTGTGTTTGGTTGCATATGTGGTGTCAGGGTTAACCTAGCGCGCGAGCGTTACATATCCATTTGTGGCGAATGTAAAATATGATCTATAACTCGTATTCGTACTGGTACTACTGGTTTATTATCTCGTGAGCGTGTTGTGTTGCAAGTTGCAGGTAAATGTCGCATAAATATTGATATACAATGAGTTTGATTTGCATGCGTCGTTTTGCACTTGTCACCAAGCCTAGAAAATGATCTTATTTTTCATATTTTGTACTTTAGTCTGTAAATTTTTAATATTTTGATGTTTTATTATGTATATAATTATTTTTTGCTATTTTTGCTCCGCCCACGTAAGTTTTAGTCCGCCATGTTTAAATGGGCGGAGCAAAAATGTGTTTTTGTTGAGATTTATGTTGTTTTTGTGTGATATTTCATAATCGCAATTACCAATTGTAAATATCATTAATCTTACTGCAGTCGAAATAAATTCTGAACGCGCTACGAATAATCAGAGCACAGCGCAGCCGACGAATCAATCGCGCGCCGATGCAATTGAGCATGTAAAGCCAATAAAGCGCAATCGAAAGTCGCGCAGGCGCGCAATTGGCGCGCTTGTCTCGAATAAATTTCAGTGTTGGTCGTGGCAGCGCCTTCGGTCTCTTGGTCCTTCTTAAATGTTTGCTCTGCTCTTTGAAAGCGCACGCGTTACGACATCAGCGCGCGCGCGCATTTTTCTCTTCTCTTCTCTCCGCAATCTTAAATCAACGGCTAGGGAGCGAGCGATAGCGATTTGTTTGAATTATTCGTTTTGTTTTACGAGCACACGCAGCCAGCAAACAAAAGGAGAATAATAGCGTATAATTGCGTTGTAATATAATTGATTTTGAGCAACGAAGGTAAACATTTGAATTTCGAATGAATGTCTTTGAGTTCGAGAGTTATTAAATCTTATTTATGCGCCTGCGGGGTCTTGGCGCTGCCCGATTACACGCTTCATGATTTCAGCTGTGTGATAATCACTGTTTTGGTATTTTTGTTGCTTACTTTTGGTATTTCGCAATTGTAATTTGAATGTTTGTCCTTACTCGAGCATTCACTATTTTCAAAAATTTACTATAAGACTTAATGATGGTTGCAACCTTAGATACTTAGCATTCAACACGTGTAAAATAAACACGTGTTATACACAATACCAAGAACGCCGCATAAAAATTAAAGACGTGTACAAACTGTTTGATTTCACATTTTGATTCAAACAATGTAAATAACGGAAAAATATTGCTTTACACTGCGCTAAGCTCCGCCCTACATATGTTTTCACTACCAGAGGTCGTTGCCGTCGTGGGCGGAGCAAAAAATACAAAAATACTCATTATTTCGATTTTTTGGCTCTATTCAACGTCAAATATAGGTATATTCTCGAGAATAAAATACTCAACAAAACAAGAAAAGATTCAAACCTAAACCAATCTACATAGAATAGAATCGTGATTTAAGTTTAAGTCAACTTAAGTCTCTTTGGTTCGGTTCGGTTTCGTTTTTTTCCTTGGCAGCGAGAGCGGAAAGGAAACACAATGACGATATAGCCCGATGATAAGCATAAGTGCTCTCAGTGCGCTCGCGTATCGTACGCAAATGTAAAGCACAAGCTCAAGAACAAAAAAAAACGGAAGAAAAACGATTTCAAGCCGGAGAGCTCAACGCTATATATACACCTATAAAGCCACGGATGGATGTATGGATAATATGGAGTTGTAGTGTTGCGAGTTCTTTGCGCGTCGGGTTGCTGTACTCGTCGCGCATTCAATTCGGAGTTAACGCCCGTTGAGTTGAAATCACTCTTCGCGGCCGCGAATTCAAGGTTTTACTTTCAAAACCGTTCATGCTCGGCACAATGTTGGGTTTTGTGTGTTGGTGTGTAGTAAGCGTGATGACGCGCTGCGATTGCTGTCTAAACGGGTCTCCCGGGCAGGACCCACCCAATTGTTGGTCATTTCTTCATTTACCAGCCATGAAAATTACTCATTTACATTTATTTTACATGGATGTATTAAAATTATGTAATTTTTGGACATTTATCATAAGAATTGTGTTTAAAATTGTTATTTTTGCTCCGCCCACGTGTACAGCGACATCTGGTGGTGAAAAGTTTGGGTATTAACTTAAAATTTAATATTTTTATTGTTTTTATGTAAAAATAGTGCCGATTGGTCATAAATCTATTATGTCATCGATGCCTAAAGTGAAAAGTTGTTCAACTCACTTTTTCGTCCCGCTAAGCGACAAAACAAAAATTACCTGCCTTCTACTTCTATATTTATGAGAGCACTTTTGGCTCAATCAGCTATTAGTATGCATATCCACATTAAACGGTCTCATTGCCTCGATATGCAACATTCTAAATTTTAATACGCGTTTTAATACGCGCGCTAGCAGCTGATTGACAGGTTTCAATCATATTTCGTATTCATTCGAAATTTATGTAAATTTCGTCGATTGTGTGCTAGGCATGCCCGACCACGACTCGCCGCTATTATTATTCATGCACAGCTTAGCTCAAATCCAAGATGGCCGCCCGCTAAGCGCCCGCAGATTGCGACATCTTTTGTACGTTTTATTTCATTACTCTGAATGAAACTCTGCTGAACTTAATTAAGCTGCTTTGAGGCGCAATCGGCGTAATGGAAGCCATTAGAAAACCGCTCAAGTTAAGCTCAACCTAACCTTACTTAAGCTGCGAGTAAGTTTCACAAAATTGTTCGCATTGAACACATCAATCAAATTCAGGTTTTTATTGCGACTGGATGTGATTAATGGTAATCGTATGCGATGTGTTGCAAAATAGAAATGACACCTGTTTAATAGTCGCGTTCCTAATTCAGCGATTTATTAAGTAATCATTAAAGTATGTTTACAACCAATTGTTTAAGCAAGCGGCAATAAAATAAACATTTGCGAAATTGATAATTAATGGCAATTTAGGCATAAGACATTTTCATTTTTCTCACAGTTAATAAATAAGTACTAAATTATTAAAGGTTTGACTGTTATTAATTAATAGTTGTCTTTAGTCTTTGTAGCTTACGTAATACACTTGTTGGAAAATGCTTTTTATGGAAAAGCCATCGTACTTACTGCGTATATGCAGATCGCGTCGTAAACAACATCCAACATGGCGTGCAATCTGATGTAAGTGCAAATCCTGCGCGTGCGACGCACGTGCCACGGAAAATGCACAACAAATAGTAGTAGCTGCACATACATATCATAATTAATGCTTAATTGCGTTTAATACACTTGGGACATAGTCGCAATGTTGCGGAATGCAGAATGCAGGCCTCGAATGTTGTATGTTGAATGCTGATCGGCAATCGAACGCGATGTGTGTTTGGATCGCTCAAGGTAAAATTAAAATTCTATCTCAGCTGCTTAGACTGCAAATTAACCGCAATATCATGTATTTTTATTGTGTTGCTCACTACTTTGATTCTAACCAGAAAAAAATCATAAATTCGCTTAAAAACATGAAATTTTTTAAAATAATTTTTACATTTTGTAACATTTCTTCACTTTCAGAAGCTAAAACTAAAGAAATAGTTGTTTGTAATTATACTCGGTAAATTCTACCATAATCCATATAATTTTCTTGAGTGTTGCATTATAAAGTAGCGATGAATAGTGGATGAATGCCAGCGCTCGCCGCATTGAAATAGTTTTGACCTTATATGACCATTGATGATATGCGATTTGTCGACTTCTCATTCACTCGCGAATGTTTACGCAACGCCAAACAAAACCCAGGCGCATGAGTGGATTTAATTCGCAAAGTGCGCACACAATAAAGAATAGTGGAAATAAAATGTAATGAAGCGTAGATAAAAGGGTACATAAGCGAAATAAAACGAAAAGTAAATAAATACTAAGGCCTTGTTCCAAATTCAGGAACTACATTTACCTGTAATTGGATACTAGCATTATTATTATAACAATATAAGTACATTAGTTTTATGATTAGTTTTGTATCATCTCGATTCGAATAAAATATGTTGTTTTGTTGTTTGTTTTCAGATTTTGACATTGCGGCCATATTTAAGCGGTCGCGCCATCTACCAGAGCATTTGTGGCGACATCAAGTGGAGTAAAACGTAAGTAAAATTATGATTAAATTTAAAAATTCACTTGCGAGTGAAGTGACCCGAAGAAATAGTCTGCATTCTGATCGCGGGCAAGTTCCACGCGAGTTCTGCAGGCCAGGCGTGTGCATAGCTTAATTGCGAGTTTTGCGATGTCGAAATGCCTCGCAGTTATTGCTAGGCGAGTATTTGCGGCGCGGCGCAGCGGCGTCGGAAACGCGAGAGTGAAACCAAGCGCGAAAAAAACACGAATAACTTCCTGGATTAGTGTTTAATGTTAATGGCCCAGCGTTTTTATGCTTCCGCGAGCAGGCAAAACCTCGAAAGAAAGCGAAAGAAAGGAAAATTTTAAAGAAATCACAAAAAGTTTTAAATTATTTTATAATTATTATTACTTTCCGGTTGTAAATGATACTATTAAACTGGGTTTAGTGAATTTATTTATTTTAAATTTAAAATCGTAATGATAAATGATCTCGCCCAGATATTGTGCTTATGGCACTTTAATCTTTCGATTAAACCATATGTGGCTTAATTGCACACATTTTCAACGATTTTCAAATGCCACGCGCTGCGAGAAAAGTGCCGGAAACGCGACGTGCGTCTGTGGAATTATTAATCACTGGTTATTTTGACATTTAATAATGAAATCAAATCATTGGCAGGCAACAACGTGATCACAAACATTAAACGCTGTTAGCCACTCGGATAATTTCACATTTCTGCATCGATGGTTATTTCTGGTTACCTGATTGCGCCACAACAAAGACAGCGCCATATTAAGACAAGTGCTCCATTTATTTCCTACGGCTCGTGCTCGTGCACTTGTTGTAGGTACATGCATTTGTTTTTATCGCTTGCACACATCTTGCGTGCGTTTTCTACGTTTGCGAATGTATTTGGAAACGTTTCTATGTTGCAGCCATGCAGTTGTGGCCGATTGCGTAATCTTAATTACATATCATTTGCATTGTGGTCATTAACTGGCCGCGTTTTGGTCACGAAAGAAAACACAAATCACTGACCTTACCGTGAAGCGAACAAAAAAAATCACGTTACAATTTACAATCATCGGTTGCAGCAGCTTAAACAAATATAATTTACTCCGAGAATATCTGAGATTAATTTTTAATTTGTGTAATTATTTTTGGATGTATAATCTTTTTAATTAATCTACGCGCAACTGTGGCCAGTCAAGTGAAAGCACCGAATCGAAATCGAATGATTTATGTTGCAAACAATGCGCTGTAGCGGTGTAGACCTGCAGAGGAAACAGAAAATGTCATAAAATTGTTTGTGTTGCGTGTGTTTTCATTTTTCTTCGATTTGTTACGGGCTTGGCTAAGGCGCACTCCTGGCTTTAATGACACAATGACAAAACAATTACCGAGCACAGCGGCGGCGAGCAACTCGTATGACCGGATGGTTTATTTTCCGCTTCGTTTTTTAGTTTTCTTTGTCGTGAATTTTATGTGGAGTTTTCTTTTATATTGCGGTTAAATCTTCAATTAGTTTTTATATCATCACGGACGTAAAAACATCGTGTCTTGTTTTATGTTCGATTAAAAGTGGAAAAGCAAAAATTTTGTTGGAAAAATAAACTTTCCAGTGTATGAACGGATGTAAGTACATTGCAATTCCTCACACGGGTGTAGAATGACAAGACGCCCCATGTGATCTCGGTGAAAATCATTAACCCATTGCGAAAGCAACGTAATTAGTCGTAGGTAATTGTCGGAAACTAAACCAGAGATTAAAATTAACAAATAATAGTAAATCTTTGTGGAAAGATGCCAATTCATGTTTAAAAACTTTTTAAATTTATTTTTAACTGCAACTTTTAAAAATACCGCTAGTACACTAATGTAACTGCTAATGTAACATCATCATAACGTAATTGCTTTCCAGCTTCCCGAAAACTAATTATCCAAATAAATTAATAAACAAAGGCGAAATTCATTTGCAACTGTTGTACGGACGTAGCTTTTCATTACCATGTACCAATTCCATTCGTTCATTGTCCGCGGACGTTTATTAATCGTCGGCTCGTCCGTAACAAGAAGTAACAACTAACAAATTACGCGTAGCACTCGTTTTGGTAGTGGCTCGCTACTCATCATACCCGTAACTGTTTTCAACCAGCTTTCTTCTTTCTCGGACGCGCGCGCACGCGGAAAGAGAAATTCATTAGCAGCATCTACCAATCGCCATTATTACCGAGTTATTAGTACAAGCGGCAATTAGTAATAATACATTGTAATGCAGCGCTGTATTTATCATCCCGGAGCGGTCGTACTGACAGTCAGTTTCTTTTTTTCGCTGTGAGTGTGTTTGGAAATTAATAGATTCGTTCAGCAGGAAACCGTCAACGAGGTCTAATGATACCTGTGCAGCACAGCGATTGAAACAAAATTGCTTTTAATCAGCAAACTCCGATTTTACAGCTTCGTCAATGTTAATATCGTCGATTTGTACGATAGAAATCGACCAGCACAACAACTTGTTAGCATTTTAGCAGTTAGCTTCCTGCTGGCTTCGGTTTACAGGTTCGCATTCAAATTGTGCACCGATATGGCGTCTAACTGAATGCACACCCACGAGGAACAAGAAGTGTGAGATACGCTTTACACTTGTTACTATTTTGACACAAAAAACTTAAGTATACTTGACTTAACCTTAGGTAGTATAATAATTTGTAATTCTGTGGATGAAAATATGAAATTTGCGAGTATTTCAAGGTTAAGATTTATGTTATGTGCGAATTTTTGCGTTCAAATGCAACTGCAAGAACACAACCTACGTATCCTACGTACGTAAAATCGCTGGCATGTTCTTGCAGCGTTTATCCACCGCATTGCGGTCCATGGCGTTTCCGGTATACGGTTTCAAGCGATAACGGCGGAGATGCATTCGTCGGCGATGCGATCTGCATCCACAGCGGCCCGCGTGGATTTTTTACAGGTCATGGTCTATTCCGACCATGCAGCTACAACCAATGGAGCTGAAACTAAAAATATAGATGGATACTAAATAAGATACAACATTTCTGTAATAAATAAGTTATAAAAATGTCGTTAAATTTTATTGTTGAATATTTTTATTGCTTTATAAGCTTTTATTATGATATTGTTTTTTTTTTGTCATAACTTTTGATTTAGAAGTTGTAGAATATTATGTATGGGATTAATGGAAAGCTATGGTAAGGGAGTTAAAATTTATATAGAATTATAAATAATCGCATATACGGTCTTTGAATTATGAAGATTTGAAGAAGAAAGAAACTAATTTATGACTAAAGTTATTTTGCATTAGTAAAAGCGCAATTAAAGCTGCAATTTAAATTAAATTACGAAGAATATTAACTATGATATTCCTTAAAGAAGAAAATCAAGAAATTTGATGACATTTTTTTATATTTCTTCTGCAAAGTTGAAGGAAAAGTAAAATTGGTTTACTGCCTGATTCAATTTGAATCTAAGTAAATTGCTTTTCTTGTCACTGGTAAATTTAAAGGAAATGACACATACTAATAAGACTAATTTGTTGCGCAAAAAAAGATGCAGTTAATCCAATATTTCCTGCATTAATGCCATTACAGTCTCCTTCCAGCGTAGAAAATTGCAGAATTACGCTTTAAATTCACCTGCAGCTCATACATTCAAGTTCAACTGCATTTAATGTCCTTTTTTAGCCTTGAAATTTATTACATAGTTTGTAATTGTTTTTCGTCATTTCCCAAGCGGGTTTTTAGTGGAGTTGTGAAATTTAATCAAACGGTACATTCGTGCATCAAGCCGCGCGTGCGTACCTCGTAAGTCAACGGTTAAGTCTCTAAATGCGACGCATCACGTAATGATGAACGCGGGATGATGAAGATTTATAGACGATTTAAATGACCGAAAGATCAAAAGCGACCACAGACGCGAATGACCGACGCGACCGTGAAAGAAAATGGATCTAACAAGAATTTATATCACGCCTTTACTATGTTGGCGTCCAGGTTCTTCTTGCCTGGGCATTTAATGTTTCTTCGTTCGTTACGCCTGTCTTTTGATGCTTTCTAATCCCGATCCGATGCAACGCGGATATGGACCTGCGACGCAAACGCATCTCGACTGATATTAGTTTTTTTCTTCTTCTCGCACCAAAGAAGAATGATGAATGGAAAAGTTAATGCAATGCAACTTTATAGAACATATTAATTAGATTTGCCTGCAATAGAGTTTGTTGTTGTTGGTGTCGTGCGTGCAGAGGATATTTGCAATATCAAATTCGAATCGGGAATAGGCGGATCGGAATGGGCGGCCCACACGATGTTGCAACATTGCAGGACATGAAAGAGATACGGCTACGAGTGGTGTATTCTGTATCGGCAACAAATGTGTTCAACTTTATTGCCACTACGTCCTAAAAGGACAAAAGCTATTTGGAAGTTTCTATTTTGTGCAATTACACATCGATATTGCATCCTGTTATACATAATCGTATTATATGCGCAACGCATAGACGTTGAACAACTTTGAGGCGCTATAACAAACGTTTCAAAAGTCGTAGAATATTGATCGAGATATCATTAGGAAGCTAATTTAAAGTAGAAAATGTTCTATTTGTGTCAATAGTTTATATTCAGCCATTTCCTTTTTATAAAGGTTTAAATGAAAAATTTGCAAATTTTATGAAAAGAATGAAATGTTTTTGTTGCTTACTTTGATGCGTTATATCAAACGATTCAAAAGTCGCAGAATGTTGATCGAGATATCATTTGGAAGCGAATTTAAAGTAGAATCAATTCTATTTGTATCAGCAATATATATTCAGCCATTTTCTTTTTATAAAGGTTTGAACGAAAAATTTGCAAATTCAATGATATGAATGAAATGTTGTTATAGTTGTTCACTTTGAGGCGCTATAACAAATGTTTCAAAAGTCTTTGAATATTGATCAAGATATAATTAGGAAGCTAATTTAAAGAAGAATCAATTCTATTTGTATAAATAATCCATATGTAATCATTTTCTTTTTATGAAGGTTTGAATGAAAAATTTGCAAATTGAAAGAAAAAAATTGATTTTATTTTTGTTGTTAAATATTAAAGTAAATATTAATAATATTTCAAGGGAGAATCTCTGGTCTGATAGTGATTGAGTTGAGGATTCCTCCGCGCTTTTTTCTTTTTTTCTAAGGTTAGAAACACGACCTGGACAACCTTTCAAAGTTGAACATTTATAAAATTGCATGCAGATATTACATCCGAACGCGTTGGAATGCTGGTAGGTGTCCATGCCTCTACGGAAACAACGGTGTTTCCTGATAAACGTTTGAATCTTGACCTTCCAATTGTTTTATATCCCTAGTCGCATCAATCCGTTACTCTCGCGGAGCATTTAAGTCACTCCAGCGGCGCATAAACCAAAAATGGGAAAAGCGCTTTCCAGGCAATTTCGGCCCGCGTTCCACTTTTACACCGCGCGCAACCGACGACGATGGTTCGCATATGATAAAACCCAATACAATCACTAAACTTCGGTGAGTGCATACGCTGCAGCAGCACAATGTATCATTCCATTCTTCTATTCAATGCAACTGGCGTGCGCGCGCGCGCGCGTTCCCAAGAACTGTATAAGTAACTGTATAATGGGACAATAATAATGTAAATTTGCGAAACGCGTTGTTTATTGCCGCATGTGACACTTGGCGAAATCATCGCTAGAAAGCGACTGGTATTGAATAGACCCAGTCGTAGATCTTCGTCTTCGCGTCTTCGCTAAGGTTGAAATGTAATTCGAACCTTTTACGCTGACTAAATTAGATTTGTTGTATTTGGTTAGCCGCAGAAAAAGAATTATTGGGCAATCGAGGTCTTATTGGATGCGTCGCCGACGAGTTGTAAGAGTGGTTTACCTTTAAAGTTACTTTTTATGCGGTTTTTGCACGTTGAAAAGCTTAAGACCACTCATCGCTGCCTCAACATAAAAAAACAGTTACTCAGTCATCGTCAACTCACTCACAGGATCATCTAGAGTTCACAAATTGAAAACTACTAATATTTATCTTATTATCTGATTAAATATTAGTAAAAAATAAATTATTAATAAGTGAATATATTTTGAATTTGAAATGAAATGAGACTTTTCGAGTCTGGTCATTCTGCGTGCAGTAAAACTGGTTATGAAAAAGCTGTCCAGTCGCCGTGTACTAAATATAAAAGCCGCTTGTGCACACAGCGCAAGTTACGAGCACTTGCTCGCATGAAAACTTAAGTCTAGTGGCTGGCTGACCACTCGGAAAGAGAACATCATCATCGCGCGTCTGCACCTCTGCAAACTGGAAAGTGGCAACTATAAACTGAAACTGTTGCTTGTACAAACTTAAACCTGTCCGGTCCGTTGCTCCTTAAGTCCTAGAAGTCGCCCGGCAGACGCGCAGCATCCAACACACACACGCAGGGGCAGGATCGTAGCGTGTTTTAATAAGGAACACGCTAATAATGCATGTCTGTCGTTAAGAAAACTGCAGCAAAACAAATGCGACGAGTTCGGCGCAGATTATAGCTTAATAAATGAGCAGAGCAAAGAATATGAAGCAAATTACCGGCGCGGCATGGCGCGCTGCTTCTTTCATGCCGGCTTATTAACGCGGCGTGGTTATCCTATGAATGGTTTTTTATTGCTCTGTGCGATTCATAATGCTCCGTATCGGTGACAAATGAAAATATTTGGTAACACTCTGAGTCATTATTCTTTTAATCGTAATCTTATGATGCTTAATGTTGAAATTTATGTTCGCAGTTGGGTATAGCGATGTAAATCGTGTCATTAAGGTGTTGCGGTGTGGTTTTTGGAGTTTTGGTTGATATTAAAAATAAAAAGTGAAAATATTTGCATATGCCCACGTAGAATGTTTAATTTTTGGGTAGTATATCATCTTCACATCTTCCCACGTGATTAAAATTTAGAGAAAAGTCACAATTGTCAAAAATAATTGATATTTTTTGTAGTTTATGATGAATAAATTGAAAACTGGATGTGATAAATGGGTATTTTTTTAGAAACAGATTTTGTACAATATTCTACATAATCTTCAGTAAAAATGTTGCTAATTTTACGTATATTTTGGCTTCAATACAAGAAAAAACGCAAAAACATCTGAAATTTTAGTAAATTTTGAGGATTTTTACGTATTATTATTTTACCAATATGTTTATTAATACAAAATTATTATCAAAAGATAGAGAATTAAATAAGGAACATTTTCCTAAAAAGAAAAAATCTCTATCTGGTATAATTAATGAGTAATTAATTAATTAATTTTGAAAAAATGCAATTTTTTACTTTTTATTCAATTTTTCTGTTTTATTTTAATTTAAACCGCACAATAAATATGAAAGTAAAGATTTGCATACTTTTTAGTGATTCTTGGAGTGGCCACCCACTAATTATCTCGTTTTGGTCTCGTCGTCCATCTCGAGAGTGTGTCAACATCGCAATTTATTGTTGCATTAACACTCAAAAAACGGCGCGTTTGATCTCATATCCACCCATTCGTTCCATTAACAACTGGAATCAATTGGGATCCATTAAATCATTGCGTCATGGCAATCTGGACGCTTTTTACTCCCGTCCCAAAACAAGTGTAAAGCGTAAAACACTCAAACTACATTATGACTTACAAAAAAATATAGATAAACTTTGTTTAAGCTTCTTTTCGTCGAAATCTATATTTATGTCAAGCTTACCCGCTGACACATCATTATCCTGATTAGTCAGCAGGAATGTGTTGTGGATGATAATGTGGAACATAAAATTTAATAGTAATTTTTGAAATTTTTGCTTTCGATCATAAATCTGTTTTAATTTCGTTATAATTCGTCGATTAAATTACAGAAACTTCCGTTTTATACCCGTTTGAACGACTCGCGGCGCAATTAACGGGTTTTCAAACAAGTCTATGGCTGTGTCGCTTTGTTCCTGTTCAGTGTCAGTATTCTATGAGTTGAAAAATAGCCAAATAGATAGAAAGATGTAACAGTTATGTTCGATTGTCGATGTAAACGCCGATTAACATAGTCTTGATTTGCGTGTGCTCTCCACCGGAGGGAAAGTTGCATTAGTCACATTAAGGCGCTCACTCAATCAGTCGATCATTAATTCCAATGTGCGTTGTAGGTCTAAGTTCAACAATCTATTCATTAATAGACATTCGGACATGTTAATAGCTTTGACTTGGCGGGGAACACACAGCACAGATTTTAATTATCATTCAAAATGCATATATAGCATTGTCAAATGATTTTTTCATTTTAAATAAAAATCTGACGAAAAAATATTTCCATGCATTGTGGAGTAATCTAGGTTGGAAAACGTGAAAAGTTCAATAAATAAGAAATTATTGCAGCCATTTCAGACAACAATGCGCTTCTTAATGCATAATGCATCAGCGTAATAGTAAACTTAATGAAATAATGAATGGGAACTTCGAAGTGAATGTGTCGTTACGCTCGCTTATGCCGTTCCGGCCCAGGCAGCACCATCACAAGGTGCATTCAATAGAATTTAATATCATGCTATCGTTATGCAGCAAACATTGCAAACAATACTTCGCACAACTGCATAAACGCGTTTTTTTCGCTAATTAACTCACGGCGCACACCTTCGTGTGATGCAAATGCAATTAATCGCACTCGTAGTCATTTCCCAGCCTGTGTTTATTACTATTCACGCTGGGAAACAAACACCGGCTGAAAAATTTTCTCTAATTGCAATTGTTTTGTTTTCTGGTTACTTCCTAATCCTGAATCGTGCTAATTGTGTGTGTTGTATGTCTCTGGGCTTAATTTATGCCTCGCAACTAAATGTGGGAAGTACAGGTAGTGGTGTCGTGTGGAGATGTAAGCATGCTTGGTATGTCGTTGTCGCCATCTTGTTGACGAAACTTTGTTTTATGGCGCTAGGAGCCAGCGGTAATTTTCGTAATTTACTTGTGCTGTGTGCAGCGTAGTTTTTTTATTCTTCTTTCTTTTTTGGTTGTCTCATCGTAGCTGGTAATCTCTCGGCTTCGGACCTTCGCTTCGCTACTTCACTTTGGTCGTACCTACCTACAAATTGCTTTTAGATTGTCGTTGCGTATAATTACGAAAGCATTTCGTGTTTTGCTGATGGGCGATACAAAAATGTTTTGTATTTGAAGATAACCTTCAAAATGGATGCTCACATAACCTAAACGTTACATAACCTCAATCAATAACTAGTTGTCAACTCAAGTACATAATGCGCTGAAGCATGACCAATAAAATAATAACGCAGCGCTCGCTCATCTTGTTTCGTTGTGTTTTTGTTGCGCATAAATGCTTTTGTTGTTTTATAGCCACGCCGCGTATTAAATCATCAATTGCCAAAAAAAGACACGCTCATTATGGTCGTAAATAAACCAATAATATGTGGCCATTACTAATTGCTTCTTGTCGCTCCTTTTTACCATTCGCATGGTCATTTTTTCCAGGCTTTTAATGCTTTGTTGTGCGCGCGATTCAAATGAGATAATTGAAACTAATAAATATCGAAGGCCATTAAATCGCGCTCGTTTTGTCCTTTTCGTGCTCCGAATCTTTGTGGCGTTAAGACGCGAAGAGACTCTTTGTTTTCCGGCCTCGCTGGCGCACACATAGCTATATCCACAGCAACAACAACGGTGTGTAGTACTGAGAAATAAACTTTTAAAGAGTTTTAAAGCGTCTTTTGCTCGCGAAGAGAGGAGTGGAGTGGTCGAGCCGGTCGGTCATCGGGTGTTTTATTGCGGATGGACGTGTCTTCTTTTTTTCTACTCTGCACGTTCATTGTGATGCTTTTAGCAGACCAACAAAGTCCTACTCAAGGTGAAACACACAAAGGAAACCACGGAAATGTTTATGATTTTTATATCTAGAAATATATTTATTTTATAGCCAAATTTGGACGATTTAAACTAATTTGTACTCCAGGTGGTTTGAATTTTTGAAAATTTATATTTTTACATCTGCTACAGATTTCCGATCGCCCTTTAACAATAGAACCTATGCAACATGCACAAATCACCCTCTTGGCAACAGTTCTATAGATTTTCTCATGCCTGCCGGCCATTATTACCAAAGCTCGCCCATCGCCTACCACCTGCCACTGCGTTCACATAATTCTAAAGTCTAAAAGTCTAAAAAAATCAAAGGTCCAGGTTGAGGTCTGTAACACCAATTAAAACAAAACCATACTCGTAAATTCTGACCAGTCCACAACACCTAAAACAATCATTATCTCTGTAACATTTCGGATTCTGTCCGGCTGCTGTTGTCCGATGTTGACTAAGCACAATTACTCAGTAAATCGTGTCGTGGCATGTCATAAGCGTAACTGCTGCTAAGTGATTTGATCTAATTTGAATTCCTTTTTTCTGACGCACACTCGCATGCTTACCACGAACTAGTTCATAAAAGATTTCTCCAGTCTCGAAACAACGGCGTAATTGTGATTCGATACGTAGTTTCGATGGAAATCATTGTTTGTCATTGAGTCGAATGCAATTTAACGTTCACAACGCACGACAAACAACAACAACGTGTCATACAAGCAAGTGAAACTGTGTTCACTTACCTACTGAACTCACAAAGAAAGTAAAACAGCACACGATTTTAAATTTCGTGTAAAATACGCGTGGTTTTTGCTTTTTTCACACAGAAAAAATGTTTTCTGAGTGTTTGAAGAGATATTTTAACACGAAATGAAATGCGAGTACGATTGTAATGAAATGCCGCCGAACGTGAGCATCATTGTTGTAATGACAACGTTTATCTTCTCTTCGCTCTTCGCATACTTTCGGTTTTCGTCTTGTGTCTTGTATTAGATTCTAGCGGCGGCGAAGCTTTGTGTGTTCAGAAAAAGCGTGCGCTTGCGGGTGATTCTTCTATTCATGCATTCGGCGAAGTTCACGACACATACTCTTGTAGATGTATGGCATGATAGGTCAAAGAGAAAGTCGATTATTAAAAACATATTCGTACAATTCGATTTCGTACGCGTCCGTTGTCGATGACTAACTGTAAAAATAAAAACTTGTGCGTTCATTATCATAAAAATGGGCATAGGCGCCGCACTATCTTGTAATATTAGTTTGTTGTTATTTGAATGATAAAAACAACAATTGCTGGTATAATTAGCGGCGGTTTGTAAGGTTTACCATAAAAGTTACACAAAGGAAACATTTTTCTTTTTTGGTTACCACACACAAAGCATTTTGTTTAGTTATTAATTAATTCCTCGAAGATGTAAGCAGTTACAATGATTATTTTTTCACTAATCAATTCTTTACTAAATTCTTAATCAACTGTATATTTTTTGTCTTGTTTGTAAGTATATATACAGAGTAATCAGTAAAAGAAATCGATTTTTTGATTTTTTTGAAAATTTTTCTTTAGAAATGCATGTTTTTAATATGAGAGCTTTAAATAACACGTTGTTCGGATGATATTCTTGTAGAAACAAGATCGCTGAACCGTGCTGTAACCATCCAACGGTTAATTACACATGTGTACACGCATGTACATCATATAATGCATATGATTGTTATGCTATGAATACGTGCAACGCATACGTTCCGCGTACATGAATTCATTTTTCTTTTCTTTTTTCCTTCCTCCGCGGTCTTTCTTCTAAGCGAACAAAAACGCTTCAACGCCACGGTTCTACATTTCCTTTGCTTCCTTTGCGCCAAGATTTATCGCTCGACATTTACATTTAAAATGTTACATCATGGAAATGAGAATTGCAGTAAACCTTGCGGAATATTGTCGTCCGAAGTTTATTTGATCACTCGACGAATTCGTGATTTAAACATGCCATCGTTAGCGGCCATCTTAAACAGGAAGCGTGCGTTTAGATTGAATTAATCGGCATAATCGTGGCATCGTTGTTAACATTCCTGGAAATTGAAATTTTCTCATCTCAATTGCAGACAATGAACGTGAAACGGCAGTAACGAGAGGTTTTAACTGCCCAGCATCATGACCACCGCGTATTCAACATGGCGGCGATGGACTTCCGACGCTGCGCTAGTGTCTACACTGATTATGGTGGCGCTGGTAGCGCTTCCAGTGAGGGCGTGGCTCCCGGACACCTCTTCGAAAGTAATCAGCGATATTGGACAACTGCCCACGATTAAATTCGTCGGCAATGCTTCATATCCGGATCATTTTATTGTCCTGAATCAGGACGAACAAACAGTGCTACTTGGGGCTAGAAATACCGTTTATAATCTTAGCGTGTATGACTTTTTAGAACGCAAAGAGTCTAGAATAGAATGGCAATCATCTGAAGCACATATGCAATTGTGCATCCTCAAAGGAAAGAGTCCCGAGGAAGATTGCGAGAATTATATACGAATTATGCATCCTACCTCACCGGGGGTGTTTTTAATTTGTGGGACCAATTCATTCAAGCCACAATGTAGATATTACTCAAGAAATGTAAGTCAAAGTATTCAAAAATTTATCTGATGTTATTTTATTTTGTTTTTGTTTTTTTTTTTTCGTTAGAACGGAAAATACTCGATAGAAAGAGAATTTGAAGGCATCGGGGTGTGTCCCTATGACCCATACCACAACAGTACGGCCGTTTATAGCAACGGGCAATTATACTCGGCGACAGTGGCGGACTTTTCCGGCGGAGATCCGCTCATTTACAGAGAACCGCAGCGCACGGAACTTTCCGATCTCAAACAGTTGAATGCTCCCAACTTTGTTAGTTCAGTGCCGTATGGCGATTACATCTTCTTTTTCTACCGGGAGACCGCTGTGGAGTACATCAACTGCGGTAAAGTGATTTACTCACGCGTTGCGAGAGTCTGCAAAGAAGACAAAGGTGGACCGCACCAATTTCGTGACAGGTGGACATCATTCCTCAAAACCCGACTCAATTGTTCAGTACCTGGAGAATATCCGTTTTATTTCGATGAAATTCGTAAGTTTTTAAAATGGCGGTGATTTTTTGTACTGTTTTTATGTGACTTTGTGTGTGTATTAATTACAGAATCAACAAGTGATGTCGTTGAAGGTAAATACGGTAGTAATCTTACGAATCACGTCATTTACGGTACGTTAACAACGCCGAGCAATGCGATTGGTGGGTCGGCCATTTGCGTGTATAACATGCGCGATGTAATCGCCGCGTTCGAGGGCAACTTCAAGCAGCAGGAAGGGATCAATTCGAATTGGCTTCCTGTTTCTAAGGAGAAAGTACGTCGCATGATACATGTCTCTTTATTGAGGACAATTTATTAAACAATGCTTTTTGTGTAGATTCCCAACCCGCGGCCGGGACAATGCGTGCCTGACAGTCGAATTCTTCCCGAGAACAATGTGAATTTCGTCAAGACACATTCGTTGATGGAGAATTCCGTGCCCGCCATGTTTGGTAAACCGATTCTTATCCGTGTCAGTTTGCAGTATCGTTTCACCGCCATTGCTGTCGACGCTCAGGTGGCCACAGTGGATGATGGCTTGTTTGACGTCATCTATGTAGGCACTGATAACGGCAAAGTGTTAAAGTTGGTAAATGTAGCGTTGAATAATGAAACGGCCAGAGCAATTGTAATATCGGAGAATGTCATCCTCCCGAATGGATTGCCTATTACTCAACTTAAGATAGCTCCAGGTCACGGGAAGGTTATTGTGGTAGGAAGGGACGAGGTACGACTAGCGGAAATATTGCATTGTAACTCAATGAAGTCCTGTGGGGCCTGCGTGCAATTACAAGATCCTCATTGTGCGTGGAACACGAAAAAACTCAGTTGTGTTAGTTTAGACAAGACTAGGACACTCAAACGTGCTTTAATTCAGGATATCTACAAAGGAGATGAATCGAAATGTAGAACTGCTGGGGTTCCATCTACTGCACCAGGTAATTCACGTTTTTAGTATTTTGACATAAATATTAACAATGTTTGTATGGTTTCAGACAGCGAAGAGAAGAAAAATCCGAAAATCATCACGAATGACATAGATAAGGAGATAGAATCGACAATACAAGAGACAAAACAGATTGATCCTCTTTTAGCAGTGAATGACTTGAACGATTGCGAGAATGAAGTTGACGGACACATTAACTGTGCTGTAAAACAACGTCTGGTGATCTACACGGCGGAAACTCTTCAAATGTGGGTCCTGGGCGCCGCCATTTTGTGTCTACTCATGGGTTTCATATCCGGTTATGTATTTTCACGAAAATTTCATCCACAGCAAGATTTTACGGCGCCATTTATCGAACAGCACAATCAATTAGAAGGGTAAGTTTGTAAAAAATTTATTTTTTAGTTAAAAGTGATGTTAATGTGTGATTTAATTCGTTTCAGAAGAAATCCGACGAATTTTTTAGCGCCGCGTCCGAATAAGTCGGTTAATTTGAACGTTCACGTGAATATCCCGCCGCCTCCAAAGAAAGACAACCTGGAGACGAGCAAGGATCTGAATATTGCCAGCGATGGTACGCTGCAGAAGAAGATTAAGAAGACGTATATCTAAATCGTGTGTGTTCAAATCAAACTAAACCGAACTTTAAGCGGACTAAAAAACAAAAGTGCTATTATTTGACAATTGACAATATTATTCAGAAGAATCTTCAAAGAAGTTTATATCTATGTAAAATGTGTAAATAGTCTAAAGTTTAATCGTACGTGAGGAGAGAATCAGCAAGAAATTATTTTGTTATCATTTTAAATCATTTATGCGAAGCGAAGTGTTTTTTTGTAGCTCAATTTAAGACGCCTGGCATAGAGTTGTATTTATGCGCGCATCATCTATCTTTTTTGAATACTTCCATTGTGATACTATTCTACTTCTAATTCAAATTACGCGGTGTGCGCTCAAATTGAACGCACATCTCACATCGCTCTCTGTAAATAGTTAAATGCGTGAAGAAAGGAAAGTCAAAGACCATAAAATTGAAATACATATCTGCATTGGCTGTGATCGGAAAAGTATTTTTGTTTGTTAAATTAGAACGTGCAGTCAATACAGATTCAATTTCGCGATAGGATAGGATATTTTTACAGTACTGAATACTTTGTACAAATATATTGATAGTTAATTAGTAATAAACATTCCATTTCTATATTTTATAAAATTAAATGTACATCATAACGAGATGGCAATATGTGTATTATATATTTTAGTAATTGTCGAAGTAAAGAAATAAAGATATTTACAATAAAATGTAGTGTGTGACCCTGATAATGTAATATTTTTAAATAATCATTGATGTTTAAAGGTATTGCTTTCTTCAACTGGATGTATATTTGGTTGCCTATCCCAAATCATTAAAAGAACTTCTAAAAATAAATTTTTTAAATTAAACCTCGTGCATCGAATATTTTACATGTGTTATTGCACAAAACCTGTTGAAACTGTCACCAAATACACGCAGTTAACGCCTTCGGCTAGCAATGACCTATTTTTTTTATTAAACAAACGCGCAAAAGAAGTAAAAGTAAAATTTAAGACAAAAATCATTGATTTTTGGAAACCGGTTTACCAGATTAAACATTTACCAAATCGTGAAGTTTGACACAAATGCATATTATATTCTATATAATTTAGTTGATAAACTTGCATTATCTGTTGTGTGCAATTAAATAAATTATGTAAACTTGAGGGCGATACGCTCGGATCGTTCAAATCGTTTACATCGTTTAAATGCGCATGGAAAAATTCAGCCAAAATTGATAATGAATGAATATGTGATAATGACGGTTATAACATTTGCTTTCACTGCACTACTGGAAAACTTTAAAATCTTGCGTGCTTTGTAATCAATTGATTAGAAATGAAGTGGAATGTGTGTACTAATATGGTATGTGTAAGTACGTGGAGTCTTTTTTTATCAGTTAGTATCACGTGTAAGTTCAGAATCTGCGTTTTTACCACGTCGCGCATTTTGGTGGCGTGCGGCGCGACTGTTTTGTCGCACCTTGTTATGGCAATACTGAAATAACTAAAAATAAAAACGATACGCACTCAAAGGCTACAACAGTAGCGGTTACATCAGAAAAGTATTCGTATTCGTGTTGACATATGTGTGAGTGAAATATTTATGTACAGTCGCTTTACTAAAGTGTAGTTTAAGTTTATTGAAGTCACTTTGACTTTCAATGCGCAAAATCAAATATCTCATATAATAAAAATGATGTCGTTGTAATATTGTAATCATAATATGGCTCATAACTGTGTCCATATATAAATAATTATTTTCCAGATGAATTGCGGTTCGCCACGGTTTGAATTGTAAAGTGATAACAAACTCTCGTGCAATCGACTCTGCCATTGAACATTTGCTCGTGCGCAGATCTTTTTTGTGCGCGCATGCGCAGTGCAAGGTGCTCGGGACCTTCCAGCGCAGCTCCATCGTGTTGTTGCACGCGAGGCGCGCAGCGCAACGTGAGAGAAAAAACGCCGCATTTCGCGCTGTTTGCAATCAACGCAATGCGTGCACCGCATCGGGAATAAGTGCCCTTAGTCGCTCGCCCACATAGCGCCCTGTAACGCGCGCCCGCGCGCACCCTGTTCGCGTGCTTTGCTCTATCGTCGTCGACATCGCGCTCGCGAACACGTGCTGAATCATAGGCTAGGAACAGCCGCCAAGGAACCACTCGAAGATTCACGTCCCCCAACCCGGAAATCCACCTACGTCGACAACAACAAACTTTGTTTTTGTCTTCGATCTTCAACTGATCAACATCGTTGACAACGTTGGACGCAGCTGATACTTCGGAGATACTTGTCGCACCATGCGGTTTTGAGTCAACATGGTGGGTACCCATATTGTACGCTCCTCACTCGCCTAGCTATCCGTATCCGCAGTCACACGCTCGAATCGTCGCACCGCCTCATCATACTCATGTCGACCGGCCGGGTGCATTCTGCTGCTCCCAGCAACACCAATCATGCTTCTTCATCCTATGCTGATGCTCTGCTCAATTTCAAGCAGCAGGCGGCGGCGAGTGCAATGGACAGTAACAAGGAGAACGTGAGCGCTGCTAACATGGACAATACGCCTGTGCCTGTCCAGACCAGCAACGATAAACAAAACAAGCAGGAGGAGCCGTCAGTGCAGCCTGTCGAGGCGCAACAAGATGATGAATTCACGCCGGTTGTTAGCCACCACCGGAAGGAGCGCAAGGATAAGCGTAAACAACGTGAACGAGCTAGAAACGATAGGCACACGCGCCAAAACAAGGAGTCTTCTAAGGAGGCTAGGGAGAGAGATGTTAAGAAGGAAGTAGAGGTGAAAGAAAATGATCCTGCTGGTAAATCTGACAGGGATAGTGATGAAGGTGGGTCAGCCAAGAAAGTTTTCGTGGCTGCACCACTACCTGTGGTGAATCCCTGGCAGAAAAAGCAGAGGGGTGAAGAGAAAAGGGTGCTGCAGGCTAAACCTGAACCTACTCCTGTGAGTCAGGTGCAAGTGCAAGCACCACAACCTGTACCTGCTCCTAAGGCAGCTCCAGTACCTGTTGTGCAGACATTTAGAGATAAAACAAAATCAAACAAGGTAAAAATAACAATTTTTTCAATGAATATTTTGATAAATATGTCAATTTATTTCACAGGCACCAGTTTTAAATGATGTCAAAGACTGGCCTTCTCTTGGTGTGGCTCCAGCAGGAGATGTGAGTAATTTTCTGCCTTAAAATTTAATAAACCTATTGAAATATGCTTGTTTACAGCGTAAAAACAGCGCAACGACAACAACGCCAGCGATCCCACTGCAATCCAGTTCCAAATCGGAAATCCGCAACAATAAAGCAAAGTGGCTGCCGTTGGAGATTGAAGTCTCGAACAATAACAAAGGTAATCGACGCGGTGCTCGTAATAACATTGCGACCACCGCAACTGATGCGCAATCGACCGTGAGCGAAAACGATCGCGATTGGCGTCATGAAGCGCGCGAATCGAACCGTCCGGCGCGACCAGCCTCCGCTGCGCCGCGGGGACGTTCGCGTGGTATGCGTGGCACTCGCCGCGCGAATTACACGCGCAGCGCTGTTGACTACACGGACGCGCCGGAGTTCACCATGGATGGTGCGGGTTACAACGCGCTCGAAAGTGGCGCGTCACGAGCGCCTTACATGGGCACGTTTTACTATGACGCGCACAGTTACGTCAAGCTGGACAAGCCCACCATCAAGGAGTACATCCGCAAACAGGTGGAGTACTATTTCAGCGAGGATAATCTGATGCGCGACTTTTTCTTAAGGCGCAAGATGTGCAAGGAAGGATTCCTGCCGGTGACTCTGATTGCGTCCTTTCATCGCATTCAGTCGATTACCAGTGATTTGCCGCTGATTATTGGCGCCATCAGTGCTTCCGATAAGCTGGAGTTATCGGCTGGCTTCAAGGTGAGCGCGCTCGTTAACATGCCGAAATGTCACATATGTTACTATTGTTTTTGTGTGTGTGTTGTTTAGGTGCGCACGCGTAAAGATCCAGAGAAGTGGCCACTTGGGGGTGGTACCGATGGAGAGGATGAAACAAATCCAATGGCTTTTATTCACAAGATGATTCCACCACCGCCTGTGTTACGCAAGATGAAGGAACCAGCGGATCCGAACTTGAACCCGGATGTCGCCGAATTCATTCCGGAAATCATCGAGGAGCAACAACAGCAACAGACTGTTGGTATGTGAAGAAATTTCGATTCGAAAATAAACCGTTTTGTTTACAACTTGTTTTAATGTGTTAAGAATTGCACAACAATCGTAATGTTGATGACTGGCGTGAGGTGAAACGAAAAAGCAAAGAACCCAGCAAGAAAAAGGAAGCGCCAAAGAAGGAAGACCCGAAATACGAACGCGAAGAACTCGATTTTCACTTCGATGAAGAACTCGACCAAGAAGTGCCGCCCGGCCGTCAGAACCTCTTCACCACCGATTGGACCGAAGAGGATTCCGATGAATTGAGCGATCGTGATGTTAATAAACTGCTCATTGTTACTCAGACGCCCTCCCGTCCTCCTAAACACGAAGGTTACGATCGAACCGGTGATTGGACGACGAGAGTGAAAATGACTCAAGAACTCGAGCAGGCTATTAACGACGGACTTTTCTACTACGAGGAAGATCTTTGGGTGGACGTCGATGACAGATCATCGCAGGGCAGCTATCGTACTGTGAACGTCATCAGTCAGGAAGATTTCAAAAAGATCGCGCCACAAGCACCTAAGAAACAAAACCCACAAGTGCCACCGCCCCCGCCTCCGGTTGTTCAGCAAGTTTACGAAGACGCCAAGCCGCTGTCGCGTCGCCAGCGGAAGACTCAACGCAATGTTCCTAGATTCTACGCGGTCGTCAAAGATGACCAGCCGGATCCGTGCACGCCGAGGAAACGAAAGACTCGGCACTCGTTCAATCCGCCTGTGGAGCATCACGTCGGCTGGATTTTCGATGTTAAGGAGCATAGAATGCGCACCACATCCGGAAGCAGTTATGGTACTAGTCCAAACGAACATAATCTCGGTACGTCGTACGGCAGCGTGCCGCAATCACTGCCCGCGTTCCAGCATCCATCGCATGCGCTGCTCAAGGATAATAACTTCACGCAACAGGCCTATCACAAGTACCGCCATCGCTGTCTCAAGGAGCGCAAACGCTGGGGCAGTGGACTCTCATCGGAAATGAACACGTTGTTCCGTTTCTGGTCGTTCTTCCTGCGCGAGAATTTCAATCGTTCCATGTACAGCGAGTTTAAAACCATCGCGTTAGAGGACGCTGCATGCGGCTATCGCTATGGGCTTGAGTGCCTCTTCCGGTTTTATTCGTACGGGTTGGAGACCAAGTTCCGGCCGCAGTTGTACGAAGACTTTCAAGACGAAACCATGCGTGACTACGAAAGTGGTCAGCTGTACGGACTTGAAAAGTTCTGGGCTTTCATGAAATACTATAAACACGCTAGTAATCTGCAGGTTAATTCGAAACTAGCTGGTTATCTCAGCAAATATAAACGCATTGAAGACTTCCGGGTTGTTGAGGTTAGTAAAATGTTTAGAATGTGTTGAAGAGTATCTTAAATTATTATATTTTTAGCCCCAAATCGAAGAGATTCTGAAAAGTGGTCGCCCGCAATATCAGTCGAAGAAACGCAATCGCAGCGCTTCGGAGAGTTGTTCGGTTGATAATCGTCATCATACGCTTTCCGCGAGTAAAAATGACGAGAAAACCGCACGAAGAAATTCCGGCTCAGGAAATCGACCAAGGTAATTGTGTTTGTCTTTTTTTTCTTAGTTTTAAATGTTTTTTTCTTAGATTTGAATGTTTTTTTCTTAGTTTTGAATGTTTTTTTCTTCTTAGTTTTGAATGTTTTTGTTTTGTTTAGGGACTATCCGCAACCAGGTACTAGCGCGCCAGCAGGCACCGGAGCACGCTTCATGTCCAGAAATCGCGCACAATCGTTTGGCTCAGGTCGCACTAGCGGCAAACAGTTTGCGCCGAGTGGACGTGCGCGAACGGACTCCTGGCGAGTACCCGCTGACGACCAACCACCGAAAGAGCAGAAGGACGCATCACAGACAGTCGCGTAAGTTGCGGTCGAGTCTATTCACACAGTGCCCAGCCCAGCCACAACAATTGTGCAGTGCCATTGAATGTTTGAAGTCGCGCACGGCCGGAAAATCACATATTTTTCTAGACAATCTGTGAGTAAACACCATTGCGCGCGGCGGGGGAATTTTTACACACCCACACTCTTTAATCTAACTCTTAATCGTCGATTGCGTTAGTCTAGTAAACATTTATACTTAAGGTTTTGCTAGGACGTTCAGCGCTAACAAAAAAAAGTAAAAAAATAATTGAAAAAAGTAAGTAAATAAGGTGCAAATTTTCTACTACTTTTAAGCGACACGTTTTGTTCGAGTTTACTTTATTTTCGGGGATTTTTCACACGCACATCGTATGTATTCTATTCATTATTTTCTAATTATCGATAATTTTACTTGATTTACATGTCCCTAGAATTTAGTCGTTTAGACGTAAGGATTTAATTGATAAGTGCCAAAACGGAAAACAAAACAAACACAAAAAAAAACCATGCTTGACAAAAGAATTTTTGGAGAAAGTGACATTAAACAAGTAAAATAGTGCGTAATAAGAAAATATTTGACTCGCGGTTGCTTCTTTTCGTTTGTTCTGATTGATTTGTACCGTTTGCAATATCAACCAACTAACTGAAATGACTAATTAAACAAAACAATGTACATATACATATTCACAGATGGCGAATCGTGTGAATGTGTGTTTTGGGTTCGTGTGTACTCTTGCATTTACTTTAAACACAAATAATTGTTATTCTTACATATATTCTAGTTAATTGTTTTAGTTTTTCTTTTGTTTCTATGCAAGAAGTTTTATTTCTGCATAAGTTTGTAGCTTAGTGTATAGTATTCGATATTTGGGGCTATGTTTAAACTCGGATTATAAGCGGATGAAAAAGCTAGAAAAATTGTAAAAAAAAGTTTTGGTTTTACTACCATATACGATATCACATTTTTTGGGAAAGACTAAAAAAAAAGCGTTTTGCAGAATCACTGTTTATTTTACTATTTACTAATAGATTGTAACCATAATAAAACAGAAAATACACCCAATATGCACACGGTGGCGCGAGAATTTATATACATACGGAAATGATGTACATTATTCACTGTAAATATTTTTTTCTTTGTTATGTCAATGTGTTACATTTTTTTGTATTACATTTGTTTGGATATAGATTATTCGCGTCACCCTTGTAGTGTAACTGCGTATGGCGCATGCGCATAAAACAACCCCTGTGTTATCCTGTCATTACTCACCCTTAGGGTGCATTGACAGAAGATGTCTGAATGTAAAAAGTTGAAACGCGAGTTGGAAGCAAATCAGAACAATTTGGAGGAAGCTAATGCTATTCAAGAACAACTGGAAGGTGTCTCTAAGGAGATGACCAAGAAGATTTTGGGTATCATTGAGGAGTTTTCCACCCAAAAGAAGCCGCTTTATGATAAGCGACATGCTGTCCTGCTGTCTATACCACATTTTTGGGCAACTGCTGTAAATATTCAATTAGTTTCATAAAGTTTTTTTTGTAAATTGTAACTTTTACAGCTTTCAAATCATCCGAAACTAAAATTGTTGCTGAACAATTCCATAGAAGATTGTTTCCATTACTTGCAGTACGTACAAGTTGTCGAAGTCGATGTGAAAAGCGGTTTCCAGATTATTTTCGGATTTGATACTAATCCATATTTTTACAACAATAAACTAATCAAGAATTACGAATGCCAGAATGAAGAGTACACAATGAAGAAAACTGTCGTTGACTGGAAGGAAAACATGAATTTGTGTAATGAGAACAACGAGAAACAGGGACGAAAACGCGGTGCACCGCTGGAGAACTTCTTTGACTGGTTAGTGCGGTCGTCTAGCAACGATGTAATTTGTGATATTATCAAAGACGACCTGTGGGTGGATCCGTTGAGATATTTTTTCATGTCTGATGATGCAAACGAAGAATCGGAGAGCGATAGCGTTGAAGATGATGATTGTGATGATTTTCTTGATGTTAAAGAGGATTACAGTGATAATGAATCAAATTTATCTGAAAATTAAGTTGAATATATCTATGTACAGCAAATTATGTTCAAATTTGTATGTATGTATCTAGCAGGAATTTAATGCAGGCAACCACATATGCATCAAAGCATCAGTTGACCTGCTCGTCTGATAGCCGTTTAGTGTTCGCTCACTCGGTCACCAATGTGCACGTACAAACATTTCGCGACTTTGTCGAAATTCATCACGCTCAGGTTCTCATGAAAAAGATGCCAGTTAGCCGCCTGGACGTGCTGTACCGTCGCATTCTGCTCTCGAAGTTCTTCACCAAAGGTTGGGGCGACCCTGAGCACGTCCTGCGGTAGGTAGAATTTTGTTTTGTTTGATTTTTAATTTGACCCTTTAAGGTTACACGAAATTATCGCGTAAACAATCGTCATCATCCATGTACGTGTTCTTTCAGCCTGCTGCAATTTCGCAAAATCATCTCAAAGCGTGAGCTCTGCTACAATCTCGTGGACGCGAATCATCCCGTTGAAATTTTGAAGGTATGCTACCTCAAAAACAGATGTTACTGTGGAAATTTCCAATGAGGGTGTCATATTTTAGGAAGAGAAGTATTCTGATTGTCACGTCAAAGATATAAAATTTTTCAGTCCGCTGGCGATACATTTGCCAGAAGTCGTCCATCCGGAAATACAAGATGCACATTGTCAAATTGTCATACCCAACAAATGGAAGCCTGGACCATACAGACCTATTTGCATCCATCTGGCAGGCACAGGTGATCATGTATGTAGTTTATTTCTCAAATACTTTAGAATTCTGAACACTATGTATGTGTATATGTAGTATTATTGGAAGAGGAGACATTTAATGGTGAAACCATTGCTCAAGGAAGGAATTGCTTCAATTATTTTGGAAAATCCATTTTATGGCTCAAGAAAACCCAAGGACCAACTAAGGTCATGTCTGATGAATGTCTCAGATATTTTTGTCATGGGTGGGTGTTTAATCCTGGAGTGTATTGCTCTTTTACACTGGTGTGAGCGTAACGGGTTTGGTCCGATGGGAATTACAGGTTTATCAATGGGAGGACATGTAAGAATTTTTCTTAATTTCAAAAACAACTTAAAATATTTACATTTATTGCATTTTTAACATTAGATGGCTTCACTTGCTGCAACAAACTGGCCAAAACCTCTCGTATTAGTACCATGTTTATCATGGTCAACCGCATCAGCAGTTTTCACTGAAGGCGTAATGAGTGAAGCAATCGATTGGGACTTCCTCCAATCGCAGTACTTTTCCGACAAACAATATCATCAGATCATTGCGAAACTCTGTAAGATCGTGGATGATCCCACCGAGTTTGGTCTTGCGAAACTCCCTGGTTTTCCTATCCCTGACAAAGAAAAATGCGAAAATCGAGCGCTCACTCCAATGGAAATTATTGAGCTGCTTGAGTTGAGTGCAAGCGAAAAATCTAGTCAAGATCTCCTCGTACCCGAAGCCACCTCCAAGCCTATATACCGTTTCATAAAATCCCTCATGCGATTGTCAACACCGAGGACAAATGCGAAAGACGTCACGCAGACGAAGATACGCGACAAGGACGCTATCTGGTTCATGCGCGGGTTAATGGACGAGTGCACACATTTGAAAAACTTTGCAACGCCGGTTGACACATCGTTGATTATTGCATTGTGTGCTAAGTCAGACGCATACATCCCTCGGGATGGTTGCACACGCTTGGAGGATATATGGCCTGGGGCGACTATCAGATATCTGGACACTGGTCACGTGGGGGCATATATAAAGTACCTGAATTTATTTAGGTACGTATCGTCATGATTTAAATAAAACATTAAAATGTTTATATTACGGTTTTGTATGTTTAGACAATCGATCTTGGAGGCTTTCGCAAAGGCGCAGAATGTTTGCCAGCCGCCGGCACATCCGCATACGACACAATGACGACACGCACCACATTAGGTATCAATTATTCCTATGCGGGTGGCCTTAACTGGATGTGATAATATTCTTAGGTGACGAAAAGCGCGCGTGCATCAAGTAGTAGAAAACATAAAATTTTATATTATACCGTTTTTCTGTTTGGTTTTTTAATTCGTTGTTAACATTTATTACTTTACATTAAGTCAACAAATTAAGTTGTTCACGTGTGGTGTGTTCAAAATGGTCGTGTGTACAGATTGTCATATTAACAGTTTGAAAGCATAGAGTTAATGCTGTACAAAACAATCATCATGTGAGTGTGGAAACCTAGTAAATATTATTAGACTTAAAATAGCCGCACTTAGCACAATCAGTGATATGTATATTAACAAATGTGCCAAGAAAACAGTTCCGCAATCGTCGGTTGGTGTTACAAGTCTACTCTTCGCCTTGTGGTAAACAAGATAAGCCATATCGTTGCTAAAGCTAAAAAAAATGAGACTAGACGATGACGCTACGTCGTGTTGTCTTGCCATCAGGCGCGTATTGTTCCAGGTCCTCTGGCTGTGCGTTCAGCGCCGAGTAGTCGACGGGAAAGAGCGCGGATGCCATTGGGAGTGGCGGCGCGCCGAATATGAACTGGCCCGGGCCGTTCGGATAGCGGCCCAGCAAATAATTCGAGAAGCAGAGGCGATAAGCTTTGAACGTGAGCGCATGGTCGCCATTCTGCAATAGATATACATGTAGATATATTTTATTACCTAAATAAGTCGTTAAACTCAAGGCTGGTTTTATAAATAATTTCATTGCATAATTTAACGACTCAACAACATAATACTTACGGATGTCATCGCCTGGTAGGAGACGTCGAGGATTTCGCCTACTTTGGTTGTGTCAAGACAAAGCACCGAAGAATAAAACGCGCTCAATTCGTCGCGTGTGATTATACCGCTGCCGCTGCGGTTTATTACTTGAAAGAGCACCTTGACGAAGTATTGCAGCCAGACTGGGAAGTCCGATAAATTCTTGCTGCCGGAGATCATCTGGGCCCATTTGAACAACCAGCCTTCAATGGTCAGGTATGGTTGTTTATTTACTTGAAATCCTGTAGAAATATAAACGAAAATGCGTTATGATGTTAACGATCAAAGTATAAATGTGTTACCAAGTTTTTCATCATCAAAGCCGGTTAGGAACGACGCGATAAACCCACGTTCGATTTCGCGCAGGATGTTGTACTCGGGGGAGTATGTGTCCCAATCAGCAAAGTGTCTTAAACGCTTTTTAAAAATATTAAAAATGTAATATTAGTGTAGTTATTAGTCGATATTTACCTCGACTAAAGTCTCAATGTCCTGTTCGCTGATGAGTTCGTCCTGATCGTGATCGAGTAAAGTTCGAAAGAAGTGTGAAAATTTATTCGTCTGAATCGGCGTAAGTTGATAGTGGCCTTCGTTCACGCCGGTCTCCATGTCGATGCTGAAGCGGTCGACCCAAGTGGCTGGAAAGCGCAAGCGGCCGCAATTAATAAAGTCGCGCTCCGCATCCCCCACGATGGGTCAATTAGAGTGCGAGTGCGTAATTCACGCGATCCGTGCGCACACAAGTTATCGCATCAAATACTAATGATACAAATAAATAAACATCGCGCGGCAATAAAATATTGGCATTAAATTTTCGCGAGGTCAAGATCGAGCGAACAAACAAAACAAAAAAACACACGTCGTAAATGTAAATTACCTTTTCAACTAAAACTAAGAGTCAAATACATTCGCACACCAAACCAATGCAATCAGAAACTTAAACAACTAATACTAGTAGTGCACTGTGTGCAGTCGGATGACTGTCTGTGATGTTTTTTGTTTTGATATCCTTACTCCAGACGTGCACACTCCAGCCGCTTTCGCGCTGAAGACTTTCTGTCTTTTGTCCCACACTGCCGCCAGCGGTGGGCGAACTGGCGGATGGATCAAATTCGGGTAGTGTCCTCCATCTTTTGAGTAAGTCTCGGGTCCTATCCCGGGTGCGATCGCATGCATGTCTCCAATTGGCAATGATCTTGTTTGGCACCTTGTGGTGCCCGTCTCCTGTACTGCCAGTGCTGCCAATTGAATCCGCGTCGCGTTCGAAACCAATTTTTTTCTCGTCTTTTATTTTCACGTTGAGTTTATTGGTGCCTACTTTGAGGCTGTTCCTTGATGTGTCCACATCCTTGTGGCTGCTTTCTCTACTACTAACTCTAGACATCTCTTCTAGTTCACCATCCATAGTTACAATAGTTAAGCAATCAAATCAACAAGTCAAGTAATTACAAGTCTAACTACCACAAATTGAACAAATGTGCATGCATATTAGTTGGGAGCAGAGTATCAATGCAAAACTCCATTATTGTTGGTTTAGTCTACCTCCATCCTGATGTACTTTCAATTGCATTATTGATTGCTTCTGATGTTTTTCTATTTGTTATAGGCACTTTGATGTTATTGCACTTTGTCCTGAAATTATATTTCGGTTTAAAAGATTGAAATATTGTTGAGTTATTTTAAAGATTAGATAACTTACAGTTTGCTTTCAGTTGCAGGTTATTTCCTAGTCAGTAATGAGCTTGCGGTACCGTTCGGGGGTTGATATCAATTGGTAAAGCGGAATTAAAACTTGATTGTAAAGGAAGGCAGATTGGTCGCAGGTAAACGTGAACACTTTATATTTTTGCAGATCAGATTATTGCTTGTGTATGTATTGCCGAATTTGTCCTCACTCAAAGTGCGCAAAGCCCGAAGCTTTTTCTATGGCGGTTGGCGGCCCTGGCGCCAAATGGGTCAACGCTTCATGCGAACGTGCGTTTCGGTAACTAACTTCGTCCAATGCTTCGTACCTTTCTCTCCCACGCTTTGCGGGGGAGCTTTTACCGAGCTTTTCATGTAAAGGTGACTTCACACAAATCACATTATGTGTGCCAGGTTTAACTCATTCTCGGTGTACATTGGTTGCACACTCTAGACAATTTGCCTTATTGATTTAGGTGCTGTGTTAGATTAAAAGGCTTTGAATACGAATATGATTGAAACTACGGTGGTATTGTGCCCTACTTTTATTTTACTAGAAGTTTAACATAATGCATTTAGTTTTTAGCTTACGCAGATTAAAGCTCAAAACGTGCTGTTTTGCTAAAATAAGCATTTTCAAGCATTTTAGATCGTTGAAATCGTTCAAATAGAAGCAATATTAATAAAAAACGAATAATAAAAAATTCGTCGTTTTTATGCTGTTTTACGCGTTAAAACGCAGATTAAAGCTCAAAACGTGCTGTATATAGTTGCATACGATCGTAGCGTGCTCTCGAGCCGAGAGTATCGGCGCACGTCGGATGCACGCGTGACTTTAGTTGAGTGCAGTTGATTTTAGTGTGTTGTTGTTGCCGTTTGTCGGTTTGTCGCATTGCAATTGTGAATCGCGTGTGCTGGTGATATACGAATATTGTGTTTTTCCAATGGTTATTCTGGCGCGGACTGTTCCCGAAGCGTTCCTTAGAAGATGTGTGGTAGGTGTTGCAATTGAAATCTAATGTAATTATTATCATTTATCGCTAAACATGATCTTTCACACAAGAGTTTTTTTATCGGCATTGCAAGTGAACTAACTATTGCTCTTATTTTTGTTTTAGCACTTGCCTTTGGTGTGCGGTGACCAATACGCTGGTAAGTTTATAATTTAGATTATTTTCATCGCTTGAATATTCGAATAGAATTCGCATAATAGACTTGTTCTCTTTTGCTATGTATATACCGATGTTTGTGTATAAACAAGTTTGTTATCGCGTTCGATCGAATTTCGGGTACGAATTTGATATTTATTCCAAAGATGTATCGAACGATGACGAAAATGTTATGGTAATGTAATATTTTTAATACCTTTACTTATTATTTAGGTTCTTGCTTAGACAACGCGATATAGGGAAATGCAGAATTAAATTCTTCACCAGGCTGTATTATTAATTTGGTTCGGGAGAAATGCCATCAACGCGAATAAACTCGAATATACATGGAATCGCCGGTTTTTGCATACTCTTGTTAATTTGTTGCGTTTGTCGATTTTGCGGGAGAACGGGGCCTTATACAAACTTGATTGCGGTGTCAAGAGATGCAGAATATTATTCTAATGTGCGGTGTAGTTAGGAAAAATGTCTACAACGCGGGTTATTGCGAAAAAAACCTTGCATTCCTCTCTGCGCTCTTGCGTTAATTTGTAGCGTTTTTTTGCTATTGCTGGGAAACGGGGCCTTACATTACATAAACTTGATCGCGGGTTGAAGGAGATATTCCTGAAACGTGAGTAATTGCAACAAAATATTGCTTTGTCTAGTTTTTGCGTCCTTGCGTAATTTTATTTCGTTTTTTTCATTATTGCGGGCGGACAGGGCCTTACACAAACTTGAGCGCGATTTTTACAGATGCAGATTTAACAACTAACAAATATAGCCTAATAGAGAAATTATTATTAATAATAATTATTAATTTGTTGATTTTGTTTTAAATTGATACTGCTGATTGGGGGCGTTTAGCGTGGCGTTTAGAGATGCGGAATTAAATTCTCAATAGATTCAATAAGGCATATTCCTCATCATCTCATCTTAATAACATTTAAATAGCACTTAAATTTTTAATGTAAAAAACGGATAATCTTTCATCATAAGAATTTAAAATTACACAAATTGAATTTTAATTTATCATTATTTAATACTTAATTAAAATTATGGGCCTAGTGCGTGTATCAATTATAGATAGCCTTAGCATGTACTAAAAATCATTAAAATAGACTTGTTTTGTTTATTTAGATATTTATCAGCAAACGTGAGCATTCGACACGACACAAGATTGCCGTGTGTTGTCGTTGCCATCCTTTCACGCCTCGCTCTGCTTTTTTAGTTTAGATTAGTTTAGTTCGCATGTATCGGGACTATTGTAATTTGTGCGCAAGGCTGCGGGCAGTCGTCACGGGCCATCCTTGCGCCGACTTTGCGCGTTCGGGCAGCAGATAGTCTTATCATGAACTGTCGCGAGCGTGATTGCTTCGCTGAGGTACATCATGCACTATTTTAATACTTTGTCGTATCGAGAATTAATTTTCAGTAGATTAATAAGTTTCAATCCGTTCCTCTCTGCCGTTTTTAGATATTAAAATAAGAGAAAATGAAAATGTCTATTTTTTAGCACTTTTAAACACGGTTTCGGGACGTGGTGGGTTTGCAAAGAATTGCTGAGTACACCACACAGTGAATGAGTGGCAATATTTTATTTATCAAAATTTTTTAAATATTTAAGGATAGTTGCGACAATAATTCCTAAGAATATTATATAAATTAAATATTTATTTAAATAAACATTCAATTTCATTTATTTGTCTGTTTTCAGGCGTTCAATCACACTGATACTACCCGATCGTCTTATGCGCACTGCGGGCTGCGGGGTGAGACGTCGGAAGTCGCGCAGGAAAGAAATAACAACTCACACTATCTCTGAACATTCCAAGTAATCTTCGAATGCAATCATGTCATGCAATATGCGATCTTAAAGTAATATAGAATACGTGCGTTGTTTGCATGTTTTTGTCTTCGGGTTTATCAACATCACCTCAACGTCAAACTTTCCGCAACGTACGCTCAGCAGCATCATTCAGTGCGCGACATTGTCAGCAGTTACAGCTCCGCTAATAAAATTGCCAATAATTTATTAAATCAGTAAACATTCCTCGAGGCACTCACAAGTAAGTTTCTTGCATTATTTTCATTTGCGCCTTTTTATTAAATCTGCATTGATTTATGCGGCGTTAGACGCGTTTTTGCAATATGGCCGCAATTCAAACGTCGTTTTCACGTTCGCAACCACCAAGTTGCATCATCCCTAGAATGTAGTTTAATAGTGCAGTCGAAATGAGGAATGCGGTGACCGCAGTTTCAGTTGTTTGTCTGCTTTTCACATGTTTCAAACGTTCACTTTGCGGCAGTAGAGTGCCAATTTTACAGCACTGCTAACACAAAGAGAGGCCATGTTGTTGTTTTGATTTTAACATTCCAACACAATTCGGCACTGCTGATAACGCACTCTTATTTTTATTTTCAAGCGTTGCATTTATCATTTAATTATTCTTTAGTATTTGTTACATTTTAATTCTGTTTTATTTTCTGTTTCTTGTGTGCGACTTCTTGAAACCGTTCCTGTTTCCCATCGCAGGCATGTATATTAAAAAATAACTGTTTTTTCTATTATTTCTCCTTGTGCTTAAAATTTCCTGCTGTTTCTAGATGACATTCCCAGGTCCGCCACAAGATGTCCAGGAGTAGTCATGCTTTCCCAGGAATGGGAACAGGTTTGAACATTGCTACAAAGTTTTTACATTGTCTCTAATAATTTTGAATTTTTCTGTTACTAATTGTTCTTTCTGCTTGTTTTTCAGGTACATATTCGATTTATTTGGGCATTTTTGAAATTCGGGCGCGTTCGTTATCGGTATATGTACTTTTTTGTTTACTAATATTCCACTCCTACCTCATAATATCATTATTATTTTATAATTTTTCATAATTTAGATTCATTTATTATTTATTTATTTTATTCTTAAAAAAAATTAGTTCCGAATATCTACCAAATCATCCTTACCCAGTATTTTTATTCTTTGTTTCGATTCACAGGTATAAGTGATAAACGATATTCGCGAGAGACCTGGAGAGGTGTAACGAAATACTTATCGAGTGCGGGTTGCGACGCGTTTTAATTTAACAATTTAATTGAATCGCGATCAATTAGCTACCGAAGGAGGGTCGTGCCTTGTCCCCTTTCACCTGTTAGGGAAAGTACGCAGTGTTTACAAAAAATGTATCCGAATATGCGACAAATCGAGTGCGGGACGCGATTAAAAATTGGAAAGTATTGCGTAATTCCATGAAGGTTTGTACGGGACCTCAACGGACTTCAAGCATCCTACCAGCGGTTTGGACTCAAGATTGTATTAAAATATCAACGCCTTAAGTAGTGAGTACACCTGACACCAAACTGGCTGTCTTGTATCTTTATGCGCCATAAATGCACGTGCATACTATCGTCGGTATAGCTTCGTCTGTTACCCCAATAAATTATATTATTTTAAATTTCTATCTAACAGAGAATTTTCCAATCTTTCATAATCAGCCGTTCGTTGGTCGCTATCTCTTTTCCTTTAGAAGATATTCACTATCGACTATAGTCGAAAAAGCATTTTTTTCTTAAGAATAAAATTTCATCTCTCAGATTTCGGTTTTAACTATCCTATCTGATTAAGATTGGTCCGTAGATTAAGACGCTGCGATCAGATCTTATTTATTTCTTTTAGTTTACGAGATATTCGCGATTGAATAAAATGGGCAAAAATTGCAAAATGTCACTTTTTAGCACTTTTAGTCGCGTTTTTCGACCTTTTACTGTAGGAAATATAATTATTTTATATTTTTATCTGATAGAGAATTTTCCAATCTTTCATAATCAACAATTCGTTGGTAGCTATCTCTTTTAGTTTAAGAGATATGAATTTTGAAAATCGTCGAAAAAAGTATCAAGCACCCCCTTGGCAATTTTTTCTTAAGACTTAAAATTTCATCTCTCAGATTTCCCTTTTAACTATCCTATCTGATAGAGATTGGTCCGTAGATTAAGACGCTGCGATCAGATCTTATTTATCTCTTTTAGTTTACGAGATATTCGCGATTGAATAAAATGGGCAAAAATTGCAAAATGTCACTTTTTAGCACTTTTAGTCGCGTTTTTCGACCTTTTACTGTAGGAAATATAATTATTTTATATTTTTATCTGATAGAGAATTTTCCAATCTTTCATAATCAACAATTCGTTGGTAGCTATCTCTTTTAGTTTAAGAGATATGAATTTTTGAAAATCGTCGAAAAAAAGTATCAAGCACCCCCCCTTGGCAATTTTTTCTTAAGACTTAAAATTTCATCTCTCAGATTTCCCTTTTAACTATCCTATCTGATAGAGATTGGTCCGTAGATTAAGACGCTGCGATCAGATCTTATTTATCTCTTTTAGTTTACGAGATATTCGCGATTGAATAAAATGGGCAAAAATTGCAAAATGTCACTTTTTAGCACTTTTAGTCGCGTTTTTCGACCTTTTACTGTAGGAAATATAATTATTTTATATTTTTATCTGATAGAGAATTTTCCAATCTTTCATAATCAACAATTCGTTGGTAGCTATCTCTTTTAGTTTAAGAGATATGAATTTTTGAAAATCGTCGAAAAAAAGTATCAAGCACCCCCCCTTGGCAATTTTTTCTTAAGACTTAAAATTTCATCTCTCAGATTTCCCTTTTAACTATCCTATCTGATAGAGATTGGTCCGTAGATTAAGACGCTGCGATCAGATCTTATTTATCTCTTTTAGTTTACGAGATATTCGCGATTGAATAAAATGGGCAAAAATTGCAAAATGTCACTTTTTAGCACTTTTAGTCGCGTTTTTCGACCTTTTACTGTAGGAAATATAATTATTTTATATTTTTATCTGATAGAGAATTTTCCAATCTTTCATAATCAACAATTCGTTGGTAGCTATCTCTTTTAGTTTAAGAGATATGAATTTTTGAAAATCGTCGAAAAAAAGTATCAAGCACCCCCCCTTGGCAATTTTTTCTTAAGACTTAAAATTTCATCTCTCAGATTTCCCTTTTAACTATCCTATCTGATAGAGATTGGTCCGTAGATTAAGACGCTGCGATCAGATCTTATTTATCTCTTTTAGTTTACGAGATATTCGCGATTGAATAAAATGGGCAAAAATTGCAAAATGTCACTTTTTAGCACTTTTAGTCGCGTTTTTCGACCTTTTACTGTAGGAAATATAATTATTTTATATTTTTATCTGATAGAGAATTTTCCAATCTTTCATAATCAACAATTCGTTGGTAGCTATCTCTTTTAGTTTAAGAGATATGAATTTTGAAAATCGTCGAAAAAAAGTATCAAGCACCCCCTTGGCAATTTTTTCTTAAGACTTAAAATTTCATCTCTCAGATTTCCCTTTTAACTATCCTATCTGATAGAGATTGGTCCGTAGATTAAGACGCTGCGATCAGATCTTATTTATCTCTTTTAGTTTACGAGATATTCGCGATTGAATAAAATGGGCAAAAATTGCAAAATGTCACTTTTTAGCACTTTTAGTCGCGTTTTTCGACCTTTTACTGTAGGAAATATAATTATTTTATATTTTTATCTGATAGAGAATTTTCCAATCTTTCATAATCAACAATTCGTTGGTAGCTATCTCTTTTAGTTTAAGAGATATGAATTTTTGAAAATCGTCGAAAAAAAGTATCAAGCACCCCCCCTTGGCAATTTTTTCTTAAGACTTAAAATTTCATCTCTCAGATTTCCCTTTTAACTATCCTATCTGATAGAGATTGGTCCGTAGATTAAGACGCTGCGATCAGATCTTATTTATCTCTTTTAGTTTACGAGATATTCGCGATTGAATAAAATGGGCAAAAATTGAAAATGTCACTTTTAGCACTTTTAGTCGCGTTTTTCGACCTTTTACTGTAGGAAATATAATTATTTTATATTTTTATCTGATAGAGAATTTTCCAATCTTTCATAATCAACAATTCGTTGGTAGCTATCTCTTTTAGTTTAAGAGATATGAATTTTTGAAAATCGTCGAAAAAAAGTATCAAGCACCCCTTGGCAATTTTTTCTTAAGACTTAAAATTTCATCTCTCAGATTTCCCTTTTAACTATCCTATCTGATAGAGATTGGTCCGTAGATTAAGACGCTGCGATCAGATCTTATTTATCTCTTTTAGTTTACGAGATATTCGCGATTGAATAAAATGGGCAAAAATTGCAAAATGTCACTTTTTAGCACTTTTAGTCGCGTTTTTCGACCTTTTACTGTAGGAAATATAATTATTTTATATTTTTATCTGATAGAGAATTTTCCAATCTTTCATAATCAACAATTCGTTGGTAGCTATCTCTTTTAGTTTAAGAGATATGAATTTTGAAAATCGTCGAAAAAAGTATCAAGCACCCCCTTGGCAATTTTTTCTTAAGACTTAAAATTTCATCTCTCAGATTTCCCTTTTAACTATCCTATCTGATAGAGATTGGTCCGTAGATTAAGACGCTGCGATCAGATCTTATTTATCTCTTTTAGTTTACGAGATATTCGCGATTGAATAAAATGGGCAAAAATTGCAAAATGTCACTTTTTAGCACTTTTAGTCGCGTTTTTCGACCTTTTACTGTAGGAAATATAATTATTTTATATTTTTATCTGATAGAGAATTTTCCAATCTTTCATAATCAACAATTCGTTGGTAGCTATCTCTTTTAGTTTAAGAGATATGAATTTTGAAAATCGTCGAAAAAAGTATCAAGCACCCCTTGGCAATTTTTTCTTAAGACTTAAAATTTCATCTCTCAGATTTCCCTTTTAACTATCCTATCTGATAGAGATTGGTCCGTAGATTAAGACGCTGCGATCAGATCTTATTTATCTCTTTTAGTTTACGAGATATTCGCGATTGAATAAAATGGGCAAAAATTGCAAAATGTCACTTTTTAGCACTTTTAGTCGCGTTTTTCGACCTTTTACTGTAGGAAATATAATTATTTTATATTTTTATCTGATAGAGAATTTTCCAATCTTTCATAATCAACAATTCGTTGGTAGCTATCTCTTTTAGTTTAAGAGATATGAATTTTTGAAAATCGTCGAAAAAAAGTATCAAGCACCCCCCCTTGGCAATTTTTTCTTAAGACTTAAAATTTCATCTCTCAGATTTCCCTTTTAACTATCCTATCTGATAGAGATTGGTCCGTAGATTAAGACGCTGCGATCAGATCTTATTTATCTCTTTTAGTTTACGAGATATTCGCGATTGAATAAAATGGGCAAAAATTGCAAAATGTCACTTTTTAGCACTTTTAGTCGCGTTTTTCGACCTTTTACTGTAGGAAATATAATTATTTTATATTTTTATCTGATAGAGAATTTTCCAATCTTTCATAATCAACAATTCGTTGGTAGCTATCTCTTTTAGTTTAAGAGATATTAAATTTTGAAAATCGTCGAAAAAAGTATCAAGCACCCCCTTGGCAATTTTTTCTTAAGACTTAAAATTTCATCTCTCAGATTTCCCTTTTAACTATCCTATCTGATAGAGATTGGTCCGTAGATTAAGACGCTGCGATCAGATCTTATTTATCTCTTTTAGTTTACGAGATATTCGCGATTGAATAAAATGGGCAAAAATTGAAAAATGTCACTTTTTAGCACTTTTAGTCGCGTTTTTCGACCTTTTACTGTAGGAAATATAATTATTTTATATTTTTATCTGATAGAGAATTTTCCAATCTTTCATAATCAGCAATTTGTTGGTTGCTATCTCTTTTAGTTTAAGAGATATGAATTTTGAAAATCGTCGAAAAAAGTATCAAGCACCCCCTTGGCAATTTTTTCTTAAGAATTAAAATTTCATCTCTCAGATTTCCCTTTAACTAGCCTATCTGATAGAGATTGGTCCGTAGATTAAGACGCTGCTGTGAAAACATTCGTCACTCGGCGTTGAGTTTGGTGTCGGTTACTAAATTAATCGAATATATCCCCCATATTGATTCTCATCATTAAGATAGATCCATCAGGCTCGTGTTAGTATTATTTAACTAAACTTTGTGCTGTTTATTTGTTCATAATTCAATTAAATTTTTTGGTCCAATTTACATTTGCTGTTTATAAACAACGAACTACCTACCTGCAGGGCCGATGAGACTGGGATAAATTCCCCGGGGCCCGGCTGATCGCTCTTAAATCGCAATCACAATAAAATAGCAAAAAATTGACGATTGCCAGAGCCCGCGGCTTTTCCCCGGGGCCTGCGCTGGTTCTCGACTGCCATGTCTGTATCTCCCTGTATTGAAATTTATTGCAAGAAAATTTCGTAACGCGAGTTATATTGAAAGTTGTGTGTGTGCGCCGTAGTACTCGTTGCTCTCGGAATTGTAGTTTTTTTAGAGTAACACGCGAACGCGGTGCTACAGTTAGTTCGGAATAATCTTCCCAGATGCAGAATTAAATTCTGAATCTCCTTGTATCAAGATTTATTGCGAGAAAATTCCGTAACGCGAGTTATATTAAAAGTTGTGTGTGTGCGCCGTAGTACTCGTTGCGCTAAGAATTGTAGTTTTTATTAGTGTAACACGCGAACGCGGTGCCAGAGTTAGTTCGGATTAATATTCCCAGATGCGGAATTGAATTCTGTATCACCCTGTATCGAAAATTATTGCGAAGAAATTCCGTAACGCGAGTGTTATTGAAAGTTGTGTATGTGCGCCGTAGTAGTCGTTGCTCTAGGAATTGCAGTTTTTTCAGTATAACACGCGAACGCGGTGTCAGAGTTAGTACGGAATAATTTTCACAGATGCATAATTTAATTCTGCATTCCCCTGTATCAAAAATTATTGCGAAGAAATTCCGTAACGCGAGTTATATTGAAAGTTGTGTGTGTGCGCCGTAGTAATCGTTGCGCTAGGAATTGTAATTTTTTTAGTGTAACACTCGAACGCGGTGCCAGAGTTAGTTCTGAATAATTTTCCCAGATGCGGAATTGAATTCTGTATCACCCTGTATTAAAATTTAATGCAAAGAAATTCCGTAACGCGAGTTATATTGAATGTTGTGTGTGTGCGCCGTAGTAGTCATTGCGCTAGGAATTGTAGTTTTTTTAGTGTAACTCGCAAACGCGGTGTTAGAGTTAGTTCGGAATACTTTTCCCAGATGCGGAATTGAATTCTGTATCTCTCTGTATCGAAAATTATTGCGAAGAAATTCCGTAACGCGAGTTATATTGAAAGTTGTGTGTGTGTTTTTTTAGTGTAACTCGCGAACGCGGCGTCAGAGTTAGTTCGGCATAATTATCCCAAATGCGGAATTGTGACTCGTGTTTAGCGCACCTTACGAAGGTAGCGGTAGAAGTGACTCGTGTTCAGGGCACCGTACGAAGTTAGCGGTAGAAGTGACTCGTGTTCAGGGCTCCCTACGAAGGTATACTTATTTTGCCTATTTTAATATTTTATTTTATAAGGAATACTTAAATTAGTCGCGGTGTTGTAAACATCAATTATTGAATTAACTAAGGTATACAGTAAAGTTATACGAAGACAATTAAAAAACAATAAATTATTTATTTGTATTGGTAAATTACAAATTCCTGTTTTTCTTCATCTTTATTGCATCTCATAACCAATATATTCTATTCTTATGCCGAGAAATATTGAAAGTAAAAGTAGATTTCGTGTATGTGTGTTATTTCAATATTGTGAATTTTTACTTTCGTCTTCTCAACTACGTGTTTACCACTACGTTTGTGTATAAACAACTTTTTTGTTCAACTGACGCTACGTACGCTATCGCTTATCGCTACGTACCTGTCTTGTACCTGGTTTCGCACACCGCACACGGCAGTAGTTTCACCGCGTGGTCCGCGAACGCGTGTCTCTAATCGCCACGCGTTTTCAGACTTCAATTATTCAATTAATCGTAGTGCATTCTTTTCGTTATCAGCAAATTATTCGTAACGAGCATGTGTGCCTGTTTTGTTTGATGAGTTGTGGCGGTTAGAGTGTTCTTAAGTGAGAAATAAGTGTCCGATAATCTCTGCGCGAGTTTTCAGTTGATAAGATATATGCCTGGATCTAAAATTTCTTTATCAATGCACTGGTAGGTGTTTAATCACTTTTTTTGCCGAAAGTTAAGACGGTTTAACTTAAATTGATTATTCCATTTGAGGGATAGGGGAGAGTAGCCATATTTGGACCATTTTTATATTTTTTGATTTATAGAGCCACATATAAACTGTCAATAAAAATTAAGTAGCGGAAAAGTAACTCACAAGGCTTACCAACAAAATGATATTTTTGGTTTAAGTAAAAATTATATTTATACCCCTCAAATTTCAATTTAAAAAAATTGTGTTTTTGGTCCAAATTAAGAAACCGGTTTCCTAAATTGGACCGCGCGGTTTCCTAAATTGGACCATGCTTTTTTAACGGCAATTGACACAATAGTAAATTTTAATTTTAGCACTAACACAAGCACATTTTGTCTAAACCAAAGTGCGGCATTTCATACAGTGGATCATTTCGAAGATTTGTGCTCGTCCACAAGCTTTTCTAGGAGGTCGAAAAAATGATATACGTTTTCCCTGTTAAAACCCCGGTGCCTGTCTTCGGTCCAACTTGGGCAACTTGAAGAATTTATATTTAATGATCAACGACAATCTTAATATAACATAACCTCTCAAAATTAATACTATAAATTATAGATAAATAAAGAAGCTTTCTGATGATAATATAATAATCAGTAAAACTAACGTTTTAACGGCTTGACAGCTCTTGCACTTACGTCGTTATAATAGATTTGATAATCAATGATACACGAAGTTGTTACCACGAAGAAAGCACGCGGCAAGTTTTAACCCAAATAGTTGCATTAATTGTTTATAAATACGAGTAAAACGAGGGGCCAGTCTATTTTTGCACAAACTTCAACAGTCCGCGGATATCGTGGTGGTCCAACTTAGGCGCTGGTCCAAATTAGGCTACCTTCCCCTATTAATTTTGCAGATTACAAACACATGGTAGCATTTTTATCAGAATTCTTAGTCGTGTTTCCGAAAATAACATGAATAATTTAATTATTACAAACACTGTGTTAAAAAATATCTGAGGATTATTAAAATGACAATATTCATGTGGTCGACCACGCTCACTTTGCCGTCGACCGTCGGCTCGGTTCCGCTGAACGTTTTTAATCGAATTTCCCTCCTTATCATCATTAAATTAAAAAGTTTCTTGTTGATCTAATAAAATCTTATACGATGAATAGTTTTTCGTTATTTTTATCGTATTTACCTACTGTATTACCACGCGTCGTTGCTTGCCGTCTGCTGATTTGGATGTTTTCCGCCTGATGTTCTATCAATTTATGATGATGCTTCACCCGTCGGTTACCTTATGCAGTTGATGCTATCAACTGATAAATATATACACAATATATTAAATGTAAGTTTTTTATTCTTGTTGCAACTTTTTTCCGTAACTTTTCCGATCATTTTCGGGTAAAATCTTTGAATTTATGTTAAAATATAGTTGTTTCGGTATAAATTTCTCTTGGCACAATGTGAATGTTGATCATATTTGTAGTTTTTAAAACTTTCCTTTTGTAACACCCTGCATATTTGTTTTCCTAACAGTACTTTAGTAAATCGTCTTTATTTGTGAGTTTTGAGTGTTCTTTGTTTTAAACTTGGAATTTTCCTTTTGGAACACCCTGTATATTTTCTTTTCTTTGTGTCCGTGAAAACTTTCCTTCAGTTGTGGTTTTAGAGATTTTTTTGCATTTTAAGTTTTTTGTAACACCCTGTTTATTAGTTTCCCGGAGCATCGGGTGAAAACAAGCAATAGTTGTAGTGTTTAGATGTTTTCCTCTTTGATGGTTGAATTTTCTATTTGTGACACCTTGTATAATCGTTTTCCTTCACATCCCTGAAAATTTTGCTTTGACTGTTATTAGAATTTAACTTCTTGCACTTTGAATTTTCTTTTTGTAACGCCCTGTATATTTGTTTCCCAGGGTAACCGTGGAAAACTTGCGATATTTGAATGTTTAGATGTTTTCCTGTCTGTACTTAATTTTTTGTAACCCCCCGGTATATTTGTTTCCATTTTCAATCACGAAGAAAATTGACTTTGCTAATTGCTTTATCCCGCTTGAACTTCACTTAGTGATACGCGATTGTTTGCGCGGCTAAGCAGGTCGTAATTCCAATGTCAATATGGCGGCATGAATTCTGTTGACTTGTATTATTTTACATTGTATTTATTAATAAAGAAATGTTAAGAAATATTATGTCTTATGCTTTCAATGTACCCGTTCTATCATTTCAGGTACAGGTCTCTAAGAGAGTTCCCTCTCTCAGGGGATGATCCCCACTATAAAAATTGTTAAGGTATCCTGTATGATTTGTGTACTCCATCTTTCATTTCAGCTACAGGTGAGAACTTGTAAGAATATTTTTAAGAGTCCCCTCTCTTGAGGCGACTTAAAAATTATAAATATTTTTACAAGTCCTTAAAAGGATGTCCTTATAAGGAGTTCCCTCTCTCTGGGGATGATCCCCCACCATAAAAATTGTTGATATGCCTGATAATTCCGGGGATGAAGCGCAGAGTCATCGTAGCTGTAGGATGGGCCGGGAGCAATGGACGCATCGAAGTAGTGGGCGATCGACCAGAGCGCCGGAGGCGCTCTGGGAGATCGACCGTAGACTGTCTTATAACGACACGTGCCAAAAAATTTAAAAATTCCGTCACCCCTATTCTCATTTCTTCCTGTACTCTCTCTCTTCTCTTCTTACTTCTCCGATTCTCTCCTGCTACTTCTCTTCTCGGTTATTCCTTTTTCTTACTTCTCTTATTGCCTTCACTTATATTTCAATTTCTCTTATATTTCATTTGAGTTTACATATACAACCCAAATTACACCTGTTATTTTTATATTTGAGAAAAATGCCTTCTGTACCTGAGATTCGATCCGTGCCTACTAGCATGCCAGCAGGTGCACGTCTCCACTCGACCACCGAGTGTTTTTATCATTGGTATTTGATTCTTCTATATATGTTTTTGTTTTTATCATGTTTTTAAAAACAACAACACAATTCAAGCAACAGCAACGCATTGTACCCGCTTCATGCACATAAGATTTAAATACTATATGATTTAAGACACCGATACTGAAAACAACAAAAGGGATCTAACAAAGAAATAAGAATTAGTTTATAACATTACAATGTGTTTTATTGACAACATTTAAAATACATATATCTTTCAAATAAAAAAACATTGACGAATCTCAAATCTTGTAGCAGTAAAGACTTACCGTAAAATGTGCGCATCTCCAATTCTTCTTTCATGGATATCGCAGATTCCATGACTCCCATACTCAAAAACTGAGCACCAACATTGTCTATCAGCAGGAATTAATAATAAACCCAAGTTTTGCCAATATTCGAGAAGATAAACGACTGCCGATGAACACGCACGCGGCGCACATAAAGACCAACACGGTTGCAGATAATTCCACAACCGAATAATATCTAGCGACGGTCGGCCGAACGAACATCCCTAGCGCACAGGTGAACCGATGATTAATTGGGGTTGCACCACATTAGCCTGTTACGAAAGGCCGATGAAGGCAATTACAGAATTAAAGTAAGAAACGCGAAAAGTCGCTACGAAGATCGACTGATGAACAAAACACGTGCTAACCGTAGCACAGCGCGCGATCGACTAAAGTGTAAAGAGAATTAATATCAGGCGTAAACAAAGCAGATACGAGTAGCCCCTACCAGTACTTTCTAAATAAGCAAGAAAACTGACGCGCTGCGCCGACACAAGCAACATATCAGACACAAAACAAAATTAAAAACATCAGAGTAGTATTTATTACTTTTGATTCATTCAATTTGATTTGAGTAACGCTCTGCTTGTTTTCCAAAAATCCTAAATAATTAAGTGAAATCCCTAAAACAATCAAAAATGAATCCGTCGAACATAAAAATGCAATTTTGGTGGTTAATTTGTAAGATAATCCCAAAAGTTATTTAGGAAACTGATAAAGAAATTTAATACTTACAATCTGATGCAAGAATGGTCCATCTACGATGTCAGAGTCAGGTGCAAAATCCCTAAAACAATCAAAAATTAGTCCTTCGAGCAAAAAAATTCAATTTTGCGAGTCAATTTGTGAGATAATCACAAAAGTTATTTAGGAAAATGATAAAGAAATTGAATACTTACAATTTGTTGCAAGAGTGGTCCATCTACGATGTCAGACTCAGGTGCAAAATCCCTAAAACAAGCAAAAATGTGTCCTTCGAACATAAAAATGCAATTTTGGGGGCCAATTTGTGAAATAATCACAAAAGTTATTTAGGAAAATAACTATAAAATAATCCCTAAATTATATTTTATAGCACAAATTATATTTTATATTTAATGGATACGAGTCACTTCTACCTCTACCCTGAACACAAGTCACTTCTACCGCTACCTTCGTAGGGTGCCCTGAACACGAGTCACTTCTACCGCTACCTTCGTTGGGTGCCCTGAACCGAAAACCGAACCTGAACCTGAACCGAAAAGTATGCGATACAATTACACATTAAGTACAAGACAAGCGCTGAATTTTAAACCAATTGAATTGAAATTAATCATCTGGCTAATTTTACGATAAAAGCAATAATACAGTTTTGCTAAAGTTAATTTGCTATGATAAAAACAAATATTGTAAAAATTATCTTGTACATATGCGATACAATTATTCATGAAGTACATGACCAACGCTGAATTTTAAACCAATTGAATTAAAACTAATCATCAGGCCAATTTTGCGATAAAAGCAATAATACGTTTTCGCCAAAGTTATGTTGCTTTGATATAAACAAAAAATATTGTTAAAAGCGCAGGTAGGCATTATTAAGTTCATCTTCAGTTTTCTGGAACCTCATACTTGAAAAATAAATAGATTTTGGAGCTGCTTCCACATCCTTGCGAGGATATGTCAACACGTTCTTCTTACCCTTTTTAGGTGTTCTTGAGAAACATCATGGCAAGTCCGGTGCAATACAAGTCCCAAATCTAAAAAAGAAAACACATAATTTGCAAATTTCCAGTATTTCTGTTTAAAAAAGGAAAGAATAAGTTTTTTCAAACTAAAAATTATTATTATTATTATTAGAAAGTAAAATGTTATACCATTATCACTTTGAAACAATTCCGGCAATTCTTATGTTTGTAATATCTGAATGTACCATTTTCTATCGGATCCCCCAAAGGTAACAGAAGTGGAAATGACGGACAACACTCACAGCCAAGATTACCTAATTTGAAAAAACACATGAATATTAAAACACGAATAAACAAACTGGGTTTAGTGCAATAAAGAACACGAGCGTGAAATAATTTGTACGCGAGAAACGCGTGGCGACTATTTACGCGCAGAATAGGTATACCTGCTAACTCAGCCAAAGACCTGGTTTAAGATAGCTGTGATAAGAGCTAAAATACAATGTACACCTCATGTTTTTAATGGCACAGAAATTCAACTAAATTCAACTCAAATTAAATATCAACTGAATATTAAATACGACTACAAGGACTACAATTTTCATGAAAAGCAGGACGAAGAAACACCACGCACGTTGCCAGCAGGAGCAATAGGCGGCCGCTTTACCGAAATCAAATCTTAAATACGGCACGTGTCGATATTATTAATTATCTAATTTCATACTTACATATGAATCACAGCACTGAACTGAAATGTTCATTTTATCACTATATTTTCGACGTATTCACTTATATTAATATTTAGTTGTTTAACAACACTGAGCACATGCGTCCCCTGCGACAGAGTCACTGCAACTAAATAAATGTAGAAATGTTCTTCAAGCTAGGCAAAACAAAGTGCTTCCTTCGCGCAGGCGCAGATCACAAAACACGGCAAGCGCTGATGTGTGCATGCCACTAGCACAGGCGGAGCTGGGCGCTAATCGGTTTTTTTAGTCGATTGCCTTCGTTTGCAACTAACTTAATTCTATAGCTAATAATTTCCAGTGTTTTTACGAACACTATTTACCACGCAGTAAGCATTATTCGTTGTTCCGACTTGGCATTGAAACGTCCTTCTAACTTGTAACTTAATTTTCTAGTCCACTTACAAACAGTAATCACTAAGGCCAGTAAAACATTTAACTGCCGGTTCGGCATTATTTATGCTAAGCTGCACACGTTCACTAAGCTATTTGAAGAAAATGATTCCAAAAGTTGTATTTGTCCTGGGCTCACCTGGTGCTGGCAAGGGCACACAATGTCAAAATATAGTCAAGGTAAAAAGAACACTACTTCATACACTAGATTTAGAAAAACTGTTATTGATTTGATGTAATTTTAGCACTTTGGTTACAAGCATCTATCAGCTGGTGACCTGCTCAGGGAAGAGATGTCTAAGCCCAACTCAGAGTTTGGTGAAATGATAGACAGCTATATAAAAAATGGCAAAATAGTACCAGTAGATATCACTTGCTCTTTGCTAGAGCGATGCATGACACAATCAGGCAATGAGTACTTTCTTATTGATGGTTTTCCAAGAAATCAGGACAACCTGGATGGTTGGAACAGAAGATGTAATGATAAAGTCAAATTACAATTCATTCTCTTCTTTGATTGTTCTCTAGAGGTATTATTTATTTAAAACACGTGTATGCACGAATATTAATTATTTTTTAAACAGATCTGTACAGACAGATGCCTGAGCCGCGGCGCTGCAGGTAGTGGCAGGTCCGATGACAACATGGAGAGTCTTAAAAAACGCTTCAATACGTATCAGAATGAATCAAAACCAATAATTGAGCACTATGAGCAGATGGACATGGTGAGGAGGGTTGACGGTAATCGATCACCGGATGAGGTCTTCGCCGATGTGAAGAAGATCTTCGAGAAGTCAATGGCTGAGCCACAAGCGTAAACCAAAGCTACATAGGGTACCTATCATCAAACAAAATGGTGTTAGCAACATTCCTGATGTTCTCATTCCAAAAATATCTGTTACCCATATAACTTGCTTTTAATCAATTCAGAATTTACAATATGTATCATGGATTAAATGAATTTAGCCTATATATATATATAAATATATATGATGTCAATGTAATCTAACATCAGGAACGTGTAAAAAGACAAATAAATCAGATATAATTAATTTATTGACTTTTAAATATGATTAAAATAATTTTTGTTTAAAATCGTCAAATTTTACTTACTAAAAATAGGGGGGTGCCTTGTGCTTTCGTCAAAATGATGACCAAAATCGGTTCGTAAATGAGTTGAGATTAAAGCAAAATTTTAAAACACACACTTAGTACCAAAATCAGAATAAAGCAAGGCTATATGTTTCTGCGAGTACATATAGTTGCTTTAACATCGTTTTTGTTTGTTGTTGTTGTCGAAAATAAAGTTATTGAGTATACATTCTAACTATAATTTAGCAATACACTACAGACTTAAGCTATACAATCTGGACGCCACAACAACAGTAACAAACAGCTCAAGTCTTTAAAATTATTTCACCACTATCATACAAAATACAGTTGTGTCCATTCATTACTGCATCTGTCTGCTTGTGTCCATAATGTGTTTGTTGTTTTTGTTTTTATCAGAGATAAGATCCCAATATGGGAGGGAACGCACCACTCGACGATTAATTCATTTACACGATTTCCTCCGCGCGCGCGCGCTCGTTTTTAATTTAAGATAAATAATAAAATGGCATTACTCCCATTATGAGTGATCGGCGCTGATCCTCACTCACGTCCGAGTTGCAAATCATAAAATATATTACAAAATTTGTACGTATATATATAATAAAAAAGAAACCTTTGTCGGAAGAAATGAGAAAGGAGGGAAGTATGCTAAGTAGTAACGCAAGCTACTCGAAGTTGGTGTTAAAAATCTGCAGGTCCTCAAAGGCGGCACCGCCGGTCTGGTCGAGCATCTGCAGCATGTCGTTGAGCTCATGCGGTTGGGCTTGTTGGGGTGGGCCGGCTGCGCTTGAACCCGGCCCACCAGAATCCGAGCCCTGACTGGCCTGTCCCTGCCACGCCCACTGGTAGGCAGCGGCGGTGGTTGGCGCTCGTGCGCCGCCTCCAAGTTGAGTGTATGTGGGACCAGGAGACCGCGGGCTTGGTTGATTGTACTGGTAACCCTCGGGCGCGGCTTGCGGCTGCCGAATGTTCCACGGCGCCGCAGCAGGCGTCGGACTCGTCGTCGTGCCCTTCGCTATCCTACCAAGCACGGCACTACTGCTGGTGGCGCTTGCCTGCGACGGCGACCCGTAGGCAATCGGAGACTGCGTTGGTTCGTAGTTGCTGTACACATTCTGCCCGCTGCTGGGTCTCGGCACTTGTTGAGGTGCTGTCGGACAAATTCACATTACATTCATAATTCACCGATGATGATTCATACAAATCAACTCACTTTGTATATGCGTCGCTGGGAGCATATGTTGCGGGTATAAGCCCGTATCGCGTCGCTGCAGACTGTAATCCAACCCGGGTTGCTGATACGGCACCTGCTCCTTTTGCTCCAAAGGTGCTTCACCAGTGGAGTGCAAGGCTTTGGCTGTGGAATTCGTGCATACTATGTACTCCACGTCACCCGTGTGCGGATTCAAGAAGGCAAACGCTGACGTGCGCAACCAAACCCATTCTCTATTCTTGGCTCGGAATCTGTACATTACCGATAGCACCTGACCATTCAATTTTAGAACTGAAGAAAATAAAATCACCATTAGTACATTGTTAAAAATTCTGATATTTAGTGTATGCATACCTTGTTCAAAGCTATCCTTCATGTGTGTTTGGTCTTCCGGGTGGAAAAACTCAAAACAACTCTTGCCCAGCAGTTCAGGCGGTGCATATCCTAGCAGTCCAATGACACGCTGGTCCACAAAACTAAACTTCCCGTCTGAGGAATGACGCGATATAAACTCCGCATTGCTGTTGGAGCCGGAAAGCTCATTGGAGTTAGGCATCGAAGTGATTTGCAGACGCCCGATAGCCACTAGACAACAATGCGATGAATGGTGATCATCGTCAGGCTGACTACCACTAAACATTTCAGCCGGTGGCCAATTCTTGATGTATCCGGTGCAATGCACCACCGCATAATGCTGACCGTCCCTCGTCGGACCCAAACTGTTACGTTGTTTCAGTCGATTCAAATGTCCAACCGCCATGTTATCCGCCGCAATGTTACCCACTTTCATCCGACAGATAAAACCTCGCCTTGAACCCATACACAAACGCATCGAGGCTAAAAATAAAGGACCATTAATTTCGTAAAATAAAACAAAACATGGCGAGAATTTACCTTGGTGTCCTTCCCTTTTGACAGTACCAGTCTTGAGATCCAATATCCTGCCGGTGTTCTGCGGCTCTTGCGTAGAGAGCTGCTCCCGCACCTTTTCTACATCTTCGGGATGAATGTTGTCGTACATGCAGGAACCGTACCAGTCGCTCTGCGTATAATTGAGGACGGGTGCCACCGAATCGGAGACGTAAATAACTCGCCCCGTATCGCAGCTGACAACAAATAGGAAGCCGTCGGCCGCCTCTAGGATGAGATGCTTTAGTTCTTGATCGGTTAGGAACGACGGCTTGAAGGCGCCATCCGTGCCGGTATTTCCAGTCCCTAATAAATTATTCGAAATGTTTACTGTTTCTCTAATTCGTGGTAATTGCGAATGTGCAAACCACTCCAAAACGTAACACAATACAATGCGCGACAATGTTGCATCGTCATAATTTCCTACACGTTGCCCGCGGGCCTTTGTTTTGACTTATTGGTAACACGGTGTAACTTTATCCAGACCACGGTCATTGTGCAACAAATCGGCACATAAATAAGCGCGCGAGTTGCGTTTAGGTTTGCGCTCTAAACGTCACTCATAATTCATCATTCATTCGAGCGCGCGCGACAACCATCTTGCATTTTTTCGCGCTCGGCTGATCGATAGTCTCATAGACCCCGAATCGAGCGCGACGAATGATGATTGCGCGTATTTGCATTCGGTAGCAGCAGCAGGCAAAAAAACTAATAACGTGTTTGCCCACTTCTGCAATTTGCGCACCGTTGTTTAACTGCTGCTCGAAGGCACTCGTCGCGCGCTCGTACAAGCCTTCAGGCACGTAGAGATAAGAATTGTTATCTCTAATACTTTGTATCGATATACACACGCGGCGGGCGCGACATTAAGTAACGCCGTATCGCGTTTCAATAATGTGCAATCGTAATAAACTTCCTCGCACATGATAATGTTCATATGCGCACATAAATATTTGAATCACTTTTAATGCGCAAGTTTAACACTAGTACTCGAACAATGCGACATAAATATTGATTTATTTTATTTTAGAAACAACACCTTCCTCAAAAAAAGACTACACTAGAAGATAACAGTCATTGAAATCAGTTTATAGAATTTTGCATCATCGTCTGCGCTTCGCGCAACAGTAAATGATTTTATGCGTTTATAATGAACAGTTTATACGAATGCGCTCGAATCGGCATCGCATACGTGTTAATTAACACGTACGTAATTTGCTGGCTTATATGTGCCCATATACGAGGCGTTATAATCGGTAATGATAGAGATTTACCAAGCAGCCGAAGGAAAAGCCCCAGCGTATGTGTATGTGCGAGTGTGTGCAGTACGGGCTGCACACGACTTGGCCCCAGAGCGCGGGTGATGTATTCGCTGGCTGTATTTAAATAATAACAGCATTAATCGTATGTTTCCTCGACTCGGTGTCCCTTGGCCCATAACTAACAAGATAATATCTTAGTTTCCAAGTAACTCTCTGCGCGCACGGTGCGCAGCCTAGACGAGACCCAGCCGAGGCCCAAAGACCACTCTCGGAGCAAGAATGGCATTATACATTATGCCAACGCCAAAGCCCAAGTCGAAACGGTGCGCAGAACTCGCGAGGAGGCGAGAGAGCAAAGTTTCGCTCGTCTTTTGCTACGCTGACTTGACTTGGCGCATGCATGCAACTTTCTGTATCAGCGCCGAACGACGACACGCAGAACCACCAAGAGCTTAAACTTAAAACACCGTTAATGTTGTGCCGGCTGCTCGCATTTGCCATCGCATTACAATGCTGCTTACTTTCATAGCTGCGCTTTTATCATAAAACACACGGGACGGGACGCGCCGCGAACGGAAAAGAATTTATATGCAATATGGATATATGCGCTGCGCCAGTATGTCGCGATCCGCACGAAACAATCGAGAAGAATGTTTGAGTTACGAGTGCGCGATGAATACCTACCTACCACCCGAACAAGTAGCGACCAGGCGAGAGACCACAAACAAAACACATCATCATCGTGCGGCAATATATTATTTTATTCAACTATTCGGAAAAATATGCGCTACCTTTTGCATTTAAACCTGGCCCGAGCCTGCGTTTATCAGCCACACATCAAAAATGTCACATTTCCCAGCATGTGAAGCGTTTCCTTGTTAGTTCCCAGCGCACATAATACGCTCCTCCTAAAAGACATGATATTATAGGCGCGAGTGGCCGTTTTTCGGCCGCAGCGCAAGCACAATAAAAATGTGGGGGCACCGGATGAGCAATTCGCGTCTTGCATACTGAAATACAATTGAGTCCTAACAAGTACAATGCCCTTCTTAACAATTACCAACCGCGCAGCACATACACAACATATTAGCTATCCTAGAAACTCATAAAAACTGAATTGTTTGAATGACGAAATTTGTATGCAAACCGCGACGGATGGTCCGAACACATTTATTAGGGTTCGACCGTGCGAGCGTATAATCCTGTAATCAAATCATTTCCTCGACGCCGATGTGTAAACGAGCGCTTATTAAATTTCATCGGCGCATTAAATTCCAATCGTTTAAACGTTCCGAGGCGAAATTTTTCCTTGTGAATTTTTCGATTTTTTTCGAAAACGTTTATCAGCCGCATGAATTACTTAATGACTACCTTCGGCTACCAAAAAAATAAAATAAAAAGAACAGAACATGAAACTGTAGAAATATGCGCGCAGGTTTCACCTGTCTCGATACGTCAAAAGCACAACAACAAAAAAACGCTACACGAGTTAAACTGTTGCGATGGCATTAATGTTTTACTTTTTCAAGATGGCGACGGCGCGCAGTGGTTCAATTGCGGTGCATTTCGCAATGACCAGCGCGCCACCGATTTCGAACGGATAAATAAATTACGACGTAGTTAATATTCAATAAAGACAATGGTGACCAACAATACGAATATGATTGCGACGGCGGTCGGCAATGACGCTGACGACCGCCGGATGGACGTACACGCCATTGTTTATCCATTTGTATGCGTCGCGATCGCCGCGATGCAATCGGTAAATATTCAAAATGGTGGACGACAAGTCGACAAAGCTACTATTCTAGACAAATTTATAAACACTCCCCAATATTTTAACTATCCGGTGTAAATATTGAAACATTTTCGATTGGTCGAAATGAGAAAAATCCCGCATTGCTTTTGTGTCGGTCGTCGATGTTTGATTGATGGGTCAGCGCCGAGAGCGCAATGCGTTTGACGTACGAGAATACGAAAACGTTCAAAAACTCTAAACGCCAAACCGAAAGCGTAAACCAAGTCTACTTAACGACCTGCTCAATCGGAACGAGAAAACAACGCGCTGCGTTGCTTCGTGTTGATCGATCTAGATTTATACGTAATTACTTTCCGAAGAGGCGAAGCCACTCTTCAAAAATCGACGAAAAAAGACAAAGTCAACATTTTTTCGTCTCGCGCATCACCTCGAGTCAAATTTAAATTTGATATTAATTTTTATGTACATATGTACCGCGTGAATGTTGTGAGTGTTTTAGTTTCGCCTTGTTTGCATGTGTAAACACATACAACACACGCTGGCGCGGGCCAGGGGAGAGCAACATTTCGATTTATTTATTAAATCTCTCGCGTCGGCGCATGTCTGGCCGGCCGCTTAAAAAACACTTAAACGAGAAATTGTAATGTGTCACGCGTCAAAGTCTCGCTCCGGGTGTCCGAAGCGCGCTTTGTGGCCGGAGCCTGAAATTAATATAACGCCTCGCGCGCCCTCACGCTGTTCCCCAAGCGCAAGCAACGCGTCGTCATTATTTATCAACAGCGCCAAGTTTTATAGAAGTTTCTTGGAAATGAAAAAAGAAAAATCCGCATCGCAGAATTCAAATGCTTACCTCGCAGGGCCTTCATGTGGGCGACGGCCATCCGCAGAATGGTCAGTTTGTCCGGCTTCCGCGCGAGCGCACTGCACGTCGGAACCATATCGGACAATTCGGTGATGTAGGCCGTCATCTTGTTCCGCCGCCGCCTTTCGATTTCGCAATGATTCTCCCTACAGTAAGAGGGAAAAACAGTCCAAGGTAATTATAGGCATTTAAACAATCCATGTACATCTACCCAAAACAAATTTATCTAAAATCATCATCGTCAATGAAACAAAAGGAAATGTTTATCGATTCGACTCCCAACTTAGCTGTAATGTTTCTAGTTTACGTCTGAGTTGGAAGACAATGTCGTAAAACGTCCACTGCGCGCTGGAATGATTGAAGTACAATCTTTGAATGTCGGTACTAAGGGGGCAGCAACCGGGCAACCGGGACAAAGGACATAAATGCACCTGTACTTCGAAACAAGAGCTTATTTCTTATTTCGTCTGCTGACCCCACAAACCGCAACCTAGCAATCTACAAACATCTAATCAGCATAAAATGAGATGGAAAGTCGGCGCATGTAAAACCAAAGATTACGACACCACAAAACCGATACCGACTATAATAAGAAGTCTGTCGAAGTGCCTCCACTCTCCGCTGGAGATTGTCTTAATCGTAACATGTTGATCACACCACGTGGCATCGATGCGGCGCTCGCCTTGAAAGCGACGGGCGGTTAATTAAGAACATAACAATTATCATCATCCAAACGCTTGCAAATGCGATTGAATGTTAGAATACGGAATACATATTGCCCGCTAGCATTGGAAAGGTGCAATAAGTTGATGATTCACTTATCCTTATTGTTTAACCGCTAAATTATTACCTATCGATTACCCGCCTATCTATCCGTGCGAAGAATGCCCGCCGGGTCGGCGTTTGATAAAAATCCACATCGCGAAGACGCAGAGACGCCAGTCGCACGCTGTTATTACGCGGAGGCATGAAGGAGGCGGAGCGGCGGTAATTTGAATGCGATTGGCTTGTACGACACACAGCGCAATTTCAAATTGAGTCGTACGGAATCAATTCGGACGATGCGGGATCCAAAGTATTTTTTTTTGTTTTACGCGGAGGTCCCCTGGTTGAAAGTGTTTTGGAGGCTGCGATTGAGACTCAATCATTGCGCATCACATGCGTACATGAGAATCTGTAGCAACATGATTGCGGTAAATAATCAATAATTGACGGCGGGCTAAATAATAATGATTATCTCGGTTACTGGACGTGGGACCGCTCTCCGGCCTGGGTCCGGCCGAAGCTAATGGTCGTAATAGAGATTACAGAGGCATATAATGGGCCGGGGCAATTGCGGGCGCGAGTGAGAGCGGCATCCGACCCGGTGCGGTGCCGGTGTGCGTTCCGTATGATCGCCGGGGCACAACTTCGCCGCTTATTATCCTCATTCTGCAGGGGTGATCAAAGTTCGCAGTACAGAAGTACAAATTAGAATTTGGGAATTCGAAAACCGAACGGAGACAATATGCAGACCGTCGTCACAAAATCCACTTTTAATCAAATACAAGTGCCTAGTAAGTATGACCAGGCATCACTTGAAAGAAGAGTTTACTTGGCATGTAGAAGAAGAAGAATAAGTACCGAGAAGTCTTTGGTCTTCTAGGAGAGAGCGAGCGCAGCGCCGCTCAAATCGAAGGTATGTAACCTTTTGCTAGCGCGCGCGGATTGCGACACTAGGAAATAAGAGAGGATCCATCCGCACGGTGCTCGCGGGACGTAGAGGGGCGCCGCGGCAGCGTGGGAACCAGCGGCCGCCGGTCGCCTCCCCCGCGGCCGGTCACGACTGCTCGCAAACACGACGGCCCGCGATGCTCCCTTTTAATGCGCTTCGGTCGGCGCGACCTCCGCCAGCGCGAGGAGAGCACTCTCCTTTCGGACGCGGTAAATCAGAGCGCGCAAGACCCCATCGCGTGCCTCGTTATCCATTGACTAAGGTCATCTCCGCCACAACACCACCAAAACGGGGGGCGCAATCAATTTCATTCTAATATGGATCAAATCGATTTATTTCTCCGCCAAGTTTTTCTTCTTTCATCTTTTCTCATCTTCAGACACAAGACGAGAGAATGATTTGCCCCATGGTCATGTTGTTAATGCAATTGTTATGCACGTAAATTGCGTTGCATCGATTTACAGCTAAACGGCGTTAAACATTTCGTGGAATCGTTCAGGATAATTTCAATAACGAGTGTATAATGGCACAAAATGAATCAATTTCCTCTTTGCAGATAGTTAATTTCGCAGAGTAAAAACTGAAGGCAATTATTATTGAAATTTATGCCGAGATAATTATCGAAAAATTGCCGAAAATATATTACATCACGCAAGTGAAGAATAATTATTTCTTCAAAATTACCAGCAAAACGCAATTTTGCAAAAATTAAGAAAAAAACGAAGATATAATGAAGGTGCACTCAACCGGAACATACATTACGCTCGCGTCGCGGTGATTTACAACTTTCCATTGGTTTATTTGTGCGATAACTGATAAACGCTGCGATTCCTTAGAAACATTTTACTTACAGTGCGACTTTGGTTTATTACACGTTGCAAAGTCGGCACACCGTCACTGAGACTAGTACCTCACGACCCAAAACAGACATTAATTTTTAATTGTCACCCGCGTTTCTTATCTTCACTTGCAATTCGCAAATTGTAGGTGAAAAACTTCACCGCTCACATATTCTCGCCTCTCTACGTCTACTAGTCTAGCTGACTACACACGCCGATGATATGTTATTAGAGATTGCAGAGTATGCGTTCGAAAATATATTATACCTGCCGTTTCTTGCGAGTCGCGCGCGCGGTGTGACGCGATGCGCGAAGCAGTCCACGACGAAGAAGATACGAAAGCATCGTGAGCGCGCCGCGCCGCGCTCGTTCCCAGCCCTTTATTCAAACCTACTAATAATTAATATATCTGTACCACAATTAAGGAGGTGTGCTGCGACCTATGTCGGCCGGCGCGCGAGCCTCGTACTTGCTGCGAGAGAGAAACTCGCAAGTGATTCTAATAAAGATGCGCCGCGCGGTCAGATAGCGTTAAAGACCCATAGACGAGAGTGGAGCGCGAGAGGAGCGAGAATTCGGCATATTCACCAAACGCGTTTTGATGATTTCGATCGCGATGTGATCGCACACCGGCAATTACGACGTCTAATTCTAATTGGGCAAGTTGGACGATAACCAAAATATCACGCTCTCCGACAAATTTTCTCATCAGGACACCACACAACACAAATAGGAATAAATAGATACCTGGCAAAGCGCTCCTTGTCCTGAATACTGTCGTCTTCCATTCTTGCGTATTTGCCTCCACTCGGGTCGTCCTCATCTGACCTGCAACAACGAAACAAATTAAAATCATACAACGACACAATAATCTCCAATACCGCCATGTGTTGCGGTATTTTAATTTACCTCCGCGCATAAACATGCCGGGTATGAATTACGAAGAATGTCAATGAATAACGTGTGTACACGTAATGGATATCATTACGGCCGCGGGAGAGAACGAAAAGTGACGATTTAAATGACTCGAGACAAACGCTGCGAGATAATTAGACGTTTATACAGTTATGAAAATAATGATTCCAAGAACCGGCGACTTTCAGCTCTTTTAGCGCCGACGTCGTCGTCGTCGTTGTCGTCGTCTTTACGTTCCGAGAAGTGCATTAGCGTTTTTAATTTCGTTTTAGAACGAAAAAATCCAGCCGCACACAATTGTGCTACGTAGCAGGGCACACAGAAACTGCTTTTGTTTCATTTCTAGCTATAATTATCGTCGAAAACATTAAAATTCGTTGTCGTATTTTAAACAAAGTGAGCACATTTAAATTTAAATACCCAGGATAACCACCGTTGTTTTTCTCGTCTCGTACAATAAATAATTTATACGCTGTGTGATCTTATCTCGAGTTATAAAAATACCACTATTGTACGTCAATAAAATCACATAAAATCAATGAAATCATAAATAACGATAATTACCGTGCGGCAAAAGATGCCGCAACTGCGAATGATGAAATAATGAGGTTTTTAAACGCGCACTCGAAAAACAAAACAAAATACAATTTTAATTCCGGTACTTGAGTACTGAGTAAACTTATATGTGTAACGATTAAACGCAATAGTGAGTTACGACGCGTTGAAATTGCCTCTCGAACGAGCGCGACGGGAAAACAAGCGCGCGTTCTAATGATGATAAGCCGCCGCTCGCTCTCTTCAGCGCCGAAAATATATGAAGCAATCTAAACGAAAACATTTGACGCACAATACCTATGCATCAATTTATTACCGCTCATTACATTGCGGAACAATCACCGCGGCAATACTTTTATTTAAACGTGACCCACATTTGATTTAATTTTTACATCTTTATTGATTGACAATCGTAAATAATGCATAATATTCCATACAGACGTATTTTTTTGTCATTCTCGAATTTCGTTCAATGGACACAACGGTTTTCCAACGGAATTTTTCAGCCATCAGCGAAAAAACTAGGGGAACAAAAGGCATAACGCAACTTGTGGCGCGCGAGCGTAATGAAGTTGTTTACAAGCGCAGGAAATTTGATGCGGGGGCACGTCGCATGGCGAAATAATGTGCGCGGTCGTGATTGGCAATCGCGCGATTACAATTGGCGCAATTGGTCGCGAGGCCGACGACAGCTGCGCCGGAGTTAATTGATTGATCAATTAGCGCCCGATACCAGCGCGTCAACAAGCCAAGTATTCTCCGAAGAACTAACGTGCTTGCTGGATTCTTCGCGTGGCTAGAATTTCGTCGAGTGGCGGCGAAAAATTTGAAATACGCTTCGATGTAAATTTGAGTACTCGCGCACGATGTGGTTTATAAACGAGTCGCAATATGCCGTAAAAAGCTTTGTTTAACATGTCAAATATATGTGCATACATCGAATAAATTCCATTGCGCTCTCGCAAGGAAAGCAGAACAAAAGACCTCATTACAAACAACTCAAACTCCGCTCGAAAGTATCAAAAATGCATCGGTGAAAAAGCATTTGCGGCATTTTTTCGGTCAATTGTCCGTCAAATAAATGCTCGCCGAGTGAAATTTATTTGTCACATCAAAATGAAGTTATAGCCCGCCCCATGAAACCAGCACGCAACATTTATATCATAACATACAAGTTTTTATATGCCTGTATTTTAGTGCGCGCGTTCATGATATACTTTGGGGGGCTACACACAAACCGGACTGCTTTATCGCTTTCGTATTTATATTTTAACCCGGCGAGTTATTTCTTAATAGCGTGCGGGGCCAACAAACCAACAACCAGCCAAAACACTTCAATGAAACGAATATTTGCCACAGTAACAGCCACAAACAAAAACTAATATCAACAATCAAAAACGTTCGCTACAAAAAAGACAGGCGCATAGATTGAGATGTGGGGAGATGGTGCGATTAAACACACAAAAGCATCAAATGCAGCAAACATATGTCCATCAAATTATTTTATTTTACGTATGAGAAGAAAAGAAAATAACGATTTATTGGTTTGTCAGCGTGCCATCAAAGTGCGCTGTCTGCGTATGACAAGATGACAACTTGATGCATCATTGCATACGCATATCAACATCTCTACATCTTCATTGGAATCTATTAGTACGACGTTGAGCGACAAGCATATCGAGACACACGTCGATGCTGTTTGATTATCTATCAGCTTCTAATGCTTCGCGGTAACGTCCAACGAAAGTTTTTCTTTGTGTTACATACGCATGAGATTTAATGTTACAACGCTGCACAAGTATTAAATACACTCGCCTGTTGTAAGTTTGTATGAAGTCTGTCAACACGCTTATGATTTATAAATCTCAACTCGTAGGTAATTTATACATAAGTAGTAAATGGGAACGTGTGGCAGAAAAAGTAGGTGAAAACGCAGAACGTGCAAATGTGAAGAAAAGTAAAGAAAAACCTCGGAGTACTGGTTTGCCTTTAGTTTAATAAGTAATAACTTGCGCGGTGTTGAGAAATCAACACTACTCAACAGTCAGATTTAACTAATCTGAACATATTTGTCATGCACCAATTCAATCTCTTGACACCTTTGAATGTAAAACAACAAAGTAGATATTTTCAAAAAAGTCCGGTTTCTGAGTTAATTAGAAATTCAGTTTACTAGTTTATATTGTTGTGGTTCGTAGCTGAGTTCGCTTTAATTGAAACATTCGTTTCGACAAGATGAACACCATACTCGTTATAATCATCTAACACAAATTCAACGAAAGAATAAACCAGACAATGAATAACGAGCGCGTTTTATAGAGTCACTGGCGAAATGTGCACCATCAACATAATTACGCGCCTGTGCACACTTGTTAAAACATTTTAATTTTAATTAGAATTTCCACAACTCAACTCCACTGAACTCCATGTACTATTCCTAACTAGGCTTATAATAAATCGAGTAATAATTTATTATGATGATTGCGATTAGTCATCGGGCTCATCGGGGAATGAAAAACAACGGTTGAAATTAAAACTAATGATACACGAGGCGCGCAGTATGATTTCGGAGATTCCGAACGAGAGAAAATCACAAACGAAATCATCAATCAAGCACGAAAATGAAGGGGGGCAAGTACGGCACGAAGAAGAAACAGAATGAAGAGGACATGTCGATATAATAATAACCAGGGCCATTGTTTCGCGCGCGCCTAATTGCCGTGCATTAATAAATAACGCCGTGCGCGCTGCCCCGAACAAAGCCACGAGACGACCATTGCGTTTTCTAACCCAAATAGTTGCGTAGAAAGTGCACGCGCAGCATTTAAATTAAACAATTCAATAACAATGCGAAATCATCGATTCGAAGAAAACTGGCGTCACAAAAACATCTGTGCAACCCATACTAGCGCCATCTGTTTGTCAATAGACGCGATCAAAAATCAACCGTTAGTGTCGCCATGTTTATACAGGCACACATTTTAATAACTTTATTTAGTAGTAAAATACGAAGGGTTGCAGACTATAAAGTTTTAATTGGCCAGATATCGCGGCATTGATAAGCGTTTTAGTGTGATATAAAGATGATAATAAAAAAAGTTTAGTGTGCAAAAATCGCCGACGCGAGAAAGTCGTAAAAACATAACCTCCAATTAAATTACTAAAAGCTAAGGGGTTAATTAAACGTCTTGATTATCACGATAACGAGGCTGGGTGTAGTTCGGGTTTGTTAACTTTACAACTGTAAAGTTGGAGTTTTAGGAAGATGGGAATAGTTTTTGATAAGCCGAGATTATTAAAACATACAACTTACAAAAACGGCGTATTATAATAGCGCGTTGTTAATGCATGTTTATTGTCGCAAGCGCGCAACATGAGAGAGAACACGGAACAAAGCCATGCGGAGGCAGATTACAATATCCACCACTTGCAACCCCCGCGTCTGGAGCGCGCTGCTCACATCCCGTTTTATTCCGGTAGATAATGTTTGCTCTCTCGTTCAATCCTATTCTACTAAAACCCTAAAAACGTTATTGCAGACTACAAAGGGTTACAATGTTAACAATTTAACCCTTAATATTAACAACCCGAATTTTATTAACAAAAATCGAAATAACCAAGATAAATTTCCACTTATTACAAAAGAAAAACATTCTTTATGAACAGTTACTATAATATTTTTATATTTCTGGGTAGTTAGTGTATTTACACAAGGTTTGGTAACCCTTTCTATAGTTTCTACCTACCAACATGGAAATGAGCGTAATACGAGCGTAATAAAACCTTTCAAAGTTTCGCGTTCTCAAGCGCCCCACGACCAGAAGCATTAGCGCGTATAACCTACCCTAAAAACTTCTCATCATATATTATATTCCTATACAGGATGTTTAATTACAGGTTTTTTTCTAATTCCCGCTTTTTAAAACTTGCAACATTGCAAATCTCAATTACTGGTTGTTTTTGTGCAAGAGTGAAAGGGTAAGCAGCGCACACGGATCCATCTTTAAAATTACCACACATTTCGCCTTCTAATCGCAATCTAATGCGAAATCTCCAACCGCAAACTTTGCCCGACCCGCCGCGGTAATTATCCGTCCTCCGCACTAAAAAAGTTAGTTAAGAACACCCAACTCGATTTGCATGCAATAAATCGTTCCATTATCTCAATACGTTTCTTTATATTATTATTACATTTTAAAATGTACTTTTAAAACGTATCTGATGGATATGTGTTTATACATTTTCAAAAATCTATTTTTTTCATTTCACAAGGACGCAAAACGTAAAAAATAAAAATACAAATTGTAACAAGCGATAATTATCACATCACCAGCCGGATGTGTGTGACGATCGTGTCAGAATTGCCATAAATCGACGGGCGTTTGTTTGCGGGCGGATTATAACGCGCGTCGAATATGTTGTAATTAGGGATGATGGGGGATGACGAGCGATCGCGCCGCGCCACTGGATTAGCGCGCTCGTAAACGGCGCTCGAATGTTTGATATGGAATTAAACCGATAATATCGACGCGCGCGTATTGTACCTGGTGTTTGCCGCCCCCACCAGCAGCTTCTGCAGCGCGCACCAACGCGTTAGTTTGTTGCCGCCGCGTCCGCCCGCGCCGCAACTCCACTAAATCTGCGTTACGTGCCGCGATCTGATGATAACGGTCTCATTAGTAAACCGTAAATCGCCGCGCGCGATAGCAGCAGCCGCTAGCCCTTTAAGTAAATACGATATTTATTGCTATAATGTCCGTATATAGCAAAGGCATCGGACGACGCATTGAACACCGGGTCGCAGCGCAACTGCATATAATAGCGCGCTAAAAATATAATCGCCGAGTAATAAAATTCAAATCCGAAATCGAAGCATTTAAACGTTTTTTGCGCTCATTGCTCAGCGGCGCAAGCTGCCAGAGGGACTTATACACATGCCAATCAATTATAGAACTGTTTACTTTCCTTTCAGTCTGGAAGTAGCTTGTAAATCACCCTAAACGACCAGCAAAAGTTATTTGATGTAAAAACCTTAAAAGATATTATGAAAACTACCTACATAAATTACCGCAAACATACTGCAATTTTTTTCTTTATTATATTCTATACCTATAACCCCTTAATAATTACGTCTCGTCCTGTTTGCCTAACTATGACTTCGTTAAAACAAACTTCTACGCTATTAAAAACGTATTAAGAGGCACGCGGTCATCGAAATTCGTATATAAACACGTAAACGATGCTAGTTTACGACTATTACGCATATTAAAACTATTTAAACCGTCATCCATTGACTGCAACATTATCAAAACTACTTTAATAGGTAAAATTTGATATTAATTGAGAAGTTTCCAACTGACAATTTACAATGGCTGGCAGGTATTTTTTCTACGCACTAAAATTTGATTTTTTTAGGCTCAGCAACGGGATTTGCTAAATGCAGCCATTCGCTCGCAGGACGCGTCCGAGAATGCAACAAGCGTTTTCGCCGAGCAGCAAAACACACACATTCACCCAATTTTATGCCTTTGGGTCCCGCAACAGGAAACGAGATCGAGGCAAATGTAAATCAAGTCGTAAAAAAAGAAACACATCACGAATAAAAGATTTACACAAATGTTTAAAACACTGCCGCCTAAATCGCGCATTTGCAAATTTTCAAATTAAGTCCAAATATTCAAAAATTATAAGTGAAAGCACAGGCACAGGGCGTTGAATAATTATTAACTACACAAATTAGTGTTAATCTCAAACTACTATAATCCACAGTAACGATTTAATGATATGTACGCCTAGGTGTTTGAAACAATGCTGTTGGGAGGGAGGTCATCATTAAAAAGATAATTATTGAGTATGTGTGGCTCAATGCATATGAACCGCCGCGAAATATACATGACACCATGTAACATACAAGTAAATAGGTGGTTTTTGGCCACTCCTACGTGACGAACTGCTAGCCAATAATCGACAGCCGACTTTCCATCACCAGGTGGATAAAAGTCAGTTGAAAGGTGAATTTATACATTTTAAAAGGCGAATATGTAAGAAAATTTGCTGCAAAATGAAATATTTTCATTTAATTTCATATTGCATCATGATTAAAAACGAAATAAAAGTGTGAGCTAGTGATGTAGTCTTAGTTCGCAGCGGCGGTGGCGGCGACGAGTTTAATATGCAAAGATGCGCTTCACACTAGACACCACCGCCTCCGACGCCATCTCCTTCTCCACCTCCAACCGCGAAACGTATTAAAGACGTATAAGCTCTTGATATTAAACAAGCGCGCTTCCTTTTCTTCACCCGCTTATTTTTATGCTCAAGGATTTTCTCCAAAGGGTAAGGATCAGCATTAGAAAAACAAGTATTATTCTATTTCCAGTTTACGTTTCATTCAGCATTAAGAATTCAGATCCGTAGGTAGAATGCATACGTTTTCGCGGCTGCAGAGATTCCTAATATCCCATTTTCTGTTTAGCATGTTTGGCGCCTTACAATTCATTGCCGCCGCGAAAACAATGCCCTTCCAACAGCGCCACCTTCGCAGCAGCTGCATGTAAATGCAATCATAAATCGCCACCGCAAGCGCAAATTCTTATCGCTCGTTTTATTTCCATGCAAACAATGCAACTTACCGAACATTACTTCACAGCTACCCACCACCAGATGTCACCAATACGAATTACATGCTATTTTGAAGTAAAAAATAATAAATCTTAATAAAACCTTGACTGATAGTCTTCAGGTGTGCAATGAATACGCACAGGTATACCTGATACTAAACCATTATGCTGTAACAAGCCCTAAACCCACCCAACACAAATCACGAGAATATTTTCAAAGTTCAAAGCTATTTAGCGCGCATCTGGGCACCCCCCGAAAACTTTTCTTTATTTCTCGCTTAGCCGGCATGTTGTTATAAGGCGTTCGGGGCCAGAAAGGAATTACTTTACAAATGTGAAGGAAACTAAAAGTTCAAGTAACACCCACCTACACAACGGCCACACATACGGGCATGTTGCGTATATGATGAGCACAAGAATGAAAAAAATCTGAAATTTTCACAAGGGCGCTCGCCAGCTCACCCTGAAAATCCGACTTCCGAGGGGTAGCTAATGAAATGTTATTTCTCTTCGCTGGCGTCGTAATAACGTCGCGCCGAATGTCACACATTCGAAATTTACATTTTTCGCCAGCACCAGAGAAGGGGAGGATGAAAAAATGAGACGCAGCCGTAAATGTTCCCGAAATACAAATGTTATGTCATCACAAATCACACAACACATGTCTTGCATGTTTAGAAACACCGAATTCTTTTTGATCCGCGCTTATGGCTAAAATTTGAAAGTACGCAAACCTTCGTTTTAATTAAAAACCGTTCATGTGCATATACGAGCTTAAAAAAAGATGAAGAAATTCCTGATAATTACTAGGTAATGATGCAATTAAAAAACATTAAGCCATTTCTTGATTCAAGCTCTATACACACAAATACACGGCCACTTTCGTCCGATTCAATCTCAAAGCCGGGATTACTTATATTTATAAATACTCGAAGAATTAATTGTAATTGGTCTGTTGTCGGCCGCTGCGCCAGCGGCGCTGCTTACGTCATCAAGTTTTTAATTTATTTTCAATACAACACAATAAACGCGAACCGTTTTATTAATTATATCGTGGTTGTGCTTGTGTTATAATGTTACCAGCGGAAAACCGACTACGCTACAATTTATTTCAATAACTTCATTAATAAATATTTGGATGTTATTGGTCTCAACTTACATGTTATGTTCTGCATGAAAATGTCGACGTTGTCAATATGTTGAAATTAATTTTTCGCTTGATAAACAATTTTTACGCAATCCGTTGACACGTTTCATATCAATAACAATATTGTAACATTACATTTGACTTACATTTTGATGAAATCTTATGCAACACTCACCTGAAACAAATAAACAAATATAAATTACATGTTAATTGGGCAAGAAAAAGTTTAAAACATAATAAAATATTGCGTATTCAGCGATTTTTGTGTAAACGAGATGTACCTTCGTCGTTTCGAATAATGCGCGACCGGCATAGGCGCATCCGGCGGCATGGGCATCGGCGGCACTTGCGAATGATGCGGTGGCGGAGGCGGCGGTTGAAGATACGTTGGTGGCGGCGCATAGTGTGGGGGGCCGCCCCCCGCAAACGAGTACATATCCACCTTGGCGGCTGTGTTGACAACGCGCTTCACAAGAAATATGTGCCACACGCACACACCCGCAACTCAAACTTTGAACTTTGTATCACACTATATTATCATATCACAACAAGATTAAAGGATCGTACGCACACGCAGCGATCAGGTGAACAACAACAACCACCGCGTTGGCATTGTCGTCGGCTTGTTTTTGCGCCCGATTCAACCCGTGAACAGATTCTCTCACACGGCGGCAGCAGCGCGGTATGCACAACGACGAGCGCCGGGCCACACTACCGCACACGCGAGAGAGTTTCCCATCCGAGGTGCCGAGGTGCGCTTTTGGGGCAGCGGGCGCGCGCGTAGAGTGGGGCCGGCGGTCTCGGTCGCGCTCGCGCCGCGCACCAACAGGTATATCCATTGTGGGAAGCTACCCCGTCGCGGGCCTGCCTTCCCATTACTCAATTCGCGCGGCGGACGAGCGCGCGAGCCGGCATTGCAGTCGCCGTCCAGCGAGGAGTAAGCTCGCGAGTGTGAATCAAACCGACTGAAATCGTCGTCCGACGGCGGAGTGCACGAGAAAAGTTTCGAAAACGACGCAAAACACAAGCAAATCATACCATCCGAGTGAGTACATTGTAATTTTACGTAAAACTACCAACTATTTACTTACATATCCTCATAAAATGCGATTTTTGAAACATAAACGTTTGTTTTATGAGAAAATGCGTTGCCTAACGTATCCATAAGTAAATGTTGAATAAAGTATGCTCGTGTGCCGATGATTAATTGAAATTAGATTGCGGAGGAGAGGAAAATGCGTAATTAAGATCGGCGCGGATAAGGTAAAGTCGTCGTTTTCCCCTCCGGCGCGCACCGGCGGCGGCCTAACGACTTGTTTAATTAAGGCGAGCGAATGCCGTACAAGAGAAGATTACACCGTTCATCTTATCATCTTGCAAAAGATACCGGCTGCTCGAGAAATTGTTATCAAAAACAAATAGAACTTCACTCTACATTATAAAACGGCGTAATTATCGATGAAAAATTGATTTCGCATGCAAATATCGCCGCGTAAGCAAAATCCCTCCCGAATGTTGCCGCCGACGGAATAAAACATTTTTGGTACGCGGGATGAAGCACCCACACACATACACAATACACATAGACGCACAACCACGGTTCTTGCGAGTCAAAGCGTTCGCCGTCGGAAAATATGCAACGCGCAACCAAGAAGCGAAGCCCTTCATCGCAAAGGTAAACTCGAGTATTCTCGAGGAAGCCTTGAGAAGCGAGATTGATGTAAAGATCGCTGCCGCCCTCGCGACAGCGACACACATGCAGCGGACGAACACTTTGCCGCGCGAGTTGTACACACAGAGTCGAAAAAGGGATAAGGTAAGCTGCGAGATTAAGCCAGGGCGCGCGGCATCAGTATTCATGAAATAGGGTTTTCCCATCATCCCCTCCGCGTCCTGGCCGCCGACAAACGCGAACGAACTTCGCTCGTGCCGCCGCCGAGGTGGATTTTTGCGCACAGGTCGCGCGCGGGATAAGATGCAAAGCTTTATAAATGATGTGTCTATAAAGTTAAGGCACTAATAAACTTAATGCAATCGAAAGCCGCACGATGTTGTTCTGCGTACGCAGAAAATGAAATTCTTTAGAGGCGCGCGCAGCAATAAATCACAATAATACACTTGCAACACATTATTGGAATTGTTGGCCATAATGACGGTAATAACAATTACAAATAATTGCAGTGTTTTTTTTTTCTGTCTTATTGTTGTTGTCCGAGCATCATTGTGGAAGAAAACCCCGTTGACATCATCCGCGCGCGCATTTGCAATTTTAATTCAGTTCATTATCATCTTCATGCCGATGAATTAATTTCACCAATCAGACAATTACCTACCTTGCAAATTTTTTCTTGCACATCATCAATGCAAGGATTTTTCGAGTAGGTAAATGGTCCCCAAATAGTATACACATATAGTGTAATAGCCTTGCGAGAGGAGAACGGTCATAAATTTTTACCGCCTGTTACGCGTGACGTGTGAACGTGAATGGCCATTCGAAATCTGTTCAGATAGACATCGAGGTGCCGGTGCCGGGGAAAACACCTTCACCTCGGAGGACCACTAAAGATGACGTTTTTATGAATGGCTAATGAAAAATGTGCACCTGACTGTGTCAGTTCCGAGTAAACAGGTAACAAGTAACAACCTGCGGCCGGATGCTGCAGCTACCTGAATTTTTAAGGGAATATACGAGTAAAGCAAAAAAAACTTTGAAGATAAATAAAATACAGTTATGAATATAGATATTCCCAGAAAAGTGAGTAAAACTTGTAGATTAAAGCGATACTTATAAAAATACAAATAAAAATAAAAAAACACGCGCGATTGCATCTGGGTGCTTCACTGTCCATAAAATTACAAAGCTAAAAACAGCACGATCAATAAACCCAGCGGCCACGGCACAATTAAGATTCGGAAACCTTCAAAATACTAAACTTTAAACTATTTTATCCAGCTTTATACAACAAATAGCTCTTAAGAGAATATTTACAACCGGAAACCTATAATTACGATCAAAAATGCTTGAATTTATTCGAGAAGCAAATCAATTTTAAAGATTTCCAACGAAAACCATACGAAATGTATCGAAAGCCAAACATAAACGTAGAGCGAGCGCTCTTTTTTGTGCATACAAGCCGCCCGTATTCCTATAAGAGTTTAAGATATATATAACGTATACAAAATTACATTTTGCGTGGAAAAGCCAAGCCGCACAACATTTCGGAAGATTCAATTATGATAAGCGGAGTTATTCCCAACAGCTTATCAGTTAATAAATAGCAGTCGACGGTGGTGCGCGCCGGCGATACTTTTAGCTATCATCTCCTGTGCCTGCGCGCTTTTGCCCTCATTCTTTCAAATTAAAACGTTCCCCCAAGACGACCACTTGTAATAATAATAATAATCACCCTTAGCGTACCTCCAACAGCCATTAATTAATGACTTTAGTTATTATTATTGACCAATGAGCAGTTAAACGATTACAATTACTAGTTTCGTCGTAGGCGTCCAGCAGTTTGATAGATGCGACTCCGACTGCTCATTGTTTGGTTACCTACGGCTTCGTAATTATAATCGACTCATCAATTAAGTCTAATTAAACAGCGCCCGGCGTAATCTAGTACAGGCTGCACGACACGGCCGTTAATTAAACTTCACCTACGCCAGCAACGCGACATTGTGCGCTGGATACATGAATGTTAAATAAGGCTGCAATGGCCCAGAAGTGAATATGTTGTTGTGGTGCCGCAACTCAAAAGAGACAATGTGGAAATAAAGCATAAGGTACACGCTGCGCCATCTGTCGAGCACGAGTATAACTTGAGTTGTAGCAGCTGCAGCAGCAGGATACAGAACAATTTACGCGATACACCAGCGAAAGTTTAGTTTCGTTCGTTTCTAAATTAATTTTTAAGAATGCAACAACACTCAATATTTCTGTTTTAACGATAATTTTATGATGTATTTTGTACTTACCCTATGCTTCCAGCGCGTCGTTTTTGAATACCCTTTGTGGGATCAGCACCTAAAACAAGAAATGATAGATGCGTTTGATAAGTGACATGTTCTGGTAATGTTTGCACAAACAAAAGAATGCCAAGCATGCCACACTTCAACCCTATTCCAGTTTTAATTAAATTATGTAAATGCGGACCCAAATAAAACTAAAATAAACGCGAATGGGGTTGCAATGGCGAAATGAGAACGAATTACATTTACGTGATTGTCTTTTGTATGTTTGTAGATTTTGTTTACACTAGGCGAATTGCAGAATGCCCAACCGGCTTCTTATCGCGCGTCTTATCAGACTTCGTACAGCGCATTGAGACATCAAGTATCAACAAACCAACAAAAGTAAATCTTGTGAATGCTTTGATCTGCAGGAGTCTTGGCGTCTCCATGCCTTGACAATTATCGGTGATACGAAGATAACATGATTGCAACTAACCTGACAGCGGATGAGTTAACGCAGACATCTGTCCGCTGGCACCATGCAAAAGATACGCTTGCGGAGCCCTCCGCCGCCGGACACCGCGCACACACACACCGCTCGCTCGCCTGCACTCTGACGGGGCCTCGCCTCCATACGCCGCTGCACGGGGACGGCGGCGATCGCTGGTGGCACTTTGGGGCGGCCGTTTGTGTGTTTACAACCGACACAGAAGGACCGCCATACTAGTCACTAGAAAAATGTAACCGTGCTAGAGGTTGTGCGCGGGGCCGGGGTGGGGGATGGTTGCGGGTGCGACGGGGAGCGACGACGACCATCAACGACCATCTTTGCTCGCAGGCACAGCGTTGCCAAGTCAGCGCACGCGGCTTCGATCCGCCGCGCGCGGCAGGAGATGTTTCGCTAGGTGAAAATATTTGAATTTACTAATAGCACAACTTTTGTTTCAGGTTTTCCGTTAATTATCTCACCTCATCATTAACGAATTCATGAACTGCTTTCGTTTGTAAACTGGTTGCCTGCCGAAAATAAATAGAATATTAAAATGAAATCGAATTTGTTTTTCACCCGCATTCATCGTGTTTAATGTTAAGTAAAAGATCGAAATTTATTTAGCATCTTGTCTTTACTTAACTTACATAATTAATGCAATCATAGTACATAAGATGGATTATACCTACAGCCAGAAAAATATCACCACATATTTTAAACTACGCTTTGAGTCTCTAGAATTCGACTGCATCTATTTTATAGCAAGTTTTGCTCATTTGTGTCTTGCACACATCAACGTGCCACCATCTCTCTCTTAGCTACCACTAAAATAAATGTTCCGGGGTGTGAGAAATAGCGCGACACCGAGACCGCATTATATAAAACATTTGTTTTCACTAATCGCGCCTTCGGTCCGAAAACGAAACTCCACTCCGCATTTTGTATAAAAAACACCATAGTCGTTTGCAAGTATTAGTATTATTTTTTCCGTACTTCCTTTGTACATTTATTTAATCATTATGAGACATATATATTTTGTTTGTTTGTTTTTTATATATAAAGCATTCGCACAATTAATACAAAAGAAAACCACGTCGTCGTCGTCGTCGTGAGAACGCGAAACTCCGCCAACTAAAATAGCAAATGTTTATGGAAACCGAGTCGTCGAGGAGTTTGTGGTGGTCGCACTAACGAGAACGCAAAGAAACAACCGAATTGCGGGTAGAAACAGTAACCAGACATTGTACACAAGACTATTTTTTGTTTGTTTATAATTATGACGCTTCTGGTGAGAGTGAGTGAGTTGGTATCGCATGTCACATTTTGTAATTAACATGAATTCGTACTTCGCCCGCCCGGTATGATCCTGCGCTTCGCATTTAGCAGCAATTTAGTAAGTAACTAGATCCAGCAGTATTTCAGTCTTGTGGTTACGAGAGTTGGGAGGAACAACTTTCAGCATCGTCATCGTCATCATCATCGTCGCCAATTCGTCGTAAGTATTAAAATGTCTCCATGTTCTTCAGTTTTATTCCCTCGATTTATTAATGTTTATAGCAGTATAATAGTTTGCCTTTCGTCGAACTTGTGCGCCGACCAACCAAGTATGCGAATTGTAGTTCATATGTGATTATACCCCCTCGCTATCTTAAAATTTCATTAAATATGATACAACTCAGAGCGTCGAAAAACATTTTTATACATAGATATCTCGTCTCTAACTAATCATCACCATCCGCCACTTCATCATCGTATCGCCATTTTCGTATTTAATTTACAATTTGATAAATCGCCTAAAACACACACCGCCTCTCCTTCATCATACAAAACTATCAATATTTTTACGTGTGCAGCTTCAACTTACAGAGGGTATACAGCACATACTCAACCGAAACGTGTACTTCTTCACATAATCGTATATTGTGTGTGTTGTGTGTTTTTCTTTATCTGTTTTGTTATCTATATATTTATGTAATATATATAATTATCATATCCCAATGGCAGGTTGGCCACCACGCGACATCGGCCGCTCCCTCAGTCCGGTCAGGTCTAACCATCATCCACCGTCAAAAATAATAAAAAATAAAAATTATAATAAAAAATAAATACATAAGTAACATGGATGTTAAACATTTCCAAAAAAGACTTCCTTAATTTACAAAATGGTACATGGATTACATTTCGTGTATGCGTTGTTGTTGGGAGATACTTTCTGGGTGTTTGATGGTTGTTGCTAGTTTCGTTCGCGCGTCTCAAATTTCTTGCAAATCGTTCAATCACGTGTAGGCGTGTATGGTTGTATGATGCTTTATTAAAATAAAATGTGCGGACGCGTATATCATGTACCTCATGTTTGTTTCTTTGCTTAACTACTGTGCCGTCGCCGCCGGCCGGGAGGCGACGGCCCGAGATGCGCCACTAGTTTTTTTTTTTTGTAGTCCACGGTCCACGCTCCCCGCTCGCGCACTGTCCGTCGTGAAATTATGATAATAAAAGTCCGCAGTCACAGTCTATACAGGGAAGGTTCTGTACACGAGTCTCTTAATTTAGTTAGCTTAGGATCAATTATTCTGTACAGTATATCAATTTTCGTAACACCTACAAGGGAAAGATTAGCTATGGGATATTTTGTAGAGCACTTTAGAGAGTAGCAGAGCCACCTGCTGGTCGAGGATCTGGCTCATGACGAGCGCTAGCAGGCGCGACTCCTGCTGCACGAGTAGCGGCCGATTGTCGGCGTGCTCGGCGAGGAATACCAGCGTCGAAGCGGCGCGTCGCAGCATATCCAAGCTGGTGCCCATTGAGTCGGGGTTCTCGCGCAGCGCTGAGATGCCGTGCTGGTTGGCGACGCCGAGCGCACTCTGTTCGGCTTGTTCGATGAACGCCACCAACAGGGAGACGCACGGCTGCTGCATAGCGACGACGCGGGCCATACTGCTGTCGGCCGCTGCCAGGTAATGAAGCAGATTGATGGAGAACTCGCGCAGCACCTGATCCTCGGAGCGGCAAAGGTGCTTGGTGAGCACGGCGCATAACCGCTCGAGTCGTGAGAAGGGTGGTGTGGCGATCACTAAGTCAACGTTGCTGTTTGTCACGCAGAGTTTACACAGCGCCTCCAAAGCTAACCGCTGCGGCGAGAGTAGCGACGAAGGACCCACAGATGGGAAGGGGTCTTGACCCTGGGCTGAGGGACAAATCGCCCAATGTAGCAGACCATCAAGGAATGGCCGCGCTACCTCTTCAGGGTACAAGTCCAAATCAATCTGGCCGGCGATATTCGCCACGCACACGAGTACGTTTTCCCTTATCTGCAGCAAGAAGTCCCACCACCACTCGCTTTCACCCTGTAAGCTGCTGCACGAATCGGCAAAATCTGCGTCCTCCTGAAACGATAAAACTTAGCAACACCGAAAAAAACACAATAAGTCATATATTAGTACCTCTCTATCGTAATTTCTCGTTTTTTGTGCCCTAATTGGATGATCGTGGTGCAGCAACAAGAGTTTACCGACCATGCCTAAAAAGACGACGCTTTTGCTGAACTCCATCTCGTTGCCCGGCACAAAGGTGAGACTTCTGAGAATGTTCGAGATACAGACGCAGCGCTTAGCGATGCAGTCCTGGCTCTCGGTGAGCAGCGCCAGACTGGCGTCGTCGCGCGTATACGCTTCGTCCTCGTAGTCGGACATTCGACGACGTTTCAACTTGCCAGCGATATCGCGCACCTTAAATTTAGACAACGCGTCCTCTTTTACAGCGCTTTCCTCACCTTCACCGTTTACACTGCTGTTCATGTTCAGATCTACACTTGCCACCTTTGCGGCGTCATCATCGTTCGACTGCTCGTTGCAGTTCACCGTTTCACTGTCCTTTGCGTCAACCGGTGCCGCACCCACCTCCACTTTCGTCTTATTCTCGCCTTCCGTCGGCGGCGAATGTTTCTCCTCCTCTTTATCCGGCTTAACATCCGCATCGGCTTCCATTTCCTCGGGCGTGTCTTTCTTAATTCGAGATATCACATCACTTATTGTTTTTGTCCTACGTTTTTTGTCACACGGTTTATTAGTCGGAATCACTTCGGCCGGCGGCGATTTGCACTGTGCAGATTTGCTGACCACCGAGTCCACCGTCTGCGAGTGCAGGTCCAACGGCTCGTCCTTTATTTTCACCTCGCCAGCCTCACCCGGTTTCTGGTTGTCGATCGCCAGAGGATCAACTTCTTTGTTCGTTTGCTGGTTGGATTCGAGGATGCGATTAAACGGAATGCGCCCGAACTCCGCCTGGAAAGTCGGCAGAATGTGCTCGGCGGTTAGATACCAAGGATCCGTAGAGATTTCATCCAACAAATTTATACCCGCGACATCGCCCTTACAGTCCCACTTTCTGTGATGGTCCCAGATAAAGATTTCCTCGTCTTTCTCGACTATCTTTACCTGTAGGCCCTTGCGACTCGCCATTGTGTAGTTGTTCACCTTATGAAGGACAACTGTTCGCCTCGTGGTATCCAGCGGCGTTACTACCGCACCCAGATCAACTTCCTCGTCCTCCACCGCTTTGACCGCCGTTGTAGGGCAAGGTACGTCAAACATATCCGTTAGGGTTTTGCGGAAGTGTTCAAGCAGCAAGTCGAGAAGGCCAGGCCATTGTGTGAGGCCGAAATAACTGATCGCCGAATCATCGTACAACAATACCGTCAACACATCCAAGGCAAAGACGCTCTCGGCGAGCAGACCCGATCGTAAGCACATAATGATCCTCCAAGCGTCGCAGGGACCGACGTCCGCACGACATAACCGTTTACGCCGATACAGCACCGGCTGTGTAGCTTCCACGCTATCGGGCGGGAAGGTAATCTCCCTTTTGGGTACTTGCCCTTGCGGGTACGGTCCGGGAGTGGGTGATGGGCTAGGCATACCCTTGCCTCCTGAAGGTGGCATCATATTAAACGGTTTCCCTGGTCTTGGGCCCATCGGTGGTCGCAGAGGCGAACTTTGACCCACGCCAGGTGTTGGCATAGGTGACCATTGTTGAGGTCCCTGCGGTGGGGGTAAAATCGTTTGATTTGGAGTGTAGGGGTCCCACTGGTTCGGCGGGCGTATCGGACGCTGTCCTTGATTCCACGGCTGGCCGGGAGCTGGACCCGGACCACCTGGGCCTGTCGAGTTGGCAGGGTATGGTCCTCGGAATTGGTTGTTATTGGACCATCCACCTACGATACCGGCAGAAGAAAAAAACAAGTGTAAGTGATAAAATACACCGATGGTTGTTTTGCAAGAAGCTTAATACGTACCATATATCGGCGGTCTTTGAGGTGGACCATAAGGGCCCGGTGGAAAGCCACCTGGTGGCGGTTGATCCTTAGCGAAATCTGGATGTCGTCGAGGTGGCGGCATAGATTTGTTAGACGGTGGACCACCGGGATATGCGCCCGGACTAGACGTCGGTTGATCAGGACGATAGTAATCCTGTTGAGGTGGATAGGCGCCAGTAGCGGGCGGTTGCGGCGGTGGACCCGAAGGCGGAGGACCACCATGTGTTGCCGGCGGTTGATTTGGTCCACCAGTAAACGCAGGTCGCGGTGGATAGCCGCCAGATGTAGGCGCGGCATTCATGTTATAACGACTGTATGCATCAGGTGGGCCACCCTGAGGTGGTGCGCCCGGCTGACTGCTGTTGGGGCTAGCCGGTGGGGCATTGGAATCTGTAGAGTATGGAGGGTAGACGGGTCGCGTTTGCGGATAGTTCTGCCCACCCGGATACGGCGAATACTGATCTGGCGGTGCCCCCGGCCCACCCTGGCCAGGGCTAGGTGGCGGGTATTGGTTGTAACTGCCCGCCTGGCCAGGGTAATTCTGGCCGGGCGGCCGCGGCGGTGTGCCTGTCGGGAAGGGCGGGTGTGCACCGCCCGGGAAAGGACCTCCCCTCGGAGGCGGACTCGGTGAAACATCATCGAATGGATTCGAGACGCTCACATTGTCAGCGGCACCAGCAACCGGAGTAGGCCCCGATGGCGCAGCATTACCCAAATGATTAGAACCTGCAGAACCTCCATGTGGAGATGGAGCGTTGGCTTGTGATGACGGCCGTTGCTGAGGAGTATTGTATTCTGGATTACTACCGGGCGGATAACCATAGCTACCGTAACCGTCCATTGACGCACCGCCCGAGCCTTGAGCGGGAAAGCTGTCTTGCGAGTTGGACGAGCCAGGTGACGGCACAGAGGCCGCCTTGGCGCTCTTCTTCTTCGATGTGCTCTCTACCTGATTGATAATCGGTTGTGGGTCAATACCACCCCGATCAAACTGACATTCATAGGCGAGAAGATTTTTGGTGTAGTGTTTACGCAAAGTATAGGCGGCACTCGACGACGCACCAATACCCAACATACCAGCGATATCCTTCCACGTCTTGTTCTTTGTCACCTAGAAGCACGCAAGAAAACCCCAAACAGTGAGCTCACTCTTTCAAATGTCAAACTGTTTTATTTACCTCCATGAAACCACCGCGATCCTTCACAAACATGTACAGCCGGAAGAGATCGAGCGGGTTCTTCGAGATCGTCGGACACGTTGTGATCGGTGTGCGGCGCTCCTCCATAAAGGCGAGCAGCTTGTCTAGCCATCCTCGGCGATCCGGATTGTCGTCCATTTCATACAACTTGCCGAGACTATCCGTTTTCTGTAAAGCATTAGATGTTAGCTGGCTTGCCATTGAAAGCGACGACATGCAAGTGCACTTTAGAATTATTATAAGCGTAGTGAGCGCAATCCTAACATGCTAATACTACTCTGAAGGGCTTATTTTGAAACGTGAAAGTTTTAATGTTGATTAATTTTGAGTTATAGCCCATTTAGGATCGATACACATTTCCCAGCGTTAGTAAGTGGTAAGCGGTTAACATCAATAACAGTAATTTATTTATATAAACCTTTGAACGGTAGGTTTCCTGAGGTGGCTGATGAGTGTTAAATACCTGTAAATAACCATCGAATGGTTAGCAAACACACATTTATTTATAATGTAGCGCGAAGTGCTTTTGTTTGGCCGTGTTTTCGTTTGCGTGTTCGGTGTTCAAATTGATTGTTTCTGTTGGTGTTATGTTGATTTTCGAATCGTTCAGATTGTGTTCGAGCGGTAGAATGATACTTACTGGACTTGCAGGGGTGCGTGGCCAGCTGGGACTGCTGATCTCGTATTCTTCGTGCATCGAGTTCATGCTCGCGGCACCTGGAGAAGGCACGGTACTCTGAGGCGTCGTGGGATGGCTGTAGTGGCCCATGTCGTTCTTGCGGGACTTGGGCGTCGTGCACTGCGGATCCTCGCCGGACGCTGCACGAAACGAAGGGCCGTTAGTTGGCGATGCCGGCACAAAGGAATAGCTAGAATCATTACCCGCAGAAGCGTTGGAGAGGGTCGACTGCTGTGAACCCTCGTCAATCGGCGTGCCATCGGGACCAGTGGTGACGACGGATGTCACCGAACCACCGGCGGCTGAGGTCACATGTGTGCCCATACCACCACCGGCAGTCGTCGTGATGCCGTTGTCCATCATCTCGTGTGGCGGCGGGCCAGCGGAGAGCGGATGATGCGAGTTGGGCGTAGAGGCAGGCGGTGGCATCGGCCCACCGTCATGCGGATGGTTATTTTGTAAAAGCGGGCTGGTCGCCGGCGGCATGTTAGGCGGGCCCATACTGGGCGGCGGACCCATGCCGCTGAGGTGATGGCCGACCGGTGGTGGGCCCATGTGATAATTGGTCGGCGGGCTAGGGCTGGGCGGCATCGACGACGGCGGCGTGCCGCCGAAGCCCATCTTGTTGTGTAAATGCTGCTTGAGGTAGTGCGGCGGGCGCTGTGGGCCCGACGAGGGCGAGTTGGGCGCACCAGCAGGCGGCGGTGGTCCGCTGCCGCCCTTGCCCGGCGCGGCCAGATGATTGCCGGCACTCACCGGCGGCCCACCAGGCCATGGCTGCTGGTACGGCGGAAATTGCGGACTGTGATTGGGCACGCCGCGGTTCGGGAAGACCACCGGCTGCGGGGGCATACTATTGTTCGGCGGCGGCTGCGACGCCGGTGGGCCGTAGCCCTGGTTGGGGTAAACAGGCCGTGCCGCATATGCGGCAGGCGGGTACTGCGTATTCGGCTGGTAGATCGGCATTTGCTGCTGCCCAGACGACGGCTGCATGCCGGGGTGGCCCTTGTACGCGCCGTGCATATGTGGCGGTGGGTAACTGCCTTGAGTCGCCATCGGAGAATGGCTTATTCGTGTCGATCCACTACCATCTGATTGACCACTTGATGGACGCGGAGGCATCGGAATGTTTTGTTGTCCTGCAAATCGCCACACACAAATTATTCAATTATTAATGCTACACTTAAGCGCGCGTTAATAATTAAATAAAATACGATTTCGCCCCTCGCTGGTTTGTCGTCGTTAACAATCAAAATCGCCCCCATAAAAGACACGCTTCTAAAACGGGGCGCAGAGAAATAGAAATCGAATCGGCGCATAAAAATAAACGCTACGACTCGAAATAAAATGAAATAACAGCGCGAGCGGCTGCGAGAGGTGACAGTTGCAAGCGCGGCGTTCGATCGCGCGACGTGGCAGCGGGCGGCGGCAGCGTCGGCGGCACGACGCCGTTCCTCGTAGCCATAATATTTCCGTGCATTGTAGGCATCCGTGCCTTGCTGGCGATCGATATGCGATCCAGCCGCTCCTTGCCGGTTAATAAACCAAAAAGCGTTTGCAACAGAAGCAATTTCTGATCTTTTCCAATCGCGCGCTGCCAATAGTGCCATAATTCACGCACCGATTACAAACAGATACACAAAATAAAAACAACAAACAAAAAAAACTATGAATGGAGAGAATTTATCACCTCGAAAATAAAATAAAAAATGTGCGCACGTAAACCGCTCGTTTACTATCGAAACTTTTGCGCTCGTACAGCACGCAGGAAAGCCCGCGTGCATAAATTATATACCCGAAGTGTTACTTGCAGCAATGTAGAACAAAAACAAACAAATATAGAAACATTACATCGGCGCGCGTCAATGAAATGCAAGTGACAGTAAAATCCCACGTGCCGGCGGCGCCAAAGACGTACGACGTAGTATTATTTTATTATTTAATACGAGGACATAGCGGATGTAGGTTTGGGGAATAAATAGGGATCGGGGGCGGCTTAACGCGGCCACCGGCAGGCTGCTGCCAGGCAGACGGTAGACACTAAAACTGCACCGCCGACAGGATAAACGCCGGACTCGTGTCTTCGTTTTGGGTGGCTGGCAGCCAGCCGACACCACCACCGACACCACCCACAACCACATCAGCATCACAGGCGGCGCACATTGCCATCGTAAAACCGCGCACGGCTGTGTGGGTGAGTGGGTGGCTGGTTGGCGACGCGCGGGGGTGGCCCCGAGTTGTATTCTCACGCGGCGCGCCGGCATGGGTTAGGGTAAAATCCGGAATGTTCGTAGTAAAATGTAGGTCAATGTTGAGGAGAGAGACCCGCATTTTATCGAACACATCCGCGTCAATGGGAAGAGACGACACGTGGTTGCAGCTGAGGGAAATCATCAAATCCACGTGACACACGTGGCACGCAAATCAGCGCACACACGCACACACTCACCTACTGCTGGAGACATGGACCTGGAACCTGTCGAACCCGTAGGGGAGGGCGTCGGCCTCATCCCCTGCGAATTCGGCGTACCAGGAGCCGGTCCTCCCGAACTATCATTGCTGTTTCCACCGCTTAAGTCCTGCAATCAAAGCAAACACCAAAATTAATTCACAAACTCCCACTGCATGCCCATATTTATTTAAGTAGTTTTCATTCATGCAAGTGCTGTGTTATCGTCGGCTGTTTATTTTTTTATTCTCGGCGTTCAGCTGTAAATTTTCCATTGTTACATCATGCTGCGTTGCAGTTCATGAATTTACAACAACGACGCGCAGGATTCGAATGAAAGCTGACCGAATAAAAAAACAAACCGAATAAAAAGTCATCATCGGCTCAAAGTGACAAAGTGAATAAATAAAATCACATTTCGCAATTCCAGAGCGTGTATAAAACGGTAAACTTCCCGGTGTACCAAAAAGGAGCGATGTGTACACACAACATGCGTGTGGCGATGCAGCGAATGGATTGATGCAGACAAACAGGTTACCTATATTCAGAAATTTAAATGGCCATTACAAAGCCGACCTTAATGGGGACAAGGACGTTTGTGTGCGAGAGTTATCTTCGGCGGTAATGCGCAAAAACCAAAAACAAGTTAGAACTTTTCCTGAATGCAGGAATAAGAAATCACGTTCCAGCAATAAATTGAGCGCAGAGGCAGCACGAGGAGATAAAACTCGGAAACAATCCGTGGATTTCGAGTTAATGCCGCAACAATGGACCGTAAACGCACGCGATCTCTCGCAATACATTTGAATGTCTCCCGAGTCGTTATTACGACTTCCACACACATTTTACTTACTGAATGTAAACAAACAACGAACGCATCGCCATCAACACATATCACAATGAACTTGACATCCCACACTCGAGCAAAAAACTTATTTCTCGATCATCGAAATTTCTTGGCCAAGGCTGGCTGATGATGATACTGATATATTAAATATTATGTCACAATTCCGAAAATAACCGGGACCGCCGACCTTGAATTGCTGATATTTATCATTTTTAATTCATGCTTTTCGGATTCGTAGTAAATAATAAATGGAAAGTGCATGCATATTAATGGGCGTATTAAAATTTAAATTTAACGCGCGTAGCGAAAATTTACTATTTGTTTACACAAATATGTAAATCATCGAGCAATAAACGAATCAATCGCTTGTTGTTCCCTGGCTGCGTTGCCATATTTATTAGCGCTGAACTCTAGTGGAAACCCCCCTGGTGCCTAGCCGGCGAACAAACAATTTAATAAATGCACATGCCACATCTGCTGCGGTTTCGCGTCGGCTCTGGAGACGAGCTTAGTTCGCGGAGAGAACGACCACCACAAACACATACCGGTTGCCGGCGAGCAGTATCCAATCCTGAGCGCGCGCCAGCAGCGCACCGCGGCCAACAACAACGTCGACGTCGAAGCGGGCCGGTTTATTCCCGGCCAGGTAAGCCGCGAACCGGTGGAGGAAGTCGTGCGGCCACGGCTACGCCGTCGACGGGCAGGCACACAGCGTTGGCGGGATATTTCGAAGAGCCGCACGCAACGCACACATGCACACACATACACATGCGCCGCGCGTGATGCACACGCAAATCCTTGCCCCTGGTGGCGGCGTGTAATCAGTCAGTCAGTCACGAACGCACAAAACCACACACATGGCACATCGTGTCCCTCCTTGTTAAAGTTTATATTTTCGACAATTTTCGGTTGCACACTGAACTAATCAAACACGCGGGGGGCTGGCGCAAAGTAATCACACAACCGGCACATACGATACACAACCGCGACTTTTCCTTAGAGCGCCTTGTATTTGAAGTGATAACGCGAATGCTTTCGATAATTTTCCATGCTTTGCGGGCGCGCCGTGTGCGAAGAAACGCCGCCGCCGTAAGGCGAGCGGTAGGCTATGCGAGAGAAATAACAGGCGCACACACTGTGGAACTGTGGCGCGCAGCAGCGAGCGAGCGAGCGCACAACGCCGGTGGAAGACCGGAGCGAACCAAGCAGCGCGCACACAACGCGCAACGCTCGGCACGATGCGAGCGCGTATCGCCTCACGCGCACACAGTCAACAAGGATAGCGGACGCGTACGCTGTATGGCTGGCAAGCGCGCGCGGCAGCAAGGGACGAGACCGTGGGGTTCGGTTGGTGTTCGGTTCCTCCATTCGTTCGACCGCACCTAGCCGACCAGCGCCAGCATGCGCAGTTGCCAAGTCGCAGCCCGCGCACACAACTCTCCAAAAAACCGAACGCGCCAGGCTATTATGAAACGAAACGAGCGGACGCGCACCGCTGGAAAAAAACCTCCGACGAACGAACGGGCAGCAATCGAGTGCGCTGCTGCTGCTGCGACGAGCCGAGAACCAACAACCAGCGAGTCATGCATGCGGCATAGTATGGCATGCAGCAACAATAATATGCAGCGCAGCACGTAACGAGTACGCAACGAGCGTCGAGACTTGCAACGATGTGGTTTTTGGTTTTCCTTCGCCGCAGCGAGCGACCAGCGCGAGCTCTTTTCGAAACGTTTACGATTATTATTATTTCTTCGGATGGACTTCACGGACGCTGCGCGGGATAATAAAAATAAATAAAAAATATATAATCCGAACGCGTTGTCAAAGGACGAGTCATTTGTCAAGCGGAGCGGATAGGACAAATTGCACTTGTTAAAATAAATCAAACGCGTGAAATTCAATTCGAAAAAAGCCCTATATCGCACAAAACTATTCCGAGGATAAACTCTAGTTGACTTTTATACGAAATGCAAAATATAAATTCATTCATAAAACCCAGCAGGTGGTCGATGGCACTTGCCTTCCCGACATACCGCACACAACCACCGCGCATTTTCTCCCCTTTCGCTACAATCATCATACATGGTATGCAAAACACCAACTTTTTTATGTAGGTCTTCGGTGGATGACTCCAAACAGCTGTGCGCAACAACATTAAATACCAAAGTTGTTGGTGAAAACGCTTACTAGTGCGCCCAAACACATCTCTCTAAGCAAATTCCCGCGACTGTAAAGCACGTGCGTACTACTACGTTAAAAGATTGACCCAGATTAGAACTGAACATTAGGGTAGGTCCGAGAGACGCCAATTTATTTTCAACCCAAGCCGTCATCTGGCCCCGCCAGCCAGTTCAATAGCACCCGATCTTAATGTAAACCAGCGTCGAAGCGCGCGCGGGATGCCTAAACACACAGGGAAGAAGAAGTGTTGGTGGTGGTGTTGGTCGGGTATATGTAACAGAAGCAGCAATGCTTGAATGTCGGCGGCGCGGGCGCGAGCCATTCAATGACGACGATTTACGACTGTTGCTACTCCTCTCCTCTCCACATAGAGTGCACCTTCCGCATTGCGAGCTTATATAAACTCTCTCGTGAACGCATAAATACGGCACCATCGCGTGCGTTTTGTTCCAGTTGATCACGGTGTGTGAGCCGCGAGTGTGGGTGCGAATATCGGAATCGTGCCGGCGCTCGCCCGGCGTCATTCATCATTCATCGTGGATCGACGATTTTACATTGTGTACGAAGCGTTTGAATATTGCATGCGGAGCTTTGAAGTTATTGCGACGCAATCGATGTCGATATAGAGTATACCTGGCGTTATCCCGAATGATAGATCGCTACAATGAGCACACGACGAAACAATGCTCAACAAATTACTCGATAAGCAAAAGTTCCGAGCGCGGCATAAATTGTTTAAGCGCGTTACAAACTTGCACCGCGCGAGTAAATTAACGACGAGTTTATGACTGGAGAGGTAACATACCAAAGTGTAGTGCGCCAGTGCGCGCACATCGCACATGAAAGGGAAATGATTTTACAGTTAACCCGGGAAACGTGAGTTTGCAGAGAGCTTGGCGCGCGCACCTCACGTCGCATGCGGCGGATTGGTGGTTTCCTGCATCTTCTCGCATCGTCCGTGCAGAAATGCAATGTACACACAAAAGCGCACATATACACAGCGTACACTACCAACTGGAGCGTCGCGTCGCCGGCGCCATCAGCTGATACACCCGTCCGTATAAAGTGTATAAACAAACAAATTACTACTACAGCGTGTGCGCGCGCCAAGCCAGACGAATGCATTATTCATAGCCGCAGCGTAAGCAGACGCGAGAGAGTGTGTGGATCCCTTTGAAGATGTATTGATCAGCTGATCAGCCGATTTCTGATACTCTTTTGCTTCGGAATGCGAATGAGCGCAACACGCGCGCGTCTCTCCTCGCATGTGTGGTTGTAGCGGCGTATGCGATACGCTATAAATAACGCCCGTCGTCGTCGTCACCGCCGCCGCCGCCGTCTCAAATTCGCCTGCAACTACATTCAAATATCCTTGAACTTGAAAGTGGATGTGTTCAAGAACTTGCGCACACAGAATTAAGTGCTACCGCCGGCATTGAAATACCAAAAAAAAAAAACTGTACTTGATTTCGTGCAATGAAATTTTGAGAATAATCCGTTGTAAAAGAGCTTTAAAGCTCTCATTATGTTGCCGCATTAGAACTCCTGGCTGACAGTAATTCCACATTGAGTAATTTTCTATTCAATCACACAGGCCATCGTACGCTCGTTAATTGCATAATTTAAACGGACGCTCAATTAAATTCAATCCACTCGTACTCGTACGAGTCCATACGTAATTACTTTGTAGCGCTGAAATTACAGCGCGCCTGCAATCGAACAGTTTGGCCTATTCAGAAAAACGTGCGCAATCTCCCATCGGGACGTATCAATGCACGCGTACAGCGCAAAAAAGCGTAAAAAACGACCTCAATTGTGTCACCGAACCGTCGCTTGTCGCCGAAATAGGGCCATACACATCATTCGAAGCGAGAGGGCAGGAAAAAAAAGAAGGCAAACGCTACCCTCTCGCACAACCCTACCGAGTTCTCCTCTCCACGGCGTGCACATGATGTGCGATCGGAACAGCCGCGTGCACAAAAGCACCCGAGTGGTGCTATGTGTGTACGGGTAGCCCTCGGCCCTTCCCGTGTCCCAAGCAGTATCCAAGCATCCCCCGACCGGCGGCTCACAGTGCCATTTTCTCCTTCCTCCGCCTGCCTGCCTGCCTTCTTCTTCGGCTTCGGGTTGTTTCATTGATGGCCTCGCGTTTGCATTCGCCTGCATGGCTAACCCTGACCTTAAAACCCCCGGCGTGGAGGAGGGTGGTATGCCGTGGCTGGCGCGTGGGGTGGGTTGCCGTTTGCCCGCTTTACAAATCGCAAATGTAAATTCAAGTTCACAAACATTGCGAGAACCACTCTCCCAGCAACAGGATCTTCTCTATGCAATGTGCAGCTAGTAGTATTACTAGTTTCGCCACTCGTCAGCGCACAATCTCCTCTCTTTATGTGTGTGCATGCGTTGCATTTGATATCATTCATCCGCGCCCGCTCGCCCTATTTACGAGCGCGCGCGGCGGCAATCATGTTGTTATTGATGGATTTCGTGCCGGATAAAACGTAAAATATTAATCCGCATAAAAAACAATGTTCGCATTGCGCTGCGCGATGGTTTGAAAGGAAGATTCATCATTCTGCGCGCGCGGCGAACAAAAAGCAGAGATAATTTTTCGATAACAGCGGCGAAGTAGTAAAAGCGGCCCGTCGATATCGTGGCAATCTGCGTGCACGGGCCGAAAGGAAGAGACCACCTGCTAAGCGACTGAGCGAGTAGGAGACTTTAAGACATCCGGCAAAGTTAATTAATTAACAATGCAACGACGACCAGCCGAGTGACGTTCCCATTGTCAGACGGAAGCCCCGAACGGCCCCCCTAGTCAAAACACAACTCTGGGATTTTTATGGAAATTTGATCAATAATAGGCAAACGATTTTCGGTATGAAGAAATGCATTTTAAAATGAATTTATCATTGAAGCGGCGATGGCATGAGCGAAGTCGAAGCCACGGCAGCGAGAGGCCGGGCAGAGGCAGCAGCAGCAGCATAGCAGACAAAGGTTCCGAGAATGATAAATGGAGGGGCATTGGAGGAATATAGTCGAGTGGAGAATGTCCACGTCCTGGCTGACTGGCTCGGCAAACAAAGCGCGAGCCTGTACGCCAGAGCGAAAACGCAACCAACGGCGGGCAAACCACTCACGGCGCGCTCGCAAGCAGGCGATGAGCGAGCGAGTGGGACGGATGGCGCGCCGCTAATGCAACACGACGTACAGGCGGCGTACAGCCAGCCACGTACACGTACAGCCCGGCTCTAAATGCAGTGCAGTGTACTGTAGCATGCCACGTTGCCGCGCCAGCGTCGAGTTCAATCAATACCGCGTGCGCCGCTGCCGGCAAAGCCCAAGCCGGCGACGAGCTGGCAACCGAGGGGAGAACGCCATAGCCTGCCGCACGTAGCGAGGACGACCGCGCGCGCGGCCGGAATGTGGAAGCGAGCGAGCGCGCACCAAACGAGTAGGCTATCGAACGACCGCGTCGACGAGGCAGGCAGGCAGGCACAGGCACATTGCGTGCGCCGTGCGGAATTGCCAGCGACGGCGACTGGCGTGCCGGGGAATGGAACAGCATGAAGCTGCATTTATATCGCGCAAACATAATACATGCCAGGCGCGCCGAATGCAAACTGCCAGCGCGCTGCTAGCAGGGCAGCCCGTTTGCCGTAATATATTGTTTTAGCGCTACACTGTAAACGTGTAAACTCAAACTCGAGCTACATCTCTATAAAGAACACACTTTACCTATCCGCTTCTCCATTATACCATCATTCCTCTATTCTTTTTTAAATTTTATTAAATCCCCTACTACTACTACTGCTGCTTATCATAATCATAACAATCGATCGCGAAATCACAAATGCCGATGCACAGCGTAGATAATTAATTAAACAATCAATCAATCAGTCAATGGAGCGAAAATCGCGCGCGCGCACACACAAAACAGCCTGGAAGCGCTAATTGTGAATTCATTGCCGGCTATTGTGCCGCCGTCAGATAATAAAGCCGAGGGAATTGCGCTCGCCAGATGGGTCAGCGCAGATTAGAAGCACGTGCAATTAAATCTTGATCGGCTACAATGACCGGTACCGGCGGCCGCCACCGCCGTCGCTCAGTCATCGTTTGCTGTGCGACGACTGCTTTACTAAATTATTTCTCTGGAGTAGGCTATCCGCTGCAAAAACAGAGCGCACGCCGTAAAAGTCGAGCGGAATAGCGCCTTTATTGCGGCGTCTGCCGCGGAAAGCGCCATAAAAGCAGCTCGAAACGAGCGCCGGCTCGAATAAAATATAACGCCGCCTCCGATATCGCCGCTTGCAGCACCGTGGAAATATGCGCAATTGCAATTCGTAACCGTTATACACTTTACATTTCGAGACGCAGACAACAAAGTGTCATTGCAGGCCGATATCGCGCGAAATCCAATATCGGAGACGTACATAATAATATGAATCGATAATTGCTATATTTAGACGGCGCATGAATCATTGATGACATACTTGAATGGTTTGCGAGCCTGCACGTCGTCCAACACACACACACACGCACACATCCTCAACAGGTAAAACGCGCGCAAATGTACTTGCAATTAGTGCACGCTTATTAAATCATAAACAATTCCCGCGTGTTTTGTGTTTAATCGAATGATAATCGTAACAATGTTGACGCGGGCGCCGACTCTCGCAGACAGAGTGATTAAATCACTCGAACTTATTCATGATTAATCACACAGTCAACATGCGAGGCGCGTGGAGAGCGAAACGCGCGGTGGTAACTTTACTCAATAATGCAATGTGTGCAATATGCATTGTATTGTGTAATGCGTGTGTTTGTGTGTGAGTGTGCCCGCGCGCTGCACGACATTTACCGCAGGTCAAGAGCGGTCTAATTATTCACGATTATGCAATTTCTCCACGAGCTGCACCAACACCACAGTCTTGAATCGAGAGCCAATACTCATTGATCTTGACGCTTGACTTTTACTTGTTTGTTTGCAAGTATAACAAGTCTTACTAGATTACCGAGCGCGCGAACCAAGTAAATACCAAGTTGTGATGTTATTAAGTGTGCGCGTCGATCGATTTGAATCTATAATTCAAATTAAATGAGGCAGAGCGTGGCGTAGGAGCTGATTGAAAGCGAAAGTTGGATTGTTTCGGCGCGGTGCTACAATTTAAACTCGCAAGCGTCGCCGCGCAGGAAACACGCGTAATACGAAATCGATTGATGAGCGAACTGTGCGCGGGCGGCGTCGGGGCCTAGCAAATTGAGATGGATGAGCGACGCGTGCTCACGAAACTCTCTCGCAGAGGAGCATCGTGTACACGTGTAAAACGCTGACGCGGCGATGATTACGAATTTTGCATGCGATGCGAGGCGAACAAAGGCGGCGGCGGATGAACACCGCACGCCGGCTCGATTCAATCGCATCGATTTGTTTATTTACATTTAACGCCTCGAGCAACGACTCTGCAAAACGTTGCCGGTTGTCGTCATTGTCGTAGCTCAAAACGTGCGATCGAACACGATGATTAAACATGAATTTCCCATTGTGTACCCGGTTTTTTTCCTTCCCTCGATTGGATAGAGTAGAGAAAAAGTTACAACTTACCGCTTGATCGGGCCCATGGGCATTAGGAGTTGTTGGCTGTGATGGCCGATTTGGAAAACCCTACACAGACAAAAAAAAAGGACACGAACAAAAATTGTTTTTCTGCTGCCAGAAATAAGATATTACCTGATGTTGATTCGTAGGAGGTTGATGCGAAGGACTCGGCGGTAATCCAGGCCCAGGCGAATGACTGGGCTGTGAGGGTTGCGGCGAGGGTTGACTTACCGGCACCGAGGAAGGCGGTGGGCCAGGACTCCCAGGCCCATGTTGCCCAGGCGGGCCCGGCCACCCGCCTCTACCTTCACCGTAGCCAGGACTCGGAGCTGGTCCTCCACTGTATCCACCACCGGGCATCTGCAACAATCAAAACAACACAAGTAAATAACTGATTCCTAAAGTAGGCCATGAAGAGCGCAATTAAAACAAAAGGCGCAGATAAGCATCAGGTAGTCAATAAATTAGTATTTATGAGGTCGGGCGCGAGAGAGGAGACTCGTCGGCGCACAAGGACCCCGGAGGGGTCACACGCGGAATGACAATGGGTGTCTCTCACTCTCACTGACCTGCCCCACATCGCACACACACACACACACCAACACCCGGATGCATTTGCTTTTGCTCAAATAATCATCGGAGTCGACCGGCTGTGCCAGCACCACGTGTGTGTGTGTGTAAGTGTGGTAAGTAAATGGCTCATCGGATACGCGACCCAAAGCGGGCTGCTCTGTTCGTATGCGTTCCAATGTTCCAAAGTGTTTCGCCGTCTTCCACGTGCTTCGCTTTTGTAGTAGCAGCAGCAGCAGTGGCACGAGCACGACCGATATTATAAATCAAGTAAATACTCATTCAAGAGTAAATCCAACTTCCGTACCAACTACACCTGTAGTTCACACGCTACACGCTCCAGCAGCAGTGATATGTACTCGTATTAAACGTAAACTATTCACATGACGACAAGTTGGCGTTTATGAAGTATCAAAGTGTGAGATGAAAATGATGATGTGTTTAGCATTTTCAGGTGTTTCGCACACATCTCACGTGCGGCTTCTGCGTAAAATCCTCGTACGAGCATCAAAACGAAAGTGAATTGTGTGTGCTATGCATCGTAGTATACATAGTAAAATCGATAAAGAAATGTGTGAGAGTGGCGGGTGGTGGGCGCCCCTAGCTGCCTAGATAGATCTGATATTGAAATGGAGGCTCGTCCGCGTATGACAGCTCGTGATATGTTCGTGACGCGGGCACTGGTGGGAATCTCCCGAGTGCAACTTTACGACAATATTTACATGTGGAGCACATGCAAATGCGAAAACTTCCATTCCCCGCTATCGTTAAAATAACGCCGAGTTGCATGTACGCGAAATGCTCCTCACCCGCAGCCGAAAGGAAGCCACTTATCACTGCGATGTCTATCGCGCGTGCAACTCCACCAAAGTTCCGTCGTTCAGTGTTCTTCGGCGAAAACATTTCAAGTCGCCCGTTTGTTGCGTGTCTGCTTGTACTTGCCAGCAGCCAACTTTGTCACAATGTGTGCCTTTTCACAAACAGAGAATCGCAGTGCGCGCGTGGAACTTGGTAACTGATGCAAAAACTTTCGTCTTCGCCCACGTCAAGTTCAACCCGGGGCTGAAATCGAAGGCACATGCATCACCCAAGCGACGGCGGCGGCGGCGGCAGTGGCAACGGCTGTGGCGGGATTGTAAAGGTATCTCGTAAATGCGCCGCCACCCGCACCACCAAACCTATCCAACCCGCGCCGCTGCCGGCGTTTACGACAACATTCGCACCCACACAACCACCACACATCCAGCAGCAGCCACCCCCCAAACTCTTTACACGTGCTGCTGGCGGGCGGGCATCGCACAGTTGTACACTTATACGCGCGTGCACTTGTATGTCCTGCCGGTTGGCTCTCGCATGCACGACGTAAACCCGGCGAATGTTTGACGTCACGGCCCGTCAGCTGATTGCATAATAACAAAGTAAAGTGGGCGGGCGGCAGCAGTACTCCGTTTTGTTTGTGTGTGAGCAAACGCGGTTCAAGTTCAAGGACGGTCCTTGCATGTTTAACTACGCTTTTTATGCAATTAAAAATATATAGGAATGCGTGCGTCCGCACTGTATTCCTGCATGTGTGTGTGTGTGTGAGACACTTTCCGTCTGGGTTGTAAATAAATGACCGCGATGCATCGCAGCATTGGTCATATGCCAAGTGGGCGCCGCACGGAAGCGGAAGCACAGGCCGTCATTAGCATATCGACGTCGCGATCTCTGTGCACACACGTCGATTAGAGACGACGCGCGCGCGGGGCGAACACAAAGCACTAATCAATCGAAAACCTGCTGCGGCATGCCTCTGCAGTAGTAATTAAATCGGTTTGCGATTGTGTAAACTAGTCTAATCCATCAGCCTCAATCAATTATTCGCCGATTGCGAAAACACGAATTACACATATCCGCGTCTGATATTCATCATATCGATTACCCTGCGGGCCCTGGAAGGCAACCCTCAACCTTATAATTATTTCTACTATATCGGTCAAACGGAATGGCTTGAATGAACCGCACACCACAAGCCATCCCGTTTAATCCTATCGTGCCATAGTAGTGCACTGAAAGAACGAAGGAAAAAAAAAGCACGCTGTGTGTGTGTGTGTGTGTGTGTGTTGAATGGATGACCTGCTCATCAATAAACACGCGCGCATTTTTTTTCCGCTCCGGCCCACTGTTTTTGACCGCGTGTGAGTAAAATTTCGGACCGCGTATAGAGAGAGAAATGCCCCGGGCGTCACACTCGACCTGATTTTTTAATCGGCGGCGTTGGTGGTGGCTGCTGCACAGCAAAACGCATTTTTGGCCATCGATTTGCGTGCGCCACAACCCAATTTCGATTCATTTGCGTACAATTTCAACAAAATGAAACTAACACAATTACTTTCGAATTAAAACTGCATTGTGTGATGGCTCGCATAAATAAACAAAGTGGAAATAATTTTTTATTTTCAAACAAGAACCACTTAGCAGGCTTTGCAGACCGTCCGACAACACACATCAACGCTGACAGGAGAAAGCCGACGATTTATTTATGCGTGCAATAACTCGAATATTACACTTTTTCCACACTCACTCCAAACTCAATTAAACAAAACAAAAGAGCTGATTTTCGGCCAGCGCATTGCGAAACATAAAAAGCGTGCGTAATTATCGCGCGTAAATTATGTGTACACGTGAGATACCGAGCATTCGCACATGGGTACGCACACACACACACATACACCAATACGAGAGCATGACGCATAAATAAAACGAAAGTAATTGCAATATAAAATCGGCAAGAAAAACGAAAACAAAAAAGCGCACGCCGCGCCAGCGTCCTTGACCCTGTGTGTGTGTCTACTATTATTGCGGAGACCGTAAATAAGCGAATTGCGTTCGTTAATTATCCAACGAGTACATTTGTTGCCGTCGATACGTCTATTGTTTCGCCTGCTGCATTAAATATACCGGCTACAGATGTTCGGATTCTCGTCGTCGTTTATTCACAAGTGTTGTGCGCCGTTACAGAAAATCCGGAATTAGTGTTACATGAATTTTTGATTTCGTAAGTACATTTATGATTTTTTTCATTTGATTATTTAAAAAAAAATTGGGATGAAAAAAGGGGCAGTGCGGTCGACTTACAGCTTGATTCCGATATGAGGGCCCTCCAGGCGGGCCCGTAGCACCGTACGGTTTCTGCGACAGCCATCCCTGGTTGTACGGCGGCTCGTAGTACCGCATCGGCGGGTTGGAGCTCTGAAGCAACTGATTGAGCGTCGGCGTGGGGCCGGTGGCCTGCGAAATAGTCTGTCCCGATACCACGCGCGGCGGTTGCGGCTGCTGCGGCGGGAACGGCATCTTCGGCGGGCCGTAGCCGCCCTGGCGGTGCGCGAACGCGTGCATGCCGCCGTCGGCAGGGTTGAAACCGTACGCGTAATGCTGGCCGTCGGTGGGCGGCGGGCCCTCGGGGTGCGCGCCCGGATAACCGCCCGGCTCCCCACCGATCGGCCCCATCTCGGGCTCGCCGTGCGGCGGCGGCTGTTCGCCGGGCACGCCGACGGCGCCGCCACCGCCGGTGCCCCCGTCCTGGTGCCGATACTGACTCATCTCGACGGCGGCGTGAGCCTTCGCGCCGCCGGTGCTTTTGCTTTTCGCGAGCGCTACACTACTACCACTGCTGCGTACGCCACTCTTATCAGTCCCATTTTGCAACAGCGAGTTCCGCACGTTCAGATGCTGCTCCGGCTGCGGCTTGTCACTATTCACGTCATTTTGTTGCTTTTCGGCCTGCGTCGCAGCCATGTTAAGAAAAACGGCTGCGATCTAGCACGGGCAATCGTTGCCAACACCCCGCCGTTACACGAAGCAGCCGACGCTTTCCGTCATTTTTCACGCTAGACACGCACGCACAGCGAAGCAAACACATAATAGAGTAGTCACTATGCCGCTAACGCGATTCCGTAATGGTAGAAAGCCACCAAACTTTTTGAATAATCCGAAATGATGGACACATCTGACACACAACTTTAGTCCGTATCTACTCCAATAACACGAAAGGAGGTTATGGGTGACGGTACGGGATTCCTACGCGCGTCCGAAACGCACCGGGGCGCCGGGAATTTCCAAAAATTTCTGCGCTCGCGATATCCCGGAGCTGCGAGTACACCGATTTTCGAACAATTAGCACAACACTCGCGGGAAGTCAGACTCCCAGCGTGCAAAAGGTAGCAACGAGGTGGTACTACTTTTCGATATGGCTACGCCGCCACCATGTTGGCGCTAGCATTCGTAAACGCGGTTAGATTTTTCTGTCGAAAACAAGTGGCGCCAGATTCAAACTGGCACAAAGACGCAACGAACCATCTGAAGAAATTCACAAACAAAACTTCAAAACGATAATAATCCAAACATAAATATAAACCAACTTTCAAATTAAATAAATTAAACCTATCAGTTTTATATACATGCTTTCTTCTAATTAGATTCGCATACAATCGTTAAAACGTTTTAAAAGCAGATAACCTCATAATAAAAGTTTATTACTGTTTAAATAATTATCTCTGGACATGTGCGCATGTTACTATCAATATTTCCGATTTTGTTTAATTTGCGCAAAACGTAACATACAGCGCCACCGGTCGGCGAACACAGTAACTATAAAAGTCTGTCAAAAACAAGACGCGCGAAACGCAAACATTTTCAAATATCTGCGAGGAAAATCGATAACATTTTAAATTATGGATATATTCGACTCATTGCACATTGTATTGATTCGACTACAATCGTTTACAGCATTGATATTAGATTAATTATGGCATAATTATGCGCAATTTTAGATCTTCTATAAAAATATTGAAAAAAAAAACTAAAACAAATAATAAATAAATGCGTTAGAAGGTTAAACTTATTAATCAGGAATAACTCTATGAAAGGCACCGCTTCCTCCCCATCATGACGATCCAAACTCATTCATCCACTTCTCATACTTGTCTAAATCATCCTGTGACACACTTTTGTTGTTCTTATCAATGGCCTCCTCAAAATCCCTCTCAGTTACGGGCAGGTCCAGCTCCTCTTTGGGCAACTGTTTGATCTGATCCGGTTTCAACCCAAAGATCTTCCTACGCATGGACATCATCGACGCATCTCGGCAGACATTCGTAATATCCGCACCGGAATACCCTCGCATTTTCTTAGCAATTGCCGGTAGATTAACATCCGGATCAAGCTTCACCTCTCTGAGATTTATCTGCAATAGAGCTTCTCTACCTTCCTGAGTGGGCAGAGGAATATAAATGCGTTTTTCAAGACGTCTACGTAGGGCCTCATCGATGTCCCAGGGAAAGTTGGTGGCTGCCAGCACCATCACAACCTTACCAGCATCTTCAACATTAGCGGTGATTCCGTCCATTTGAACCAATAGTTCTGATTTAACCCGCCGGGATGCTTCATGTTCTGATTCTGAACCACGACGTGAGCAAAGCGAGTCTATTTCATCAATGAAAATAGTACTAGGCGCGTAAAACCTTGCCATTTCGAATAGCAGACGTACCATCTTCTCAGACTCACCACGATATTTCGAGGTAAGCGTCGAAGATGACACATTGAAGAATGTGGTCTCACATTCGGTGGCCACGGCTTTCGCCAGCATTGTTTTACCGGTTCCGGGTGGTCCTACCATGAGGACACCCTTCCATGGTCGACGGATACCAGTGAAGAACTTTGGCATCCACATTGGAAGGACCACTGCTTCCTCAAGCAAACGTTTTGCCTCCTTGAGGTCAGCAATATCTTCCCATCTGATATTAGGGTTCTTCTGAACAATATCTCTTTCAAGTGTATCTACTAAATCACGGTCCATACCATGACATTCAAACTTCTTCTCTTCTTCCGGTTCAGATTTTTCCGCTTTCTCGTTATCTACGTCTTTGATGTCCTTATCTATGGCGACTTTATTCGAGTCTGGATTACGCGCTGATTTTGAAGATGATGGTCTTTCAACCTTACCACCTTTTGTGGGTCGTACCGATGACGTGCGTGATGTTGACGAACTTGTGCGGGCGCTGGGTGCGTTTGATCTTCGTGGCGGCTCTGGTTTTTTCTTTGTTTTTGGTTTCGGCCCATTTTGAACTCTAAAATGTTCACCCACACCCGGTCATCTTTTATGTTTTTACTTATACCTAGTATATCAACAAACCTATTAACAGTATATCCTCCATCTCCTGGAGGTGGTGGTGGCCATACATCTGGATCATAAGTGTCACCAAAATTGAAATCACTATCCTTCACAGGCTCATCTGGTATCGGTAATCTCCTAGCACCCGAAGGTGCGTTAGTACCCACATTTAGCCTTAGAGAGTGCAAAGTGGCTGTGATACTCTTCACCCGGTCATATTCCAATGCAATTCTTTGCTTGGCCTGCAGCCATTTGTTCTTTCTCAAGGGATCTGTGATGTTGATGATCAGCTGTGTGACCAACTGCATGGTCCCAGCATAGTACACCTCAGCACTCTCATAGTTCCCTATCATGGAGGACTCTCTGGCTAGTGTTAAATTATCACAGATTTCCTTTGGAGTTTCTGCCATAATGACCATCCCAAAATCCGTTCTGGAATTACACTCTTCATCAGCCTCTGCCACTATATACTAGTACACTATGCACACCCATTCCAAAACCAAACACTGAGCATGCAAAAGGTAAGTGACACAATACACCAGTAAACCAATACTTGTTAAACAAACAAATGATTAGTTATTTAAACAAGTGCCAATGGCATGCAAATAAACTAAACTGTTTATACTTGATTGTGAAAATGACTAATCTAGGTCTAACACCTATATTCTCACGCTTGAACTAAATAGGAGTTACGAATGTCTTAAGAAGTTATAAATACTAAATTAGTGGATAAAAATGCAGGCCACCCATGGGTGAAAGCAAATAGTGTTGGAATTAGACTCACCAACGTGAAGACGGCGTACAGGAATAAAATTTTACCACGTGGTAAATGCGAGGTTTAATTAAGATTGAAGAAGTCGTGTGTGGGGCGGCTAAAATCGCGACTTGAAACGACATTTGCGTTTGCACACTCATGCTCCCATACACCACTATGACTACATCCCACTGTTTTCAGCTGTTTAAGTACAAACTCGCCTTTCTAGTCATTTTAAAGATTCTAAAGCTTGACTCACACGATAATCCACAGAAAAAATAAAACCGTGTGAATGTAGAGTCACATATCGATCAAAACAAGTGAATTATTTTCATCTTAGGTAAATAAATACCTCAGATAACGATTAAATTACACGTGTTTTTATTAAATGCAGATAAATACCGATAACGTCCACGTGCGCCATCTGACCGCAAGCGGGTGCAATCACGTCGTCCACGTTTAGACAACTCACGCAGCTCGTAACTCTCTCCGCAGGAATATTTTCCTGGTGCGGCGTTCGTTCTAAAAATTGGCTCAACCAGCTGGCGGCCGCGCGTGGGGTCTTACGAGGTTATTTCTGGTCCTCGAATGCAGTGAATCGTCGGGGGTGGCTGCGAGATGGCCAGCAAGGGATTGCACTACACCCCGTTGGGGACGGATGGCACTGACCACGCGTACAGGCAGCGGGTCGCCTCCCAATATCCGATCAGGTAAATCAAAATAAATATAAATATAACCTCCAAAACGCGCAGGATTTTCCTGCGAGCTCACGCGAAATTCCACGCACACGCACGCACCGCAGACAGGACGCGAGATGACGAATTTATATTTAATTTCGTGCTGCCACGTCGCGATTCATTCACATCTTAATCTTAATGAAAACAGCGTTGATTTGGCAATAATTCGATTGTTATGTAATGTTTTTCAAACCTTTTGATTCAGTCTTTCCGTTTTCTACATCAAAGTCTGTTGTTATTATTAGAATAAACAAAAATGTTTTGTTTGGCATCACCATCTACCGCAAATTGAAGTTTTGAAATCATTATTAACTCACATACACACACACATGATATGATTTTGTACTTTGAATGATAACTCACCAATGTGTTCTTTTTGTTTTTAGTGCTTTAAATAAATCAAGGCTAAAGCATTGCATATTTTTCCATTATTTACTGTTCTTTGTTATGTTAGCCAAGTTATCAGCTGATATATTAGACAAATTAGATATATTTATCTTAGAAATTGAAGAGCTTAGAATTCCACAGGTGAGTTGAGTAAACTTTTATGTTTTTTGTGCGTATTTTAAGCAAATTTTGAATTTTTTTGCATTTTTATTGTAGCCACTTTGGTGGGAATACATTTGGTGCATCAGCCTGTTATTCTCGTTCTTGGGACTGGCCGCAATCCGAAAAAATCGCGTCAAACCGATGCAGCACTATCTCATCGGTTTGCTCGCTTTTGGTTACCTGCCTTGCCTGTATGGCTTTGCGTTTTACTTTGGCGACGTCTGGACGTATTTGACGTGCGATCCAGAACTTGAAGATGATATGCGTGATTTGGACAATGTTCACATGTGGCAAGTAAGTTAAAATCACTTTTCTCTTGCTTAAAACAATTAAATTACCTTGAAATTATTTTATTTATTTGCAGGGAATGCCATATGGTCTTCTATGGTACGGTTTCATAATCGTCGCGATACAAATCCACGCATTCTCAACGTACTTTGCGTACAATTTGCTCAAGGCGTGGAAATCGCGAGGTGGCCGCAAAATGGAATGATGGAGAAGATGCATTTTGTAACTTCACTACCAAAAACCCGACAATGTTTTCAAAACTTCAAATGAGCAATACATGCATAGTTATAAACGAAACTTTTCTATTATTTCATTGTCTGTCATTGTGTTCATTAATTAAATTATAAATTCATCAAAATCTGTCGATTTTTTTGATAATGTTATGTTTGAAAGACAAAATCTATGTAATAAATTATTGCTGTCTAATAAAATTTATAAATTTATGCTTCCTGCCTTACTAATAAAATTTATTTTCTTGTTCATTAAGTTGCCTATGTTTAACTTGGTCTTTAGACATAAAAATATCGTAAGAGTCTAAATTTATAATTAATCTCTTCGTAATTTCTCGTTTTACGTTAATACTTGTTGACTTTTTGACATCATGTCATAATTGTATCAAATTTACAAAGAAAACTTATAAATCAAGGCAACGGCGTCAACATAAAATGCAAATATTTATGTTCTGAGTGTATGCGAGACAGGCGGGATTCACGACCGCTGAGAAGGATCGTGAACGTCGTGAACTTTGCGCTTCACAGCACACGTTCCCCACGTTCCGCACTTAAATTTGGCACAATTCGTCGTCAGAGTGCGAGTACACAAAGATATGCTGTGCCACGTTTTCGAGACATGTCACTTGAGGGCTTTTCCGATTGAAAATCACCGTTCAAAGGTCAATGAATGTGTGAAATATGCAAAAAAACGAATTTGGTCTCAAATTACTATGTTACCCAATGTAAACTGAAAGCGCGTCCGGTCATTAGGGCATAATGGTCAATTCCACGAGGAAATTAGACGTTGCCGACTAATTTTGACGCTAACAAGTTAATTAATTTCCAATTAGCACTAATTTGATTGAATTTACATTAATTTCTGCGCACTTCTGCTGTAAAACACGATTAAAACTTTAATTCACGCATTTTTCATACTTTTTAATACTTAACATAAGCAAACTTTATGTTGACACTTCACAAAGTAAATAAACTGTGTTTGTTTAGTAAAAAAACTACACGTTCGTCGCCTAATATGTTTTTAAAGTCTCATATTCCATAAACGAAACATTACACCAAGCGATAAGTTTTTTTCCCTCATGCTTCATTAAAACAGCCTAAAATTTCATGCATGATTAAATCTCTAGCTTGATCTGAGTTTAAAACATCTTAAAAAATAACAAATTTTAAATTACCAGATGAAATTGTAGTACCTAAACTTCGTAGATGCATGAATAAATGCATTGAAAATAAAGACGCATTACATTTTACGAGTGTTGAGCGCATAAAACTTTACTCGAAAACCAATTTTTCATGATCAACACTATTCTTACACAATCTCGATAAACAAATGTATTTTACCAATTTATGCAAACACATCACTTTACAAGATGGATTTTCATTTGTTTTTCAATTTTATGTGTTTGCATCAACATATTTATTCGGTAAAATTTCCTCTGTTGCCGTTATTTATTAGAGTTTATTAATACTCAGTTTGTTTTATGATTTATTCTTTTTATGCATTTTATAACCGCAGAATTGTTACTGTGGAAATTTCCATTGCTTGGAAATATTTTCAATTAAATTGCAGCAAAGAAACATTAAATTATTTCAAATTAATTCTACACGAGTCAATGAAAAGGTCCTTTTATTGGTACACATGCAGATGTGAAATGAAGCATGTACTACGCCTGCGTCCTGCTGGAAACGCCAGCAGGACACGCCGCGTTTGGCGTCGCGCTGGCAGGCAGACAGCAGGCCAGCAGGCGTTCTGCGTTCAGTGCGTTCAATCAGTCGCAGGCTGCGCGTGTTCAGCTTCGCGTTCTCGTCGCTTTCAAACCCGCAAAACGGCGATGCCGGTCGTCGAAAAAACGCCAGAACGACGCCGCCCGCGCGACCGGAAACTCCACCACCATACATTTTATTTCTGTGCCAAAAGGACATAAATTCACCGCAAACACGCGCTATAATTACCGAAAATTAAAAAACAAAAGTGAATGGAATTACTAAAGTATTAACTACTTTTAAACTACATTGTAGCCTGAGCGTTATTATGTTAAATCAACGGTTTTTAACGAACGTTTAATAGAGTTGTGTGCTGTGTGTGATTTCGTTCACTCCCCGCGGCACGTGGTGACTGTGGTTACCAATATGATAACGCAATCGTCTGTGAAGTAAAGTTGTCGACTCCCGATTACTGGCGCGATTGGAGTGCCGACACGCGGATCGTTAACATTCTCAATCGATCGCCGCTGTGAACATGATTGGCATGATCTCTACTAATTGACACGAAGAACACAGTGTTCGTGTGTTGTGAGTGCGCGCGTTGTGGTTTCCTCGCAAAAGGTGAAGCAATGAGTTCGCCAGCGAAAGTCGACAACGGTGTGCAGGACCGCCTCCTCGACACCGCCGCCAACAAGGACGACAAGAATGTGCAAATCGTCAAAAAGACAGAAAATGGCAAACATAAAAAAGGTATGCGCATAAAACATTAATAAATAAATTAAACAAATACCTAGTTATGGCAATCACGCAATGAACAAAATTAAAATGATTTATTGTAGAAATCATTCACAAATTCCTCGCGTGACGGAAAACATAATTTTTAATGAAAAAATTTAATTTGAGTGCAAACACTATAAAAATCTAAATAAAGCGTGTGTGTTGCAGTAGTTCACAAAGCAAAACACGTTCTATTTCTATAAATGGCACAGCACGCACGATAATTTAATTTGGAATTGGAAACAGATGCAGATATTTCATTTCCGCACTCATTCTACCTATATTTTCTCTTTGTATCCAATCTATTTATTTCCGATAAATACTATGTTTATGATTACTAAGGTTTTTAAAAACTTTCATTTGTGTTTTGAACTTTAACGACTTAAATTAGCAATTCAAACGAGTCTAACAACATGTCGAAAGTTGGATGAGTTAAACACATACATGAAATTCTCCTTGACCTAATATGCGCGTCCGTAGATGATGTGAACTTGTGATTTAACACCAATTTTAATTGTAACCAGAAACTATAGCTGTACAAACTGGATTAGACCAATTTGAGTGGAAAAACTGGCGTAGGAAATGACTGCATGTGACTCATAGCGATCAACACATGAAACCAGATAGATAATGAAAGCAAACGCTGTGCCAGTGTCGCCTTTTGATTGCGTCCAATAAAACCAAGCGTCTGATTATTTATTATTAAAGCGAATCGGACCACACACAACACTCCCAACTGTCAGTCTTAATCGGAAACGTCCAGAAGCGCTTCAATTGCGTTCAATTTTACGTTAATAATTGTGGAATTTGCCACAGTGTTGATTTTAATTAAAAGTTTCACGCTTTAATTCAAGCGCCAAAAACAAAACAATGTCGCAACGTCTGAAAATGGCACGAGTTGCACCATGATGGCGGCCGAGCCTATTTGTATTGATGTATGGTTTGTATCGTTTCTAGGACAGGAAATTAATTTGAACTACGCACGAGAATGAATTGTAGCGGCGTCGAGGCAAATTATATTGTTGATTATTTACCTATGCTTACATTTTGGACAATGCACGAATGGTCTAGATGTTTACTCTGTGAGTAAATCGAGTTATTTGTACGAAGAATTAGCCCACTGTGTTTGCATGCCTATTTCTAGTCATAACTAGCGAAGAATTTCGTGTTTACCAATTGCTAATGCCATTGTCGACCGTGAATGTGTCATTTGTTGTCAATTTATCACTGTGATAAATGTATTTTGGTGATCGTTAAACACGAATCAATAAACCTACGAAGCCAACAGACCGAATAAAATCTTTTATTTTCACATTTTCCAGCGAAAACAGATGCGTTGCAGACATTTGGTTCGTTAACCCTATTTTAACAAGAATTACAAGACCACAAAAAGTGTAATTATCCGTAATCCTTGAGATCAAAATTGAGCGCGTTTTTTGCGCCTCTAAATTGGCCTCAAATTAGAAATTAAACCGAATCAAGGTTGGCATTTACATGCGGCATAATTCATTACGAGTAACAAACATTAGATGACTGATTAGATAAACGAAATTGCGATTTATGCGCGGGTTGTGTGAAGCATTATTTACACATTTCGCCACAAGTACAACTCTACTACAAGTTATGAGTTACTTGATTCAGATCACACTTCAAACATGTCATTCGCGAGAAATAAAAGAAAAAACAATAAAAACTAAACCATACAGTGCAGATAACATTACTTTCGCTCTCAATTTATAAATTACATTTACTTGGTGAACTCCGGCTACGCGAATCATATGGCGTTATTGATTTTCACCACGAAACTCAGGTCCCCACGTGCCAACGTTGCAACAGCTGCAAACAGATAGAATCCTGTCTTTTAGTTACATTTCCGGATGCAACTCACCCTGATATATTTACATGTAACTATCGATTGCTATCTGCCATCATTACACATTGACGTGTCCGAAGGGTGAACGAACCAGTCGTGCTTGCAATGCTTTCAATTGCAATGATTGCAACATTGCGCGTAGTAAATGCTAGTAAACAAGCGATGACATGATGTTTCATTACGTGTCATGCTTACGCGTCATTAGTTTCGACCAAAACACATCGATAGTGATTTAATTTCACCATTTTTTACTTTGTAAAATTAACTTTTTATTTGTACCAATAAAAAAACGCCTGTCGACTGGTATCTAATGAATATTCCAGTCATAAAATCGTCACGAGTCGTGTTCATGTGTGAATAATTACCGAGATTGCTTTGTTTGAAGTTATGCAACAGAAAAATGCAATAAAAAACATGGAGGAAACGTAGAGGTTATCTCACGTTTCGATGAACCATCTCGTGGACGCGCTCGTGTTGCAAATATTTGCATATCATAACTATTGCAAAAATTCATCACTTTAAGCACATTTCAAGGACGTTTAAGTTCACTTTGTGTGCTTTTTGTACCTGATTTATTTTTTCGTTTTTTTGCTTATTTAAACTTTTCTGAAACTGACCGTAACCGGTACGAGTCTAAGTGTAGATGATATGTCTCCACTCATAATATGTAATTGTCGTGGCGAATTCAAGGTTTCCACGACGCGTACGTAGATTTAATGAGCCTTTTGTTTCACGACTGTGGACGTGCCGTAATTGTAGATACGTCGAACGCCTCAGAAGGCGGCTATGTACATAATTTCGCTTTCCTTCGACTTCGATAGCCGCGTGTGTTTGCTCGTGCACTTGTTTTCGTCGCAACAGATTATCTGTTGACGTTCGAGAGTCAGCGAATTTACAATTCGCAATTTCCTTTCCGAATCAGGCCACTGATTAAAATCACAATATGTTTCTTTCATATCTGATCGACGTAACTTTCGAACAATGGGCGTTGAAATTGATCAAATATCATTTTCGCCGCTGCAATTTCAAACTTTTAAATTATTACCTTCTACGTAAAGTAATATTTTTTGTTGCTGATAAGCTATCGCTAATGTTATAAGTTATAACTGTGCGGCATATTTTCGATCGTTTGGTTGTCATGGCAACCAGACTATCCTTGAAGTTTGTTACCGATTTACGATTTATTTTATTTTTATGTGCTGAAGGTTGTAGCTTGTAGCACTAATGACGAAATTCTGTTTTCTTTTCCAGAAGTGGCGATTGTAATCAAAAACAATGACAAAAAAGATTGGAAGCTGGTGCCGCCGGACGGTGGCTGGGGTTGGTTGGTGTTGTTGGGAGCAACGATGGTTAACGTCCTTGTTCCAGGCACTGTGAAATCCTTCGGCGTGTTATTCGTGGAATTTTTGGAAGTTTTCCAGGCGTCACCGGCCACAGCCGCATGGATCCCAGCCCTTTGTTACTTTTTATACAGCTCTTTAGGTAATCCACTCTAATTCCTACATTTTTCGCAAAAATTAAACAAAAATATTTTTATTTTCAGGCCCGGTCTCTAGTATACTATCGCTGAAATATTCATATCGCACCGTCACCATATTGGGAGGTACATGTGCAGCTTTAGGAATGATTTTAAGTTATTTTGCCAATTCAGTTACGTTCTTGTACCTTAGGTATGTACACCCCTTTCTCGGACATATCTATAAGCATCATGTGTGCATCTTTCGCTTTCTAATCTTCCGCTAAATGTACACCACACACATTACGATTAAAATAAGATTATCTACGAGATCGTTTTGTGGGCATTGCGTTTATTATGAATAAATTCTTGGTGACTTGTTACAGTTACGGCGTGTTGGTCGGTACGGGCGCTGGGTTATCATTTCCGCCTACGGTGTACATCGTGACCAGCTATTTTGTGCGTTATCGTGGACTTGCTAATGGATTATGCATTTCCGGGTCGGCGATTGGTTCAATCATCTTACCGCCATTGCTACGCGTACTTTTAGAAATCTACGACTATAGGTATAACCATCAAATGCTTACCAAACATAAAAAATGATTTTTGAAATGTTTTTTTAGAGGTGCTGTCCTTTTGATGGGTGGTATTACTCTGAATGTCTTAGCAGCCGCGCTTCTATACCACCCTGTAGAGGACCACATGAAAAGGGTACCTCGAGATGAAAAGGATAACGAAATCGAAGAGGATCCCGAAGAGGAACCTTTGAAACCCAAGTTCATGATCACAGGCGATGATAGCTCATCACTGCATTTAAACCGCAATGACTCCTTCGTTGAGAACACGGATATCACGCAGAACAAGTTCATCCGCAGTGTTTCCAGTGTGGCGGTACCTAATTATCGAAATCATGCGTTCGGGCGCGAAAGGAAAATCTCCATGCCTGGTGCGCCTAGGAATGAGATGACCCGGGTGAGATCTGGTGTTGCAGTGTCGAATATGCACAGCAACAACAGTGCTACTGCATTGGCCGCGCTCCCGGAAGGAATGAACGGCCTTGGAGAGTATCCGCACAGTAGACAAACCAGTACAAGGAGAAGAGTCCCGCGTCGTAGTCCATCCACAAGCTCATTCCAATATATCTCCACTCCCTACCACGGCAGTACACTTACCCTCCAACCGGAAATCTTCGCCTCTTCTTTCAGTTTGCGTTCTACGCAAACCAAAGCATCTGATGGGCAAACTAAAGCCCCTGTTGACCAAAAGAAGAAATTCTTTGACTTAAGTCTCCTAAAAGACCCGCTCTACCTCATTATTCTCATCTCTAACTCGACGAACGCAATCAGCTACACGAACTTCATCATTCTCCTGCCGTCCTTCGCCATCGCGCTCAACTACGATAAAAACCAAGGCGCGCTTTTACTCTCCGTGGTCTCTGCGTTGGACCTGGTGGGTCGCATTGGTGGTTCCGCCCTGTCCGATTTAAATCTTATCCCGAAACAGTGGTATTTCATCGGAGGCCTTCTTGTATCAGGCATATCATTAGCCATATTACCGTTTTTCGAAGGCTATGTTATGATTTGCATATTTTGTTCGTGTTTCGGACTCGCGTCGGGTATGTACGTAGGCGTGACGGCCGTGATAATGGCCGATATGTTAGGCACAGAACGCCTGCAATCAACGTATGGGATTTCGTTATTCGTCAACGGAATTCTACAATTGATCGGACCACCCATTTGTGGTATATGGTTCGAAAGTACAAAATCCTACGTATCACTATTCTTCTGTCTCGGAATGGTACTGATCGTAGGTGCTGCTATCTGGGGCTTTGTGCCGTTTATTAAAAAACGCAAGCAAGTCGTAGAAAATGCAGAAAATGACTACGACGACGAGGCTATCGAAGAAGAATAGCTTATTTCTTAAACTTACCAAGCTTTTCTTGTCTTCCCATTGCAGATTTATGCAAACATGCAAGTTTTACCGTATTTATATGTACCAGAACTTCCATTTCTTAACTTAACATTTATTTTTATTTATAAAGTTAACCATATTTTAGTTACTGACGATGTACGGCTCGGGTATTGGGTTTTCGCTGATAATTTTTCGATTAATTTATGAAATGTCGCGGCTAGTGAACAAATATTGTATTTAAATGATGACGATGGTGAAGACTTAGCTCAAGTCAATTGTGTATTGAAACTGACTCTAGTGATCTATGCAATATTGTACTGTACTTAGATAACTACAATGATTGCTGCACAGCTGATGCCTTTAACAAAAACATTCAAGAGCGGTAGAGCTTGAATGATGCACAATGCGTTGACGAAACGCAAGAAGAGAATTATTTTCAAACAAACTAGATAATTGGACCACTTCAGGGTTAATAATATGACTAATACTGCAAGTTTTCTATGTAAGTGACGACGTGTGGTGTGAATTCCCATGCCCATTATGTTAATAAATTAATTAAATGATAAGTTGTACTTATGTTACCATTTGTATAATATATTATAAAGTTTAATGTATGTTATGACTTTTTATTCGTAAATTGCACACCATTATTGATTACTTTACTTAATTCTACAAATGACACATTACCCATGAGTAGAAAACAATATAAAACATTGTTTTCACATATTGGCGAATCAACTGAGATCTTCTTTAAGAACTATACTATCTCAAGATGACGTTCAACCTTAATCTGAAGGTTTCCATGTGACTACCTGCATTTTCCTGTTTAATTCTTCTAAAATCAATGAACACTGCAGGTGTTTTTCTGGGCTTAGATTTGCCATGATATCATCATCATCATCCTCCTCTTTTTTCATCTTTTTTCTTTTTGGTTTCGATAATTCACGCCGTGCTATACCATCTTCATCATTATCACATTCACTGTGCCTGGTTTTTGTCTACAATTTCATTTATAATATTTGCCAACTGTGGACTTATTACTTAATACCTTTTTGACCTGCTTATCATACTCCAATGCATCATAATAATCTGGTTTTTCTCGACGTACGCGCTGCGTGCGTCGACGTATATCGTCTTGTGGATTGGCAATAGAAGTGACTTTTGCTGTTTTTCTAGCATTAAAGAAAGAATGGCCACAAGGACATGCTTTGCATGCTACAGGGACCTTCAAAATTCATTCATCAGTTAGGAATATTATTCGATCGTGGTTTTGTTTACCTGCTGGTCGCATTTCGGGCAACCTTTGGCAATCATTGGAAGAAATTGACCACTACATGATTGAAGAAGTAAACAATGAAGAATAGGCTTGTCAGCAAGCAAAACAAAGAGCAACAAAGAAGCGCGGTGGTTAGAATTGTAACGTTATTGACACCCGCACTCGTGGAATTATCGTCGTCACGAGGAGACGATAGTCTACCGATAGAATCACGTTAAACTACCTTAAAACGTAAGGTAAACTAATCGCAGCACATAATTACATGCTACAAGCACTTGAATCAGTGCTGTCAAGGCTTTTCAAGGATGTTTAGTATACTAGGCGTTTACGAATTGTACTCTAAACATTTTAATAACAATTAGTCATGGAAAACAAGTTTTTATTACCAAAACAAAGGAGTATTGTTTGGTATGAAGTGTAAACAATGTTTTTGTTTACATTGCAAAGAGTCAGATTCGTCAAAACATAAAAAACTTGTTTTATTTTAGTCTTGTTTTAGTACTCGTAGCGACATCTTAACAAAAACAATTCAACTAAGTGACAACCGCTATCAAAACATTGCTTAAAGGTTAAATCCAATAGAAAAACATTACCAATAACTCGATTATTTTAATATTGCCGGAAGAGTAATTTTAAAAAGTGTTTTCCAAATGGAAGCTGCAAAGCGTTCGCGGATAGACGCCAAGTGTTACAATGAGCAACGAAACTATCGCAAGCGTTCTAAAGTTGCAGGCGCGGGTCTCTCAGGGAAAGATTCACCTGGTAAGTTTCTATTGATTGTTTTTGATAATTTAAACCATTAAACTCTATAATTTCAGTTAAAGCTTTGATATTAGACAATGGAGGATACTCTATCAAAGTTGGATATAGCACAGACAAGAAACCACTGTAAATATTTTGTATATTGCAAAAACTATAGAAATTATATTCTATTTTGTGTTTTGTAGAAATTTACCAAACTGTATTATGAAAGCAAAATCAGAAAGGAAGAGAGTGTTTGTATCAGACCAAATTGAAGACTGCAGAGACCTCTCAGGCTTGTATTACATGTATCCTCATGAAAAAGGATACATTACAAAGTTTGATATCCAGAAAAATGTTTGGGATTACACCTTCAACAAGTATCCTATTTATGATAACACTGTGATGCTCACACAGCCAATTTATAACTTTAAAACTATTCAGGAATACACTGATGAAATTTTCTTTGAGGAATATGATATCAAATCAATATTCAAGGCAAATGCAACAGATTTATGTTATTACAAATATAACAAACAATTTAAAGGTAAGTACTGCTTCTTAACTCACAAAACAATTGTTTTTGTAATTTTATGATGATGTTTTAGCTGTTGATAACTCTTCTTGTCTTGTGGTTGATTCTGGCTTCAGTTTTACTCATATTGTTCCTTATATTAATGGAAAAAAATATGCAGATGGTATAATCCGGATAAATCTCGGTGGAAAACTGCTCACAAACTATTTGAAAGATGTTCTTTCCTATAGACAACTTCATGTGATGGATGAAACTTATGTTATTAATCAAGTCAAGGAAGATTTGTGTTTCATGGCGAATAATTTCAAGGCTGACATGCACAGAGCAAAGACCACACACGAAATTGTTAAGAATTATGTCCTGCCTGATTTTCACAACATTCGACGCGGATATATCCAAGAGAATCCAACAGATGAACTAGCAGAAAACTGTCAAATCTTAAGACTTAATAATGAACGTATTACAATACCAGAAGTAATGTTAAGACCGTCGATTATCCCTGGATATGACTTTGCTGGGATGGCGGAATGCATTGGACACTCAATAAAAAGATGTCCTAAAGAGTATCAAGCAGAAATAGCGCAGAATGTTATCCTTGTTGGTGGAAACACTTTATTTCCTGGATTTAGGGATCGGCTTGAAATTGACGCGAGAATATTTTTACCATGTGACTATGATCTTAAGATATATCAACCGGACGATCCGTTAAATTATGCATGGCTTGGTGGGAGATTAATGTCCAAGGATCCTGCGTTTAGAAAGCGTTGTGTAAGCAAACAAAAGTACGAAGAAGAAGGCTCGAATTATCTTTATGATAAGTTTAATGCGTATAGTCGGGTGGAGAAAGATCCACCAAAGGATAATTCTGACAATAAAGAAGAGTTTAGTTATCTCAACTATTGGAAAAACGAAGGAGTGGATATTTTCCAGAAGGAACCACTAGCTCCAGTGAAAGATCCAGAGATACAGTTTAAACTTGAAGGAGAAAATATAGAAGAATACGATGGCAAGTTTGTTTCACTTGATTTCGAAATAGAAAACCCTGCAGAAGAGAAAACTGAAGAAATTATAACTTCAACAACAGCAGCTGAAGATGCTGCTAGGTTGTTAAGGAGAAAACGATCGATAATCGCCAATTCACAGAGTCTTCTACGACCTACTACAGTTTTACCAACAACCAGTAAACTAATTCCAATTGCCACGTCGATTGGATCACTTACTCCGACATTAACAACGTTAACAACGACAGCAACAAGTCGAACGATTACAACTCTATCATCCAACAAGCAACTAATTCTTGGGAGTTTAACGAAAAGTGGACAACTTGTATCGATAAACTCCAATATGCTTAAAACAGCTCGTGTGAACGCACCCAATATCCTCAACAATAATATTGTTTTACCAAGATTGACAAGGATTCAACCGCGTGTTATTCGTCCAGTTTTTAAAACTGTGCAATCCGGTACAATTGTAACTTCACAGCAGGGCAAAATTACACAGTACATTTCTTTGGGTAATTCAGTGAATCTAAGCAGTTTAGCCGTGCAGTCGACTGCTAGCAGCTCGAAAACTGTCTTAGCGCCCAGCATTTTGAATAATGCAGTGATCGTTCCGCAAAACATGCTCGCAAGCAAAAATTTAACTTTTCAGATTATTCCGATCAAGCCCGGCCAGGGAAATATTATATTAACGCAGGCCAAGACCTCGCAAGAGCAAAAGTAATTGTAAGCGTTTGTTAGACATGGAAATAAAATATTTATTTTTTACTTCTGATGACTTGCGTTTTTGTATCTTTGCGCATCCGCGTAATTATTCGAGAATTGTTAAAGTTTCAGTGTTACCTGACTACGTCGCGATGTTCTTTCATGGACTTGACGGATATTTACACGGTTGAAGGTCTTTGAACTTGTTTTTTTGTTTAATTAATTAGTTTTAATGAGGAGCTGCTAACGCTTTCGTTGATGCGCGAAACAATAATGGCACTCAGGAAAACGGAAGTGCAACTTTTGATTCAAATTCCCTGTAATTCCGGTTGGTGTATTGCTGGTTGCCTATATTAACCTATATTTTGCCGCATTTTGGCTTGTGCGCACTACATGAACGTGATTCCTCCTTCCAATGCGTACAAAAACTGAATCAACTCATAGATAAGCGGCAAAACGCTGTCGAAGTCATCATAGATAAGTTTTAATTCAGTCAATAGTCAACTCATACCACAAAAATTAGAATTTTAATCATGCCTTCATTAATAGAAGTAAGTGAACTACAATACTTAGTCATAATTACTACAAAAACTCAATTTTAAGTTATTTTCAATGATTTTTTATACATTAGGTTAAAGCCAGACAATCATAAAGTATTTCTACACCAATTTACACAATACACCTTTATTGACACTTAAATTACCATGTTTATCTCATTTTTAGGATGGAAAATTGTCCCATCTGATGATGATACCACTGACAATATTCACCTTCTTTCTTATTGCTATGATTTATTCAAAAAAGACCAAGAAAGTCAAACTGATCATCAATGAGGAGGAATTAAGAACTAGACTTGAAAATTACACTCCAGAACCTTTAGCATCAGTTGTAAATGAGACATATAAAGAACCTAACATTCCTGAGCATGTTACCCAGAGCAATAACTTATGCAGGAGTGATTATTTATGCTTAACAGATAGTAAGGAAATCAAAAACATTGCCACTTCTTGTATTAAGAAGTATGGTGTGGGCTCATGTGGACCAAGAGGATTTTATGGCACAATTGATTTGCACTTGGATTTAGAGACAAGAATTGCTGAGTTTATGAATCTGGAGGAGACTGTTCTGTATTCCTATTCATTATCAACCATGTCTAGTGCCATTATTGCTTATTGTAAGAAAGGAGACATGTTATTTTGGTATGTAACAGAGTAGAATCGCATTAAGAATGATCTTTTTATTTTAATCTTTTAAATGCATTTTAGTGATGATAAATTAGCATCGTCAACAATTCAGAGCATTGCAGCTGCTAAATCATCAGTAACTTTCTTTAAACACAATGATGTGAAGGATTTAGAGCAGAAATTGATTGATTTTGACAAGGGGCAACAGAATAAAGTAAATATTTAAGTTTTTTTAATGATTTGAAGTGTTTTACGTGATATTTTGTAGAAAATCAAAGCTAGGAAGTTTCTAATCATCGAAGGGTTGTACTATCGTACAGGACAAATGTGTCCGCTTGTGGATCTGATGAAAATCCGTGAGAAATATAAACTTCGCATGTTTTTGGATGAATCACTTTCTTTCGGTACGATTGGTTCCAATGGTCGTGGAGTAACAGAACATTTGAATGTTGACGTAAGTTTTTATACAATTTCCATTAAAATCCAACATTATAACACTTTATTGTTAATTTTCACAGAGGAGCGACATAGATTTAATTGTTGGTAGTCTAGAATACGGCATACCATCAATTGGTGGTTTCTGCGTTGGCAGTAACTTTGTCAACGAACACCAAAGACTTTCCGGACTTGGATATTGCTTTTCTGCATCATTACCACCACTTCACAGCGCTGTAGCTCACCGTATCATTGATATGTTTGAAACTACACCTGAGTTGTTCACTAAACTGCATGAAATCGCTAGGAATATTCATGATAAATTGGCAGATATCGAAGGATTTGAAGTTATCAGTCATCCTTTATCGCCGAAGAAGGTTTTGAAGTTGGACGACATGGACGCGGAGACATTCTTTGACAAAGCGTTGAAAGCAGGCGTGCTTTTTAATAACGACGAGGAGAACATTGTTTCTTTTAATGTTAATATTAAAATGGACGATGAGTATATTGACAATTTAATGGGACTTATTAAGAATGTTGTTCAGTAAAGTTTGTGGTGATTGTTTTACGGTTTTACTATAGTATGACGAAATAGTGAGCACGTTCAGAATTGAATTCAGTCTACGCACTACAAAATAGAGTTTTTATTGATAAGTAGAGGCAGCTTGTGATTTTATCAGCGTTTGTATTTTAATATAATTATATCGTTGTACGTTTGTAATAAAACGCTAAGTGACCTCTCAAATTTTCATGGTTTTATCACTAAAGAGAATTTTCCGTAGATTAAGAATCATTAATTTGTTTCTTTCTATCGTTTTTGTTTATGAGACAAACGCTATCGAAATTATGCGGCAGCAGGGCTGGTAAAATGCAATTTGGCTGCTTATTTTCTTCCTCCTCCTCCTCCAACTAAAGTTTCTTCCAATATGAACAAAATAAACTGCCAAAACTTATGTAACACATGTAATAACATAACAAATAAACTTTCTAATGTCATGCCGCATGACGATATAATCGTTGATAATGGTTACATTAAATACATTAAATATGTACTTTAATTGAGCAAATAATAGCTACAAATATACTGATTATATAAAAATGGATTAAGTCAATTGATCACAGTTTGGAAAATGCTAATTAGGCGAAAAATTGAAATAAATCGAATATATGATGACGTAAATAAAAAAAATAGACTGTTATTGGTAACCTACTATGTTTTCCTTTGATCTAGCTTTATATTTTCTTGACCTAGTTACAAATAAAACGTGAAAATCCGGTCCTGCGAGCCAGGAAATTTGTTGTTCGTTCAACAAATGCGTCTTGTCCGTGTAACGGCGTTGTAATACCGATACAGTTACTCCCGTTGTATGCAGTTAAGTGACTTGCTGGACCTACTGACTTATTATTAACAATAACAAATAGATGTACATCGTCTCTGCTCATTAGAAACGCGAGTGAGATATTCAGAAGTAATGAATATGATTGCCTAATGCCCTAATTGCCTAACAATCTCATGAAATACGTAGTTCGTTTTAACCTACAAGTTGACATTGCTTTGTTCATTATCACCAAATCACGCATAGGTAAGCATATTAATAATTGTTTAATGCGGCTGATTGCGACTGTTATTATTAATTCGATGGAATATATTCAATTAGTACGAATTGTTTGCTGCCATGTGAAAAGTTTCACATTCTTGTATGCTAAAAATACAAAAATTGAACATTCAGGAAGAAAGCAGCATAATTTAACATTTAGCATAACATTTAATGCTGTGATTTAATGCTTGTTTTGCTAAAAGATGTAGATCCCCACTCAAAACATGCTCAAAATGTTGGCTGTGATCAAAAAGTAAATGTGTTGCATTGTTGTGCTGTGTTGTGGAGGAAGAGAAAGTGCTTTTTATGATTTCATAGTTATGTAAGGCCCAGCCAACCATTTCACTTTCATTCCTCTCAGGTAATTCCCAGCCATTCAAGACATTCCACTGCTTCAACCAGCTAGCAGCTGCTACAGGAATGGAGGTCTCCAGCACTCAAACCAGAGCCATTGGCAGAGGTAGAGGCAGACCAGCACAAGCATTATACATGCCACCTGCAAGAAGGCACAGAGAGTGAGTGCAGGGTTCAATTATTAATAAAACAATCAACGTTTCCGTGTTATCTAAGTGATAAAGTGATAAACTGATGAGATAAGTGTAGATTGTAATAAAAGTTCCTTATTGCAGGCCTACAGTGCATAATTGTGACAAAATGAAAACTGATAACAAGCCAATACCAGAATCTACAGATATTAAGGTATACTTGCATGGATTTGTTGTAAATGTTAATAAAATCATTATATTTTCGTAGATAATGGACGATTCCGCAATAGATATCTCAGAAAACGACGAAATTCCACTTCAAAACTTTGTTGATCTCAACATAAAAGACATAACAAACAAGTGCATCAAATCACCAAGAAGTGAATCACAATCAAACATAAACAATAAAATACCAGTTAATATCATTGACAGTGTGCAAGAAAATGTAAAAACACTAGATTCAGACGTAAAAAAACGAAAAGATGAGGCAAAAACACCCAAAACGCGTAACTCGAAAGTGATGGACGTGAAGTGCGACGTTTTGCAAATCAGTTCAGCGAAAAATATCAAAAAATCACCGATTAAATTGGTACAGGTCGATCAATGGGAGGATTTGGTCAACAGCGACGAAGAACCGTCATCACCTGATGGTACAGTACAAAAAAATGTACGCAGTTTATCAATACTTAAAAAAAACATTTGTTAATTTAAAATATTAATTTCAGAAAGCTGTGATTACCAAATATGACGATGATGACCATGAAGAATATGAAAATCTCAACAATGATCAACTTGAGCATATTGTAGAAATCTACGATTTTCCTTCGACGTTCAAAACGCCTGATATCATGCAGATTTACAACGAAATGGACCAGGAGTCGATGTATATCAAGTGGTTGACTGAAACACGTGCGCTTTTGGTTCTTGGTTCAGCTATGCAAGGTATAAAGTTAAATTTTTACTAAAACTTTATTTTAATTTATGTGTTTTGTGTCTGTGTAGCAAAACGCGCGCTTGGAATTGAAAATCCCTTCATAAAATCGCGCCCAGCTGCACTAGGAAGTCACATGGCGTTGGAAGCAGTGCGTACATCAAAGCTGCGACCTGCAATGAAACGTCCACAGACATCAATGCAAGCTGCGCGCAGAATGATCACCACCGCTCTAGGGGCGAAGAGCACAGTTAGTCGGGAAGTACAGCAACGTGAACGTGACGCTCTGCGGAAAGCCAAGGAAGAGAAACGTAATCAGAGACAAAGCGAACGCGATGCCTGGGAGGGTAATCCACGCCCAACATCTGCTTGATTCATTTAAATGAAGTCTTATTTTAAATTTTCTCATCTCTATCATGTTAAAATTGTAAGAATGCGTCTTGATGTGATTTCAAGCCGTTTGACATTAGTGCCTAATTGAACAATGTGATAATAGTTGTATGAACCTGTATTTTGTTTAAGAATCTAAGTGAATGTATGTATTACAACTAACAAACTCAATTGTATTTCTGCTAAAACTATTGTATTGTATTCCGTGCAATGTTAGGTTCAAATTGAGGTAATTATTGTACTTTTAGTCAATTAAAGTAAAGCTAATGACTGTTGGTAACATGATTATGGTCAATTTGGAAATAAAAACGTCTTGTGACTTAGTAATTATAAGAAATTTGGAAAAACCAGTTGGTTAAATCACTTTAAAGATGTAAGAATAGTGAATGACTGAGCAATTTGTGAAAAATCAATAATTTCGCACGCACAAGGTCATGCGGAATAGTAGTGGTATGATTTTCCATTAATACATTCATTTAATATAAAAAAAAAACGCGTGAATACGATTAGATCAGAGTGGATGAAGTGACGTGGAACGATTATTACAAAGTAAAAGGCGTTAAAGGCTATCAGAAGTCAACCTCGACTCGAAATATGTATATATCGCAACTCAATAACACTCAACAAGTGAACCTGCGCCTGATTCGCTGAGATTCCTAGCAACCAGGAGAGTGCAGGAGCTGAGGCGTGAACACCGGTTACCAGTGGTTACCAAACTCCATCATAGTTCTAGACACAGCTTAATCTAATTGTCCTACTCTCTCTGCCTGTCGTTCCCCTCTCGATTCACTGCGATACCGGCTTCGGCCTCGTAATTCATGAGAATTTCAACACTTCTTTCAACTTGCACGTAATAGTTGGTTTGTTGCGCTTGGAGAGTTGAATCTAGTCGACCGGCACTCATTTACTAATTGCTATACAATATCAAGTGTTCTAATTAAATACACTGCACCTAAAATTGTTTCATTTGTGAATATCTGTTCTTAAAACGCAATAAAAATGTCTCACGCCGGTCGAGTTGTTATCTATGGTGGTAGAGGAGCTCTGGGATCAAAATGTGTCGCACATTTCAAGGCGCAAAACTTTGTAAGTTGAGAAATTATGAATATAACCCAAAATTTTAATGTTTTTATGTTTAAGTGGGTAGGATCTATTGATCTACATGAAAATACCGAAGCGGATCTTAACATCCTCGTCGAGAAGGACGCTGAAGTGGAAAATCAAGAGTCTGCCATCCTAGGTTCAGTTTCCAAGGCCCTTAATGGTTCTAAATTGGATGCTATCATTTGTGTTGCTGGTGGTTGGGCTGGTGGAAATGCGTCCAAGGATTTAATCAAAAACTCCGACCTCATGTGGAAGCAGAGCGTCTGGAGCAGTTTGATTTCCAGCGCAATGGCGGCTGGTCATTTGAAAGATGGCGGATTATTGGCTTTGACTGGTGCTAAAGCTGCGCTGGATCCAACACCGGGTATGATGGGCTATGGCATGGCCAAGGCTGCCGTTCATCATTTAGTAAAAAGTCTGGCTGGTGATAAGAGTGGTATGCCACCTCAAAGTACAGTTGTTGCTATACTTCCGGTGACTTTGGACACGCCAATGAACAGGAAATGGATGGCCTCTGCTGATTTTACAGCTTGGACTCCTTTGGAGTTTGTTGCTCAGTAAGAAATCGAATTTTAAATGGAAGAACATATGATTTTATTGTTTACTTGTTGCAGGACTTTCTTGGAGTGGACAAAGAATGAAAACAGGCCAGAGAATGGTAGTTTGTGCCAACTTTTGACTGAAAAGTCAGTGACAAAAATCGTCACTTCTTAGAAATGATTAAATGATAAGAGACACATATGCTATGAACAATGGACCAAATAATATCAAAACGAGGACAATGAATCTTCTCTCCATTTTTGTTACTACAATTTGTTACTTGATTCAACTGTTTGTTAGTTGTTTGCGTTTTTCTATTTTTGTATTGTGTAAAATTTCACTTTCAACATTCAAACGTGTTGATGCATGTTCATGTAGTCATTAATCATTATAAATAAAATTATATGAGCAGAAATACATTTTATTTATGTAAATTATATATTATTTTGCTTGGCCCACAAAGCGATCCATTATTAGTGCGTCAATGTGTTTATTACATTCAAAAAGTTAGGTTAAATTATAAACTAAACGATTTTTATAAAGAATCGTCTATAAAATTGAAGAAACTATAGCAATATCGTGAGAAAAATCAAAAATTTACTTGATAAACATTGTACAACATGTTGACAACCTATCTACATGGATTTATCAGTAAATTCATCATAATTGAAGGTAAACATATCCTAGTTTTGTTAAACAGATTACATCTAATAATATTGTTGCTATTTTAGATGATTTAGAAGAACCTGGTGATAAATTGTTTAAAAATCTTATAACATCCGCATTATCAACCAAATTAAACATAATTTACCTACAATTTAGTTTTAATTTGGTCAAAAACATTCCTGACAAGACTAAGGTAACAAAACTTTATGATTTTACAAAGTTATCATCACCAGAAGCATCAAAAACTTGTCAGGATATATTAAATGATGTTAATACTGATTCAATATTGATTATTGATTCTTTATCTCACATGTACTATAAATTAAAAGCAAAGGAAACTTATAAGATTTTAATAAAAGCAACAAAATTGCCAGGTAATTAGAAATAACAAATATATGCTGATTATCTATTGGTAAATTATAAGTTTGACTATAATATGATTGATTTTAGAGTTTAAACAGATTCTAACTCTTCTGCACAGTGATCTATTGCAAGAAAATGATGAAATAATTCATCATTGTTCCTCATTGTCTTCTCTTCACATAAAAATTGAAAGACAATTTGGTGAAGCACGACGTTTGTCGTATTTGTTCAGGAAAGGACGCGGTAAAGCCATCAGAGAAATTGAAGAGTGGTGTATCACTGATGGAAAATTGATAACAAGACCAGTTGCAAAAGTTGATCTGAAAACTTATCTTCAAGAGAACAATCCATCCATTAATTCATTGTCTACATTCAATATTGAGTTGAATGAAAAGGATAAGCAGAATCGCAGTCAGATGGATCTACCGTTTTACCTAAGTATATTAATTGTTTATTTATAAATTGTTATCAAAATAAAATTAATCTCTTCTTATTTACAGAAATCTACAAAGTAGCGGTAATATCGAGCCAAAACAAGGTGAAATTGATTATGTTTTCGATGCTGGAGATGATTGGGATGCCGAAGACCCTGATGACGACCTGGATATTTAATTATAACTTAAACAAATCAATAAATTACTAAAATTAAACTTTTCCTACATAAAAACCTGTAATATAGGCAATCAGATATACACATTCATGAATTACATTCCATGACCTCAAGAAGTTTTGATATTTGACCGTGTTGATGACAAAACAGCTGGGCAGTGCATAATTGTGATTTCTGCGGTTCGTAATTTGTGGCGTACTAATGATGATACTCTTTTAATTGTTTGCATTGGCACAACGTACACGATAACACGATTATATGCGCGAGGTTGTTGTAACTGTTCCAACCACTTGTTTGCCGAACTACTCGAACAAATGTAACGCGTTGAAATTGCGAGATTATTGAATAAATGTTAATAAACAGCCAGCAGCATGAACAAGGAGGATGATATTTGTTGGTATCATGAGAAACTGACCAGGAAAGAAGCCGAACAGTTACTACTACAAGGTAAAATCTATATTTTTATGTAAAAGTAACATTTTTACATTAAAAAAGTTCAAATTACAGATGGGAATGTGGATGGATCATTTCTAGTGAGAAGGAGTGGATCTTCATCAGGTGATTTTGTCTTGTCAGTGCTGCATAATAATGAGGTGGCACACTTTCAAATTAGAAGACACATTGATGATGCCTTCTTTTCAATTGGTATGGTAAATTATCTACAAATATATTTAGTTATAGCATGAACATAAATTACAGTTGAGAATACAAAAGTGCATGGCCTGGAATCCCTCATAGAATTCTACAAAGAAAACCCTACTGGTATTGATGGTGTTCTATTAACTGAGCCAATAAAGGGCGAATTACCTCCGCACGATACACGTAGGCATGGCCGCACGAATTTGCTTCACCGCGCGGCGAATCACGGCAATGAAACGATTGTTTTGGAGTTGCTGAAGTCAGGATATCGTCACGAGGCGAAAAATGAAAACGGCCAGACTGCCGTGCATCTTGCAAGCATCAAGGGACACAATGACATACTCAGAAAACTGATTGAATATGAAGCAAATGTTAATTCAAGGGACACAGCTGCATATACACCATTACATGTAAGAAATAACAACATTTTAAAGTTTTTAAAGGTTTTTATAAAATAAAAATGTGAATTTTTACAGTATGCATGTAGAAATAACCTGGTTGCAACTGTAAATGTCCTCGTGCGTGAAGGGAAGGCTAATATTCAAGCAAGAAACACCGAAAACGATTGGGTGCCTTTACATGAAGCCGCAAATGCTGGACATAAGAAAATCATTCAAGAATTACTCTCATTGAATGCCCCGGTACGTCCGCGAACAAAAAACAACGAGCTTCCTATTGATTTAGCACGAACAAATGGACATTTTGATTGTGTTGCCATTCTGGAGGAGTACACAGCGCCGAAAACAAAAACAAACATGTCGCAATGGTACCACGGCACATTAAATCGCCAAGAAGCCGACGCATATATTCGTGAATATCAACTGGACATACAAAACGGCACTTTTCTCGTGCGTTATAGCACACGGAACAAAGAACTCGTGCTCACCATGTACAACGAAGGGATTATTTTTAATTTTATCATTAGAAATAAAGATAACTATTATTTTATTGACGATGGGCCGTATTTGGACTCATTGGAGCATGTGATTGAGTACTATAGTTATCTACAGGATGGTATGCCGACGCTTTTGCAGTTTCCGGTGCCTCCCAAGCCGAAACCACCAGTTCCTGAAGTAAGACTTTAAAGAAAATTAGTTTTTATGTGGTTTTTATTGAATTTTTATTTAAATTTCAGTGTAAAACAATTCCACGCCAAAAAAAGAAGCAACCGAACAATTCCAGCACCTCTACTGTATCTACACTAAAACCTAAACCATCTGTACCATCAACAGATGATGAACTACCTAGTCAGTTTCGCAATATCAAGTTTTCTAGTAGCTTCGAACTGGACATCAATCAATCCACTTCGTCGCTGAATAACAATCAAAACGACCTCGATGCCAACACAAACTCAAACTACAATCATTTCGCGTTGGGTATACCTTCATCTCCGCAGTTATTACAACGCAATATTAATCAACAGGAATATATTCCCAAAGAAAAAGTTACACGATGTAACTTATTGGGTGTAGGTGAATTTGGCTCAGTTTATCAAGGTCTGTATCATATTGATGGTACAACAGTGAATGTAGCGATAAAAACCCTGAATGACGAACAAATCGAGCTCAACCAGGAGTCATTTTTACGTGAGGCGCGTGTTATGATGCGATTGAAACATCATTGCATCGTAAAAATGTTGGGATTGTCTTTGGGACCGCCATTGATGATGGTGCAAGAATTACTACCGATTGGTAGTATGTTGCATTATATTGTAACAAAGAAGGATAGCATTAGTGCGGAGCAGGAGTTTTCTATATGGGCTGCACAGATTGCGAGCGGAATGTGTTACTTGGAAAGCGAAGGATTTGTTCATCGGGATTTAGCTGCCAGGAATATTCTACTTGCGAGTGTTAATCAAGCAAAGATTAGCGATTTCGGTTTGTCGAGAGCTGTAGGTGCCGGAAGCGAATATTATAGGTTAGTTTCAGTCACTTTGGGTTGCATACGTTTAATTTAATTTTTATTGTTTATAGAGCTAAAGTTGGTGGAAAGTGGCCGTTGAAATGGTACGCACCTGAGTCATTTAACTACGGCACATTTTCGAATCAAAGCGACGTGTGGAGTTTCGGTGTGACTATTTGGGAGATGTACTCATTCGGACAACATCCCTATGGTGAAATGAAAGGATCTGAAGCAATCGAACTGTTGATGAAGGGTAAACGTTTGGAACAACCGGAAAAGTGTCCGGAGCGCGTCTATGAAAAGATGTTGGAGTGTTGGAGGTTTGAACCCAGTGAGCGTCCGACATTCGCACAACTCTTTGATTTTTTTGCTAACAACTCGGCGTATATCAATATTAAGGAACTGATTGGGGAAGTTAATTTGCCATAGAGTGTCTGTTGCGGTGCCATTTATGAAATTTTTATATGATATTTTATAAATGAGAATATTTTATGAACAGATTTATAGATTTATAGACGAAGGATGAAATTATTTTAGAATATTTACTATTTATTGATGATTGAGTATGAGTATATTCTAGTGTACGCATCAGTGCATCAGTTTGACGTTATTTTTGTATGCAGATTTTATATTGTGACGATTTAGATCGATGTATCGAAGTATTTTATGAACTGTTTGTACAAAAATCGAGTTTATGTCATGGCATTTTGATATTTGAATGATAACATTAAAGATTGCTTATGTAATAAATATTCTGAAATATAAATTATAAATTGAAAAGTACATCTTTGCGCTATCTAGTATCGATTAATAATATCTATTTTATAATAACTAATTCTTAGCTTTAAAAATTTAACATGGTCAAAATCGATGCAAAAATCGCGCACTGAAACGAAAGATAAACAATATTTTGTTTTCTCTGTTTAGCTCACTGACAACTCTTCACTGCACTCTTCTAAACTTTTAAAATCATCGTTAGATGTCGCTAGAATGTCCATATTCGGATTAAATTCGCTGTTAGATATTTCACGACTTGATTTGTTTGTTCATATCACTTGTTTGTTGGTGGTAGTGAGTGCACTCGACGTGCGTGTGAAATCACGCGATGCGCGTACTTAAAAACTAAAGAGATAAACGCAAAAATATACGAAACAAATATTGGATGAAATAGTTATACACTTTTATGCTTGTTTAACTTTTTAAAATTTTAATTATTTTACATCAAAATTAAACAACTATAAATTATCAATACAAATTTATCAATAACTTTTTATCTCGTTAACATTTAAATAAATATACATAATTTAATAATGAATTACGTATTCTGCAAAGAAAATAAAACTTTTATAAATAATCAATGATATTAAATGCGTAGATGTATTTATTATATGAAGGAAAATTTAATAAAGGTTCGCAATGGCTTTAATTGTAACTAGTATAATATTCACTTAAATATTCACTGTGCTTTTATTACATGACGTTAAATGTAATTACGAGTGCATTAACACATCGTCAATCATAAATGGAAAGACCAAAATTTATATTAAATCATAATGAAATGACATTATCATTTCATAAATCATTCAAATATACATTTATATTATTTCGATATTTTATTCTCTTCTATTAAAACATCAAGTATCTTAAGAATAACTGAAAAATCCTTGAATTATATTGTTTATCAAGATAAGTTTAATTTAAATCCATAGAGGGCCATACATGTACGTTTCTAGTATTTTTAAGTCTAATGTTTATATTCTTTGTATTTTGAACGATATCGCGATCAAAACATCGCTTCATTTTAATCTTTTCATTTTTTGTGGTATCACGCCACTTTATAAAGATATGCCTGGCGACGTTAGTTTTATTGTCCATAGAGGACTATACCTGTACGTTTCCAGCATTTTTAAGTCTAATGTTTATATTCTTCGTATTTCGAACGATATCGCGATCAAAACATTGCCTTATTTTAATCTTGTTGTTTTTTTGTGGCATCACGCCACTTTTAACGATATACCTGGCGACGTTAGTTTTATCAACCATAGAGGGCCATACTTGTACGTTTGTCATATTTTTAAGTCGTATGTTTACATTTTTCTTCTTCGAACGACAACGCGATCAAAACATCGACACATTTTATCTTTTGTGGTGTCACGCCACTTTATAAAAACACATCAGGTAACGTTAGTTTTATTATTCATAGAGGACCATACCTGTACATTTCTAATATTTTTAAATCAAATGTTTACATATTGTTTTATCATCTTAAATTTATCTTTTGTAGATATACGAGTCATACGAGTTTGCAAAGATTTACTTCTACACAATGCAGGTATTTACAACGATTTGATTTTACCAATATTCATATAAATATTCCAATTTAAAATATTTTCGACATAATACTTCAAATGATGATTGAAGTTTTATTAGCCAACTTAGACGTAAACAAACCGAAATGAATGATTATAAATTCCATTCCCGTTTTGTATTGGCCTGAAAGGGTCAAACCGAAACTAGAATTTGATATTTCATTGCTGCACGCACGCATCTACATCATCTAATATTCTAATACGTGTGGGTCGTGCCGGTTTTCGTCCTGTCGTGACTCCTGACGCTTTCTATTGCTTCCAACTTTTGGTTTTCGACTTTTGACTTTTGACTTTATCGAATGTTACGCGGCGGATTTTGATGCTTTACATCGCGCGGATTAAATATTCCACGCACAGGGCTGCAGGTGAATGCAGAATGCAAACACTTGAAATTATGCAGGGCGGCTTAAATTAGGTTATGTTGCTGATACAAATATCACTATGCATTAACCTGATTATTTGCAGTCTGCTGATGACATATTGCATAAATTATCTATAATTTACGATAGTCCATGCAAATTCTAATCCAATAAATATAATTTCAAACAAATAAAAAATGTCAGGACCCAAAAAAGGTCCCAAAGTGAAAGATTAAATAAAAGGAAGCAAACTTGATTGGTGATTGAGTGCATCTGCGCCAAGTAATGCCATAAAAGAATTTCCCATATTGAATGTTGACTCAGTCCACTCTTACGCCATGTCCGAGCACTTATTTCGAATCTTGCCCCCCGTGTGGATGATCAGACATTTGCTAAAAAAACAAACACTCCCAACTTGTGTTTGTACAATTTGTGTCAATAAGGACATCCATCCGGAGTGCGCCCCCCGAAAAAAAAACCCTCCTACATATGGTGGTGAAAAAAACGATGATGATGATGATGGAAAATAGTGCGGTCCGGCTGGCGTCGGCGGCGCGCCAGCACTATCGCTATGGAGACGCCGCCACCACTGCTGCTGCGAGCTGCTTCGCACGCAGGTGCCAGCTCATGTCCAACCCCCCAGCGATATGTATATATATACCCAGACTCGGCGGCGGCGGACGCATCCAGTCCCGCCGCCTCTCACTACCCGACCGCCAGCGCCAGCCGTCGCAGGCACTCAACAAAACGCGCGTAATATTACGCTTTTAAATCGAACATAACCACACAAAAACTTTTCAACATAACCTCAATTTATTACTACTGGATTCAATTCGATAGGAAAATTTTATGCAATTTTTTTTGTTTCAAGTGTAAAAGTGATTAATGCTTAAGTGATTAAATACAATGTAATATAGTGAGAGTAATGCTGAAGATGTTGATGATGCTGGTGCTGGTCCTGCTCGCGATCGGCGGTGCGCGATGCGCGTTAGAAGCCGAAAGAAAATTGTTACGAATTAATGGCGATATTATCCTCGGTGGTATTTTCCCAATGCACGAGCAAATCAGCGGCAATCCGGACTTTCCGTGCGGTGCGGTTAAAGAAGAGAAGGGCATGCAGAGGTTAGAGGCGATGTTGTACGCCATTGACGAGATCAACGAAAGTCCTGACCTTTTACCGAATGTCACTCTGGGCGCGCTCATCATCGACTCCTGCAGCAGTGACACGTATGCACTGGAGCAGAGCATGGAGTTTGTTCGTTCCTATATGAATCAGGTAATATATTCATATATTACCAGCGCCATTTTGATTTTCTCAATATTTCGACTTTGTTTTGAAACTCTGTTCATCAACTTTGAGCTTGACTAGGCAGAAAGTTTTTGAAAGCGATGTGCACACGATATGGCTTCTCAATTTTGTTACATCTTCCATTTGCGTGGTGCTTGCAAAGTTTTGTAACTTTACGGATTAAATTCTATCAAAAATTAAGGCGAATTTGAAAGCGCAAAGCATGACACTGTGTTGTTGTCGACCCTTCCTGACACTCGACGTGGAAACTTTTACAGTTGGCTTGTTTTTTAAAGATTTTGCAAAACATTCGCCGCTGCGTTGCCACTGCGAACATCCTTCGAAGTTAGAAATGTGTTCAGGGATGGAGGAATACAAAACTTTTCGGTGTTTTGCTTCGACTTTTGTCTTCTTGTCAGTGTTACATTTATTTCTACACTTTTAAAAGTGTAGTCATAGTTAAACAACAGTGCCATCTGTGCACTGAACTAATTTGTTGCCAATTAAATCCAAAATCAATAGTGTTGACGTATTTGTACGAATGAATAAAAGATCCGCGTGGAAATGTCGAATGTCAAGGATTGGTCTGTAATTATACGCGAATGCATAAAAAATATTGTAACATAAATATTTCACAGGGCGTAATCAGGGTTCGCACACGCGGTGTGTTTTTCATTTGCTTTTATTCTATTCTATTCATCGGCGAAGCCAAACGCCAGCGCTGCCGAAGAACAAAAGCCGTGGTAAACAATAGCAATATTGACTATTGTGCAGAGAACGTTCTGCCAAACATCGCAGCGGCGGTGAAAAATAAATGTTAACGCTAGTTAATCCATGATTTGTGTTTAGCTCAAAGCAATATGTTATCATGACACGGAAAACCGTATGTAGGCAACTTTTTTCACACGTAAACAAATTTAACCTTTAATCTAATTTTTCCGCTGCGAAATTTATCTACAAACTTTTTATCTGCGTAATTATAAAATGGAATTATTCCAGCCAAGAGTCAAAACAAAGCAATTACTCTATTTACACAGTTGACCTCAATAAATTTAAGTTTCAAAAATCTCTCTCCGTGCAATCAATATATTGTTACCAATCCCAAACTTGGGACTTGTACGCGTAACTTGTTACTAGCGTGTAACATTTGTGTAAAGTTCGTAATACGAGTTTGATAACAAGTATCAATTCGAAATTAATACACACCTCAAATTCCCATGGTCATCAGTATGTAATCCTTGTAAGCACGTCTGGCCATGAATATCTTTGTGTCATGAATGTGCCCTTCTCTTCTGGTGATGAGTTTTCAGCGTGTCTGTCTGCTGGTGATGAGTTCTGGGCCGGTGCGTTCGCATAAGTCAATTTTGGGCAATTCAACTCTGATTTGGGATTTAACCTCAAATCCCAGCCATCGTCCCTATTGTATAGGTTATTTATTTAGTGCATATTTGGTTGCGTGAATCGTGATCCAATCGATGTGTAATCGAAGTGTGGCCATTATAGCCTCGACCCGGGTGTTGGAATTTATTCGAATTTAATTTCCGTGCGTGTCGAGGAACCCAGGCCACAAATTTTCGCCGTGCTCCACCTTCCGAACGGACATAAACCACTGAAGAGTCGTTTTGGCTACATTTATTTATCCTTTTTATTCAGCTCATCGCTGTGTGTTTGTATTCCAATGCATATATTATTCAACAATTCAACGTGTGCGTGTTAAGATTTATCGCTGGGCGGGGCTTAGAATTCAATATATTCAATTGTTGTTTCAACGCCACGCTGCTCACCTACATATCTGTTGTTTTTTTTCCTGCTTCTGGGCGAGTTCTACATTCCTCCGTGGAACGCAAAGCAAATAACAAATAAACGCTTCGATTACCTTTATTTTTTTTTCGGCTCCGCATTCACATCCTTCATCACTGGAGCACATTGTGATTTTTACTTTATGCTAGCCGCTGACATGTACAAACGAATCGAGACATAAAATGACAAACACCGTGGGGGTGGTCGGGTGAAACGCGCTGAAAGAAACGGAAGCGAACGATTTCGTTTTTATGTGAGTACCAGTTGTGGGTTGGGAGATGTGAAGGCGTCGTATATTTTTTTTATTCCTAAATTCGAGCGTTGTGTGTCTTGTGTGTGATATAATGTACATTCCAGTGGCATGCTTCAAATTCGGGCGAGAATGCGAAATGGCGCTCGCGCCGATAGCCCATAAATCATCAACGTTATGATGTGGAAGGAATGAAAGGAGTGGACGAGTACGAAGCGCCGGTTTTCGTCAATTCGTTTCTCGAGCACGAGCTGTAATTGAACAATAAAACGGTAAATCAACTGCTGCGTTTTTAATTTCCTGCTTTTGTTGCTGTGGTTTGACATAAATTGCTCTCTGGCAATCAAGGGGAATGTAGGAAACCAGAAAACTAATTTTCTTTTTATTTTTGTAATATTTACTTATGTTAAACATAAAATAATGTACATAACTCCAAGCTAAACATGCGTTGCACGTTGCCCACCCTCTCGCAAGACTCGTTTGAACAGCCATCTTGTTTGCACGCGCTGAAAATGTTGAAAATGTTTGACTCTCTGACGCTGGGTATTCATATCGACGTTCTCGCATCGAAATGAGATCATTTTCAAATCATTTTTGGAATTGTGAGTGTGCCCTGGGAGTTCGGGGGCCCATCTTACAAGAGATGTGTTTGTAAAACGTAAAAATCGAATGGCGACCACTGGTATTCCCAGCTGATGGTTTAAATCCAAGTATATAGAAAGTATAGATACGTTTTCGACTTTGATCGAAAGCCAGGAGCAGAAATAGCAAAAGTTGGCATAACATAAAAATGTAAATTTAACTGTCGAATTGGCGAATATGTTCAAAGCCATATATAACAAATTTAATGTAAAATTTATTCTGACATTCGAAAATTTCATATTTCACCATTGGACAATGAAAATGATTAAAACAATATAATTTATGCCTTTTGTAAGCGAAAATACGAGAATGCGAATGTGGAATGAAAGAACCAGCAGCAATTACGTTCCTTAATAATCGGATTTGTTTTTACGTCTGTTTTTTCTACACACAGAGAGAAAAAATGAAACGAGCGCATGTGCACGCCGCACGTGCAACTAATGCCTCTCGCGAATTCCAATCCATTCCCAAAAAAACATCAGCGACAGTAAACGATGAGGCGAAAATTGAATCAATTTTTCTTCTCTCTATCGAATTACATTTTAAATAGAATTTGAAAAAAATTTGTTTTGTAATGACAATTCAGAAATGCATCAAGTTTACGTCCCACGTAAAGTTTTATCATTTATTTTCACGACAAGCACACTTTACCCCGGGTAGGTAATGAGAAAGTCAAGAACCTGATTGTGTGGTATTAAGTCCTTGAAGAACATAATAAATGATTCTATTTAGGTCACAATAATTTATACGCATACATAATACGTATGAAATAATTATTTAATTGAGATGTTGATGAATTCACCAATTAGAATCGTCTCAAGTGTTTCCATAGATTCATACATGAATGAAATATATTTAAGTAATGAAGAGAATGATCTAAGACGAAATAATATCTATAAATCTCGCCTGGAATTAATGGAATCTTAAATAATATCTTTGCGTATCTTGTTTAACTTACAAGGACTCAGCAGCCTTCTTCTGCCAGTGGTCGTGCTCGTATCTCTTATTCATGGTCATGGTAGACAGGGCGCGTGATTAATGAACACAATTTCAGCGCACGCTAGCTGCAAATTCCGCAAAACTATCCACGGCCTGGTGTATTGGCCATTAAGCCTGTTGCCCTTTCCTATACAAACACAAACATAAGCACAAATATTTAGATACAGACGTTGCTCATTCGCAGTTCATTCCAGTTCATCGTCTGCTTCGATTTTGGAAACTTGCTAATCTGCAAGCCAACATCTCGACCCTTGACTCGGGTGGCCATCAAGCGCCATGCTTCGCCCGGATATGATGTAATAAGTGCATTTATACATCGAGAACTTAGTAGGAACACATCCTACTCTAACATAGACGTAATATTCATTGATTTTCGATATGTGAATGAATGAAGTTCACAACATTCACGGTGGAATAAAATAAAACCGGTTAACCGGTTTATACGTACGTAAAGTGCGTGACAAATCCGATTTTACAATACAGTTAATCAATAAACAACGCGACAACGACGCGATATTATTTTTGCCAGGCCCGCAGCTCGACGATTCAACCAACTATGAAATTGTGTACAACGTAACGAGTTTAACGACACTGCGACACAGCGCCATTGTAATCGAACAAATGATATACATGCTTTCGCTCGATATATCATTGCACGTTTCGGCGCACACGCTTAGCGTAATAGTTCGATTAATGCCCCGGCGTTTCAACATCCGATTGGCGAATAATATTAATTTTGATGCACTGGACCAACGCAAATACGTGCTATTTTCAAATGAAAATTTTAATTGCCAAATATTAACTGCAACAGGTGTAAAATTGATCATTTTAATCAAATTATGATAAATTTTTTAATCGTGCATAATATTTAGTATTTTAGCAGTAAATAATAGTATATTATCAAGTGGCTAAATCATGACTAAAACCCGTGACTAAAGTATTTTAATCACAGTTTTGGTTGTCCGTGTATAAAGTACCGCTTTTTGTGTCTCAAAACAGTGAGAAAAACTAACGCATTAACTGCAACAGATGTAAAATTGCTAATTTTAATCAAATCATGATAAATTTTATAAATGTGCATAATATTTAGTATTTTAGCAGCATATAATAGTATATTAAGTATTAAGTGGCTAAATCGTGACTAAAACCCGTGACTAAAATAATTTAATCACAGTTTTGGTCGTCCGTATATAAAATATCGCTTTTTGTGTCTTAGAAACGAGAAAAAGTTGACGCATTAACTGCAACAGATGTAAAATTGCTAATTTGAATGAAATTATCATAAATTTTATAATCGTGCATAAAATTTAGTATTTTTGCCATATATAATAGTGTATTAAATATCAAGTGGCTAAGTCGTGACTAAAACCCGTGACTAAAGTACTTTAATCACAGTTTTAGTCGTCCGTGTATAAAATACCGCTTTTTGTGCCTCAAAACCGTGAAAAAAACTCGCGCATTAACTGCAACAAGTGTAAAATTGTTAATTTTACCAAAATTATGATAAATTTTATAATGGTGTATAAAATTTAGTATTCCAGCAGTACATGAACACTTTTCATTTATTATTATGGTATTTATGGGGTTATTATGATGATTAAAGTGTTACTATTATTGTTGATTAGTAAATTATAGCAATTAGATGGAATAGACTAGTGTTTAACACTATTATCGCATCACAATCAATTAAACTAATTGCTTGCTGCGTTGCTGCGCTTATCTGACAACCTCGCATGTACTTATATCAGTCTTGAGGTGCCAATAAATCGATAACTGTTTATTTCCAAGTTAACTGTCTAGTTCAGTATGTTTACGATTAATCAACGCGTAATTCTCCCCGTTCAACATTATTTTCTTTATTACATTAAGTAAAATAAAGTTGAATTAAACTTTGAGATTTAAAGCACTTAGCCTGCTATTTTTTATCATTAAACTGAGTACACGCAAAAGTGCAAAGTCAGATTTTGTACTTTTTCACATTTAGTTTTGCGCGAGCTTTTATCTCGCTACAGTTTTTGCAGCTGGCGGAATTTTTTGCGTGCCGTTAGTTTATTTAATTTAAATTGAAAACACTAGCGCGTAAATGTGCAAAATGTGTAAATAAAGCGGGGAATTATTTTCCGCGCGCAGTGCGAATGAAAAACCTTCTCGCAACCCGGCCGGGCACAGCTTGAATTTGCATGCGCGAATCGGCGCGGAACAAGTTAACATATTGCCACTTGCAGCAAGTCAAGATTTCAGTGTGTGTTCATTGCCTAAATGCCCCCAACTACCCTTCTCGGTCTGGAGGCGGCGGCGGCAGCTGAGAGGAGCGAAATCGTTTTAAATGGCCGCGGCGCGTTTGCATTTTATAGTCGGAAACGACACAAACGGATGCTGGGGGGCTAAGCTGTGCGGTTAAAATATGCAAAATGTTAGTTTTCAGCTGTGGGCACAGCTCACAGCACACAGAAGGGTGTCGTGGGTTTTTATTGCGAATGCTCTCATCTGGTATTCTTTATTTTTGCGTTTTTATGCGCGATTCACTTCATCAATTTTATTTTCTGCCTTTAAGGCACACTGCGTGCGAGTTTTACAAGTTTCTATAAGTTTTTACAAGTTTTATTAGATCCGGGTATTTTTTATCACCCGCTCGAAGCGTGACTACAAAGTTGAATTTCTTTTAATACTTTCTACCCACATGTAATTTTTCTTAAACATTCAAGAACCGGTTAACCGGTGTTTTCAAAATAATTGCCCAAGTGTTATTATTATATGCATATAAACGTAAATAATTCATTAGGGCATGATATGATTGCATCATTAACATTTATACTGCACATATCTTCGCCGTGCAGGAGCATCCTGTTTGCTTTACTGCGCGCCGTCCGATATTATTAACAAAAGCCGGCCTGCGGATTAACCGCGCCAACGAAATACGAAAACTGGCTACACCCGTAATATGCAGAACTAAACCTTAAATTCTAAACCTAAACTATGCTAGTGTATCGTGTTGGTGAATGTATAGACTACCGGCAAGCGGGGTTTCGGCGCTTCGGAGGACAATCCGAAGACCAAAGCTTCAGGTTCGGGTTCCGGGGTTGTGCGCTCGGGTTCAGGGACTAACTTGAAGTGAAAGGATGTGGATGCAGTGTCGAGACAAATTGTGTGATGTAAAATATAGAACAATAAGCGGTGGGTGAATTTCTATAGAGATAATTTGATTAGGTGTTTTGATTCATACAAAACTACAAGGTTAGCTGTCTAATAATTATTTTGGCTACTTCCATCATTAAAATGCTGGTTTTTCACTGTTTTGAGACACCAAAAGTGGTATTTTAAACACGGATGGCTAAGGCCGTGACTAAAGTACTTTAGTCACGGGTTTTAGTCACGAGGTAGAGCTTGCCTCTGCGCATTTACCTACTGTGCGATTGAATTTTGAAAATTTAAAATTTCATAGTTCAAATACAAAAACCTCAACGTGAAAATAAGGTGGAAGTAGAAAAAATCACGTAACAAAACGTTGTTCAACAAAAACTCTCATTTAGACACTTGATACTTAATATACTATTATTTCTAAATTTAATTTAGTATCTCTCTTGAAAAGATTTGCCTGACAAGTGACAGAATCAGCAGTGTCAAGAATGTAACACAATAAGTCCGCCAGTTGGACACTTGTTAGGAGTAAAATGTCAGTGGTGGCGCAACTTGTAAAGTCTTTGCAGCTTACTCGCCGCCACAACCGCCGCCGCCGCCGATTGTACATTGTGCAGTAAGGCATTAACGCCTGAACAAGCATGTTATTGGCCCGAACGCGTTCACTAATTGCTTATTAATTTGAAAAGGGATTATTGCAGATTATTCAATGCCACTTTCATGGAAATCATTTCTAATATTAACAAAACAAGAGGTTTATAGTTCAGAGAAACACATAAAACATAAATTTTGACTTTAGATATACATAAAATATTCATTTGACCTTGATTTGACTTTTACTTTTATAAAACGTTTTCGAGGAGCTAACCTACAAAGGATAAACGATTACGACCCACAACAAGGGTAGATATCTCTATCCTTATGTATACAGATCTGTATTTTGTGTTATCCCAAGAACTTGAGGGTCAAAATGGGCCAACTTTAGATTTTGATATGTTAATCGCCGACTCAAGTTGTTCCCCACGATTTACCAATCCTACGATTCCTCTATCTCTTGATTTATTGTGTATTTCCTTCGGTTATCATTCGACACTTGACAAATCTACTAATTCGACTTTACAAACTTTTATCCATTGAAATTAAACTAAAATTAAGAAGAATTAAACACCGTGGCATTTTATTTCGTAATTTATGACGTCTGGCGTAAGCAAAATGGCGACTTATGCGTATCTATAGTCGTAATCTTAATCTGAAAATTTCTCCAGCCTATTTTTATTACCCGAAGGCTTTCTTGCGGGATTATATCGACATTATACGCAGAAAATGGTCGAATAATTGCACCCAGCGCCTTGGTGGCCTAAAAACTCTCAAGTTGCTTGAGTAGGCGGAGCTTCGGAGAGATTTAAAGAATATAAATAAGGTTTATCTGCTCGCGTTCGAGTGTTATTGCGTGCACGTAAATCGTAAACTTTGTATCGCTATCGGTCATTCGATTTAAGATTGAACGGTTTATTTATTTACGTTTTTTGCGAACGCAGTTTTTTATTTTGAGGTTATGATCGTGGTCGGACACTCAGGCCCCCGAATCGCAAGCGTATGCTTTAAAGGTTGTAAATAACGAATGACATTTCTATGTATTACACGATTGCAAAGTGAGGGGTTTGCATGCACAATATAATAACATAAAAGGGTGCTTTTCACATATAAACGATTGAAGCCTAGGAGGGGGGGAGTGGAGTTTTCTCGCTGATGGAAATTGCACGCGCAGTTTTTCATTTTGCTCTTCTTGTCCGATTGCTTACTTACAGTGTGTTTTTTTTACTTGCAATCTTTTTAAATTAAATTAATTTAATTCAACCGATAGTTGAATAGGTTTTATTTATGTGATAAATTAATATTTTGTTAATATTTTAATGGAAAAGTATTGAAACAGACTGTAAAACCGATGCATGCGTGTTTTTTCGGTCGTTTTTTATCTTTTGGGATTGAATGCTCGACGTACAGGACGAAAATCCCAATCCTTGCCGATTGTATTTCATCTCGCCCCCGTGCGGGCCAGTTGGCGACCGCTCCCGGTCATAACAAGCGCTCCGAATTCCTCCTTTAGTCCTGCCGGCTTAGCCCGCTTACAGTTATGACTGCTCTCCGGACAATATTTCATAATGCGCCGCGTCCGCCCCCCGAAAACGTCAGAATTCCGTTAGTCGTCGAGCACGTTTGCACTCGAGAGTACAACTCGCACAGCTCGTGTAATATAATAAAATTAAGCCAATTTCACGCTCCGATTTGCTAATAACCTCGCCACGACGCGGCGCGCACTTTTCGCAAGCTGCCTCACAATACCGAAAATAAATTACGGCCGCGCCGCGAAATAAACCGAGATGGAGAACGCTGGACGCGGCGTGTGTGGAAAAGTATGAATGAAGTGTGGAAACCGCACTCGGCGATGTAATACGAGATGAAATGCATTCACACTGCACCCGGAATGCATGTTACAACATTCCGCACATAAAATTGCAGAAAATATACACTATTACATAACTGGATTTATAATTTAATTAAAACCGTACAACTTCGGTCATATTAAATTTAATTTTGAACCAGAAAACCAACAAATCATCATCTCAAAAACTTAGGTTAGGTTATGTTAGGTTATATTAGGTTATGTTAGGTTATGTTAGGCTAACTGATTTTATAATTTAATTAAAAACTGAGTTGTACGTCATATTAAATTTTTTTTTGCATAAAACGAAGATAAAAGCAAAAATTATCTCAAAATCATTTTAAATCTATAAAACACATCTAATAGTATTAGGTTTGGTTAGGTTAGGTTAAGATAGGTTAAGTTAGGTTAGATTATGGTAGGTTAGATTAGGTTAGGATGACTGATTTTATAATTTAATTAAAAACCGAGTTGTTCTTCATTTAAAATTTAATTTTGGTGCACAAAACTAACAAAAAAACAAAAAAATCTTAAAAACCTTAAATCTATAAAATACGTCTAATGGTATTAGATTTTTTCTTGTAAAACATTGTGTTTTTTATAAACTAGATGACAATCACTTTTTTGATCTTGTTTTTTGCAAGTTTTGTGTTTTATATCGTTGCCATTCGCACAAAAGCCGAGATAGCTATTTATTTGTCTATTGGCGTAGAGATAACTTTGCAAAACGCTGTGTTTTGCCCAAGATTTTGGCCAATAAATCATTTTCAGCCCAGCATCGCAAAAGCGCCCGTGAGCGCAATAAATCAATCCGATTGCATCACCACCACCAGCGCACACACTGAATGTTCACTTGGGTCCTATGCGTGTTATTGCGATGCAAACACAGTTGGGCTACTATCGGATGATAGATAGATTGATCATTGACAACATTATGAATGTCCTAATGCGACGACCAGACCAGATCTCGATACTAATGGAGTATAACACATTAAATATGAACAAAAATCGTAAAAAAACGATAAATGCCAGAAAATACGTGTTTTTTTTACAAAAAGCAAACTTTTTTTGCGTTTTAATTGCAAAAGTGCATTTATCTGGATGATTTCCAATGCCCTGCGAATGAAGCAGAGCATTCCTGACACTTAATTAAATGCACTCGTCGATTTCATCCAGTAGTCTACTCTGTCTAATGCACGCTGCAATTATTGCTTGCAGATCGTTTGATTAAAAAGCAACAAGTGTTGATTTCTTCCATTTGTAGCACTTCACTGCAATATCCGCCATTTTGTTTATTCAACTCTGGCTTCCAAACGTGTACCTAAAAGCAGGGAAGGGAAAAAAACGCAAAAAAACGAAAATAAGCTCCTTTTCACCGAAATAATTGGACGCTTTGTTAAGCCTTTAATAAAATTACGCGCAAATATTTTTCTGAGTGCGATCCATTTGCGCGCTGCTCTCTCGAGAGATAGTTGAGAAAAACGTCGACGCAAATTGGATTAGATTCAATCGCGTTCGACAGGACTTTTCGACCGCTCTCCGACTTATTTTCGTTGTTGATGGCGGCGCAGCAAGTCTATAAGTCATTTCTTTCGCATATACAAAGCTTATTCTCCTGTCCGATGAAATTTATCATTCAAATGGCATCGTAGCGCAGCGAAACTTTACGAATAAATTATCTACGCGCGCGTAAACAAAGCAAGCGGAGATTGAATAAAAATTTCACCGCAACTTTTCGGCGGCGCGCGCGCGCCTAGCATAATTTTAATAAACAAACCACATTTATTATCATGAAATAATTTCCATCAAAATTATTCAAATATTATGAGTAATAAATTGAATTAATTTAATTGCCGGTAGTGAAACGTTTAGGGTAATAACATTAGTTTTGCCCACTTTTCACAACTCTTCAACTCTTCAACTCTTGACGCAGCTGCCTGGCTGGGAAATGATCTTGAGTGTTACTGGTTAAGCAAGCGAGTCGAGCACGAGCACAAGTTGATGGTTGATTGAAAAGTTTCTATGTACTTAAACTTTAATTGAAGATACTCGTTGACGGTACTTACATATGTAGCATTTAGATGGCGCTGTAGTCAATTTAATAACAACGTCATTTTTCGTTTTTGTTAACCTGAAACTTTTCAAATTTTCAAAGCAGACAATGCATAAATAAAATTCGATTGCAGTCCGAAGGAAAGTTTTTTGTTTGTCAAGTGCTCGTTGTATGTCGCATTTTATGGCGTTGCAGTTTTACTCGCAAGAAGCAATCGCAGACGTCGAAAAGTTTATCGTCGACACAAAAACCACTTCATTTTCTTTCGTCCTGCTTGCGGTTTGAACAAGTCCAGGATTTTCGTTTTTTTATTTCAATGACAGAAGTTTACAAAATTAAATTTTCAATAATCTATTGGAAACTTTATTTCTTTCTTGGTAAAAAAAGATAAAATTATAATTTTTTACATTTTTGATGTTTAAGCTAAATTTATAGATGCTTATAATTAAGTCAATGACTTAATGAGTGAAGAATTAAACCCGTAGCCACCCCCATCAATCGAAAGGCAACGCTGTTGCTGAAAATCCTCCTTAGACATAAGCGACACGCCGCCGACAGTGGCGCTATTAATTTCAAGTTCTTCATATAATTAAGAAAGCTGGGCGAACGCCGGCAAATCCCTGAAAATAAATGAAGGTACTTTCAGCCTCTCTCTTCTTTACTACGTAGCGTAAATACATGCAACAAAGCCGAAACAAACTGCTGGCACAAAAAGAGATCAAACGATGCGAATCTTGTGCGCGGTGCCTTGATGGCATTAACCGCCTGGGAAACTGCCAAATCATCAGAACGTGAAGTGCGAAACACGACGCTCGCCCGCAATTATTATGTAGAATGCGCGTAATGTGCGTTCCGCCAAAAGTGTGCTAACAATGAGGTGAATTTGTTACGCGCGCGTTTTTGATGTTTGTGCGGTTTTTGATCCCTCCCGCATTTAGGTACTTACTTTTTTGTTCACACTCGACGGCGCACGCAATGACAATTCCATTTGAGTGTTGGGGAGATGAAATGAATGGCACCCTTTTGTTAATTTGACGAAATTACGGCGCTAAAACGAACGGATAATAAAATTACGCCGTGAATAAATTAAGCTTAGAAAAGAGAATTAAAGAGTGCGATTAAATCGCGTTTTATTGGCTTGTTTAATTAAAACTTGACTCAATAGATAAATTTATCGCCCGAGACAGTGGAATTGAATTGTGACTATGCAAGTGTTAATAAACCAATCAAAAATATTGAACGGGTTGGCTTGAATTGTGCTTGAATGCACAGGTCTGGCAACGCGAATCCTTTTGTGCTTTGCGACTGAAAAACTGAAAAGCAGTGACTACAGAAACACAAGCGAAGGATACGGGTGTGAGTGGGGGAGGGGAGAAAAGGTACGGGTGGCAGCAAACAAGGATAATTGTAAAACTGAAGCGCACTCGTCGGCTGACTCGCAGATTTACACTTTTCACACTTTTCACTGCATTTTCAAAGACTGTTTGCGCGGGAAATTCTTTATTCTATTATGCAATTGTTGCAAAGTGAGTTGAGTCTAGTTACACAGCGCGCTAAAACATGCTATTTTTATCGCAGGTAGGATATTTTCACACCGAAAATACAAACAAAAAACAAATCTGCGTATAATATTCCGTTTTGAGCATTTTTCGTCATTTGACAGGCGCTATTTTGTTTTTATTTTGGATCTCGTTTCATGCTGACACACTCGGAACTTTTGCGTCGATCATCATTGCTTCCTGTTTTCACAGGCGCGAAATTCTCACAAATACTGAATAAATAATAAACAGTGATGCATCAGGAGCCATTATTGGAAACGCATAACGGCGAGAATATTTTCATAAGCGTTATTTGTTGTTGACTACTGAACTACGAAATTTTGTTATTTTACAATATGAAATTAAATACTACTATTTTTTTTTAAATAAAAACTAAGAAAGTTTTTTCCGGTTTTAAGGCACAAAAAGTTGAATTTTACACACGGACGGCCAAGGTTGTGACTAAAGTACTTCACTCACGGGCTTTAGTCACGGGGTGGAGCTTGCGCCTGCGCATTTGCGTAGAAACACCGTATAAATAAAGTGACAGTAGTAAAAATAGCGTAAGCATCACATGACAAAAGTTTGTTTAACACTCGATTTATTAAACACTTTTTACTCTTGCTTTTAATCAATCTCGTGACTAAAACGCTCATTTAACCACTTGATACTTAATATACTATTAAAAAAGCAATGAAACAGAAAATAGTTCAGTGATATTACATTATATCGAATTTTGTAAGAATTTAATAACAGAACTTTTGTAATATTTCGTTATTCTTCCGCGAATGAACTAATTTCACCAGAAAATAACATTTTTGTGACACAAGCAAATAAATTCGTAAATTAGAAAAGTTCCACACTTTCCTCGCTTAAATTAATTCAGGTGGTAAAAATTTCAATTTATTTGCGAAGAAAAGCAAAAAAAAAATAATGCGGTTCAAAGCGTTGTGTTGAGCAAACACGTCTTCAGCGTAACCTAACAAGAAAAAAAAATCACTGTTTCCAATTACGCGCTGATAGCAAAACGCAAAAACGTGCATATGGTGGACGCCGTATCCACCCAACGACCATAAAGATTCATTTTCATTTTCGCCACGACAATTGCGGGTGCGAAATCTCCAACCATTCGAACCGCAGTTGGTGATTCCACCTTTGCGCTGTGTTCGTGCATTCCCAACCATTCTGAGTCTGGTTCTCATTTCGTATCCGCTCTACGGGAGACTGGCTGTCGATATTTAACTATATGCTCATTCACGGCACCCCCTCACTGTATTCATGAGTATTAATGACCTGCGATGTGCAATCGATGCGTTGGGTTGCGATATTCGTCTTGTCTCCTCCTCACTCAATTCCGCCGAAATTTCAATGTTGGATCGAAGGAATGAAGGAAGTATGCATGAGGTGTAGTCGAAGCCACCAGTCTTGATTTCGTTTCGTTTCCGGTTTCCTTTTGATATTCATACATTTTGACTGCGTTTTCTTTGTGTAGGCTTAAGCCTCAAATTCGACATTTATTTTACACAAAATATCTGCTTTTTGACTGTATTATCAGTTACTTAAAGTTCCAATTCCTCGATCCGCATTAAAGTTTGCTAACTCGCGTGCTATTAGGGACCCCACATTAGTAATAAGGGTGTTCGCACAGTTTCCACAGCTAATATAGTCGCTAGCAACTGGAATCCTGTGCAATCGACATTGTGGCTGTAATTTACTAATACGTGGTTAGCGCGCCGAGTTAATTGAGGCACCAACGTTGGTGCTTTTAGGGTTATGTCGGTTTCATCAACGTTGATTGTGATTACATCAAATTTAAATTTAAACAAAATAAATACTAATTGATTTTTCTTTGCAGGATATGTCAGAGTATAAATGTGAATCTGGCCAGCCGCCAGTCTACGTGCCTCACAAACCGGTGACAGCCGTCATTGGGGCGTCCTTCAGCGTCGTGTCCATTATGGTAGCCAATATTCTACGACTATTCAAGGTAACTAATCATAGAATTATATTGAAACCAATCAACAGGTTCATAAATTCAAACTTTACTAATTATATTAATACCGCAGCTTCTGGTTGTATCGTTGGAAAGTTTAAATTGATTTTGTGTAATCCTCCAAATAGTGTTATTAGTATTCGAGATTATTCTCTGTTTCTATTGAATGGAGACATTGACGAAGGACGAAAAGGGCTGCGACGTTAATCAGTCACCTTTGACCGACCGCATTTGTAAAAAGACGTGGGTCCTACGATGTCATCAATCCCTCGTCAATTCATGGGACTCTTTTCCGGTTGTGTCACTCCTTCATTATTTGCTGTGTTCTAACCTACGAGGATTAACGCTCGTATCTGTATTTTACGATTGGTAAACAAAAACGTTAATCCTTGCTAAATTTATCACCGCATCACTTGGGTCGCGAAAAAGTTACATCACTAGACCAACTATCGATTTCCTTGTTCCGGAGGAAACTTTTCCTACATCTGATAATTACCGCCAGCCACACACTCCATGTTTCCTGGTTGCATAATGCTTGTTAATAGATGGAATATTTCATCGAGTGTGAACATCCACTTTCACACTTTGTCACACTTCCGGCGACGAATTCGTCCGCAGGTTGAGTTAACTGTTGGCTAAGGGTTGTGATGGAGGGGTGGGGGTATAAGTAAGATGCGTCCGAGCGCGAAAATATGGATGTGGTCAAGTGGAAATATCAAGTGCGCACTCGACGCACACGCAACCTTTTTATTTTTTATTTTCCGGCCGCCCCTCCGGAGGAATAGATAAGCGCTTTGAAGGACGGGTGATTTCCGGCAATTTTCTTTCTTTCCGACTTTTTCTGCGCTCGCCATTTTTCAAGCACATATCACACATCACACACAGTGCATTTTTTGAAAATCTCAAAATTTACACTTGGAAAATGACGAAATAATACGAAGACGTAGAAGTTGCGAGTGCAGAATTAGAGTTGTTTACGAAATTTCGAATTCTCAGCGTCGTGAATTCGTTTTGATGGCTGCCGGCAGGCGCCCGATGTCGAAACAAAGCTGCGGCGTGGAGGCTGAATATGAATTTTCATTAAAACGCGCTTTTCTCCGGTGTGCGAAACGCGTGCGTTCGGTGGAAATCGGGCGACGGTTTGCTGCTTCTGTTTCGCTCTCGTCGGCGAATAATTTGTATTTCATTAAACGCATTCGCCTCGGAAACTTTGCTCATTTTCAGGGTTTATTAACGTCGTTTTAAGATCCGCGCAGAGCTGCGCGACCTTTTATGAAGACAATCGTGTTCGGGTTTCAGGAAAACTCAAAGGGAATTCAATAAGTAGCAAAATTCTTTCATCGTAATCACAGGTATTAGATTTTTCTCAATTTTCTTCGAAAATCGCGTAACAGGAAACTGATTTTTTAAAATATACAAATATTTATTGTTTGTTTGTGTTTTCCTACACAAACCCGACGAGAAGGGATTAACCCTTGATGTCGACTGTTGATCAGTTCCGACCCTAGTTAAAATTCTTCGAGGGCAGTTCCTGACGCGCCCTTTAGTTAGACTTGAGCACAAACTCTATTATAACATTTCCTGTGTTGCTCCCGACTACCAGCATCACCAAAACGGTTCTCCTGAATGACCAACGCTTTAAAATAACAAAATTTCAGACTCTTACAAAAAAAATCATAAATTTTAATGTGACAGCTAAAATACATTAAAAATTCATTTTTGAGGTGTGGAAGTGAAATTAAATTGGCGAAGCGTACGTTGGGAAGCACTGATCTGTCGCAATCCCTTATATCCGCCTCGGACACTTTTTGGCATAAACCCCGGGCTTCATTCTGATTCTGGCGCACATCTCGCCACCCTGCGCGCCTTAGTATTCTCCGAAGACGCCGCAACCTGCTCAAACTCACGTCCGCGTCTTCTATCTACGCACCAGTGGCACAGTATTTCACAATTGCGAGACACCCCTCATGTAACCGGCAATTTCCTAACTTGTTTACGCTGCGCACTTATTTTTTCCCGCCTGACACTTTTTCTAGTTTTGCAATATGAAACACACGTCGCAATTGCTTTAATAAAACTGTCACATATTTTCTTATTTCGTAATAAGTACCCCAAGAGTCACTGGATTAGACTTGTGCTAGTATTATCATAAAATATATCGAATTAAGTTAACTTGTATTAAAAGCCACAGATTGAGTCATGAGATTTGCTGCGCGGGTAAAAAAAGAAGTGACTGGCTGAAGTCTGACGGTTATCCCCAAAGATTTCACCGAAATCCTGCTGTTTTTGTTTTTCTTTTTACGCAGAAATAATAGAGCTGAAACAAAAGAAAACTCGGGGAACGAGACAAGAATTTGAAAGCATTTCAACTTTTTGTTGTAAAATATGCTAATTTAATGAGAATTGCCGAGAATTCAGTTAAATTAACTAAAAATTGAGTTAGTCATAAGGTCTACTTTGTTAAACGTAACATAACCTAATTTATAAATGTATGCAACCCAACATACATCAGTAATAAAACCGTTGATACGACTCGTTGATGAAGTTATTCAAAATTGTACACGGTTTTTGCACCGGCTGTAATCTGCGTAACTTGCTACTTTCCTGTTTTATACTGCTTTCCTCCTGCTTTGTGCGAGCTCATGCACTTCGTGATTGCGGAGCAAACGACGCAAGGACAATTAGACAACTCGGTCATTGTTGTCGGCTTTTCTTCCCCACACATTTCAAAAATCTAGTAATTTAGCAAGATACCTACTTTTACAACGCAAAACCACGATAATAACAATTTTTTTTTACTTATTCTCTGTTTCTTTGAGAGGAAAAAATCCAAATCTGTTTTTTAATTAAAAATTTAATTAATTATTCAAAAAAATGTGATGAAAGGAGTTTTAACCAGTAAAATTCATCAAACAAAAACTTTATTATTAAGTTGACCATGCTGGTTTAGATTTGGGCTGAGGGATTATGTAGCGTTTGGTGGGTGACGACCCTGCGTAAACAAATTTATCACCCGCTTTTTGTTTTCCACCCGAGGCGTGTACGCCTTTTATCCGCAGGCGTCACAAGTGTATTCAGTTGTCAACTGAAGATTGATATTACACTCAAAATCGCTCTAATAATGGCAAAATTTGATTAAATTGTAATCAGTATTAAAATAAACTAAAATAAAATTTTCAAACATATTTATTGATAGCACACATTATTTAAATACTTTCCTGATGGATTTCATGGATGTGATGATGTGTGTATGGGAGTATAGGAGTAATCCATCATAATGTCACAATGGAAATGCTCGTAAGCACATTACGCCGAGATTTTAAGTTTATTGATGTGAAATGTGAATATTTTCACATGAAATATTGAGATGTTTTGAATAACTATGCATTTATCATGTTTCTTGCATGTTATTCTGCTTTGTGTGTCTTTACCGGGCGCTAATTGCACACATTTTCAAAACGTTCCAGATTCCTCAAGTGAGCTACGCGTCGACAAGCACCGAGCTCTCGGACAAGTCGCGCTTCGAGTACTTCTCGCGTGTCGTGCCGCCGGACAATTTCCAGGCGCAGGCGATGGTGAGCATCATCAAGGAACTCGGATGGAAGTATGTCTCCACTGTTGCCGTCGAAGGCGAATATGGAGAAAAGGTTAGTACTAGTAAAATCACGAATCTATAATATAAATGAATCGCAAAATCTGTTGGTAAGCGCATAACTCAATAACGCGTGGACCAATTTGGTCAATTCTTTTTTTAAATGTTCTTTGAGGTCCAAGGATGGTTTTTACGGTGAGAAAAATTTTAATAATCGCCGGGAAGTCCTTAAAAACAGCACTTTTCGGGCCCTTTTTTATCTATTTAATATTTTGACTTGTTATTAACCGTAATATTGATGATTACGATCGTAAAACATTGACCATATGTATAATCTATATAATTTTGCCTCTTATGGTTTAGTACAAATCGTAAAAATACAAATAATGCCCGAAATCACGTCACATCAGCGAAGAACAGAAGTTGATTGATTTTTTTCATCCGTCGTAATCATAAAACAGCCTGAAACGAGCACACAAAAAATAAACACAATGAATACAATGAACAATGCGTTCGTTAATGAGATAGTTTCATCGTTATTGTAATATATTATATAAAAATATGCTGCGCTGTGCGATGAAAGAGCAACATGGTAATCATTATTAAATTTCCGGGACTACTCCATGTATAATTTCCTGGACGATGATTTTTTTTGCTTAAGTTGACTTTTGCAACTGTTCTTTTCATATTCATTTCATACGAGTCTATGTAGATTTTCCTCGTTCGAAAAACTCTTGAATTTTATATTGCACTCGTGTATTTGGCATTGTTCGCGTCTCGGTCGTTTTGTGTGTTGTTAATGTTTGTTCGCGGCGAGAGGCGCTTTTTTCCTCTCGTGCGCGCCTCAAAAACGCTTTCGAAAGCAGCGTCTGTTTACCTTGCTCACTTCTTCGGCTTCTGGTTGCAGAGCCAACGCGTCACGTCGGCGTGCACGTCACCCGACATATCGATGCCTGGCATCGCTAGCCGAGATTCGCAGCGAAACACAGACGTATACACAATTTCCGCTCGATCGATGCGCGGCGAGATTCTTTTCGATGTTTTATTGGACCGCACGCGCTCCGTTAACGTTTTACAGGAGCGAAATGGAGAAAAGCGGCGCAATGGGCTGTTTCGTTCGCATATTGTGGCTGCGAGCGGAATCCCGGCCTCTCTCGTGGGTGGAGAGATAGAATAATAAACTATGTCGGTAAATATCTTTAGTATGCTAACAGATTCTGAAAATGTTTTGCAAAATTAATTATACAAACGTAACAACGATCTTATTTTAGAATAAAAAAAATATCAATTCAAACAATATATTCAGTCTGCTACGAAAATATCTCATGGTAATTAACTTTATTAAGTGTCTAAGTTGTTTTAGTTGTTTTTAAACGCTGGTACGTGCACGCGAAATTAATCACGACCGCCCTTCAGCTCCAACTGTCTTGCGGGCTGAAACTTTACGCCTTTCTTTTCAATTCGGAAATCATCCGGACGGTGGTGGCGTCGGTTGCAGCCGCCACGACACGAAGGTCTTGACTCTCTCTCGTCAGGATCAACTTTGCATTGAAACTTTTGTCGGCCCGCACGCGTGTTCAACATTCAGCAATTGTAAACGTTGACGGTTGTTTCGAGCAAAACTTTCGCGCTACCATTAAAACATTTTAATTAAATCGTTAAGGGACGAGTTTTAGTTGATGGTGTGGTTATGATTACGGTTATGAAACTATATTATTAAAAATGTTGATTAATTGAGTTACATTATGGGAATTCTTGGAAATGTAATCGTTTTCTTTGTGTATAGGAAGTGTTCTCGAGTGACGCACAATTTAAATTTTCAATTCCGTTCGCCATCATGCGCCAAACTTGTTTTCGATGTAAAAATGTGAAAAATTGGCAGCAGCATAAAGTATTCCTCTGTGCGCGTCTCAAGTTTCCCGAACATTTCTATTTCTGAATACAGTAGTCGATAAATTTGCGTTGCCGATTTTTTTTTCTTGCGTTTGCTCTACGCAGTCTATTCTATTTTGCGGTGACATTTCTTATATTCTTGTATAAACGCCAAAGTGTACGGAAAATCAGGATGCATGGCCAGTTAGGGACAACAATTCACGTTTCGTTTCGCGTGTCTTTTTTCAACATTTACTTCGAAGATTTAAATTCAATTCACATACGTCGTTGGACGTATTGAATAGATTCAGATTCAGATTCAGATTCGGGCAATCTTGATCGGAAGCCATATTTATGAAAAATATAACCTCGAAATAGATGTAGATGTAGGTTGACATGGTTTTCATCCCGAACTTAATATAAGCGTAATGAAATATTCAAAGAAATACTTTCGAATACTTGTCAAAACCCATGTTGGTAGTTGAAAGGGAAAAATGTTGATCATGCTGGTGATGGTCTGCTTTCAAAGGGAAATTACCGGCAAGTTTTCATCTTTATACCCTGCTGCACGTTATAAGACATTCCGTAAGAAGCCGGACGCACACAACAAGTGGACGTTCATTGTCCACCAGCGTCTTTATGCTCCTCCGCCGAGGGTGCTCGCGATTCTTCTCTAAACATCCTTCAGTTATGTACTCGAGTTATGTACAAGTAAACACTGCCCGGCTAGCGGCAGCCAACTTTAATGTTTTCCTTTGGACTTTTCCTCGCGTTTTATTTTATGTTCTGCGCTCATCAGTTAATTTGTTCTTTCTCACAACACTTTAAGTTGTATACTCAAGGGTTGTGTTTTTTGTGCATTGCATTACGTAGAATTATCTTTTTCTACTTTTTCATTTAACACGCAAGTTTTTTCGGGGTTTTAGACACAAAAAGTAGCACGGGCAGCCAAGGACGTGATTAAAATACTTTAGTCACGGGTTTTAGTCACGGGGTGACTGCGCATTTGCTTAAAATACATAAAAAATACAAAAATTTAAATGAAAAAAATTAAACATTGAAATAAAGTGGAAGTAGAAAAAATAGTGTATGCAACTTTTGACTAAACGTAGTTAAACTCCTAATTGATTAAACGCTCGTGACTAAAACTCTCGTTTAGGCCCTTGATACTTAATATAGACACAAAAAGTAGCACGGACAGTCAAGGACGTGATTAAAATACTTTAGCCACGGGTTTTAGTCACAGGGTAGAGCTTGTGCCTGCGCATTTGTCTAAAATACATAAAAATTACAAAAATTAAAAAAAAAACTTAAACATAGAAATAAAGTAGAAGTAGAAAAAATAGTGTAGGCAACTTTTGACTAAACGTTATTAAACACTTAATTGATTAAACGCTCGTGACTAAAATTCCCGTTTAGGCCCTTGATACTTAATATACTATTAGGATTATAACTCTCTCTGTGAAAATGAGAATTTTTCATTTGAGCAAAGCTCCATTTCCCGTTTAGTCCAGTCACAATCTCATCACATATAGGAAATAAAGCTTCGATGCGTTTTGTTGCAAATTGCCAACACGGCCGAATCCTAGTGCACTCAAACGCGTGTGGAAACATCGAGAACAGGGACAAAAAAGGAAAGTGAAATGACCGGAACTCGTGTAATGGGTTTAACTGATGGGACGATTGAACGAGAGCCTGCGTTGGGCGAAACAAGCTTCTTTAGGCATTTAGCCTCTTTACACAAACTTTTTTCTGTGTTATACGCGTTTAATTCCACAGCATTTGTTCCTCCCTATGCAAACGTCGCCCCTCTAAATCCTCACAGTAAATATTTACCGTGTACTTTGTCTTTTTTATTTGTAAGGATTAGCGCAATACAAAAAAAAAACATCTGCTGATATAATTGGAAAGAATTTTAACAGCAGAAATTCTCTTGAGGGATGAATTCGTGTCTCGAAGGACTAGGAAAAGCTAGCGCTGTAGGCTTTACAAGTTCATCACCACTCACCACTGCTCTTCCTTCCTTCTTGCAGCAGGCTGGCGCGGCGCTACTGTTCAATTTGTTTGAACGTTTTCCTGCCATTCAAAGCACATCGCCGAGCAAGGATTGCGCTTTCTGCGTGCCGACAGTGGAGAATTCAAGCTTATCTCTCGACTATCGCTTCGCATTTCCTGTGCGAACGCCTGCGTCTCGATTTCACAGCGCCTGTTTTGCACGAATCACTAGTCATTACTGACATTACTTCATCTGCTTGTTCAAACTCCAGCCCGCGATTCTTAATTCATTTCAGTTAAATCTCAAACTTTCTTTTGTGCCAACCCAGAGTATCTTATCTTGCAACTACTAATTTGAACGAGTCAGTTTAAGTTTCACAAATTCAATTGCGATAAAAAGTTATTTTTTAATTAAATCAACAACGAACAAACTCGTCCGTTTAGGATTTGACTAACTAGGCAAACTTTTTTTCCGGTGGCCTCATTACTCTCAACCAGTCTTGTTTGATTCCTACGACTGCTGTTTGCAACGTTGTCAGCGCCTAACAATGAAGAATGAGCAGCGGCTGTAACCTAACCTCAATGTACATTTAGTTAATTTGATGTACTTTTTTTTCGGGGACAGCAAGCGAAAAAATGTGAAAATATTTAACATGCGACTGGGAATGTTTTAAGAAGATTGGCGTTTTGCGATTTTCCTTAGCGGATTCTCATCGCAGGAATTATTCTAGTAGAATGGCACGATTGCGTAACTCCGCTCGCCTCTGAAATAATGAAAACCCAGCCGGAGGATTAGTCCAGATAGATAGACGTCGTACACTTTCTTTCCAATTACTTTATTTCTATTCTCTTAGATATCTGCTATCGCAGTTCACAGATGTCCGAATTGCTAGTTCAATATAAATTATAATATCGAAGGATTTAATGTTGTGACATTGACATGCACACAATAACTGAAAATAATTGAACCTTGCAACGTGACGTGAACGTTGTTTGATGTTTAATGTTTGATGTCAATCGATTTAATTTTTTATTTGTATGACGAATGATACACAACAACGAAAAATACTTAGGCATTGATTGTATGTGTATGCCCACGCGTAAAATGTAAAATAGCTGAAGCGTTTCGACAATAAAAGCAGGGGAAAAAGAAGTCGCATTGAAATGGCATGGCACTCTATGAGCGTGAACATCGAGCATACCAATATGAGAAATTTGCGTGCGCGACGTCTTAAACTTTTGTATGCGCGAGGGTGGAAAAATGAAAATAACAGCCCGAAGGCGTGAAACCTGCGTGGAACGCGGCGACATGTATCAAAATGCGCTCAATCATTGTTATACTTCATTACGGTTCGAGGTTGAGCGTGGAATTTTCAACGGTGTGTAAGCAGAAGGTTTAAACCGAAAACAGTCATCCATATTCATTAGGGCTGTTTTGTGCGTACGGACCACAACTACCACACACGCACCGCACCGATTAAATTCCGCTCTCCACATCGGCTCATTTGATATTATATGTTATTTAATATAATCATAATTTAATACTCCGCTAGGCTGTAAACTAAATTATGACCGTAGATGGCAATGTCATAATTTATGCAAATATTTGGTTGACCACAAAAATGGTGATACGATTTTTGCGCGCTGTTGATGTGATTATGGGAGCAGACCAGACGCAAATAAAATTAGGACGTCAAAAAACGATCAACATGAGAGTCGCAGAGGAAAAACCCCGCGGAAAAAATTCAATTCACGCTAGCTCGCTAGCTGAAATTAACTTATGGTAATTTTGCGTTGAATAAACCAAGCGGGAAAAACTTTTTTTTTTGCAACAATTTCCACAAACAAAATTTTTGTTTTCAAAAACATAAAAATTTCGAAATTTTTAATTGTACTCTACGCCTTTAATGAATGTATTAATGCCTGAGCAGGTTTCGTATCGTTGTCGCATTAATTCGACAGTGAAAGGCGTCGCCAGCGCCGCGCCGCCTTGATTGATGATGCACGTTATTGGCAATTGATGCGTTAATTGCATTACTCGCTTCGATTATTCCCTCCCTACTTTGCGCACACGATGCAATGTATTGCACATATTCCACTGTGCGACGCACCTTCCACACTTCGTTCGTGTTCCGGTGTGAGCTGGAGTTTTCCGGCGGTTTGCGCTTTATCTTAATCGCATTCAGGTGTAGAACACAATTACGGCTGCGTGTAGGAGCGAAAAGAGGCAATGAAGCAAACGCGTGCTTTATACGGGTGACATTATCGATGATTTTCGGCATAAAAATGTTTTAAATCTAAAACGAGAGCTGTGAATTGGCAGCCAAGTGGAAATGTTGATAACAGTGTTTCAAATACGGTCCAGATTATATCACAAGCAAAAAATAATGATAAATTAAAGTTCTAAAAATAATAGCATATTAAATGTCAAGTATAAACGTTGTTTAACAAAAGTTTTGATTTTTTATGTGAACTTTTGTATTTTTTAGGTATTTTAAGCAAATGCGCAGGCGTAAGGTCCACCCCGTGACTAAAGTCCGTGACTAAAGTACTTTAGTCACGATCCTGACTGTTTATGTTTAAATTACTGCTTTTTGTGACTGAAAACCGTAAAAAAACTATTTTAAAAGTCGAAATAGAGAAAAATAAATTTAAAAATCTTATTTTTTGCGTTTCAATGGGGCTAAAGATATAATTTCAACCGTAATAATCTTTAATATAATATAACCTTCATTATAGAAAGGGTCAGTTTAATGGCGCACGTGCGGAAACATAATACCCGGGTTGATAGCTTTTTACATAACATCAATTCAACTGTAAATCGAAAATGGGTGTTATTTCAACGCATTCAAAACCAAACAACGCTTTGTATTTTTAAGCACATCGTAAATCCATATCAAATAATTGTACATAATTATGTTTATTATGTTAGGAATGTTGAAATTACGGTATTTGCTTAAAATACCTTCAGTGAAATATAAATTAATTCATTTCAATTGTCATTTTGTCGGCTGGAAATCTCGAAAGAATGAATATATCTGCGGGGAATTTTTCAGAGCGCGCATCGTAAGTAATTGGCCGGTTGATCTCTTCGCGACGAGGAGAAGATATCAAAGAATTTGCATTTAAAATGTGTTATTCTTTTCTTTTTTCAACGTGGATCAGACCTGCGAGATGTATTTCCTTAAGCGCCAGCATTAAGTATTCCTCAGGGATAAAACTGATGATGCTGACGTAAAAAATTGCGCCAAGGTTTTAACATAAAATTTAAAAATGTTTTTTTTATAATTTACAGCGTAGTGTAAACTATACACCGGTTGTATAATGTAGTTTTTTGTTTTATGTCGTAACAAGTTATATAAACGTATCATGTTTGTCCAGCAAGTTGCTGAAGAACTAAAAATGATTCGAAAATTATACGAGCATGTAAAATGTAGCATGTGTTTTATAACTATGCGCAGCCAGGGTTTCAGTTTACGCCCGTCCAACTTTTTCCATCAACTTTTGCGCGAATTTGAATTTGATGTATATTATCCAATGTTTTCAAGATAAGAGGACGTCAAATGTTTCATTAGCTTGTATTGTGTGTGGAAATGTTGTGTTTATACGAATAGGTATTATTTATAGTGCACGATTTGTGGGGAGGAAACTGTTATGCGCTATAGGAGTAAAAGCGGTTCACTCGAACGAGCGCCGTGGAAAACTAGATTCGTTCGTCGGGGGCGTCAGGGCGTCGTTTGCGCCTCGCTGGCCAATTTCGCCGGCGTCGCTCGGATACGAATTTAGTGAACTATTGTCCTCATAACACATAACGAAGGCCAGATAACGCGAGATAACTTTCTACCCGGCGAACGTCGTGAACTCGTAATTTGATCGCCCAATATACGGAGAGACATACGTGTTTCGTGTCCGGCACCGACGCTTTTTTACGATTTTCTGCACACGATGCATTTTGGTTTCTCGATCGATTTTCGCACGACATATTTTTCGTTCGTGTTGAGTGTTGGTTAAAGCAACAGACTTGTTTTTTCTTGTTGCGTGGTCGAATAAAGTGCACCGAATCGCAAATCGTTGCAAAACGTTTAAGCAAACACAAACAGAGCGATAAATTTTCACCGCAGCGAAAATTTATGAAATATATTTACTGCATCAAATTTTCCAATCGAAAAACCCGCCAAACTAAACAAACAGCATGAAATATAGTTACATTCGGCGGGTTTTTCCTCCAAAAATATTATTTTTACATATTTTGAGGTTATGTTGAGTGATTTTATGTAGTCTGCTTTAATTTGCGATTGTTTGTTGTTTTTACTCTTCGGATTGTTGTTGGCTGTTGAATAAAATGAAATAAATTTAATATCAACAGACATTGAAACATTTCTGTGGAAACGTATTATGACATTAAGCAGTATAGAATGAAATTACGTCTACGCAACAGAGCGAAAAAGTAAGCCTCGAGGATAAAAAGCGAACATTCCCGCATAATCACACGGCCATCAATATTTATTACGAGAAAATGTGACGTTGATGTCTTTACATGGACAATGAACGTTTGACGTCACTGTCTACAACGATACTACACCTCTTCCATACGTAGAATACAACTCTGACCAAAACTGATAATTTTCATTTTTGATTTTTAGTTTTAGAGTCACTTCCTTATTAAAATCTAAATAAAACACAGAACTGTCCGGAGTTACAGGTGTCCAAAGAAAGTTTAATTTTGGGTCATCAGAAGGTATGGGGTTTCTGAAAGATTTATTTACTCGTAAATCACTTAATTTGATTGCGTGCAGATTTTAAATACTTACTGTGTCTTCGCAAAGTTGGTAATCATTATGTTAAATTGACTCATTTTCTCTAAAGCATCTTCGGTGTATTGAACGTTACCAATAATTTTAAAGGTTCCAGAATTGAATTTCCAAGTGTAAAACAAATCATCACCATGACCCACCTTGTCCACACCATTGTTATATTTACCTATTGGACTGATGTACGAAAATTGTAAGATGTAAATTGGAGCATTAATTACATCCACCACCTTGTCCACGAAATGACGTAGTGGGAAATTCATAGTGACGTCACTTAAATACTAAAAATTAAAAACAGTAGTAGTAATTGGATATTAAGTATCAAGTGGCTAAAGTAAGGGTTTTGTATTTGAAATTTTGAATTTTAAATTTTCAAAATTGATGTGGTGTTGCACCTTAGGCATATGCGCAGGCGCAAGTTCCACCCCGTGACTAAAGTGCTTTAGTCACGACTTTGACCTTCCGGGTTTAAAGCACCATTTCTTTTGTCTCCAAACCGTGGAAACTGGCGTTTTAAAAGTGAAAATAGAAAAATATAGTTAAAAATTAATAATAGTACCTCTATGAGAGTTGATGTAGAAGCAGTTGTCCACCCCAGCTCGTTTCCTGCATAGTGGGTTTTAATTTTACGTCCTACTTCAGATGGATTTTCAGGATGCATATCGAATGGAACAAGCTCTGCATTCGATTTAAATCTGCATGTTTCCGCAACTAGAAAAAAACAATAAATTTACATCTCCCTATTTGTAGGTTATCAATTTAAACCTACCAAAGAAGAATGGTAGCATTTCCTCACTGGTAACACTAAGTGTCAGAGGCATACCAGTTCTAATGTTGCCATCATTTAATTGTTGTAATGGGTTCCTTATTAAAATCGGATTTGGATCTGCTGGGTCTTCCACAACAATAGCAGCACTAAATCCACTATCATACCCTAACAAATCTGTTAACGCCAGATTCAGGATGTCACCAATGATTAATTCTTCAGTAGCCAAATTTTTCAAACAATTAACTTGATATTTCTTGGGTAGTACCGCTGTAGGAGCGCATCGTGTTTTTAAAACGAGATCGTTGAAGGCTTTGTCTGGTTGTTTCTGAATGACCCATGGATCTATAACCAATCCACTTTGCATAATTTGGGATCACCTCCAAACGATGATCAAACAGCACTAAAACCTGTCATTGTGTTTATTTATGGTGGTGGGTTTCAATTGGGTACCTCTCACGTAGACGTGTACAATCCAGAACTGTTGCTTTTGAATGATGTAATAGTGGTCCAACCTAATTATCGCCTAGGTGCTTTCGGATGGATCACAGACGGAAGTAATATACCAAAAAACCTTCAAACCAAGGTTTTTTGGTATATTACTTCCGTCTGTGATCCATTTATAACCAAACTTTTCTTAAAAGGTGGGAACGATTCAGGTTCTTCGAATCGTCCTGCTGCACCATATGGTATTCCTCGGTATTGGTAGTAGGATGTACCTTCTACTTCCCTGGAAGCTACCTTTAAACCTTTTACTGGTCCCACGGGTAAATTAACTACAGATTCAGAAGGTTCCCCAGAAACTTTGAGGATAACACATGTGATTGTGATTAATAAAATCATTTTAAAAATATTTTAAAGAATTTTAAAAAATTTAAATTGAAATCAGCAACAGGTTGATGTCTAATGTTTAAATATATAATTTTCCGAGTATTTATATTTTCTAAAGTTGAATATTCTCACGTATAAAGTGTAAAACGTGCTTATTATTTACTGATAAATTTAAATTGTGTGTTTATACTCTGATTTTTACATTGTTGCAATTTTATATTGTGAAATATGACTCACAACATTATTATGAAAGTATAACTCTTAAAAAATCAATAATTTCTTGCAGGGAATTGCATCTTTCATCTCCTATTCAGCTGCTGCGGATATTTGTATTGCTGCCACCGAGAAAATCCTCCGAAATTCGCGCACCGACGATTTCGACCGAATCATCGAGCGATTAACTCTCAAACCGCAAGCGCGCGCTGTCGTTCTATTCGTGGATGAAGATAACACTCGGTAAGTTTTATTCTGCTGCTGGTATTTTATTTGCTTATTATATGCTGGTGGACGTCGTTAGTAGATATGAAACATAAATCGTCGAATATTGCTTTTGCGTTGCTTTTCCTCTTTGCGTTGTCGACGAACAATGGTATGATAATCACGACCGCAGACTTGCGGCAATTGTTAAACGCTCCCTCAGAGCGCGGCGGCGCTAAACGGAAAATCAGGAGTCGAGGACGACGATAAATTAATTACTTTCTAAACTCACTAATCATACTCGTGTAGCATCTCACGCATAGCGTTCATTTCGTACGCATTAATTACAGCTTCCGAAATTAAAAAGCTTCTCACCAATCTGCATGGAATGACATCAAAGCGGTGAAATTATAAGAATAAATATAAAAATTATACACGTTCGGTGGAAAAAAAAGCGCAGTGAATGTAAATTGCTCACACTGTAAATGGAACAAGTCGTCATAAAAAACGCTGCTAGGAAATAAAAGCTCGGCGTAATTACACTTAGCATTATGCCGTGATGCCAGGGAACGCTGGGACTTAAAGTTGTGCTTTACAGATATATGTTTTTCTTCTTTCTCTTGCAAAACGCTCGAATTTATTTCACTCGTTTCGCTTAATTTTTCCGCCGAGGGTGCGAAAGCTCTACAATACTCTTCATTATCATAAAAATGGAGGACGTTTAGCTTTCCGGGTGTGATATTTTTTCAAAAAAAAAAAACATGACTTTATTTTTGTTGTAGAAAATTGTTACAAGCTTCAATCAGAGCGAACAGAACGGCGCACTTTCTGTGGATTGGTAGCGATTCCTGGGGAGCTAAGGTGCATCCAGTGCGCGACCAAGAGTGGGCTGCTGAGGGTGCGATTACCATATTGCCACATCGCAACGCCATTAAAGGTAAGTTTAGTGTCTGTTAGAGCAACTACTCTCAAACAGATGATGTTTATAAGTACCCCAAGCGATAGTCAAGTTTAATAGATGAGTAAAAAGGCGATTTTGATTTTTATCGACGATAAATTTATAAGGATATGATTAAATTCAATTAGATATACTTCAAGGATGTTTATCACGTAAAATAATACAAAAAACACTATTTTCTTAAGCTTTGAAAACATCTCTTAACTTTGACAAGTCAATAGAATCTCTTTTATGATAACAGCCCATCGAGAACAATCTCAGTTGAGGAGAAACAACCTTGGAGTTTGAAAACACTTTCAAACTGTTGCAATGATTGCGCCTCCAAGTTGCCAAAGTCGAAGTATCGCGGAATAGTAAAAAGTTGAATAGCAACAAAAACGACGCACACAATAGCGGTTTGAAACAGCATCCAGGGACTGTTTAAGACACTTTCGCAACAAGGCATCGTGTGGTAGCGGCAGTTAGTTTATATTTATTGTATCGTTTGCTCCCGCCGTCTTGCGACTCGAAACGCTTTGAACTCTCGCGCTGCCTACACGACACACTCGAAATTGTGTTGTTTCTCAGGAGGCGAGGGCTCATCCACCGGACTAATGGCGCTGCTTTACCCTGAAGTTGTGTTCGCTTCCGTTTTCCTGCTGCGCATGTTGCTACTAGTGCTCTCTCGTACATTCCAGCTATAAATATTATTGTACCTTGTACCTTTAGCAACTTCTCGGTGAAATTATAGGGATGTTGTTGATAGCGCACATCTGCTGTCTTGATATCCTCCTGATACCTTTACACATTCAGGAGCAAAGGAGTGAAAAACGACGGTGAGACAATGACAGGAAAACGTATTACTTCGCGCATTTCGTCGTGTTTTATTGCGTACGAAGCATTCCAATAGTTTGTCTTTCTTACCGTCTTGAGTTTTATATTGGTTCTTGTGATGTGTTTGTTTCCCAGCCTATATTTCTTCAGCGGTGCAATTATTATTTCCACGGTATTTTGTTCTGTGCGCTTGAAATGTCAAATTTTTATTCATGAATGCAAACGATCGGTCAACAGTCGAGTGTCAGTTATGTAAAATCGTTAAGGTGATGTCCAGGGATAACTGGAAAACATTACAATGCATTCCCCAAGCTTGTTAGTTTAAATTTCATGACAAAAATACAAAATTTTGTTTTAAAAATCACAAAAATCGTCAAAAACTTAATCTAAGTTGTCTTGATCAATGTGGCTTTCTCATCCTTTCATTTTCAATCCCCGAAAGTTAAAATTCAGGCAAAGGCAGTATCTCCCCATCGATCTCTTCATTTTCTTCACGGCGCGCGTCTTTATTGAGCACCGGCCCGACACACGTGAACTCATTTCGCTATTCCGCGCGGCGCCCGTATAATCCCGAAACAATTTCATCTATTTTACTTTTCAAACATAAACGCGCAGCCGAATTGAAAGCCGCCGCCGCCGCCGCTGCCGAAAAACGGAAGGAGCGCACGCGGTGAGAAAACACATAAAGATTTATCCGATGGAAATGCGATTCTTATCGCGACGCGCGCTCTTCAAACACCCGCGCGGGCGGGCGCAAGAAAACGAAATCATTTTCTTGAACACCTTTCCCAATCTTTCGTTCGTTTTTCTGTTTCTATTCTTTGATGGAAGCAAACAGATACGTGGCATGCGGAGCGAAACCGTGGAATGTTTTAAATCTGTTCCAGTTGAATGTTGGAATCTGCCAAACTTTTCAATTATTAAATTCTTGTATTTGGACGGAAAATTCGCGCAAGCGAATTCTGCATTTGTGTGTGCGGTTTCTGAGTTTTCGTATCAATTGTTTAAATTCTAATTAAATTTTTAAGCGATAAAATTTATAGTGTTTGATTGTTCAATATTTCAATTTGCGATTATTGCCTGCGCGTAATAAAACATTTTTTAAACCGGAAAGTAACTAAAATTCATCAAACCAAACGAATTTATTTATGTGTAGCCCTATATGCAAAACAACCCCGAAGTAAAACCGGAAAATGAACAACGCACATAAATGATCCGCCAATAAAAATTTATATTTGCGCTCGAAGCGAAATGCCAACCACCAAAATTTATTTGCACATGAATATGCGGTTAATTTTTTTGTGTGTTTTACGTCATGCCGATTTTCCCAGCGCGCAGATATTTATATTTTAATTTAGTCCAAAGGTAGACAATAACAGGCAGGTATGTTACGTGCACGTCAAGTATCATCACACCTGCGATACAATTGAAAATATCCGTCCTTTCCGGATGACGGTGCCGGTTGCTTCTTCCGCTGCGCCGTCAATCTATTCCGGTGATGCGTCGGCGACAGCCGAGCCGCAAATAAATAACATTATAGAGATACGCTTATGGCATATTACGTGGAAAGGAAAACGCAAACGACAAAGTTAAACGCTCGGCGATGTCGGGGACTTGGCGGGCGGGATTTGACGTGTTCGCAGGAAAACATCAGGAAATTTTCACTTACGACAAACTTGCCGAACTAAATTCAATTCCTTCATATACTTATTTTATTTTATTTTATTTGCTAAAAATATATTTTGTGATTCCTATACTTTTCCAAAACTGATTTAAAATATAATGCATAGATATTAATTTATGCAAAAGTAAAAAACAAAAATTTTTACTTTTTGCATTTTTTATTTTTTGCAAATGCCCTTATAATTAAATATGCAAATGTATTTTGATTAAATAATTCATAACGAAAGATTTCGGCTCGGCCCAAGTAAATTACCTTCCTCCCCTTGAATAAATTATTTCGAAGCGTCGCTAATGGCCGCGTTAAATGTATCTGTCGGCAAAGTCACCGCCATTGCGTTCGTAATTGCCCCATTCTCATCTCAGCTACCAATTGTTCAAGGGCTGCAAATCGGTCACTCATCTACAAACGATTTTCCTCGCTTCGTTTCTTCTGTCAGCCGAAAAAAAGATTTAATTTAGCTGATTATTCAAAAGAACTTCCGCAAAATGCAATTTTAAGTAAAAAAAAATCAAAAAAATTATTTTTTACAAAAAGCTTGCAAAAAAAGTTTTTTAAATAATTACTTGTGGTAATTATCACGCCTTAGCCGAAACTTTTCCACTTTGGCTCCGCTTGTCTCGCTGAATTACTTAAAAATTAAAACTGGGTAACAAGTCAAATAAAAGAAAATACACCGCCGACAAAAAGCAAACAGTCAAGTGTCACTTCAGTGAAAATAACTGAGGCGCGCAATTTTCTAGATTGCTGCCATTGTCTTCGCGAAGACTTTGCTCGGTTTGTTTTTGTTAATAATTCCGCTCCGCTTTTCTTTATGAACACGCGCAATTTATTAGTCAAACTTATACACTGCAATTAATTTGATTCGCTGAGAATAATGAAATGAAATGAATGAGAAATCGTGAGCATCAAGTAGTTACTGACGACTCAGCACTACCAACACTACCATCACCTTATATATTTTATTAGATGTCAATAGATTGCACACTAACAGCGCTGGAATCGATCCAACGGGCAAACGATGATATTCTTCGTTTTGTTTGTGCGCCCTTTGCTTTGTTTGCTTATTGGCCTACGCACACGACAGTAAAACGCATTATATTACGCTCCAAAAAGATGCTCTCCGAGAGCATTTCACAAAAAACAACAAATATTAATGATTACATTTTATTAAATGAAAACAATTTCGAAAACAAATGTGCGTTGTATATTTACTTTGCTGGAATGTAGATTTGAACAGTGGAAGTATTACGCCACCTAGCGGCGTATTTGAATTAGCTTATAGCCGGAAATTACCTTTTCGGTAAACATCCGCTTTGTGCACGGTCAAGCGATAAAAGCAAACATTTTGATTTGTTTCAGAGTTCGACGAATATTACATGTCGCTCATCCCGAAGATGGACCGCGATTCCTGCAACTACATCAATAGCACTCTGCATAAAAAGAAGAACGGCGTTGGCAAGCGCATCAATTGTCGAAATGTGTGGTTTCGAGAGTTCTGGAGCCAGCACAACAAGTGTAGTTTTGATCCGGCGAGTAATGGCGATGGAAGTGACGGCAATCAACGGAAATGCATCGGCACCGAGACCATCAGCGACTACGAGCAGGAGGGCTTAGTGCCTTTCGTTGGTGAGTTTAATTACAATCCTTGAAATCGTCAATAACAATCTTACCGGACTGTGATGTTCTCTTTATCTCGATGACATTTTGAGTTGTGCGCGCGGGCTGTGGTCGTTGCTCTCATCGAGATCAACCGACACGAAATGCGCATTTGCATACATTCAGTCAGCAACCAACTCCCACACTCGGCACTATTCCAATGGTACTCGAATCGCGAATAAATCTGCATCAACGGTCGCCCTGAATTGTCTCTATAGAAACGAACGTCACCGTTGGGAGGTATTGGTTTTAATCCGAAAAGAACTAGAACTAAATCATGATTTATTCTGGCGCATGCGGCAATTATTCAATTATGCAAAGTTTAAGGAGGAAAAAAATGTCCACACCATTACCAGTTACAGCGCGTGGAAAGTTTTTATTTTCTTAAACTTTTTCCGAGCACTGAAACACGGCGACAACTTGGCGTAGCATACCAAATGTGAAACTGAGCTCCTGAGTTGCAGCAAACTTTTTCTTCCCCGTATTAGCATTTGGAGATTATCCCACGTTGGCATGCGGTGTGATGCGATTCAAATTTTTATCCTTGGCGGTGGTGACAAGTGAGACAGCGGATTGGAGACAAACATATACCAGTTTTCAGCGACACACAAAAATCTAGTATATTCTGTCTGGAATCCACAATCTTTTAATTCCTTTATGTTTTGGTTAAAGTGATTCTTTGACATTTCGATTTCGATGACTAATGAATAATCGAAAAAGCAATCGGCTACAAAGCGCGCACCTCTTATGCAAACAAAAGAAAAGTCGAGCGTGCATTATTAATTTGTACAGCGGCGCTGTTAGTTAATTGCAATTTGCGATCGGATTTGCATCGGCCGAATGCATAATTGATGAGTGTCGAATCATCGCGCCGAAAGTGCAAATGTGATATTCAATCTCATCACTGATCACTCATCATTAATTATAAATTTTAATTAATTTAATCGCAGCCGGAGCTTTAATTAACTCACCTGCGGATGTGATTCTGTTTTTCGAATGCTTGTTTGTCAGTTTAGAGTGACATTATTAGTCAAATTAGATGTTGAAAGCTTGCGAAAATAACCGGAAGGCAGTGGAGTCAGCAAAGGCTTCCAATTAAAATTAAATTTGCGCGTTTTCTAGCGAAACGCCCACGCTGATAGCACCAGCTCGATTGCTTCACGCGCACGCAAATAGAAAACTTACTGCAACGAGAATGTAATTACTTATAACAGGCGCATTCCATCAGCTTGCAACGAGTTGCGCAAGTTTAGTTATCAAACAGTTAAATTCTAAGTACTAATTGTTTCGTTTTATTCAATGCAAAACAAAATCAATGTAAAAATCTGAAGCTGAATTTATGCACGGGGATATAATCGAAATGCGGTGAAATATTGCCGTATTACCAATATTTCTTGGCTTTTGGTTTTTCGTGTCTGAGGAACAGAGTTAAGCGGATATCGTATTTTCACGACAACTCCAACGTACGGCGTTTTATTTGGCACCGAAATTTGTGTACCGAATTTGCGTTCCGACACTCTCTCGAAGTTTCGTGCGCGGCGAAAATTTACGATGCGTCTTTTCTATTCGAGATTCGATCTCGGCGCCAAAGTCTGCGTTATATCATCCACTATCACTTAGTTCCGGCGGAGTTCCTTAGTTGAGTTAGCTGTGCGTACATGGAAAATGTACATGCTGCAGTTAAATAAGTTACGAGCGGATATTTCTTTGCTCGATTGCTTGCGAACTTTCTATATAATCAGTTCGATAACTCATCCTGGCGTTAGTTACATTTTACATTATGTGAAAAACACGTAACAGATGGTGCTTCAATCCGTAGGCAACCCAAAAGGTATTATTTTGCATTGGATGTTTTATTGGTTGCCTATAGTGATGCGCTGTATAACGCGTACATATTTTAGTTTCCACTCGCTTGCGGTGGAACGTTTCCCCTCTCGCTATAATCCAGATTCCAATCTCATCCTTTGGATGCCTGGATGTGCTGGAATCCTCGGATCTAGTATCACACAAATCGCGTCACGAGTTGTTTCTACGGGACTACACGTGTCGCCGCAAATTTAGGCGTCGAATGCTCACGCACGCTCCTGTCACGCGCCGCTAGTGTCAACTAAAACTGGAAATGTAACAAATTATCTCCTCGCTTCCAAATACTCTTCCCCATCACCCTGTTTGGTGGTTGTAATTAATTTGTAGATAAGGTTAGATTTTTTACGATTAATTCAAAGGACGTCGTGATAATCTCCCTGGTGGTTAGGACGTGGACGCGTTCAAAGAAGCAAAGCGACGATCGGAAGCATTGAATTCAATACCCCAGGATGCGCTTCCGTGCGCTTCTTATCCTCATTTCCTCTCTCCTGCGACGAGTTGCGCGCTGCTCAGACGATTCTTTTCCTTTTTTTAGTTGAGCGTGCACTCGTACCGGACGTGGCGGTTATAAATGTCGTTGGATCTTTTCGATAACGCAGCATTTGCCGCAACAAACAAAGTTGGTGGAGGAGACCATTAAACGGTTACCTCGCTTTTAATGGCCGAGTGGTTTTTGCGCCGATACGATCGACACACCGGAATAGTAAACATTCTATGGACCATTATGAATGATGGTGCAATATTCATTTAGATTCCCTACAGAGATAACTAATGAGGTTTCTGGAATCCACTTTTTTTCAATATTGGCAACCAACATTACACACATTGCTTTGGAAATGTGTCGAATGTAGTCTATTTCGCAGTAATTAATTTTATCGTCATTACAAACCAATTATTTTGATGAAATTGTACAAAAACATTTGTTGCGAATTGTCATGAAATTTCCGTCGTTTGAAGTCGCATTTAATAAATGAACGAATATGGAAATTCCTGGAATATATTAAATTATAACAATACTAAAACGAACTTTTCATGCAGGATTGCAATGTTTATTGCACGAATATGAGCCTGCGCTAGAGTGCAACACGTATCGCCATAATTGCCTATTTGCTCCGAGGACACTTTCGCAGGAAAAGCTCTTTCCGCGGAAAACTGACGTAAATGTGAAACCGGCCAGAAAACTCGACGTGGCACAGGTTTAAATTATTGAAAACACGCTTAATATTTTACTCCCACACACGTACTAGCTGTAAAACGGCTCAAAGGACAAACATTAGTTCGTGAAGATCAAAAAGTTACATAACCGGCAAATTGCAAAATACCATTCGTTGCCTTTGCATTATTTACGGGTTTGTCAAGCGAATTTTAATGCAAAACCAGATTCTGACTCGCAGCCGGCATGTGTAATTGATTTACACCGCGGCTTTAATTAATACGACAATATATTGCATTATGCATGGCGGCAGGACTCGTGCGTCTTTGCTGGGAGGCAGATAATGAACCCGACTAACTAACGTGAACTAATTTTACATGTCTAAGCTTGGGAGAAAGGCGCGGCTTCGGCGCTAGTCCCTGCGACGCCTTATTTCTGCTGTTCCTGCTGTTTCTGGAGATGTTTAACAAGACCTTGGTAGTACTAAGACACGTCTGAATGTTTTAGGACATTATATATTTAGCACACTTTCTTGCCTTACTGTATCATTAAAATGACATTAACTGGTTTGTTCTGCAACCCGAGGCGACCTTGCTTTTTCCTGAATTTGAAATTTCATACGCTGTAGATTCATTAAGTCCCCCCGGTTCATTAGTTCATTAGTGTACAATGTGTCAGCACGCGTTTCTTTTTTTGATACTCGTATTTCTTGCCGTTTTCAGGTTGTGTGGTAGTAATAGAGGAAACTATCGTGCTAAAACTAGTGGCTTAGCTCATGATTGATGATTGTAGGGCTTGGTGGCTTGAAAGAAGTTTATTATAACACGTTGCATTGTGTCACGTCATGCTGCGATATCCAATATGTGGAGCACACGCCGAAAAGATGTCGAGCACAATGTGTTGTTGATTTTGTTCAAGTTTGCAGCGAGTTCGAGGACGTGTCGCGTTACTTACTGGAACAAAAAAGTGGTTAGGTTAAAACATCAGAAGTTATAATATAGATGGCGTGGTTAGTGGTATTTTAACCTTAAAAAGCGTCTACTTTATCATCAGAATCACTTGGAATGACAGTGAAATGAAAGTGCTAACGTTTTTCAACTCTTTTGATAATACAAAGAAGAAGATTTGCAACTTGCATCTTTATAAACCATTTATGCCGTTGTTGGTCCATTTTCCTTGTCAATTTATTACCACCAAACCACGCATTCTCACTATATCTAATAAAATTGCATATATTTATCAACCGCGCTGTGAATCCTTTTCATGGGAGGATGCAAAACGGGAAAATCTCCGGGGGAGCACTTCATGTAATTAAATTCAAATCTTTTAGTGCAAATAACTCAACGGCACCACTGCACAAACAACCAGAGGACTAAGAATCAAGAATTTATTACCTACTAAGAATTAAGAATGTAAATGAAAAGTTTAGTAAAAATTCCGTTTTTTATAATGAGATGAAAATTTGGTAGATACACAGCTTTGATCTATAAATTTTGACGTCATGGAGACAACTTCATATTAGTTTCGATGTTGTGCGAAACGTTCAACAAATGTAACGTGTTTATCATGAGTTATGAGTTGTCGGCGGCGGAAGCCGCTCGCGCGCTCGAACCTACAACCATATCGTTGGGTTGTTTATTTGGAAAATTTATTACCAACCGCTTTCTCCACGCCCCCACTCCGCGTTCTAATCAGATTTGCATTATAACTGGTTTACGGTTTTGCGCTCTTCACAATTTTTACACTATTTATATTTTATAATACAACAAATTTTCACGGTTACTGGTTATTTGCTAACCAAATACTCAAAAATATGAAAATGCGCTTCTCTTAACATTTTAGCTTCTAATTTGAATTTCAAGTAAAAGTAACTTTTATGAAGAAGACCGTACGAGGGTAACAGTAAAAGTGACTCTTTTCAGGACACCGTAGAAGGTTAGCGGTAGAAGTGATTCGATTCCGGGTACCTTACAAAACTAGCGGTTGAAGTGACTCGTATTCAGGGCACCGTACAAATGTAGCGGTTAAAGTGACTCCGATTCAGGGCACCGTACGAGAGTAGCGGTAGAAGTGACTCGGTTCAGAGGTTCAGAGCACCGTATTAAGGTAGCGGTAGAAGTGACTCTTATTCGGGGTACCGTACTAGGGTAGCGGTAGAAGTGACTCGTGTTCAGGGCATCGTATGAGGGCAGCGGCAGAAGTGACTGACTTTTATTCAGGGCACCGTATGAAGGTGCCCTATGGTGTGTTTACTCTCATACGGTGCCTTAAATAAGAGTCACTTCTACCGCTATCTTCGTACGGTGCCCTGAATGGGAGTCACTTATACCGCTACTTTCGTACCGTGCCCTGAATAATAGTTGCAGCGCTTTTTGTTTAAAAGATAATCGCAATAGATTTCAATAGACGAAGCGTATTTCCAAAAAAAATTCTGTAAGATGCCGTAATTTTGACCGATTTTCAATGAGCATTTTTGCCTTGCTTTGTTTTTCCAAAGTGGGTGGAAACGTAAAAATCGTTTGGTTTGTATAGTGCGGCTGGTGTAACTCGAGTGGTGTGCGCAAATGGAATTCGCCCAAGTATTTCAGTAATGGCACACACTCCACGAGCGTTTAGGTTTTGATGGCATGTTCGCACTTTGCCTCCGCGTCACTAAAGGAAAACTAACATTTTGTTTGCTCAAAAAGGGAAAAGAAAAAGCGCACGCCCGCGTTTGAAGTTCATTTTTTTCGCCCACTCAAGTGCTTTGAATGTCAATAAAATGTGTTTCTTTGGTGTTTCAGTCGATGCGGTGTACGCCGCCGCACATGCCATTCACAATCTGATCGAAGAGGAATGTGGTCAACCGTTCCATCTGTGTGAGGCCCTGCGCCCAGCTCCCCTAGGACCGCAAGTGCTCAAGTCTATCAGGAATGTGACATTTACTGGTATGTCTATAAAAACATTTACGACATTCTCGAATGTTTAATCTTAAAAAGTAGGCAAGATCTTCATCACAGAAATCAATTCAAAACAACTGAATACATTTCCAAGCCGGCATTATTTTTATGTTCTTTTCAATCCATTATACTCGATTTCTTTTGATTCTCTAATCGAGTTTAATCGCAAACTTAGTTTTGCATATGAAAGCAAGCGCTTTTATTACTTCTCCGACAATTTATGCGAAACGTGCAAATGTTCACCGATAAGTACATAATAAACGCGGCGTGGAATCAATACGACCAGACGCCATAATTGCAGCCGACACATTTATGAGAACATTACTCGTTGCTCACAGAAATTTCCCTGGCGCGCACGTCCGCTGCTTAAGTCTCTCGCACACTGCTTAATTTATTGATACTTTACGCATTCGACAGATGGCACCGGTGTTAAGTTATAATTGGAACTTGAATCGAAATTAATATCTCATGTTTTACGTGCCATCTGTTTCTGTAATACAGTTTTTATATTAAAACTTGATGATTAATTAGAAGATAATTTCTGCTTAAGTCTATGATGGGTTCAGGGGGAAGGGGGAAATTATACGAATCGTTGATCAATTTCGTTGGATTTTAATCCGAATTTCAATTAGAGTTAGTTCGATCGCACGCAGCAGATCGGAAAGATATAGATGCCTGCCTATAGGCAAGCAAGGAAGTGGTAGAGGGATGGACGGGATGAAATATTACTGTGGGCTTTAGTCCTGGCCTCCTTGGGAGGCAATAAAGTGACACGGACGGAAATCAATGCCGAACAATGGATATTATTGTGGCTTTTTGACTTTACGCTCCGCCTGACCTGCCAATTCTCGGTAAAACCAACAGAAACCAAAAAAATCTAATGATTTCTCCTTCTTCCGTAATATTTACCGTGGGTGTTACGTCAGAACCAGTTGCGCCCGTCCCTGTACAGCTTAGGATGATGGTTTTTTAATTAAAACCAAATCACGCGATTTACTTAATTATGAAAGACCGCACGAAGCGCGCGAGAACGTGCACGGCCTGACTAAACGAGCTGGAAACGAAATCAAAGATTGGAGGGATTGTACGGGTCGTGGGCCTCGTAGATAATTGCCGGCTCAAGTTTTCCTCTAGTTCATCTCAACTTCAACTTTTGTTGATCTTGTTGATATATCTGTTGCTGTACACCAAAAATTCTGGGTGTAAATTGAATGAAAAACATGATCCTCGATTTAATTACAGCTCGTAAACGCATTAAACGATTTTAATTAAAGCTTCTCATTCAGGTGCTGCGCGAACAAATCGTACACTACGCGTTATAGTTATAGTTTTCCATTGCTGCGCGCACAGCGGGTAATAATTTAAATAAATAAAACTTGTTACCGACGAACAATGGTGCGGAGAGAGCGTAAAACGCACTAATTGCGCGGATAAATTCCAAATTGCTTGTTTTATTTGCACACACGTAACGATTATATTTGTTCCTGACTCGTACACAAAATGCAAATAAACGTAATGTGATTTTCATCGTCCGATATAATATTTTACTGCGTTGATAACTATATTATTATTATTTTTATTATCGCACAGGTCGTCAACGGACGGAGGTTCGTTTCAACACTGATGGAGACGCATTCGGAAGTTATAATATTTATCAGTATCAGAAGCACGACGATGGTAAATACGACTACAATCAAATCGGTTCTTGGAAAGAATTGTGAGTATAACATTAACATTTTGTGTGTGCCTGCATTTGATTTGACGCAGATGCAAAAAGTAATAAATTATGCTCGGAACGCGCAATTGTTAGATATTTTTGTGCGCCGTTTCTATTTTCATTACGCAGCCTCACAACGTTATGTATTTTTTGAGAGGGTTCATATTTAGTCACCTTTTTTGTAGGTTGACTTTTTATTGCATGTTTTATGAGGGGTTGATGGCCCACGCTGAAAGAGAAAAAACCTGACGTGAGTTGAATGTGTCGAAATAAAAAATAAAATCGCAAAAAGCATAATTTATCTTGAGGATCAAAAGGGGATCAAGCTAACATCACATTCACTTAAGTCGCATCTCGAAAACTACGTAAAAACACTCAGCGTTTCCACCACGCGACGGGAAACATAAACATATACATAAAAACTTTACTATTTGCTATTTTCACCTAGTTTTTTGTTATTTTTTATCGTAAAATTACGAAAAATATTTTAATCAAAATTTTCTTTATAAACTCCACCGCACTGTAACTCACATTATTATTTTCTTTGTGTTTCCATCCTTAAAGGGTTTAATTTTATAGCGCGTGTGCTTCAAATTTGTAGTAAAACTCCGCTGGAAGTTGGACGAAAGTTTAATTTGTTTTTCCGATTTTCATCGGAAAGCATTTTCCTGCATTCTATACGCTCCACAGGAATCTTAAGGGTGGACTAGTGTACTAACTTTGTGTGCAAATACACAGATATACACACCTCTAAAGCTGGGGGCGCGATTAGCTTCATTCGATAATAATCGGAGTATTCTGGAGTTTGGAGTTGCACTCCGGTTCGAGTCGGAGTACTACCGGAATCGGCGCGCGGTGCGTAATTGCTTGGGGCTTTATCCGCTCTCCAGGAAAACATCTCGCGCTCACAGAAAACGTCTTCCATGTCCATTAAACATCTCAGTCCTAAAGCATATTCTTTCTTGTCTTTTGCAAGTTGTATAATTAAAAGGAAACTTTTGTAACCGGAGTGTAAAAAAGTATTTTTACTTTCTGCACTAGTTGCGCAATGGGTTTTTTGAGTGTGAGGAAGTTTTGATTGCGTTAAAAAATCAGCCGACTAACTTACGCTTCCTTCCGTATCATTTACCTCGCGTGAGGATATCAGAGGAAGCGAGGGAAAGTTTCCTCTGGAACTTTTAATGCTTTACTGTTATTTTTTGAGGCTTCACACGAGCGAAAGAAAACACGCGGAAACTGAGCAATTTTCTAATATCGCAAGTTTTCGCGCTGCGATGTTTTATTTATAAAAATTGTTGATGCGAGCAATCATTTCGTGATAAGCGAGTTGCGCGCTGGAAGTAAAATGCTTGGAGCATGAGAGATGAAGCATGTCATCGTTAATAAACGAACATTGGGCGATGGCTTTTCGCACACGACGAGCAATTAGGCGTAGCGTATGTGCGCGTCTGTCAATTCGCCGTTTTATAACCATTACGCTTGGCAAGTCAATTCGATTGCGAATTATTTGAGTTGATCAAGAGTGACAGTTACAGAATGTACGTAGGAATCACGCCAACTAAAAATACCTACGTTACACGTTATACATTTTGCAAGATTTAATATAAAAACGTTTATCCTGTGAGGTACGACTATTATTAAGATATTATGCTTTCCAAGTGATTCAGCAATATTCGACGTACACAAATTTAAGCTCTAGCGAGTGAAGCACACGTTAATATGTAATTTGCAGGGACGTCAAGAGAAGAATATGCCTCGGAATAAGGAATATTGAACAAGTGGAGGGGTTGAGGCAAAAGTAAGCTGAAAGCCTACGTGAGCAACATCAGTTATTTTTATAAAATATTCTTCAAAGGTTTTGAGGTTATAGCCTCTAATTTAAACTATTTCAAAGTGTGCTGTAATTTTAATTTTTTATTTTTTATTTAAAAAAAATGGTGGAGGCGCCAAGGTTTTGATGGATGACCTTTACAAATCCAACCTTACTTTATATTAAAATGAGATTCAGAAGGCACTTAATTGCCTTTATCATTTTGTATTATTTCTTTCTGCATATTCTTCGGATTTGCAGCAAAAAAAAGTTGAATTAAATTAAGGTATCAACGTAAAAACGCCTTGGAGTAATCAATCAACTGTAATTTATTCAGAATCGTGCCGGCGGTAAAGTGCGAAATATTAATGAATATATTGGTTATTTGCTCGGCTGAAAGAAGAACGTAGGTGGTGCGGGCGCGCATCCGAGCATCGAATAATTGCAAATTGCTATCGGTTATTGAAGGGCCGCGCGAGCGCGGAATCGCGAGAGTGCCGGATTGATTTAACGCGGGTGGCGGGCCTAAACCCAATTATCGAGCCGGTTGGAGGTGGTCCGTACCCTTCGTACTCATCCGGCAGGCGCACGACACACGCCGCATACATTTACAAAGTAATATTTGCTTTTAGATTGATGCTTGACTGTTAATTGATTTCCAACTTTTCAACGTCGAGCAGCAAAAAAAAATCGATGGCAAACTAATTAACTGCCAGCTGATTCCGGATAGTTCTTATAGATTACCTCGTGCGAGTGTAATGAGTTCGTGACTCGTGGCTGGAGAGAACTTCGAGTGCACGAGTGTGAAAAGTCCCGGATCGAAAGTTTTGATTTATATCTGACTTTAGACTACTCGTACTGAAGACAATGCATGAAGCGAAGAATAAATCCGTCCGTGGATTAAACGATTGCTTGATATTAACCGTCCGCCCGCAGACTTTTCCACTTTACTATAAATCCGAATTTATTCCACCTGTCAGCGCAATGTACTATCGTAAACTTTTTTCTGGTGTACGCGCACAAGGTGTGGCCATAAAAATTGCAAGCGACAAGACAAAAACTACGATTTATAAAAAATATAAGTAGATGTAAAAAAGTCAGACGTTAATAAAACAACTTTTGTATAGTCTGCGTGGATAATCAATTTTTCTGCATTTTTTTGAATTATTGGTATATTGGTATGACTAAATTATATTCAATTTCAGGGCCCCAACGAGGGGCAAAGAAATTTCCTCCACTCCACTTACAATGCAGAAAAAGTAAGTGTATAATGATTAATATTTACTTTTACCGGCTTCCCGGATGATTTCATATATTTATTAGATGTTTGCCAAGTTGCAACATCCTACGCTGATGTTTTCCTCTTGAATGTCGGGATGAAAACAAAATAATGGCGGGCGGAAGTAAACGATTGCTTACGCGTACTTAGCTTACTTTACCTTATAGCCATCTTTTTTCCACTCGACGTAATATTTACGCGTTCTTAACCTAACGTCGCCCGTGCACTTGCTAAACGTTTTCCTGCTTTTATTTTCATCGAGGGTTAGGCGTAGGCAGAGGTAGGCTGCACATTGAGGACGGTGTAGTGGCGTTCTTTATGATATTACTTACGGAAATTGCACAATTTTGTCTTGTAGACGCGGATCGTTTAGTTGCTACCTGGCAGTTCAATATATCCTCTGGGTTGCTGCAACTAAGACCCCGAGAGGTTTTAATGTCTGCGCTCGGTTTAAACGACGTTTCATACAGTTACAATTTATTATGCAATTATAAATGTTGATCATGAGTTTATGTCAATTCCCCTCGTAGATTACTATATATATATTAGTAATAATGGAGGTTCTAGAACATGAAAAGGTCATTTTTGTTTGTTTTTGTTTTCTAAAAGTTTGGTAGTCCTTCAAAAGTTCCAATATTGCAACCTGCAGTTGCCAAAGTTATATTGGAGTTAATTGGCACAGAATAATCAAACTTATTGGCTTTATAACTGGACTTATGACAGTTGGATAGTTTGCAAAGGCTTTTATTGGTTCCAGATTGGATCTAAACGTCGCTCAACTGCAATGGCGCGAATCGGACACAATCCCGACCTCCACGTGTAGTCATCCCTGTCCATCCGGACACATCCGGAATTATCAAGTGAGTAACAACAACAAGACTCTCCTACGGCTTGCATTATTCACGTCTATTATTCGGGGAGTGGTGTTATTCCAAATCTATGCAAAACAAGATTGACAGAAATTGAAATCTAGACTTTTGGTTTTGCTCCGTATGCTATATGTTACAACGCGGAAACCTTTTCGAATTCAATATACAAATATATAAAGTTCAGACGTTTTCGGACGTTGACACAAAGCCGGCGCGCGCCGGAATCATGGGTTTGACTTTTCCTGAGAGTCTTAGCCCAGCTCGCGTGTGCAGAGACTTCAAAGCGTTCAAAGCGCCTTCGCACAAAGCCCGCACACAAAGGTGTATCGCTTGATACGGCTGCAGGATGAAAGTATTTCCATACCGTCCATGAGCAAACACTTCCAACCAACATTAGCGGTGTCTCTACGGAATAAATGCATAGAAATATATACACAAAGGCGCAAGCCGTACAAATCCCGAAAGTTTAACGAGCTTAAAAATGTTTTGTATTATAAAATGTTGTAATTGTGCGTTGTGCAGGATCAATGCTGCTGGATATGCGTGGCGTGCCGTGATGATGCGTACGTGTACAACGACACGTGCAAATCGTGCGCGCCTGGATGGGCGCCCAACGTGAACAAAACCGACTGTGTGAAGCTGGAGGCGCATGTTATTGACTGGTTGGATCCATGGGCGTTGGTGCCGCTAATCTTCAGTGCGGTGGGCATTTTGGGAACGATCTTCACCGCATGCGTTTTCATCCGGTACAACCGCACGCCTGTAATCATGGCGTCTGGCCGCGAGTTGTGCTACGTGCTACTGAGTGGCATCCTCTGCTGTTACTCAATGTCCTTTATTATCCTTGCGAAACCGACGGTTGAATCCTGTGCCGTTATGCGGATTGGCCTCGGGCTCTGTCTGAGTATCTGCTACAGCGCGATCTTCACCAAGACGAATCGTATCTCAAGGATCTTCAATCGTGGGGTCAAGAGCATCAAACGTCCGGTTTATACCTCGCCTATTTCTCAGGTTGCCATTGCGTTAGGTGATTTTTTAAAAAGTTTTTCAGGGAAAAACATAAATTAATTGTGGTTAATTTTGTTGTATAGGAATTGTTTCGGTGCAATTGATCGGGGCCATTGCCTGGTTGATTGTGGATAGACCAGATGTGCGTGAGATTTATCCCTATCCGCTAACAGCAGTGCTCACATGTCGTGTGTCAACGTTTGCGTTGATTATGTCGCTCGTGTACAACATGATACTCATTATTTTGTGCACGTGGTATGCGTTCAAGACGCGCAAGATTCCAGAGAACTTCAATGAAGCAAAGTACATCGGCTTCACGATGTATTCGACGTGCATTGTTTGGCTGGCATTTTTACCCATCTATTTTGGCACAAACAACGACTACACGGTTAGTATTCTCTTGATTATTACAAAAAAATTTGAACAAATGAATATGAGAGGTTTTTATTTCCATTTTAGCAATATGCGTTTTCAGCTTCAATTTGCTAAAACATTTTATTGCTAGTTGTGGCGTAGTTTGCAGTAATTCCAGGAAACAAACAAAAAACATTCGTTCTATGAATTTTTTATTTGTTTGACGCAAAATTGCAATCGGAAATTTTGTTTGTAATTAATTAGCGGGGGTTTCATTGCAGATTCAAATCGTCAGCGTATGCATGTGTCTGAACATCAGCGCAACAGTGGCCCTCGGCTGTCTATTTACGCCGAAAGTTTATCTGGTGCTCTTCCAGCCGTACAAGAATGTCCGACAAGGCAACGGCAACCAGGTACGTGTTTACCTCCAGGACTTCTCAGTGAATCTCATTCAATATTATATGTTGCCCAACATAATATTTACTTTTTTCTTTTAGTTTATTTTATAGGCGGCCCTTGGACCTTTGCTTTCCTCCTATCTCATCCTTTGCATAAACACTTCCCTTTTTGCATTTTTTTATGTAAAGGGTAGAAAATGTTTCTATGTTCTTTGATGGATATCAATTACCTGCCCTTTTATCTCTGGGGCGTGAAATAAAATTAACTAGCGCTACACCTAGCTACATTAAAAGCTCCCTCTTGGTGTGCCAACTCAAAATTCCAATTTGGCTCGTCCATCGTTTTCACGCGACGTCAAACGCGCGTGCCCAGGAATTCCCGCGGCGGACTTAATTGATGGCTCTTGTTTACTCTCGCCTACGCATGCACACATTATCCACGGGGCGAGGCAGGATAATTTACGATTTGTGACCAATATATCCCAATTTAATACATGTAGCAATGTTTGGGGCAAATTTTAAACGCCACGCGTTTCGGGGGGTGGTTGTGTTTGCAGGGAGGCGCCACCGAGCGACCGGCGTACAGCATGCGGTTCGCCGGGCCGCGCTCGCAGACCGTGCAGTCGATGACGAGCAATTCGCGCTCGCCGAAATTGGGCCAGCAGCAGCGGCATGCCAACGGCGATCCCAACGCTCTCCCAAGCCCCAGCATAGAGGAGAGTTCCCTCAGCTAAATCCCGAAGCGCTTCAATTGCCGCCGGCAACGTCGCAAGCGACACGCTACGCAACTGTGCGTCACGCATCAGACGTCACGTCCGGAGACGCTCTTACATCAACAAGCGCCGCAAGGATTGAACGCCATCGATGATTTGCTCGAAACTGCAGTATAGCACACTATGTACTTCACTTTCGACATCAAATCAAATCTTAGCATGTACCTAATAACTCCCAACACACGGGAGCTATAAAATTACTTAAAATACTCTTTGACATGTAGCGATAGCGGTTGAAACAAGTCTTCTTGATAAAAAGAGTCCAAAAGCATTTCGTTTGCAAAATTATCTCGGATCTGTTACTTCTCGTCCAAAGCGGAGTATTGGATTCGACGTTGAGCCCTTTTTGCAACCGGGACGCGTCCGGGGATGGTATTCCAAGACGATTTGTTTCGTCCAAATTACACTACATAAATTAAGACTGCAACAAACTCTTTCTTGTACACATTGTAAATACAAAACAATTAAACAGATGTATATATTCTAGCGATTGGACAAAACGAACTTCCTTTACATTTTAAGTAGAACAATCAATATATCTACCTATATACGAATAAAAAACAGATAGTAGTAATATAAAGCAGTATTATTACAAAACTAAAAATACTCGTAATTTCACATCACGCTTAACCAACAAGAAATCGTTTTGTTCCTATTTGTATATAACTTCGTGCCTATTCAGAGTACATAACCTAGTCTAAGTCAAACATTAGCACAAAGTGTTCGATACAAGTTTTGACTATAAGCTGTTATCCATGGCCGACTCATTTCTTACGTAGACGAAAATATCGATCGTATCATTTTGTAAATTGCATTTTATCGGAAATCCTGCGACAGACAGGGTTTTACTTGACGAGCTGGGGTGCTAACTGTAAACACAATAAAACAAATACTCTTCGGTGTCTATGGAATGATGATTTGTCAATGTTTTAATCAACTCTAAGTCGAACGTAATAAGTAATCGTGTCTAACATGTATGAATGTCAATTTTTAGATAAATTATCTAACGACTCAATTTTACTCGTTTTGTTTGGAGGTTTTATTAAGCAAGTGATAAATATTTACAAACCAGTATTCGGCGTTTAGTAAATGTTAAAGTTTTAAAACTTTTATCTGTATAATCATAATTGACATAAGCAATCAATATAGAACTATTGATATTGTTAAATAAATATATGTGTAGAATATTTCAAATTTTTATTTATTGTGTACATATTCTAGCTCAATATCAATAAGTTTCTAAATAATTTATCTATGTTATCACACGTAGGATAAATCTGTGTATGGTAGTCAAATTGTAAATTAATCCTTCTAGTTTAGTTCAATGGATATTTAGAGCAGATTTGTAGGATTTTTTGGCATATCTAAGCAAAAAAAGATGATGAGATTTCTTTGACTGCAATAGGTAGTGTTATACAGCGGATTCTTGATGCGTAAGAATCCGCAGTATGCTACTACGACTAGCGAAAGCTAAAACCATGGGAATTGTGATATCTATCAAAATGTATGATAAAAATACTGATTCGAAACTTTGTACGCAGTGTGTCTTCATAAAACTAATCTGAGTTTCTATAATCATTAAGATACCAGTTGTGAAATACTAGAATATTTATGTTAGTTGTTAAATTTAAATAAACGATAAATACCAGAAGCACTCCTGAGACTGTTGGCTGTATTTTTACGACCGGAGAGGGCTATAGATGATCGTAAATTAGCAGCAACAAATTATTTCTGAACACACTCGTGTATTTCCGTTCCATATACGATGTACGCATCGTATGGTAGTCGCGCACCGGATTTCGGATTAATTTCAATTAGCTGACACAAAGTTTGCTTTGTAATTTAGAATTTAATATTTATCAATTTTTGCGCCAGCGCTCCACACAAATTGAGTTTGTAATGTGTGAGGATGATTTGAATTGTGTGCGATGATAATCTCATGACATAATTTTGGTTGATTGATTATAAGACGTCTTCCTGTGCGCGCACGAACGACCTTACCTAACTTTAAATCGTCTATTGTATGTGTGTGGTACGTGCGCCATTTATTGCGACCATTACGTTCGCTTTTTTGTTTTCTCTAAGTGGACTCAACTGTCCATCTTAATCAACGTCGATAATTTGGCGTCGTCGTCTTGAAATCATAATAACAAAAGAATTTTCCACGTTTTATCGTTAATTTTTGATTATCCTGTAGTATTTTTTGAGTAGTGATTCACAGGAAGCGCTTTAATACACAATTATTCATTAAAATAACAATAAAACGCAATAAACTCGAATTATTAATAAACACTTCTTGAAACTTGATTAAAGTGATGATTAATTAATTGTGTGAGATTGAATTGACCTAAAATATTGTGTTAAATTAAGTTTGGGGTGTTTTGTGCAGTTTTTGAGTAATTTTGCAAATAGTAGGAGGCAAACGGAACCCGAAAACCATAAGTCAGTGTCAGTCAATTACTCTGCGCGATTGCGATGCGCTTAATGAAACGTTGCGCGCGCGAGCACGCAGCCAGCAGGCGCGCACAGCCAGAGAAATCATTTCCCGGTTAGGGACATCCTCTGGAGGGCGGCGGGAAAGGAAGTATCAATGGCAGGATACATGTCACATGACCGGATATCTATTTAATTCGTGCTACGCGGCGGGTTCGCGCGCTCCGCGATTATACGAGCACTACTGGTACAGATTTTTTCGCTTGCAGGCAACAAATATGCAAAATGTTGTTGTGAACTCTAATAATCACATAGAGGCATAAAACATTGTTTTTTCAATTGTATATCACAACAATGAGGAAAAACAAACAAAATTTTTACAAAATTTATTTTTTACCCAAATTTTTAAAGAATTTATATATTTTTTTGAAGAAAACGATAGACAAATGTAGAATTTTATTCTGCATAATTTGGTAAAAGAATTATTACTGTAGCATTTTTCGTTGTGAAGTTATGAGCGAAAATAGTAAAGTTCCTTTCTGCCTCACCCTGTATTCCGATTTAAATCCAAAACCAGACTGTGATGATGACATAATGGCTCTGTGTATTGAGGTGACAAAAAATAGTGACAATTATCACTTAAAAGTAGGCTCCATGAAGCTTGGGACCGCCGCCTCCCACCAAGCGGCGGGTAGTGGGCAAACAATAGGGCGTCGCGTATGCAAAACGTGCACCGGAGGATGGGCGCCGTGATGAAATGATTGCGGCGTGCATGGCGTTGTTGAAGAAGCCGCGTCGAGCAATCAGTCAGTGGTTCATCACCGATCGGCCTGGCCACTCTTGTGCAGTTCGGGTGCGCAGTTCAGGTTCTGGTGTGCGGGTGGCTTGGGGACTTGGTCGTTTCTCTGCAAGCGCGTGGGTAGCCGCCGTCGATCAGTGCTGCCAACCTGTGTGCCACACGTGCGGGTGTATTTTAGTTGTTTTGATTGTGCGACCTGTGGATTCTGCATTTCCGGTAATTATCATTCGCAAACCACCTAATACCTCAAACCTGAAAGCTGAGAGAGGACAAACTGATTCAATGTTGCCGCGCTACAAATGTAGTGGGTCCATTTGATTCAGTTAATGCGTACTGTCAATCTGTTTAGATTAGTATTCTACGCGCGCGCGACTAATGAAAATGTGCCGCTGGTGATTATGAGTATTATGCCGAACGTAGGGCTTTAATTTTGCTTTTGATTTATTACTCCCCACACACATGCGTCATAAATGGTATTTAAAAATCAAGCCAACTCTGATACTCTGATGCTAATGATTTCTGCAGGAAATGCTCAGTTATATAATATCACAGTGTCCCACATTCGAACGGTTTAACTAATACGAAGCCCTAACTTTCAGATTGTTAACCATTTCGGCTCTTCGGGTCTTCGGGAATGAGCTGATAGTGTACCAGTAGTAAATAAAAAGTGCAGTTCAGAGAACTTTAGCGTAAATAGTTTGATTTGTATACACCACGCAAGATGGCTGACACAAAGGTCGAGGGCCATTGTTTGGACAGCACGCTGCTCAACCGCCACGGAGATGAAGCCATTGAACTGCCAACGATCACCAGCAATACCACTAGTCAGGCAGCGGCGAAGCATGCCCTGCCGGAGCGCGGCTCCTGGGGCACCAAGCTAGACTTCATCCTCTCCGTCGTTGGGCTCGCCATTGGTTTAGGCAACGTGTGGCGGTTTCCGTATCTATGCTATAAAAATGGCGGCGGTGCATTCTTAGTACCCTACTTTATCACCCTAATTCTTGCTGGTATTCCCATGTTCTTTCTTGAGTTAGCTCTGGGACAAATGATGACCATTGGTGGTCTAGGCGTATTCAAAATTGCACCCATCTTCAAAGGTCCGTACAATATTCTAAAACCACAGAACTCAAATATAAAGAAAGGCATATGATTAAATAGGTATTGGTTATGCGGCGGCAGTAATGTCCTGCTGGATGAACATCTACTACATCGTCATCTTAGCATGGGCGATATTCTACTTCTTCATGTCCCTTCGTTCGGATGTCCCTTGGAGGACATGCAACAATTACTGGAATACTAAATTCTGTGTCAACCCCTACGACCGTAAAGCGCTGAATTGTTGGGAGCAATACAATGCCAACAACACATTCACCAAAATGTGTGCAATTAACTCCTACAATGTTTCTCTGAGCGAACTGACTGACCCCGTCAAGGAATTCTGGGAGTAAGCAAACTCTGCTTTTCTATTACCCCAAACATACTTAAACCCTGATGAATTACTTTAGGCGTCGTGCTTTGATGATTTCGGATGGTATTGAACACGTTGGTGGAATCCGTTGGGAACTCGCCGGAACCCTCTTACTGGTCTGGATCATCTGCTACTTCTGTATCTGGAAGGGTGTCAAATGGACCGGCAAGGTTGTCTACTTCACTGCCCTCTTCCCCTACGTCCTGTTGACAGTTCTATTAATCCGTGGCATTACCCTACCTGGTGCAATGGAAGGAATCAAATTCTACGTCATGCCCAACATGTCAAAACTCCGCGAATCAGAGGTGTGGATTGATGCAGTGACACAAATCTTCTTCTCGTATGGTTTGGGTCTGGGCACGCTGGTGGCGTTGGGAAGCTATAACAAATTCACCAATAACGTTTACAAGTACTAACATTTACTTAATTTAGCCGAGCAATGACGATAATGATGTGTAATGTGCTTTTCAGGGACGCGTTAATCGTGTGCTCGGTGAATTCAAGCACGAGCATGTTCGCTGGCTTCGTAATCTTCTCCGTCGTCGGATTCATGGCTCACGAACAGCAGAAACCTGTTGCTGAGGTGGCCGTATCAGGTACATGCGAATAACTCTCTAAACCTTTGTTTTACTGTTACATTCTACCAGTGCTCAACTATTAGTAGTTGGAATGAGAATGGAAACTCATTTGTTTGTCGGTTTACTAGGTCCTGGATTAGCTTTCTTGGCGTATCCATCGGCGGTGTTGCAACTGCCCGGGTCGCCAGTATGGGCCTGCTTGTTCTTCTTTATGATATTGCTCATTGGGTTGGACTCGCAGTTCTGTACAATGGAAGGTTTTGTTACTGCCATTATCGACGAATGGCCGCATCTACTTCGTAAGAGGAAAGAATTGTTCATTGCGTTTGTTTGCTTCATCTCGTATCTTGTTGGCTTAACTTGTATAACAGAGGTAAAAGTTTTAAATCTTTTTATTTTACAAAAAAATACAAAAATATTTACACAGGGTGGAATGTACGTGTTCCAAATTTTGGACTCCTATGCCGTGAGTGGTTTCTGTCTACTTTTCTTGATCTTCTTCGAATGTATCGCTGTTTCCTGGGCGTTTGGTTGTGACCGGTTCTATGATGGTATCAAGGAGATGATCGGATACTACCCGATGAAGTGGTGGAAGTTCTGCTGGACCTTCACAACTCCAGTTATTTGTATCGTAAGTTTTCAATAGTAAATTAGTAATTACTTGGAAGACTACTTTGGATTGTTATACAGGGTGTATTCATTTTCAACATTATCCAATGGACCCCTGTGAAATACCTCAACTACGAGTTCCCTCTGTGGGCGCATCTGCTCGGCTGGTTCACAGCTCTCACGTCAATGTTGTGCATTCCCGGTTACATGGTCTGGATCTGGTATGCAACACCTGGAGACAGGGAAACGGTAAGTTATAACAAGCATTAATAATGCAAAGCACTAAGTTCTCTTCACGATTGTTTGTTAGAAAATTCGTCTTCTCATCCGAATCGATGACGACGTGCCAGCGGTGCGAGCAAAGATGGTGGCGGAAGCACAAGCGCAAGCGGCCGCGGCAGCCAAAGTTTAAACAATCTCTCGTCTGCCAGAGGCGTTTATTTATTTTGTAATAAGTTACATCCAACAGCGAAGCAATATTGTTTCACACCGTCACAGAACTAAAACAATCCGAGAGCCTGAATCTGGTACAATTCATTTATAGCCGTCGTATCGAACGCGACACTTCTCAAAACACATATTAATCACCTCTGTCAAACTAATAACAATGCACACACCATTTACTTGTAGATGTTAGCAGCATATGTCTATTTATCATCTCCCGGTGAAGTCGGACGATCACGTAATTGTAATTGTATTTCGCTTTTTGTTTACTAACTTATTTTATTATTGAAAGGACCAGAGAGTAATCTAACGTTTATAAATATTAAGCTAGTTAAGGTTTAAATTAATGTTCAAAAGCGTAGCGTGCTAGCGAGATTACCGTAGGATTTAGTTGGAACTTGTTTAGCTTATTCTACCTTAGGCAATTTAAGGACTCGTTTCGGGGATTTAAAGTTTCACGACAATAATGTATATTTGCTTAATGTTTTGAAATAAAATAATACTTCTATCCTATATTATCCAATGTAATAAAAAGTCTCAAATCCTGGAGAGACACCTATGCATAAATAGTTTTCTAAAATAGAAATTTTCTATTTTTGGCTCTTCTAGTCGTTGTAGATGGCATTAGTTGACTTTCGAAGCGCATTTACGCTGTAGGCGTCGCGACGCACGCTCCTGCGACGCCTTCGGGCGCATCGAGCGTCTCTCCTGCGGTTCCTGCACATAACCCTATATAATGATTCGTTCGCCTCGCATTGCAGCAAACCGCTCCTGCATTGCACAATGATGCCAAAAGGCAGCGCAACTCTTTTGCTCATTTAAACCGAAATCTCAATCGTTCGTAAACCCAGTGCCTTAATGAATATCAACGGAAGTGATCGAGATACGTGATTGTATTTTGTGCGCATATCGTTTCCGGTGTCCACATCACTACTCATGAGTTTAAATCCAGTCATATCAAAGCAGCATCAGCAGAAAATGGATCAGAAGATGATGTATGCCTTTCGGGGCTGGATCGCGTTCGTTGCTTTCATGGATCTGGGCACGGCGGTGCGCAGCTACATCGAGAAAAGGTCCTTTCTCAGTAGCACTTTATCGGAAACGGATTATGACGATGGTATTAATATTTAAGCAATTGTGAAGTAGTTTATTTCAACAATTTGTAACCTTTTGTAGAGGAATACACAACGTCGAGGATTCTAGGAATTTATTCAATACTCAAAGCGCTGGCGCTGATCCACTGCACATTGTACATACATTACAAACCGTAAGCTAAAATTAATTCGTCTATTATGCTCGCATTTCCAAAATGATGTTATTTTTAGTGTCGTCAGCATGGGCATGTGCTCGCTTGTGGTGACTATCGTTTTGTACGTTACGGAAACACTGTATTTTCGCGCAGCGACGCTCAGCTTCTACGTTGTCTTCCCGTGCATTCTCAACGGTAAGCCATTTCTAATACAAATATTATTTCCGCAAACACCCATAAACACTTATTTGCGGTGTCAATTTGTTTTAGTTGAATTTCTCGTTTTAAAACTTGTATTTTTAATCCGTCAGCATTGTTTACCGAAGCGAATTTGCATCTGGACTTTCTACCATTAATCAAACACTTAATGTCAATGTTTTAATGTTTATAGCTCTTACTCTGGGTGGATTGATTTATCTACCGAAAAAATTAAAACTTTGGGACCCGCCAGCGGACATTGACGAAGAGAATCACCTCCTGAAACACGCCAGCGCCATGAAGCGACGACGCAATACAAGAAACAAACATAACCAACAATGAGTGAATATAGGTTACGTTGTTTTTTCTAGTGTGCGACGCGTTGTAGGAATAGCGGCCATTTTATAACGCCATTGAAGTTTTGTGACATAGTGTACAAGTCACGCCAAATTACCTTTTAAAGAAATGAATACCAGTAGCAATCGTAGGAAATTTCCTTAAATCAATGCATAATCAAGCAATATGCGCCCTAATCACGTATTTTAAAGATTTCTAAATAGGGCACACCACGCATTTTCTACCATTATTATAATATTACTCTAGCGTTAAAGTTACAGTTACAGTTAAGGCGTAAAGGGTTGACTATTATTGTAGGTTTCTTACTACATATTGGACTTTTAAAGTAAACTACTTCCCTCTCCCAAATGTTTCGTTCACATGTTGTATGTATTTCGTTGATCACAGAGTGATCGCAGAGATGATATCATGTTATACTGAAATATATACTTATATATCGAACAAACAATGCTAACCAGGGATTAAATAATAAGTAGAATTGTTTCGAAAATAACTTAAAGCTTTTATTTCTTTCAAAGCCCACGAAATCTGCTTGTACACCCAGTTAACCTATGAAATTGACGGCCATGTTAATTCGTACGTTTCAACGCACGTTTCCGGATATTCTCCAGCGTCCCCTTTACAAACTTATGACACATGTTTGGTGCAACATATTCTAAACTGTGAATAACACTATTCATCAAAGTGTGTGCATAGTATCCAGTTGTGTGATCTTGTACTCCAACAGAGGTGAGTGCTTCAGCAACAAAGGTCTTAGGAGATGGTGCCATCCACGTGGACCTTCGGATCTTGCTCATGTTGGTAGCTACGTAACCAGGTAAGATGCTCTGAATAATAATTCCTTGATTAGCGTATTCCATGCGGAGATTATAGGAGAAATTATCAACGTATGACTTTGTTGCCGCGTAGACTGTGAGTAGTGGATTGGGAATAACCGCAGCTGCTGAGGAGATATTGATGATGACACCTCGTTTGCGCTCCACCATGCCGGGCATGACAATTTTGCACATATAAGTCACTGAGAGAACATTACAGTTGATAATATTCTTGTACAGATTCTCGTCTTTCTGTTGAAGGAAATATTCGGGATGCGGGTAACTCATGCCCACATTATTCACCAGAACTCCAATTTCCAGACCTTGGAGGTTCTTGTCGATGAGGTTGTAGATAGATTCACCTTCGGTGAAGTCCACAGCAATGGTTTTGATGTTTACTTTGTATTTTTCAACTGGAATTTGAAGAGATAAAATGTTTTAATGAATATAACTGCTATTTACAGTTGAAATGTGCTAATGTAAATTTTTATGGATATTGCTGTGGATGTCGCAAGCATACCCAAAGACGTGGGTCATAAATATCAATTAGTTATTCAAGAAAGTAGAAATAAAAAAACAATAGATGTGTAAGATTTGTTTACGTAAATTTTTAGTTACAATTTATCTCGTGTATTCGCGAGTCACATTGTTGGTCTCAAGGTACAAGTATAAAATTCTACAAGATTATAAATATTTTATTTTATGTAAAATTAAATTAAAAACAAGTCTGAATAAATGTTCATGAACTTTTAAAATGAAGAACACCTTGTAGACATCTGTGACATTAAATTTCATGAACGAAAAAACGTGTTTCACGTAAAATTTTACTGTTAAAATTAAAAACCTGAACACGACGTAACAATAAATTATTTATGCTATTTATGCATTGTCGCTGGACTCACGGGTCGCGCATATTAAGTACTACCTTTATCGTAATGCATAAATATTCATCGATTTGTCAGGATAAAAAGAAATGCGCATATTTTTAAATACAAACCTATATCTTTGGCGACATCATCCAGTTTCGTCTGTGTCCGGCTTATCAGCACAATATCCATTCCTTTCTTTGCTAAAGCTTCGGCGTACGCCTTGCCCACGCCATCCGTTGCGCCGGTAATCACTAAAATTAATTAAATTAATACAATGCATAGTAAATTTTAATTAATAAAATTGTAAAGTTTAATAAATAAGACCATTATTCAGCGCTTTTTGCGCGTAAAACATGAAAAACTAAATCAGCAGTAAATTTAGTAGACTAAACAAAAATTGAATGATTTAACTATGCACTTATGCAGTACATGTCCGATAAGCGATATCAGTTACATCATTATCGTATGTTCTTATCACGCCGGTAAGGCATGACGCGTAAACATGCTAACTAGGCGTGTTTTTACTTACCGGCCCATTTTCCAGTCTGTTTAAAATTGACACTATTGATTCCCAGCACCGGCGCGAAGGTATTGTAGAAGAGTCGATAGAGGAATCTTAGTAACTGAAAACCCACAAGGGCGACACAAATCACACTCACACTATCCATGAATGCCATTTCGGTATTAACTCGAATCGACTGGTGCACAGCACATTAATGTAACGTGTGTCGAACTTAAAATTTATTTATACAACTTCCGTGCGGGTCGAGCGTGCCTTACCGAAATGTGCGCGCTGCTTGTGTGATGTGTGTGTGGTAGAAAAAAAGCGTCGCCGACGCAGTAGCAAAAGGGGGAGCGCGTTGGATATGCGCTGGATTATCGAATTTATTACTGGAACGCGTTTGCGCACGACGCGCGTCTTCCCGTTATAAAACGACGTCGCTACAAGTTTGCCGCCGGAGTTGATTCAAACTTCTGCGCGCTGCAAGTTGCAGTTTCCGACTTTCACATGCATGACCGCGATTGGGATACAATATTCGCCGCAGAGAAATGCACTTTCTTTGTTACACATTCTGCTTATAGCAAGTTACGTTCTACAACTTCAACTCTTGAGTGAAATAAGCAATAAGTAGGTGAGGTGGAAATGGATAAGACAACTTAATTATTATAAACACATTTCCTGTTGTTTTGGGCAAGACTCTATTAATTTTAAAATACATTTTGAAAAAAACGGTAAACATAATATACGATTTATTTAAATGCCTGGATTCCGGTGATCGCTCTACCCAGAATGAGCGCGTGTATGTCGTGTGTTCCTGTAAACGTAATAACACTTTAATTTCATTCTTTCTACGATTTCTTATACTACCGCAATGATTATATTGGCATAGACGTTATGCATGTACGAACCTTCGTAAGTATTGACACTTTCTAAGTTAACCAAATGTCTAATGATGTGGTACTCGTCGTGTATGCCGTTGCCCCCGAGCATATCGCGAGCGTTGCGTGCAATTTCTAATGCTTTGCCGGCGTTGTTTCTCTTCAACATTGATATCATCTCAGGAGTATGCCTAGAGTACATTAAAATATTATGTTTGAGTTCAGTTTCAATATTTGGGTATAACTAACTTGTTCTTATCCTTCATGCGCCCAACATGTAGGCACGCATTTAATCCCAATGAAATTTCTGTAAGCATATCAGCTAACTTCTTCTGGATCAATTGATTTGCAGCCAATGGTCTTTGGAATTGCATGCGTTCGATCACATATTGCCTAGCGTATTTTAAACAAGATTCTGCTGCCCCCAGAGCACCCCAAGCAATACCATAACGAGCATTATTTAAACATCCAAAAGGACCTGCGAGACCTTGTGCTCCCGGAAGAAGGTTCTCTTCAGGGATTTCTACATTGTCCATTAGGATCATTCCTGTAGCTGAAGCTCTTAAAGAGAATTTCCCTTCGATTTTTGGCGTGGCTAAACCAGTTGTATTCTGGCTTTTATCAATGATAAATCCTCTGATTTTACCATCTTCGGCTTTGGCCCACACCACGCAAATATCTGACACCGGGCTATTGGTAATCCATGTTTTGCTGCCAGTGAGTGAGTAGGTCTTGTTGGACTTGTTGTGTTTGGCGCGAGTCTCCATCGAACCAGGGTCACTGCCATGGTTGGGTTCGGTCAGACCATAACAACCGATCAGTTTACCTTGGGCCAACTGCGGTAGGTATTTTTCTTTTTGTGCTTCTGATCCATACATATAAATGGCGCCCATTACCAATGAAGATTGGACGCTCACAGCCGATCGGTACCCGCTGTCAACTTTTTCTACCTCGCGAGTTATTAAACCATACGCTACGTTGGAAACACCCGCGCACCCATAGCCTTTGATTGTGCATCCAAGCACTCCCAAGTTGCCCATTTCCGCCATGATTTCTTTATCGAATACTACATAATTGATTTATTAGCAAAATTGCACCGACATAAACTTTCGCAACTTTACCTTCATTGCGATTCGCGTTTATTACCCTCGGCATGAGTTTCTCGTCGCAATATGCGCGGAAAGTGTCCCGAACAATAATCTCATCTTGATGTAAATTTGATTCTATGTTTAAAGGATCCTCCCAAGAAAATGTAGCTACACCAAAATTAAGAACAAAACTTAACTAACGCATAATTCCGAAAAAAGGTAAATACTTACCTTTATTTCTAGCAGAACTAGATATAAACCTGCAAATATTCCCATTCGCCAGTAATTTTATTTTGGATAATGCCATTTTGATGAAACTTATGTCACTTAATGTAGATTTACACACCAAGCAACAAGCTAAACTGAAACTGGCGCACGCACGAGTTTAAAGAATTATCACAACACAGAATAAAGATAAGGCATACACAATTTATGATTTGTTGCGACCTCGACCTCTTGACGTTAAACTCGTCACTTGCAAGTAGTGACGAAATTATTACTTAAGTCACTTTTAATTATCACAGTAAGTTTGCGTAACTAACAAAAAAGAAAAACGTATCGAAAATAAAGTTTTATTTTCTTTACAGCGCTAGGTTATGAACGTTTTGAATGTAAAAGTATAGATCGTGCGAGTGTATTATGTAATCTACTTCATTTAAATCAGTAAAGTTGCGTAGTAAGTTTAAATGTAGTTGTACATAATCAACACCAGGCGATGCCGATGCTTAGGATATAGGCAACAGAATATACTGCATTTTTATGGTACATATCAATTGTTTGGAAGAGTTTTTTTGTTGGATAGGACAAAAATAAGATAAAAATGCATGATATTTTATTCACGTCAACATCTACATCAAAACAAGTTCAATTGCCTAGTTTGCTTAGCCGTAAATTGTGCTACACCGTCTGCACACCGTCAATTTCAATAACTTTATTTCCTATTTGCTGCTTCCCTTGGACTTCCAGGCGATTATTCAACCCCAGATAAGTATTCAGAGTTTCGTCCGTACAGTAAGCAATAAAACGAACAAATGGTCGCACATCGCCACCATTCGCAACAGTTAAATACTCATAATATTTGACCCGATCTTCTTTGTAAATTATCACTGGCGGATATCCAGAACGCAGAAGTATTAAATTCATTATCAACCTGCTAGTGCGACCATTTCCATCCGCAAATGGATGAATGTCAACTAGTTTATAATGCGCTAACGCAGCTAAGCGAACCGGGTGCATGCTAAGAGCTTCTTCAGAGTTTAACCATTCAATATAGCCTTCCATTAGAGATTGGAGATCTTCTGGTGGAGGTGGTACATGACTACCAACAAATACCTAAAGAAAAAATTAAAATGTTTTAGTACAATAGCAATTTTTCATATATTTTTTATACTAACTTGTTGATTTCTGAATACTCCTGATGAAAGCGGATCCACATGGCCCATAACACGACGATGAATCTCAAAGATGTCTGATAACTCTATATACTTAATATTTGCTAGTACTTTCACGTATCTTAGAGCAATTTCCAAACCGAGTACTTCGTTATGTTCCACGATGCTTTTGCCGCTGATTGTTTGACCTGTTTCTAACAAGTATTGCAATTCACTTATTGTCATCGTGTTTCCTTCAATGCCCACAGTATGATAGATATGTAGATAAAATGCTTGTTTCTTCTGTTCCAGATCTATATTTTTCAAATGCAGAGTATTCTTCAATAAAACCCTCTTCTCATCTATGTGTTTAAACATCAGGTAATCCATCTGATCAACCACATGTGCTGTCCTCCTTCTATTGGTAAGCGCATCTTCATGCTCAGGATCATAAGCCAAAGCTTTAAAATACAACTCATCTGCTGTGATGACATCCCTTTGATACTGCTCCAGAAACTCTCCATATTTATTAAGAACATCTGGATTATTTGGTGCCAAGACAGCAGCATGCTCAAACAGTTTAAGGGCTTTGTGTACTTTACCAGTAATTTTATAAGCCAGTGCAGCTTTCAGACACTGCTCCACTTCAGACTCAGTACTTCTTGCAGTTGATTTCTCTTTTAATTTGGCATGTAAGAGTTCATCATCATGCTCAAAATCTATAGCTAGTGAATCTCTTGGGGAAATAATTAAATCGCGGAAGAACGGATCCACTACGTGGTCGGCGCGCCGCAGCGCCGTTAGTTTCTTCACATTTAAATTGTAATAGTATTGCACTAGGGCTAGAAGCACACATATCACAGCAATTAACACAGAAAATATTATGATGCTAATATTCATGGCATTCACGTTTGATCAGTGGATGGTAGGTTTGTTGCGTTTGTTGATTTTCTTTTAAAATTCATTTTAACTGGTTTAAATTATGAGAGCATCTGGAGCTTTTCAAACACTTTAAAGGACACGTAAAGTATTTCATGATTGATACAAACGTGGTTATGTGTTAATTATACATGTATACGGACCTGAGTCTTTTACTTTTGATTTTACTAAGGTCGTAATTGTGTTATTACAAAAATATATATGTAATAATAATTAGTATGGATGACACAAATAGTAATTCCTTGCGAATTGCTTTGATTCATATATATTTATTAGTTTCTTCTTGAATAAAAATAATTGTTAGTCTGGCTCTGGTCAATTTCTGTCATGCAATGTCAGTTTGTATCGTCGAGCGCAACCTAGAACTTTTGTGAATTTCCAAACATCATTGTTAATCTAAAACTGATACAACAAATGATTTTTGCTTAACATGTTTAGAAAAATGTCCAATTCAATCGATAGAGAGTTACTTCTTAGTTACGACTACAAATGTCATTCGAAAATTGGCCAAGGGGATTTTCTTCTGTCTTCAAATTAACAAAGGTTATAACAACCACTTAAAATCAGCTAATTATGTTTTTTTTTAATGTATATATTTACTTTGTTTTTAGGATGTAAAAGGCAAACACTATGAGTATGCTGTTAAAGTCCTTAAATTTAAAGAACGTAGCCTGCAAGAAATCAAAGTTTTGAAGACATTGAAACATGAAAATATTGTCAAATATGTTGATCACTTTAATAATTTGCATCAAATTTATTTGGTGATGGAATATTGTGATGAAGGTGACTTGGAAGCATTCATTCTACAAAGGCACAAACTTGCTGAATCTCTAGTCAAAGTTATAATGCAGCAACTTGCCTTGGCCACTAATTATTTACATCTGCATGAGATCTGCCACATGGATATTAAACCAAAGAATATACTGGTAGCAAGCAAACCTAGATTGACCTTTAAGTTATCAGATTTTGGGTAAATTTGTAATTCTTTGTGAAATAATCAAATAACACTTTTTTTAAATTTAGTTCACAGCTGCTCTAGCAACTTAACTAATTGCTTTCTAATATTCATGCAATTATTTCATAGTGTTGTTAAAGTACCTTTAACCTTAAATATTTTTTAGTATTGCTGAAGTAATTACTCCGGAATACATGGAAAATTGCCGGGATAATGGAACAATTGCATATATGGCCCCAGAGAAACTAACAGGGAAAGCATATGACATTCGTTCAGATTTATGGTCTTTAGGAGTAGTGATGTATCAATGTTTATTTGGTCGACCGTCATATTTCAACTCTTCACCTTCAACTGTAAAGAATTTAATGGGTAAAGAAGTTCTTCTGAAGGTAGAATATAATATCATACATTTATTTTATAATTAAAAGTGGGTTATTTTTAACAGATACCCGTAAATTCACATATTTCCCCAGTATGTGAAGATCTCCTTACAAAACTTCTCACATACAACCCGAACGAGCGTATAAATTTTGTTGAATTCTACAATCACGCCTTCATTGATCTCAGCAACATGCCAACAAATGAAAACTACTTGTACATTATTAAGATAATCAACGATGCTGTACACCTCGACACTGATAAACGATATAAAAACGCTGTAAAGAAGTATGAGGAAGCCATCGCGTTGCTGCTGCCTTATTTGCAGACTGAGACGAATCAATATCAGAAGGAAAAGATGCATGCGAAATATTTACAGTACACAAAACGAGTACAAGAATTGCATAAATTGCTAAAAGATAATTCAGGATCACAGCCGAAATTACCAGATTTTTCTCGTGATGTATTGATGAAAATGGCTGCTTCAACGCCGAAAATGTTAACTGGTTTGGAAATTGGTGGTGTTGCTGAGCAATACTTGCAGGAGGGTAAGTATGCCTTGGCTTTTACTAAGATAAACGAAGCTTTGGATCTTTTGTTGGGCCTGTGTACGAATGAACCCGCTGGACACCGAAAGACTTTATTAATGGCACAGATTGATAAGTGGTTGAAACTGGGCGAGGAATTAAAGAAGTTTAATGGGGGAGTGTAAAAATTGTAACGACCAATTTGAAATGATCAAACTACTTATTTATTGTTAATTTGATGCTTTAAAAGTGATAATATGTTAAATATGACTTAAATATAAGCTGAAACTTGTTCATTCTTTTTGATAAACATTTTTCCTATTTTTTTCAAATTTTTTCATTAATTTTAATAATCTAAATTTCGTGACTCCTACTTGTATCATTCAGAGATGGCACTAGCATGAACTAAAAATCATAAAATAGAATTGTATTGTTTATTTTTATATATTTATTGGCAAACGTGAGCATTCGACACGAGAATTATGTTTGTTTTGAACACAATATACTTTCTTATCGCTTCCGCCGCGTGGAATGCAACGCAAGAGATTCGCGAGTGTCGTCATTGATATCCCCGCACACCGCATGCAGCATATTCTAGTTTAGTTTAGATGGTTTAAATCGCGAGCACGGATATCGTGTCAATTGCAGTTCGCGCACAAGGTCGCCTGCCATCGACGCGCCGGCTTTGCGCATCTTTTGCTTTCTTATCGTAAACTGTCGCGTCGTTACTTGCTCGGCTACGGCATGCGCTATCCATGTTTTGCAGCCAGTTTCGTGCCGGTCGCTGGTTGATCCACACATGTTTTGATGTTTTGTTATAACGTTTATTCGGACTTCAATATTCTAAATTTGTGTTATACTTGAAGATCAATCGACTATTTATTTGTACTTTGCGACTATAGTAAATCGTTTAATGTTCGGAAATGCCGGTTTTTGATCGCGTTGGTTATGTATATTACAAGTCACGTGATAATGGATTTGATAACATTCTTCACTCGGCGTTATGTTTGGTGTCGGTTACTAAATTAATCGGATATATTTCGCCCCCATGTTGATTCTCATCATTAAGAAAGATACATCAGGCTCGTGTAAGTATTTTTTACTAAACAGTACAGATTGTTTATTTTGTGTTCATTGTTAATTATAACATAATTCAATTGTATGAAATATTTTTGTTTTAATTTATGTTTTCGTTTAGTTACAGCACTCGTTGTGCCTGGCAGTCCGATAAGCTGCACACTGGTAAGTTCATAATTCAATTATATATTTCGGTTAAATTTACATTTGCTGTTTATAAACAAGTTTTCTATTTATCACGTACTACCTACCTGCAGTGCCGATGAGAGGGTGGGTCAACTGGGATAAATTCCCCGGGGCCCGGCTGATCGCTCTTAAATCGCAAACAAAAAAAAATTAGCAAAAAATTATCGATTGCTAAGGCCCGCGAATTTCCCCGGGGCTCGCGCTGGCTCTCGAAGGCCCTGTCTATATCTCCCTGTATTGAAATTTATTGCAAGAAAATTCCGTAATGCGAGTTATATTGACAATTGTGTGTGTATGCGCCGTAGTACTCGTTGCGCTAGGAATTGTAGTTTTTTCAGTATAACACGCGAACGCGGTGTCACAGTAACTTCGGAAATATTTTTCCAGATGCGGAATTTATATCTGTCTCTCCCTGTATCAAACTTCATTGCAAGAAAAGTCCGTAATGCGAGTTATATTGAAAGTTGTGTGTGTGTGTGCCGTAGTTCTCGTTGCGCTAGGAATTGTAGTTTTTTTAGTATAACACGAAAACGCTGAGTCACAGTAACAACGGAAAAAAATTTCCAGATGCGGAATTTAATTCGGTATTTCCAATCTTTCATAATCCGCAATTCGTTGGTTGCTATCTCTTTTAGTTTTGAGATATTAAATAACGAAAATCGAACAATTCAAAAATGTCACTTTTTAGTATTTTTAGTGGCGTTTTTTGCCCTTTTACTATTAGGAATTATATTTTTATCTGATTGAGAATTTTCCAATCTTTCATATTCAGCAATTCGTTGGTTGCTATCTCTTTTAGTTTAAGAGATATTAATTATCAAAAATCGTCGAAAAAAGTATCAAGCACCCCTTGGCAATCTTTTCTTAAGAATGAAAATTTCATTTCTCAGATTTTCGTTTTAACTATCCTATCTGATAAAGAATAGTCCGTAGATTAAGACGCTGCGATCAGATCCTATTTATCTCTTTTAGTTTACGAGATATTTGCGATTGAATAAAAAAGGCAAAAATTGATAAATGTCAGTTTTCAGCCCATTTAGTCGCGTTTTTCGACCTTTTACTGTAGGAAATATAATTATTTCATATTTTGAACTGATAGGGAATTTTCCAATCTTTCATAATCAGCGATTCGTTGGTTGCTATCGGTTTTAGTTTAAGAGATATTAATTATCAAAAGTCGTCGAAAAAAAGTATCAAGCACCCCCCCCTTGGCAATTTTTTCTTAAGAATTAAAATTTCATCTCTCAGATTTCCGTTTTAACTATCTTATATGATAGAAATTAGTCCGTAGATTAAGACGCTGCGATCAGATCTTATTTATCTCTTTTAGTTTACGAGATATTCGCGATTGAATAAAATGGGCAAAAATTGATAAATGTCACTTTTTGTTGTTACGGAGTGAACACGCGTTCGACATACAAACATGTCAGTAACTGAATATACAAATACATTCTACGTTCAATTGTTAATTCGTATATATCAGACGCACTCTTGATCGTGACTATCCTCGCACTCTTGATTGCGACTATCCCCGCACTCTTTTGTTTCTCTTGACGACAGCCGTCGGAACGGACGCTACGATCGCAGTCGGCGCGCTTCAACACTTTTTAGCACTTTTAGTCGCGTTTTTCGACCTTTTACTGTAGGAAATATAATCATTTTATATTTTTATCTGATAGACAATTTTCCAATCTTTCATAATCAACAATTCGTGGGTTGCTATCTCGTTTAGTTTAAGAGATATTAATTATCAAAAATCGTCGAAAAAAAGTATCAAGCACCACCCCCTTGGCAATTTTTTCTTAAGAATGAAAATTTCTTCTCTCAGATTTCCATTTTAATTATCCAATCTGATAGAGAATAGTCCGTAGATTAAGACGCTGTGATCAGATCTTATTTATCTCTTTTAGTTTACGAGATATTCGCGATTGAATAAAATTGGCAAAAATTGATAAATGTCACTTTTTAGCACTTTTAGTCGCGTTTTTCGACCTTTTGCTTTTGGAAATATAATCATTTTATATTTTTATCTGATTGACAATTTTCCAGTCTTTCATAATCAACAATTCGTGGGTTGCTATCTCTTTTAGTTTAAGAGATATTAATTATCAAAAATCGTCGAAAAAAAGTATCAAGCACCCCCTTGGCAATTTTTTTCTTAAGACTAAAAATTTTATCATTCATATTTCCCTTTTAACTATCCTATCTGATAGAAAATAGTCCGTAGATTAAGACGCTGCGATCAGATCTTATTTATCTCTTTTAGTTTACGAGATATTCGCGATTGAATAAAATGGGCAAAAATTGATAAATGTCACTTTTTGTTGTTACGGAGTGAACACGCGTTCGACATACAAGCATGTCAGTAACTGAATATACAAATACATTCTACGTTCAATTGTTAATTCGTATATATCAGACGCACTCTTGATCGTGACTATCCTCGCACTCTTGATTGCGACTATCCCCGCACTCTTTTGTTTCTCTTGACGACAGCCGTCGGAACGGACGCTACGATCGCAGTCGGCGCGCTTCAACACTTTTTAGCACTTTTAGTCGCGTTTTTCGACCTTTTACTGTAGGAAATATAATCATTTTATATTTTTATCTGATAGACAATTTTCCAATCTTTCATAATCAACAATTCGTGGGTTGCTATCTCGTTTAGTTTAAGAGATATTAATTATCAAAAATCGTCGAAAAAAAGTATCAAGCACCCCCCCCTTGGCAATTTTTTCTTAAGAATGAAAATTTCTTCTCTCAGATTTCCATTTTAATTATCCAATCTGATAGAGAATAGTCCGTAGATTAAGACGCTGTGATCAGATCTTATTTATCTCTTTTAGTTTACGAGATATTCGCGATTGAATAAAATGGGCAAAAATTGATAAATGTCACTTTTTAGCACTTTTAGTCGCGTTTTTCGACCTTTTACTGTAGGAAATATAATTATTTCATATTTTGAACTGATAGGGAATTTTCCAATCTTTCATAATCAGCGATTCGTTGGTTGCTATCGGTTTTAGTTTAAGAGATATTAATTATCAAAAGTCGTCGAAAAAAAGTATCAAGCACCCCCCCTTGGCAATTTTTTCTTAAGAATTAAAATTTCATCTCTCAGATTTCCGTTTTAACTATCTTATATGATAGAAATTAGTCCGTAGATTAAGACGCTGCGATCAGATCTTATTTATCTCTTTTAGTTTACGAGATATTAGCGATTGAATAAAATGGGTAAAAATTGTAAAATGTCACATTTTGGCACTTTTAGTCGCGTTTTTCGACCTTTTACTCTTGGAAATATAAGTATATTATATTTTTATCAGATAGAGAATTTTCCAATCTTTCATATGCTGCAATTCGTTGGTTGCTATCTCTTTTAGTTTAAGAGATATTAATTATCAAAAAACGTCGAAAAAAAGTATCAAGCACCCCCCCTTGGCAATTTTTTTCTTAAGACTAAAAATTTTGTCTCTCATATTTCCCTTTTAACTATCCTATCTGATAGAAATTAGTCCGTAGATTAAGACGATGCGATCAGATCTTAATTATCTCTTTTAGTTTACGAGATATTCGCGATTGAATAAAATGGGCAAAAATTGTAAAATGTCACATTTTCGCACTTTTAGTCGCGTTTTTCGACCTTTTACTCTTGGAAATATAATTATTTTATATTTTTATCTAAACGAGAATTTTCCAATCTTTCATATGTTGCAATCCGTTGGTTGCTATCGCTTTTAGTTTAAGAGATATTAATTATCAAAAAACGTCGAAAAAAAGTATCAAGCACCCCCCCTTGGCAATTTTTTCTTAAGAATTAAAATTTCATCTCTCAGATTTCCGTTTTAACTATCCTATCTGATAGAAAATAGTCCGTAGATTAAGACGCTGCGATCAGATCTTATTTATCTCTTTTAGTTTACGAGATATTCGCGATTGAATAAAATGGGCAAAAATTGATAAATGTCACTTTTTAGCACTTTTAGTCGCGTTTTTTGACCTTTTACTGCAGGAAATATAATTATTTTATATTTTGATCTGATAGGGAATTTTCCAATCTTTCATAATCAGCAATTTGTTAGTTGCTATCGCTTTTAGTTTAAGAGATATTAATTATCAAAAATCGTCGAAACAAAGTATCAAGCACCCCCCCTTGGCAATTTTTTTCTGAAGACTAAAAATTTTGTCTCTCATATTTCCCTTTTAACTATCCTATCTGATCGAAAATAGTCCGTAGATTAAGACGCTGCGATCAGATCTTATTTATCTCTTTTAGTTTACGAGATATTTGCGATTGAATAAAATGGGCAAAAATTGTAAAATGTCACATTTTCGCACTTTTAGTCGCGTTTTTCGACCTTTTACTCTTGGAAATATAATTATTTTATATTTTTATCTAAACGAGAATTTTCCAATCTTTCATATGTTGCAATCCGTTGGTTGCTATCGCTTTTAGTTTAAGAGATATTAATTATCAAAAAACGTCGAAAAAAAGTATCAAGCACCCCCCCTTGGCAATTTTTTTCTTAAGACTAAAAATTTTGTCTCTCATATTTCCCTTTTAACTATCCTATCTGATAGAAATTAGTCCGTAGATTAAGACCCTGCGATCAGATCTTAATTATCTCTTTTAGTTTACGAGATATTCGCGATTAAATAAAATGGGCAAAAATTGTAAAATGTCACTTTTTAGCACTTTTAGTCGCGTTTTTCGACCTTTTACTCTTGGAAATATAATTATTTTATATTTTTATCTAAACGAGAATTTTCCAATCTTTCATATGCTGCAATCCGTTGGTTGCTATCGCTTTTAGTTTAAGAGATATTGATTATCAAAAATCGTCGAAAAACAGTATCAAGCACCCCCCCCTTGGCAATTTTTTCTTAAGAATTAAAATTTCATCTCTCAGATTTCCGTTTTAACTATCCTATCTGATCGAAAATAGTCCGTAGATTAAGACGCTGCGATCAGATCTTATTTATTTCTTTTAGTTTACGAGATATTCGCGATTGAATAAAATGGGCAAAAATTGATAAATATCACTTTTTAGCACTTTTAGTCGCGTTTTTCGACCTTTTACTGTAGGAAATATAATTATTTTATGTTTTGATCTGATAGGGAATTTTCCAATCTTTCATAATCAGCGATTCGTTGGTTGCTATCGGTTTTAGTTTAAGAGATATTAATTATCAAAAGTCGTCGAAAAAAAGTATCAAGCACCCCCCCTTGGCAATTTTTTTCTTAAGACTAAAAATTTTGTCTTTCTTATTTCCCTTTTAACTATCCTATCTGATCGAAAATAGTCCGTAGATTAAGACGCTGCGATCAGATCTTATTTATCTCTTTTTGTTTACGAGATATTCGCGATTGACTAAAATGGGCAAAAATTGATAAATGTCACTTTTTAGCACTTTTAGTCGCGTTTTTCGACCTTTTACTGTAGGAAATATAATTATTTTATATTTTGAACTGATAGGGAATTTTCCAATCTTTCATAATCAACAATTCGTGGGTTGCTATCTCTTTTAGTTTAAGAGATATTAATTATCAAAAATCGTCGAAAAAAAGTATCAAGCACCCCCCCCTTGGCAATTTTTTCTTAAGAATGAAAATTTCTTCTCTCAGATTTCCATTTTAATTATCCAATCTGATAGAGAATAGTCCGTAGATTAAGACGCTGCGATCAGATCCTATTTATCTCTCTTAGTTTACGAGATATTCGCTGTTGAATAAAATAGGCAAAAATTAAAAAGTGTCACGTTTTAGCACTTTTTTTTAACACGGGAACGCGGTGCTGGAATAAGTTTGGAATAATTTTCCCACATGCGGAATTTAATTCTGAATCACACTGTATTGAAATTTATTGCGGGAAAATTCCGTATTGCGAGTTATATTGAAAGTTGTGTGTATACGCACTGGTACTCGTTGCGCTTGGAATTGCAGTTTTTTTGATATAACTCGCGATCGCGGTGTCACAATTAGTTTGGAATAATTTTCCTAGATGCAGAATTTAATTTTGTATCTGCTTGTGTAAAAATTTATTGCAAGAAAATTCCGTAACGAGAGTTATAATGAAAGTTGTGTGTATACGCACTTGTACTCGTTGCGCTTGGAATTGTAGTTTTTTTGATATAACTCGCGATCGCGGTGTCACAATTAGTTTGGAATAATTTTCCTAGATGCAGAATTTAATTTTGTATCTCCCTGTATTGAAATTTATTGCAGGAAAATCCCATAACGCGAGTTATAATGAAAGTTGTGTGTATACGCACTTGTACTCGTTGCGCTTGGAATTGTAGTTTTTTTTGATATAACACGCGGTCGCGGCTTCACAATAAGTTTGGAATAATTTCCCCAGATGCAGAATTTAATTTTGTATCTGCCTGTGTTGAAATTTATTGCAAGAAAATTCCGTAACGCGAGTTATAATGTAAGTTGTGTGTATACGCACTTGTACTCGTTGCGCTTGGAATTTTAGTTTTACTGATATAACTCGCGATCGCGGGGTCACAATAAGTTTGGAATAATTTTCCTAGATGAAAATTTAATTCTGTTTCTCTCAGTATTGAAATTTATTGCGAGATTTATATATACTAATATTTATATAACATATTATATTTATACATAATTATGCAAGTTGTTTTAACTTATGTTTTTTTACAGTATTCGCTGTACCATGGAGTCCGATGAGTTCTGGCTTAACATTTACATAAACGTTAACGCTACCCTTCTACGGTGCCTTGAATGGGAGTCACTTCTATCGCTATCTTTGTACGTTGCCCTAAATGGGAGTCTTTATGGATCCTGTAAGAATAATTAATTTAATTTATGTATATGTATATTTCTTTTACATAAATATTTTCCAGTTGTTGGATGAAGCATTGGCAATCCTGAGATGGCCTAGTTTATCAATAGGGACCAACTGGAGAGGTTCCTTGGTACAGGTAGAGTGCGTTTTGAGGATGAAGTTTTGATTACTGAAGATGGATGTGTCAACTAGATTAAAATACCCAGAACGTATGTTATATTTTTGCAATTTATAATATTTTCTATGTTACTATTTTGTTATTCATTCTGATTTATAGAGTCCGAGAAATTGAAGATTGGATTGCCGGTGTGGATGATGATTCCAAATACGATTGAATGTATTTACAACAATTCGAAGCTGTTATTGATTTCATTTTTGTTTATTTTGTTATTAGTTATAAAAAGAGCATTATATAATTGTATAATATTATTCTGTTTTTACGCTTGTATTTTTAAAAATGCTGTATATATTGAGAAATGGAGTTTGTGATGTATATATATTCTACATGTTCAAATAAAATTGTAGTTTTATATTTTTAACTATAAATTTTTATTGTTTTATTTGTCCCAAACCGAGAACATAGCTCGCAACATCGTTACTCCTTTAATTAATCCATAAATTCTTTAAACTTAAATGGTAATGCCACTGTTAGGTATGGGAAATAATTCAAAGTCAATTTGTATCAATATTAATTTAAAAACGGTATCACTAGTGTCATCTATCCGTCAGTAACTAAACTACGCCGCTATTAGAAACCTGCTACTCACCAATTTCAATGGATTTCTCGACAAATTTGCTGAAATGCTCATCAGTCTATAGTATTAGGAACGCAGAAAGTGGACATAGACAGTTGCCGCCAAATTATTGTATATATTATTTCAGTTTGTGTCGGTACATATTCAATTTTTTCTATAAAATTGTAAATAGGGCCTAAGCAGTTAGTGCTAGCAAAAAAATACCAAAATAATTGATGTAGAATTAAATTGTCTATCAGAATCCGAAAACAGAATTTAAAAATTCCAACTTTTAATTTCGACCATAAAAAAGAGAAATCTTTTGCCATTTTTTTAATAAAATCTTTTCTTTAAAAATTTTTTGTGCCATTTTGATGTTTTTCAATAATGATAACACCTTGTAGAGAATTTTTCAAGGATCAAGATTATGTAGTTCTTAATTTTCTAGCCCTCTTAGTTGTCGAGATCCTTCAGAATTCGAAAACCGAATTTGCTGAATAAAAATTTTTAAACATTAATTTTACCCGCCATTACTATTTACCGCCTCTTTTATTTACATACCTCCTCACCCTTTCTGCGATCCGAATACCAAAACCTGAGTTTCGACTGTTTCGAGTCCAAATTTTGTGTCATTTTGCCTCCCAGAGTCGACAAAATAAAGATTGAATATTAGGAACGCAGAAAGTTGAGGAGGCTGATAAAGTTTTGGCGGTAATTAGTAATGTGCTGCCTCTGGTGGCGACGGGCCGAAGCTCAAAACTTTCGGTTGTTGTAGTTTCTAATTGATAGATGGCAATAGCATGCACTTTTCAAAATAAATGGTTTATACGTTTATAGGATCTGTAAATATTTGATCAGGTAGAAATAACAAAAATAATTATAATTAGAAAAACTTAAAAATATTCTTTATTAAAGAAAACACACCAGCATACATTTTGAAGAAGAATGGTCCATCTACGATGTCAGACTCAGATGCAAAATCCCTAAAACCATCAAAAATTAGTCATTTGAACATAAAAATGCAATTTTGGAAGTCAATTTGTGACATAATCACAAAAGTTATTTAGGAATATGATAGAGAAATTAATTACATACAATCTGATGCAAGAATGGTCCTTCTACGATGTCAGACTCAGGTGCAAAATCCCTAAAACCATCAAAAATTAGTCATTTGAACATAAAAATGCAATTTTGGCGGTCAATTTGTGAGATAATCACAAAAGTTATTTAGGAATATGATAAAGGAACTAATTACTTACAATCTGATGCAAGAAGGGTCCTTCTACGATGTCAGACTCAGGTGCAAAATCCCTAAAACCATCAAAAATTAGTCACTTGAACATATAAATGCAATTTTGGGGTCAATTTGTAAGATAATCACAAAAGTTATTTAGGAATATGAGAAAGGAATTAATTACTTTCAATCTGATGCAAGAATGGTCCTTCTATGATGTCAGACTCAGGTGCAAAATCCCTAAAACCATCAAAAATTAGTCATTTGAACATAAAAATGCAATTTTGGAGGTCAATTTGTGAGATAATCACAAAAGTTATTTAGGAATATAATAAAGGAATTAATTACTTACAATCTGATGCAAGAATGGTCCTTCTACGATGTCAGACTCAGGTGCAAAATCCTTAAAACCATCAAAAATTAGTCATTTGAACATAAAAATGCAATTTTGGAAGTCAAATTGTGAAATAATCACAAAAGTTATTTAGGAATATGATAAAGGAATTAATTACTTACAATCTGATGCAAGAATGGTCCATCTACGATGTCAGACTCAGATGCAAAATCCCTAAAACCATCAAAAATTAGTCATTTGAACATAAATATGCAATTTTGGCGGTCAATTTGTGAGACAATCACAAAAGTTATTTAGGAATATGATAAAGGAATTAATTACCTACAATCTGATGCAAGAATGGTCCATCTACGATGTCAGACTCAGATGCAAAATCCCTAAAACCATCAAAAATTAGTCATTTGAACATAAAAATGCAATTTTGGAAGTCAATTTGTGACATAATCACAAAAGTTATTTAGGAATATGATAGAGAAATTAATTACATACAATCTGATGCAAGAATGGTCCTTCTACGATGTCAGACTCAGGTGCAAAATCCCTAAAACCATAAAAAATTAGTCATTTGAACATAAAAATGCAATTTTGGCGGTCAATTTGTGAGATAATCACAAAAGTTATTTAGGAATATGATAAAGGAACTAATTACTTACAATCTGATGCAAGAAGGGTCCTTCTACGATGTCAGACTCAGGTGCAAAATCCCTAAAACCATCAAAAATTAGTCACTTGAACATATAAATGCAATTTTGGGGGTCAATTTGTAAGATAATCACAAAAGTTATTTAGGAATATGAGAAAGGAATTAATTACTTACAATCTGATGTAAGAATGGTCCTTCTACGATGTCAGACTCAGGTGCAAAATCCTTAAAACCATCAAAAATTAGTCATTTGAACATAAAAATGCAATTTTGGGGGTCAATTTGTGAGATAATCACAAAAGTTATTTAGGAATATGATAAAGGAATTAATTACTTACAATCTGATGTAAGAATGGTCCTTCTACGATGTCAGACTCAGGTGCAAAATCCCTAAAACCATCAAAAATTAGTCATTTGAACATAAAAATGCAATTTTGGAGGTCAATTTGTGAGATAATCACAAAAGTTATTTAGGAATATAATAAAGGAATTAATTACTTACAATCTGATGCAAGAATGGTCCTTCTACGATGTCAGACTCAGGTGCAAAATCCTTAAAACCATCAAAAATTAGTCATTTGAACATAAAAATGCAATTTTGGAAGTCAAATTGTGAAATAATCACAAAAGTTATTTAGGAATATGATAAAGGAATTAATTACTTACAATCTGATGCAAGAATGGTCCATCTACGATGTCAGACTCAGATGCAAAATCCCTAAAACCATCAAAAATTAGTCATTTGAACATAAATATGCAATTTTGGCGGTCAATTTGTGAGACAATCACAAAAGTTATTTAGGAATATGATAAAGGAATTAATTACCTACAATCTGATGCAAGAATGGTCCATCTACGATGTCAGACTCAGATGCAAAATCCCTAAAACCATCAAAAATTAGTCATTTGAACATAAAAATGCAATTTTGGAAGTCAATTTGTGACATAATCACAAAAGTTATTTAGGAATATGATAGAGAAATTAATTACATACAATCTGATGCAAGAATGGTCCTTCTACGATGTCAGACTCAGGTGCAAAATCCCTAAAACCATAAAAAATTAGTCATTTGAACATAAAAATGCAATTTTGGCGGTCAATTTGTGAGATAATCACAAAAGTTATTTAGGAATATGATAAAGGAACTAATTACTTACAATCTGATGCAAGAAGGGTCCTTCTACGATGTCAGACTCAGGTGCAAAATCCCTAAAACCATCAAAAATTAGTCACTTGAACATATAAATGCAATTTTGGGGTCAATTTGTAAGATAATCACAAAAGTTATTTAGGAATATGAGAAAGGAATTAATTACTTACAATCTGAGGCAAGAATGGTCCTTCTACGATGTCAGACTCAGGTGCAAAATCCTTAAAACCATCAAAAATTAGTCATTTGAACATAAAAATGCAATTTTGGGGGTCAATTTGTGAGATAATCACAAAAGTTATTTAGGAATATGATAAAGGAATTAATTACTTACAATCTGATGTAAGAATGGTCCTTCTACGATGTCAGACTCAGGTGCAAAATCCCTAAAACCATAAAAAAATTAGTCACTTGAACATAAAAATGCAATTTTGGGGGTCAATTTGAAAGATAATCACCAAAGTTATTTAGGAGTTTGAGAAAGGAATTAATTACTTACAATATGATGCAAGAATGGTCCTTCTATGATGTCAGACTCAGGTGCAAAATCTCTAAAACCATCAAAAATTAGTCATTTGAACATAAAAATGCAATTTTGGCGGTCCATTTGTGAGATAATCACAAAAGTTATTTAGGAATATGAGAAAGGAATTAATTACGTACAATCTGATGCAAGAATGGTCCTTCTACGATGTCAGACTCAGGTGCAAAATCCCTAAAACAATCAAAAATTAGTCAAAATGTATACAAAAAAATTCGACAGAAAAAATGTTTACAAAAAAATTCGACCGAAAACATGTTCCCAAAAAAATTCGACCCAAAAAATGTTTACAAAAAAATTCGACAGAAAAAATTTTAACAAAAAAAATCGACCAAAAAATTTTAAGTAAAGAAGTTCGACCCTATTTTTTGACCGAAAAAATTTTAACAAAAAAAAAATAAACCAAAAAAAAAATTTAAGTAAAAAAGTTCGACCCTGTTCTTCGACCAAAAACGAAATTTATTGGACAAAATTAGCGACACAGAAAATTAAATTCCGCATCTTTTAACGCCACGCTGAAGTTACAGAATCGCGTATATCGCGAGCAAAGCCGAAAAAACCCGTAAAAAATAACACTTTTATGTAAATTTTCGCGGGTTTCCGGGCGAATTCCTGCAACAAGTAAATACAACCAAACGGAGAACTAAATTCCGCATACCTTGTGCCAATTTTGTTAGCATAAGAGTCGTTCTGCAAGATGCAATATATACCTATATGGAATAAATGATTGACGCGTAATTTAATTGTAAATTTACGAATTGTAAATTCATAAGCTTTAATAATATTTTACATTAAAACTTACTTACACAAGGTAATGATGAATAAATCTACATGGGGACCATGCTATATCCATTTATTGACACCGAATCTTGTAACTTGCAGAAGTATGCACACGAAACGCGATCAAATATCTATCACTTTTGTACAATAATGTAATTAAACACGCAAATAATAAATAACATTACTATAGTAGTTACAATAAAATAGTCTATTGATGATCGAATACAATGCAACGAGGAAGAAAGCAAAAGTCCGAACAAACAATACGAGTCGCGATAAATACGTCTGTATCAACCAGAGGCCGGCACGTAACTGGCCGCATACTGCACAAGTTACAACGCGACAGTTTATGATAAGAAAGCAAGAGATGCGCAAAGCCGGCGCGTCGATGGCAGGCGACCTTGTGCGCGAATTGCAATAGACACAATATCCGTGTTCACGATTTAAAGCATCTAAACTAAACTAGAATATGCTGCATGCGGTGTGCGGAGATATCAACGACGCCACTCGCGAATCTCTTGCCTTGCATTCCACGCGGCGGAAGCGATAAGAAAGTAAATTGTGTTCAAGCAAACACAAATCACGTGCCGAATGCACACGTTTGCCGATAAATATAGAAATAAAGATTACAATTCTATTTTACGATTTTTAGTTCATGCTAGTGCCATCTCTGAATGATACAAGCAGGAGTCCCGAAATTTAGATTATTAAAATTATTGAAAGATTGCGCAATTTTACATTAACAAAGTGGTGTTGTGCATTTGGTATTAATTGCAAAATGTGTGTTGTTACGTTGTATAGATATTCGATGTAGAATTAAATTATTTCTTGGAATCCGAAAAAAATTAAAAATAATGCATGAACTGTACTTTTACTATCATCCGTCGTTAACAATATGCAATTTAGAATAAATTCATTTATTATCAAAGAACATCTTCAAATGCGTATAAACAGCTAAAATACACTCATTTCAGTATAAAACATTTAATTTTGATAAAACAAAACAGGCTGCCTTTTAAAATGAGCAACCAATAGAATAAAAACTGTCTTTCACCACACACCAAAGAACAACATCAATAAAATTTGATAAATTCAACAATCTATTTCTGCTTCTTCCATAAATCTGCGTCCCAACTGGGGAACAGCTTCTTCAAAGAATCTGATTCCTCTCCCTGTTTCTGCACGACAATCACGCTCTCCTCCCGGTCATACTTCAACAAATACTTATTCGCCATTGTCATGGCATATTTCCTCTCATGTGCATCGGCTCCTTGCCAATCCACACATATACAATGTACCCATCGTCAATCAGCATCACGTCGTCCTCCACAAGATCATCCTGCTCGTAATTTTCGATTACTTCTAAACGTAGTTTGTCCCTCTTGTCAATGATGGCATGTACCATTTGGGGCTCTTGAGGTGGTCGCAGCGAATTAGCAAAGTTCTCGTTATAATCATCGCGACCACCCAACGCATTCCAGAAATCGATATGTTCTGCGCCTTCGGGAACTTCCTCAGCGTTGGTCACACCAGCAATAATTCGTGCAAAATCAGCAGCCAGTTTTCGCTCAATGGCGTCGCTCTTGCTGCCTTGCCAGATCCAGGACTTTTTGTCGGTCTCCACAAAGAAGACATCATCGGATGCAAGGTATTTGGCTTCGGGAATTTGCTGTGTGGCGCGAACATTCGTCTCATCTGTGCCACGAATTCTGTACATGCGTGTCTCTCCTTGCAAATAAGTGTCATGATCGTGCAAGTTTTTGAAACCGCTAGCTTTGCCACCCAGGAAAGTTACAAGTTTTCCCTTAAAGATGTGCATGAAGTGTTTGGGTTCGTTATCTTGCGTTACGCGGATCTGAATAGCATGGCCTCCAACCTCATCGTCCAATTTGACTGCCTGGAAAGCAGACGCTGATTTTTCATCTTTACTGCTCTGTTTTCCTTGCCAGATATACAGGACATACTTGCCCTTGGTAGTCTTGTACCTCACAACATAAGAATCGCCTCCGAAGAACATTCCGTAGTTTTCTTTCGGAATAGGAGCCAGCTCCATATTCTCAATGCGGAAGACTTCAACCTCTCCGTTACCAGTATCCGGCATAAATTCTTGGGCAGTACCAGAGCTCTTCACATCAAGTTTCTTTTGACTTGTGTCGACGGATCTGATCAAACGCGTGTGCGTCTCCGCCGGTGCCTTCCAGGTCTTGAAATACTGTTGGAAGGAAGTAGGTTCTCCAAACTCAACCACACGCTGAATCTGTGTCCACGCAGGGTACTTCTTCTGTTTAAGGAAATCATTGGCTTTGACCATTGCCTGTGACTTTTCATTGGCAGTGCATTTCTTTCCAACCCAAACGTACAGATTAGAATCGGAAGTATCCAAGATGAAACAGTCGTTGGTATCCAAGTAGCTTTGCAACAATGGTTTCTGCCCAACTTGTTCCACCTTCAGTTTACCACTTGCATCAGAAATGCGATAGAGTGTAACCGCTTTCTCTTGACCGTTTTCGAAGGCTTCATCATCACCTCCGGCGTTTTCATCCGGAATATCAATCATGGATCCTTCACCAAGGGCTTTGAAGAACTTGTCAATCTCAGCGGGCGGACTGTACTCATCAATGATGTGCACCTTCGCGCGGCCACCATGATCCTGATCTCTAATTTGGTTGCTGGCGCTGATTGCCTTCAACCTTTCAGCGCGCTTGGCTTTTGGTCCAATAAAAGCATACACATCGGTACCGATATCCAGGATGAAACAATCACCTTTGTTCATGGACGCAATGCTGACATCAACCTGCTTGACACGAATGTTGCGCTTTCCTTTGACTTGATAGAGGACCTTGTCGTGCTTGTTGCGATCAACGTGCTGGAAACCTGAAGCAACGCCTCCTGGCATGTAACGTACGCCTGATTTGAAGTGTGAGAGGAAGAGTTGCGATTCATGTTCTTGTACTTCACGGTATTGAATTGGTGTGCCTCCCAGTTGGTCGTCCAATTGGACACTAAGGATTGCAGCTGCACCAGACTCATCCTATGGAATATATTAAAGTATATTAGAAGGTGTTGTTTGAGAAATAACTATAATTATAATTTAAACTCTATAAAAAGTATCATTTCCCCATTTAACTCCTTAAAGTGATTTTTTTTTTGGCTACAAAAAGTATCTACCAGAATTAATCGAAGTTGGAAGCAGACAACTTTTATATTAATAATATTAATATAGATGTCTGTATATGTGAATCTGATAAGCGTTTTTGATAAGATATGACCAAATATTTCATAGCAGCAAATATGAATACAAATTGAAATGTATAAAAAAACGTTTTCAATTACCTGCGATGTTTCCAAACCAAGCCAAAAATGAATGTCCCAGCTCTTCACGCCATTCTTTTCCTTGGTCTATGACAATACAAATTAATGTAATTAAATTAATTACATACCCAAATTAAATATATACTTACAAATAGGACGATGTACGAATCCCCAGTGTAAAACTTGCCGTAATCGCCTTTTTTGTACGCAACAGGTTTGAAGTTCTGAAACAAAACAAGTGCTCGTGCAATAAATAAATTTGATAAACGATTGCACAATGATTGATAACAACTTGCGATAATAAATTGCGTAACATTTGCAAGCTCATTAGACCCCGTGTCCCAGAAATTACCTGAATAAAAACCGATTTGCGCCCAATTTTGAAACAATGACGGTGTTAAGTGAATAAAACTATCTAATAGTAGTAAAACAACACCGGTAGGTGCGTACGATTGTTCTATGTTGATGAACGAAATATACGAAAACCTTGTCGCTACTTTTCTGCTCGAGTGGGCACGGCATATGAAATTACCGCAATTATATCCGCCACTATGTTGACTTCGAAATAACACGACCTTAAATTTTTATACAATTATGACACATAACAAAGCCGCCGATTACATTAAAACTAAAACAGCGCAAAACACACAGAAAGTGAGTCATTAGAGACCAATAAATACAAAACAAAAGAAAACTTGTGCAAGAAAAATCGATAATTAATTGTATAAGCGCGAAAAGCGTAAAAAACGAGTAAAACTAAAGTTAAAGGGCAAGATTATCTTGAAATAAAATTTAAAAGTATGAAAATGTCAGAAGATTCAAGAAATACAAGAAAAATTAAACTTAAAACTTGACAGAGTTAATATTTATATTGTTTTGTTATTGTTTGTATTGCTTTGTTACTCACTTCAATGCGCCAAATCTCCAATCCGGGCTTCTGGCCAGCCTTAGCGAATGCGGGGTCCATCACTCTGCGCGAACTGTCTTTCGGCTTCTGATCGTCGGTGGGCAGGATCGGCTGCGTCGGCTTCCTACCTGTCGTGGCCGCGTCGAAACCTGGTGCGAAGCAACTGAGCGCCGCAATCAGCAATGCGAGCGTATAAATGCCGCATCGCTGGCGCGGCACCGCGTTAGATAGCAAGGATACCATCATGCGGCTGCGCTTCTGATATCACAAAACTGAAATTTAAATAAACCTAGAGTAACGTGGCGCTCATTCGCACGCACCTTTCAATTAGGCCGATTAGCGCATTTTTGTGCGGCATTAATTTTGTTACGGCTATAAAATATAAACGTAAAAGGCGCGGTCCTATTCATAATATCATTTAATCATATGATTTTAATTTTAGAATTTCGTAAAAGTGAAAACTTCTATTTCAAACATCATACACTCCTCGAAGATAACACGTAGCACTTATCAGTCGCGCATTTTAAGTATTGTTAATTCAATACATTTTTTTATAATATACCAATTGAGGCGCTATTATACTTATCGCCCTTCTTATCGGAGATTGATTATTTATTGTACTCACAAATTGGTTTCTCTGCCACCTCACAATATCCCACTAAAACTTGTTAATGACCACTCCAATGGTCAATCGTAAACTGATCGAGAGCCGAAAAGAAACTGCTTTTAGTATGTTATAACTTGCTACCACTGTCAGCGTCAACGTCTTGCCCGATTTCTGATCTGTGCACGAGTGGTCTAGTACCGTTCGAGCGTGTTTAAATAAGATATATTTACATTCGCAATGACCCATCACATCACAAGGTTAACAATGTTTATTGTGAGATTGTGACCATAACAAACAGCAAATGATGCGAATACTAAACGGATCCTTGAGAGAAACAAAGATGGAGATATTTCATTTCTTCGAATTATGTATCAGTAGAGTCTGTTAAGTTAAAAACATTTCATCGAATTAAGTGATAGTGAGGAACAGTATCACTCTTGTTCGATTACAAATTGTTTAACCAGAAATATTGACTTTTTCGTCTATATAAGGTGGTACTATTAACATAAAAATGTTTAAACAGCTTGTATGTATTATTAATGTGTATCGATTTCTTTTTTAAATGGGAAATTCCGAAGTGGAGATTAATGTAATTGGTCCATTAGTTTTTATATTGGCTTATTTCGACTTTGAATGGCAGTTGAAGTTGTTAGAAACAAATACATTACTTTATCTATTTATTAGATCATTGCTTATCTGATAAGACTTTTGAAATGCCATCACCTTTCCACGGGTAGCTCATGTTATGTTTCCAGAAACAAAAAATCAATTTCAATGTGGTACTCCATGTAATTTTGAGTGATTGCCGGCTTCTGATGTTGTAAAATTTCCAAATACTGATTCTAATCAATAAGATAACAGTTTTCTGAAATACCAATCATTATGCTTACATTCGTTGAATGTTGGGGCACGATTACGTCATCCACAATGCCACAAAAAGCTTGAGTATGTATTTTATTTACAAAAGTGTGTAAATTTGAGATTCATAAATTACATATTAAATTTTGGAATGCAAATAAGTACATCATTAAAAAATAATCAATCAGTCGTTAATATAAAAACATATGGTGTGCAGTTCCATTAAAATATCTCCGCATTCGTCAACTCCAAATCCTTGTCATAAGTTTCGTACTGAAATCCAGGATACGTTCTGAAATTAAGACAATCTTCGTTGCGGATGAAGTCAATGTGTTCCGCCAGTTCAGCAAACGTTGGTCGCTCGTCCCAGTCGATCTGCCAACAGTTAAGCATCACCTGATACAAGGTATCGTAGAGATATGGCAACTGCGATAAACAGAGATTTTCCTGAATTATCTTATCAGGTAACTCCTGTTGATTTAGGTGAACGTATGGTGTCCCACCAAGAGAAGAAATCTCCCAGAGTAGAACAGCATAACTCCACACGTCGCTTTTGTTCGTAGGCTCCATACCTCGTAAGACTTCTCTAGCGGTGTGTCTTAAGAATGTCGGCGTTTGTTCGGTTTTATAATACTTAGCAAGACCAAAACCAGCGACTTTCGCATGATTGCCAACAATGGCGATATGAGCAGCGCATAGTTGTTTATGAATGATTTTCAGCGAGTGTAAATGCTCCATACCTTTGGCAATACACCAAGCAAATTCAATCGCTTGAGATTCTGATATCGTTGTAAAGTTCTGCGCTGTTAAAGTGCGACTGTTTAAAAGAAACTCTTTGAGTGTTTGTTCAGAGTGTTCAAAGACCATTGCAACCATATCAGAACGATCACATGTTCCAATCAGATCAAGCACATGTGGATTACCACTGCTTTTGATTACCAGATCTAAGTCTTTGAGCATGTTACGTTTGAAAAGTGGTTGCAACTTTTTGTCATTTATGCAGTACGAAATGATGTTTAAGGGTTGTTCGTTTTTCACGACGGTGCCAGGGTGTAACCTACCAAATTTTCCGTAGCCCATGAATTGTGCCTGGTCAATGTTGAGTGCGCTGCGCGGAACAGTCCAGACGCGGTCATGCAGAGATTTGTAGTGATTCGAAGTTTGCGGCAGTTCATCTTCGGGTATGTAACCGTTGTTTTCCTTTGTTTTCAAATGACACACATCAGAAATTACATTCAATCTAAATTATCATTAGGATATTAAATTACATCGCTATCATGCATTGTATCCATCACATAAGTATCGTTATCTTTGGTTATCGGTATTAATACAGTTACATAGACCCAATCAAAGGAAACTTACGACATCGATCATGGGACCCTGAATCGTCAACTCCTGATTGTCATTCAGACGCTGGCGATGATTTAGCTGGACGCGATTGCGCAGAAAGTAAAAGCCAATCAATCCAACAACCAGCATTAAACTTATGACAACGATTGCCAACGAAAGTAGGATAATCACCGCTGAAGATTCTTCGGCGTCGTTCGTAGGCATGTGTGACATGATGACATCGACTTGCAGGCCGGCAGTGTCGCTGTAAACGACAAAATCGCGATCGTCCACTTTGCTCAGCATTCCTACCATTACATGGTAGTTTTTGTCCGCTTGCAGAGGCGCGTTGAAATACTTGCCGTAGCTTCGCATGTCGCCGATGGTAAAAGGAGCGCCAATACGCTAAATAATAAAATAAACATAATTTACTTACTTGAATAATTTTGGAGGGAAAAATATCTTACATCAGGTTGTATTTCAGCTGTGACATAATATGGAATACCATCAGCATTTGCCTGTCCATAAGACTTGAGATTCTCAGTTTGAACTGCTTGCACAGCATTGGCTTCAATTACAACAATCAAATAAGATGTAACAGGACCGTTATTGTTGTAAACAGGTTCCATTTTTATAACTAACGTTGTATCAGTCTTTTTGAGTATTGTTGGTGCTTTTGGATTGGAATCAGGTTCTAAAATAACAAACATTAAAATATTTAATAAATATTTAAGTAAATTTTGTATTAAATTACCTCCAATAAGAGTCTGCATTATTTGAGAACTTATAGCTCCATGAACATATGAAGATTCTGCTTGTACAGTCAAATTATACATAGTACCAGGATGTAAAGTGACAATATTCACTTTAAAAGTATCATTTGAGTAGACATTTGTCCATGAAAAGGTTGAAACTGGTGAATGGGAGTAGGTCTTAAGTACACTGGCTCTCACTTTGTAGTTTTCAATATTTAGAAATGATTCAGGCACTTGCCAAGTTAAAACTGCATGAGTATCAGTTACATTACTTATCATAAAAGATCTTGGTGGGCCATTCACTAAAAGTTATAAAATAAATTGAAAATTTTTATTAAAAGTACTAAAAATAATTTACTTTGAACTGCAGTGTTGTACACATCTGATAGCTGCTCTTTCACATCACAATTTATGCATTCTTCTCTGCATAATTTAGTGCTTCTAATATCACCCAGGAAATTACTGCATATGCATGTTTCATTCATCCTTACCAATGCATATCTATGGATTAAAAAATAATAAATATTATATATAATATTTAAGAAGAGTAAAACTTTACCTATAGTATTTTTCATGGCAAATCTCAACACAATCTGTACTCCTATGGTTGCCTTCAATGATATTCTTATCCTTGGACATTGATAAATCCATGTAACAGCCCAAAAACTCGCCTTTCTCATTAGCGGCCGGTATTGTTACTTGATATGCGGAAGTTATACGGTATAATCCGATGAACACAATGAGATATTTATATGACAACATTTTACGTGAGTGTTTTGTGCGGTTACACCATTCAACACAGTCTAATTTACATATTATCTTCGCGCATTTAGTATCTTTCACGCGAATTTTCACGAGAGTAATATTAAATTAAAATAATTTAATACGAACACGTATTGAAGACAGGTGGGTGTGTTGCGGATGAGTAATTACGTATCCATTTTATACAATTACGCGGTTTGTTTTCGCTTTTTACGCTGATTCAGAAGCAGACGAAGCCGAAGCATTTGATGGTTATGTGACTCACACAGGTGCAGGTGCATTGATGGGTGTGTGCAGGTAGAAAAGTAACAACACCTTGTGGTGTTCCGGTGGACTAAGAAAACATCATTAACTTAAAAAATATACAAGACACAATGCTGAATATTCAATTGTTTTGTTTTTAAAATATCGCTGCGATTTATTTTGTTCCCAGGACTGTGATTGGTTGCATAGTGCATAATTTTGTTTTCAATTGGCTTGGTTTGTTTATAATGATTAAATATGGTGGATTGTTTAAGCAAGTTGCGCATGCGTGCTCGCCACACTTTCGCTGCTTATCGCTACAAACCTCAATAAAATTAGATAAAATCCACTACACGACGAACTTTCAAAGTCAAAGCATTACTTCAAGCAGTAGCACTATCATGGCAAAGTTTTGCGCAAATTTGTCGTTCATCTTCACGGATGTACCGTTCGTGGAGCGGTACGCGGCCGCAAGTCGCGCGGGATTCAAGGCCGTGGAATCTGGTTTTCCTTACCAAGTGCCGATCGAAGAGGTGACGGCCGCGAAGAAGGCCGCAGGAATTCAGCAGGTCCTCATCAACGTCTACACAGGTACCATTAATATTCCAATTTATGTAAATTATGACACGATAAACTTTCACCGAAAGTATTAAGTCAAAATTCAAATTTATCATCGCGAGTGAAAGTTACCGTTGTATTTTTAAATTTATTATTTCAAATCTTAAAAGGGGACGTGACGAAAGGCGAGCTTGGATTCGCCGCGGTTCCAGGTGAAGAAGAAAACTTCAAGAATAGTGTTCATACAACAATTGAATACGCAAAAGCTTTGGGAGCATCTAAGTAAATTAAAAACGTAATAAATTAAAATGAATAGTTAAAGTTTATGTTGTAATTATAGGATTCATGTGATGTCTGGTAGAGTTACGTTCCCAACAGCGCAAAACGACACACTTTACGAGAGTAATTTGCGATACGCGGCGAAAATATTTGAAAAGGAGAATATTCTAGGCCTCATCGAACCAATCAACAAATATTCCGTTCCTGGCTACTATTTGAACTCCTATGATAAAGGTAACAGCAAAACAAATAAGCGATTAGTCGCGAATATAAAATAAACCTTCACGTTATTTGATAGCATTAAAAGTCCTGAAAAACATCAACAGTCCAAACCTGCGTCTGATGCTCGACGTGTTTCATCTGCAACACATTCAAGGCAACATCACAAACACAATGCAAGAGCTCAAAGATTGGATCGGCCACGTGCAAATTGCACAGGTACCAAACCGTAACGAGCCGGACACCCTCGGCGAAATAAATTACGCACACGTTCTCACCGCGCTCAGGACGGTGGGTTACCAGGACTGGATCGGTTTGGAATACAAACCTCAAGGTGATCCTGTCGCCGGCCTGAAGTGGATTACATCTCTTGGCTATAGCTTATAAATTAACCGCGGCGTAGTTATGATATAGAACGTAGTAAAGTAGTAAAAAATGTTTTGTTTTGCTTAAAATTAAATTTACTACTTTATAATAAAAACTATCTCGACCTCTACTGTGTGTTAGACACACAAGTTGGTTGTTAGGTAAATGTACATGTTGGCACGTTAATATAAAAGTATTGTACAAAATAGTCTCTATAATCACATAAAATATACTCGCCGCAATACGTTGAAAATAAATGCGTTTCTGCGGAATGATACTCTCTTCGCTTTCATCGATATAAAAAAAATGCTAAACACAAATATTACCCATATGTATACTTATAAGCGCTCATCTGCGCCTCAAAGAATATACTCCCGTTTTATTTTCGGATTTAACATGGCACCTGGTTCGTACTGAGTACTGCTGCGTGTTAGTTTCTTCTTCGAGCGCTACAAAAACAAAACACAATTCTTAAAGTCACCAATTTTTAGTGAATTCATAATAATAGCTTGGTGAGAGATATGTTTGTGAAAATATATACAAAATGAAAAAGCTGCAAGACGAAAACGCCCAACACCAGAAAGAATACCAGCAACCAGCGCACCCGCGCAAAGCAATTTCAATATGCCCGACTATCAACTACATGTTTGTGTAACGCAACACCATAATGGCCAGGCGACACCTACGGCTTTCTTTTCTTTGCGGTCCAGCGCACGTTTTTGTGCTTCGTGAGCTTGCTCCACCAACTCATTGGGAATCATCCACAGTTGATCAGCTGCTTTCAGTAATATTTCCATGATATTACAGCAGACAGCAGCGTCGTTGATCTCTTTCGTTAACTGCTCCTTGGTAATAGGTGTTTTATCATCTTTACACCTAAAAAATAAAAAAATAATCAAGTGTTTATTTATTTTCAACAAACAAAATTACTTTGATCCTAGTAATCGAGGTGGGAAGAAAGATGGAGCCGAGATCATGGCGACGTTGTGTACGGACATCCGGTTGAACTGTTCGTGTGCCACAATGTTGATCAAAAACTCCAGCAACAAATGGAATGTGCTGCGGTGTTCAATCGGTAAAAGAAGAACTAAAATATTCAAAGCACGCAGTTTTTCTTCTTGGTCGGGAATTACTAGAAAGGGCACCATCAATATAACGCTCACAATTTGGATTTACAGGTACTTACAACTACTTTTAAAGAACATATCAAATAATTCCATAGTAAAAATTGGGTCTGGTAACTCTCTAAGGAGTTTCTTCAATACCCCTGTTAAATCATGAACTGAGATTTGTGAGAAGAGGGTATCCACAGCCCCGCGGTTGCTGTAGAATTTACTTTCGATTTCTGCACAAATTTGTTCCTGTTTTTGTTTTTGGCCGGCAACTCGCAGAATTCCATCTTCTTTGATGCGTTCGTTGAGTTGCGCTAAGGTAGTTTGGTAGATTTGGGGTACCATGGAGGTATCAGACGTACTGGGCATGTCTCTCATCACCAGAGTTGATAAATTTACCCCAAATACATTACCTCCTTATTGAAAAATAAATTTACCATAAAAAGAAGACAAAAAGACAAATTTAAAAAATGACTTACTTTTATGTTTATAGCTTGCTTTCCGCTTCTGAACGTTGATTTTGTGGTAATCAAAAATGGTGGCCACCTCAACCCACAATAGAGGTTTAAGATATTGATACTCACAATCGGAGAGCGTATCGATGTGAATATAATTCGCTCCGTTTCGTGGACTACTGTTTTATTAAGCTAACACACAAATTATGTGAATATAATGTAACATACCAGCAAAATTTTAATTCTTACTGTTTCGTTGGAAGAGTCCTGTTTAACTATCTTGGCAAAACTCAACTGGTCAATACCCATCGCCATTGATGTTTGGCTGCATGGGGTCGGGTCGCTTTTCGACAGCAAACTATCAAACTCCGCACTGCAATTAAAAGTCATTTAGTACTTCCCACAACACAAAAATCATTGACTTTTAGGTGATAAGTGAAAAAACATACAGGTAGTGATTCTTGACGTTGGTAACCTCTTTAATGTTGTTATTATTATTGGTAAGGATATCCATCACTTGATTGTGGTCGCCATTGACGTCCACCGGTATCCTGTTGTTAGTCCCAAACTCTTTCAAGGGATGGTACCCTTTGAGGACCACATTTTCGGAACCTAGATGCGCGACATCTCCGCGATCATGTCTACTGAATACCTGCTTACTTGGTATAGGTTCACTTGATGTGTATTTTAATTTCCCTTTGAGGCCTACACCATCAGTTAAAATACTATAAAGTAAACAAAAATTTTAAAAATTATCTGCAAGTAATACAACTATATTTATAATTACAATGAAGATAAATTATGGTGGTCTTCATCAGAGGTAGATTCCTCATTCGGGTGTCCAGTGGAATCAAGCGAATCAGGTGTCGCACTGCGTGAACGCGATCCAGTACTGGACGTCTGCGGAGAGTCAACAAACAATTAAACAATAAAGTCGATGATACGAATACCAATACCACCAATATCGAATATTATAGTTAGTGGCCGGAGGTGATGCGCATAGTAATGAATCAATTAATTTACGTCGCACATATTTGTATCGTCGTAAAGCTACCTGACCACAACGCATTCTTTAAGAATCAATTAACGATCACTTCCAATAACTCCTACATAGACAAGTGTAGATGCTCACTTATGTGTTGAAAACAATTGTTTGCGCTCGAGCAGAGTAGTTGCCTTTGTGGATGTGTGGTATTCGCATTTTTGCATATTAACGAGGAGGTACCATGTGTTTTTCAACTCACCTCAAGGTTCCACGCGACATCTCGAACGTCCTGCCGCTGTTTCCTGCGCGGCTGACGATTGCCCAAAGTTTTATTCAATGTGCGCACCCTCGACCGCACCGTCTCCGCCTGCCGGACGGTGAGATGCTTTTGGCGCACAGTCTCATCAACAATCAAGTCAGGTATCTCCTTGCCTTGTTGATGGAGTTTAGAAAACTCTAAAAGACCTGCGTTTTGTAGAAAATCGGATGCTTCTTCCACTTCTAATAAAATAAAACAAAAACGTGAAAAAAACTATTTTTTTTAGAAAATTCACTAAAATGACTTACCATCTAATAATTCTACATCAAAATCATTCGTATGATGTTGAGAATCTTTAACTTCAGTAAAATACAACCGGAGCGGTTCGTGGGGTACCTCTATGGACTCCATCTTTAAAATGGCGTCACCTACAAAAAACAAACAATTAGAATTCGTTTAGTATGCGATGCGCGAGGTGCAATCTATTTTATGTCATGCCAAAACAAAAATTAATATGTGAATCGTGCAATATTTCAAGGTTCCAATCACGTGGGCTCATTATTTGTGTTGTTATCTTTTATTCGTGTTTATGTAGCTTAATAAGTGTCTTAAAAACAATTAACCTAACGTTTCCACAATAATAATAATAATAATAACAAGATAATGTCTTATGTTTACCTCAAATAAGTTAAAAAGTTAATTTCGTTGTATAAGACGCTATCATACGCGATTATGTGATAATGAATAGCAAAAGTCACGAGTTTAATTAAAGAAATTTTACGTAACATGAAAAATGCAAATCAGCCGCACACGTTTCGAATTAATTACACAGGTGTTTTCGTTTTCGTAACATTCTCGCCAGTTTTACGATTTAACTGACCAGGCACCAGCTTTTGGATAATATAGTTGCAATTAATAAATAATTAATTACAGCCTCTGAGGCCCAGTGGCGTTGTGCCAGCAAATCAGGAACAAAACGCTTTTAATTTAATAGCAAATAAATTAAAATGTGCGAAGCACGCGCATAAAATTACAAATTTAAATATTAAACATAAAAAAGCAAAAGTTCCGAGTTTGTATGTAATTATAAGCTAATATGATTGTAACTTAACTCGAGCAGAACATTTATAATTATAATAATACAGCAAGAAATTACAATGTGTAATTAATGCCCACATGTCGCCGAGGCTGCGCAGATGTTGATGAAACACCCTAAGAAGTTTGAAGTTTTAAACTTTCTCGCGTCTGACCCACTTGATCTCCTCGATTCTGTGTCGAACTATCGACCATTGACCAATTTTTACTTTTGCTTAATTTTATTTACACGGATATGCGCGTGCGTGCCGCGCTCAGCAAGCTATTATTAATGCAAAAACGAATAAAAATAAAACACATGTTTGTGTAGAGGGAAAAAAATGTAATCCGCACGATTTAACTTTCAATTTGTGCGCGCCGGTCGATTTCACGCGGATTGCCGCAATTTTTTTCTTCGTCTGGTGATTTGAAGATGTTTTGTTCCATTGTCGATTGTTGTCGATTGCGATAGCGTGTAAAATGTAATTTCGACGCGCAGATTGCGCGAATTACTTCCTTCGTCACACGGCGCGCAATAAAATGGAAAAACATTTATATTTACATTAAATGTCAATAGTGTGGATTTTTGCGTGCGGACATTTTAATGTACCCACATTATGTAGAACGCGGAACCACTTTTATAATATAATCAAAGAATATGAATTGATAATTATTTGTCGTAACATGGTTCCATTAGGTGATTTAAATATGATTTAAATGTATCTGGGACTTGGGATTACTTCTTACGATATTTCAATGTAATTTCTTCGACACAAGGCGTCAATTTTATTACATATGAACACATTTAGTGTATGTGCGAAGTCAACAAGAGCTAATTTACAGCCCAAGGGTATGTAATTGTTGTGGCGCAAATTCACTAAATGCTAAAGCCTGTTTATCGCGCGGCGAGTGTTTGTTAAGCGACGAGGTGATTTACGACAATTAAACGTGCGAGACTGACGTATATTTTGCACGTGGAAACTCACATGAGTTTCGCAACACGATAACGTAAATGAACTTGGGTGCTTATTTTTCTATATTATTGTTGGTATACACAAGACTTTAACACGAATTCTAAAAATAGCGAATTTTATACTAAAAATTGCCTTTTTCCCTTTTTTCGATAAAAAATGTTCTTTTATTTTGTATTATCATATAGAGACTTTCCCAAAAATTAAAAATTTTCCTCTCAATCGCTTTTAGTTTTCGAAAAAATGAAAAATAAATTTTTAAACCAAGATTTAAGCTAAAAATTGTTGTATTCTGTACTGATGATGATGATCAAGGTAATAAAAGTCAGATAAATCCCAATGCCAGCACGATCCATATCATCTAAGATCTTCACAAAGACAAAAAGTGCTTTTGTTCGTTTGTTCACGCGTTATTACTGCACAATTAACGCCTCAGCACGAAGAAGGCCACGATGGACCTCGGCGAATTAATGTGAAACATGAAAAGCGAAATGGTAAAATAATAAAAGTGAAACCAACGCACAGGCGTGCGCCGGTTACCACGAGATGCCCGAGGAAAGCGAGAAAAAAGAAATGCGTTCGTACAACAGCCAACCTGCGCAGTGGTTGGAAATCGGACCAAATCCAAAGTGAAAATATGTAATTATGCAAGCGCGCACCGCGCACCACCAGCACGATTCGGCGTTTAAAGAAAATTAGGAAAGAATGAAGGAAAATGACTGCATTCTTTTGCAGTGCGCACGCAACGAAAGAATAAACATAACAATCTTCGCGCTAAACACGTAAATCGTGACTTATATAAAAAAAAGCAGACGAACAAAACAATATTACAATAGTCTCGGAAACACAATTGTTTTTGCTGTGCAAACAGTAGTCAAATAGGCAACATTCATTTATTGTTACTTATCTAACTAATTTTTTGCTGCTATTGTATCGATATGAATATTATAAACATAACTTAACTGTTTGTTTTTGAAATTTTGAAAAAACTTCTACAAAACAAAAATTTTCGTACAAAAAAATTGAAATAACTAAGCAAAAATTGAAATAAAACCAACAGATTACAGTTTACACTTACAATTCTTGTGGTGATAAGTAGAATTTGAGATTTCTGGCACAGACCGCACGCGCATTTGCATTCAAACCCGCCGATAATTAAGACTGAGCGGTTTTTCGCCCGCTACCGTTTGTCGTACAACGGCCACCACGCGTCGCGCATTGTCAATTTCGCATTTACGATGGCATCAAAAGCGCGCAACCAGTAAACACATTACACACGCGGGCAGCTTAGATTTCAATTTGAATAAACAACCAGCAAACAAGCGCAGTCAGTACATTCTTGTGTAAGAAGAACACCGTCGTCGTAATGACGAGTCAGCAGATTCAAATATAATTCAAACACGCATTGTTTTTACCAGCGCCGTCATCACCATCATATCTGGCACACTTGCTGTGTGCATTCATGAAGAAAATAACTATTTCGTTCATTATGCGAATGAGAAGCATACAATCATGAAAGATGGTGATTCTGTCCTGTTAGATTCGTATTGTTTAGTTGTCTGAATGTAGGTATACGGCGTACTCGTGCGGTTATTTAATTGCGTGAGTAAAATAGAAGATTTTATTCATCTGGAGTTACTGTTCGCTCTAATTTGGCCAGTGTGTCAAACGTGCAATACGTGTGTTTTTACCATAAAATTTGTGCCAAAATTAGTCAATATTATGTTGAGTATTTTTTAGATATGAAAATGTTTCTGCGTGTGGGAACTCTTCAAACTACAAATTGATGTAGTCAAAGATTAAAAGTAAAAGATTGAGTAACAATTCCATGGGAATACCTTGTAATTACTACATGTGTTGATGGGTGAGATGAGTAATTGGTACCCGGATTGTTGGTAATATTTGCAAGACCTCGTACTTAATTATATTTCGAATTTTTATGTTTTCACTCTCAAAACTCAAATATCGCGGTAAGATTCAAACGCATTCCATAATATTGATAAAAAAAATTATCAACAGTCATGCGACACAAACTTGCTCCAATACAATAACACAATAAACAAATTAGACGCCCACTCCTAGACTATAAACAAGTGCTGTCTATGTTTACTGTAGGCAATACACAAAAGCCGTACCAATTAATGCAATCACTCATTGTTGAGCTTGAGCACTTTTTACCGGCATCGTGGTCATCAACGCACGAATGTGTACTCGTAACGATAGCGTAATGAGTTTTAGAAAGTTACGAGAGTGCCCAAGACGCCAAGTGCAAGCGACACTTGTCAAACCGTCAAACGACAAGTGATTTTTACATAATCAACATTCACAATGTTTTCCTGCGTTTCTTTTATCGGAAAGACTTGAAAGAACGCGGAATTCGTACGATACGTTCACAAATCAACGCTGATAATCTTTTTAGCTGCTCTTCAGTGCGTTAAAAACCTTCGATCACTACAAAAACGTGTCGTAAAAAAACACGAACAGTGGACGTAAACGTCGATGACGTCTCGCTGACTTCGCGTTAATCGGTGTGTCAACAACGCGCAAAATACTAAAACTAAAAGTGAATGTGAAATTCAAGCGCAAAAATTCTTCAAAAATGATTGAAAATGTACGAGTTTCTTCAGAAATAATTGTGTTCGCTTATAATTATTAAAATATCTTAATAGAAAGCTTTTGAATTTAAATTTGGCATTTAACACATGCACTTATATGAATATTTACTGGCGAATGCATAATGCATGCGCAATAAATTCCCAATTAACATAAACATCGATAAGCGACACTTTTTTGGTATGAACGATAATTGCGCGCACGGCCAGCATTAAAACAAAGCAAAAAATACAAACAAAAAGCATAGAAAGTTAGCAGCAACATTCAAATTGTGCACAATTTAAAATAGATATGCCTACATATTCAAAAGAAGGCGCAATTATGGTGAAACCGAAAACTGAACCATGAACAATGATCTCCAGTCATAATACGGGCATTTACTATTTGTATTTACTTACAATACTTGTTAACTTTTTTTATTATCACACAGGAAGTCGAAAAAATAAACGACAAATAAAAACATGCAGGTTTCTCGATATGGGCACGAGTCGGTTTTGGCTTGGCCATGAAAATCGACGTCGTTAAGTAAATCGCATATTTAACTGCATTAAGTACACATAATTAAGTGCTTAATTAAACTCAATTTAGTAGGATGTATACATTTAGGATATAGAAGAGATAATGTGTGCAATTTGACAAGAAGGCCGCATTAAAATTAGATTAAAACAGATAACAAAGACTGAAAAAACTGAAATTAAACATAAATTTAGTTAATTTTTGTTGTTTTTTTGCAAACAAGAAAAATATATTTGATTTTTAACCTTAGTGAATTTGAGAAAACAGACCGCATCTTCTTTGATGCAAAGTCCGGAGAAATTTCTTTTTGCGTCGGAATCTGCTGCGAAGGCACTCCTTAAACATCAAACTTTTAATTTCTACGGCTGTATACTCCTTGTTTATTCAAGCGACGTAAAAAAAGCATGAGTCAATAGTCATGCGTTTCATTTATGAACCCAATAAATTTCAATGTGAAGTTCACAGAGAAAAAAACAAGTGTAAAGTGTAAACTAACTGTAATGTCCATAATAAGTAATTGAAGCAATTATTATCAGAATTAATTATGGTACGTCAAGGAAACAAAACAAAAATGTCTATGAGTTTGGAAAGGTTCTGAATGGTATTCAGAGCAATTGATTTTTTGTGTTTTTGTGTTCTACTCACCACAGGATGCTGCCGCCGATGAATGACTAAACGGTTTCTCTCTTGATCGTCTTGATGTCTTCGTTGTGCTGCTTTATCTCCAAACTCTCCGAATGCCTGCAATGTCTGCAGTAATGATCGCGCACATCACACCGCATCACATATATTGTGATGAGCGATGTGCTTCCTCGAGTCTTGCTTCATCATCCACAACAGATCAACACACTATGTTGACAATTATCGCCCAGTTACACTTGCGGTTCTAACCAGTTATAATATTCCATCCGCATCCACACAATGCTTATTAATAAATGAATTAAATTTTAATTTGATTCGTCCATGCAGGACGAAAACAGAGTATGATGCGTATTATTCTACGCATTCTACGGTATATTGTTTGAAGTTATCTCTAGTGTGATAGCTGATAACACACAACTGCATGACTGATAGATAAATTTGCGTTGGGTTTATACGCGGATTATTTGCCCAGCTTGCGTGTGAGCTCCGCGAGCGTTTTATCATTTATTTGTTGCAGCCAGGTTTCGTTTTCTCGTGCATCACTCGCGTTTTGTTTAGTTGCACTTTAAAAGGTCGATCGCGGAGGAAGAGTACACGAGGCGCACGCACTGATTATGTGGCGACAATGTCTTCGGACGACGCAGACGAGACGACAACAGGAGAACACCTTGAAAGACCACTTCCCGAACGCCCCGAGCGGCTTGCTTTTAATGTTCAATGCGTTCAATGTTTATCGCGAGGAGCGCGCAACCTCGCCGCGATGTTATTGCTCGACGTTTGTGTGTGCGCTTGGTAAATAACACGACTCAAGTTAAGCCTGCTTGCGGCCCCACTACAAGCGACAGGTTTATTTCAGGAAAGCAATGTTGAGCGCCGACAATCTTTGCATTGCATAAGCGGTGGAAGACAAAGTTAGTCAAGGAAACTTCTTACTTAAGTTAAGCGTGTTAATTTTAAGTTTGTTTCGTGCATGTAGCGCCATCTGTATTTGATATTTGTATTCATAAAAATACTTAAATCTTATGTTAAGCGCCATGACCGACAAAATGCTTATCAATTGTTGTTAATCAAGGTAATTTGTGATAATACAACCTAAAAACTTTGTAAAAATGATATAAAACCATTAAAATGTCTAAATTAAAGTTTTTACAACTTTTTTTGCAAAGTCGAAGTTTATTGGCCCGTAATTTTTTTCCGAACAATTGATTTTAATCAATTTCAATTTATTTAAGTGTAGAATTTAATATAGAATCAATATTTGCTTGAAAAATTGTTGTAACACTTCAAGTTTTCGAGTAATTCAATATTTACTAAAGATTAACGTACTTGTCGAGACAAAATCAGATTTGTAATTTATTTATTGATTTCACTTAAAAACGATAAGAAATGCAACAATTATTCTTTCTGTAATTAATTCATTATTAAATTCTGCATCAAATTATTCTGAATTCTTCTTAAAAACTTTTCTCTAACTGAATATAAACCAACAAAACGCATTTTTTCGTTTTTTAAGAACCTTGACCGACTAAAAGCATTCCGATAGCCACTAATCATAGTAGTTCATGATAAGAAAGTATTTAGATTATTGAAGCGCACTTTAAAACCTTCAAAACCATCAAATAAAAATAAATTGAGCACACACAACACTTAAAATAGAATACTTTTATGTATTAGCTTAAAGTAACTCAAAACAAAACAAAAAATAATCACTGATTCCTATAAATATCACAAACTTATTACACAGCTTCTGTTTCTTAAGATCTGTTGCATAAAATTAACGTTAAACAAAAAATTAAGTAATTATAACTTTGAAAAAAACTTAAAATTAATGAGAAAAATTAATAAAACTGATGGTATTGTTTATATTTAGAACAATAAATCGAAATATAACATTCAATTTGTGTGCTATATTATATTTCTGTGTGTATAGACCTTGATATGAATACTTTTATAAAATAATTTTGATTTTTATTGACACATTTATAGTAAATCATTGTACTCCAAACTTTTATGATTTTTTTTAGTGGTAACTTGTAATATCAGGTTAAAAATCATACAAATTTGGATTATTATGAGATTACTATGACTTAAAATACGAATGTTTTCGTAGATCAACCTCTAAATGTAAATATCTTACGATTTCTTGAATCGATTCGTTTCCCGTTCGTCCATCATATCGAAATACCAATGCGCTTTATCGCGTTTCTTATCGCGCCCTTGCGCTCGTTCGAACATCCAGTCAGCCTTCTCATCCTGCTGGCGTTTATCCTTTCTTCCCTTGTGCATATTATCATACCACTCACCGGAAGCGGTGTCGTTGTGTTTATTAAACTTATTTTTCTTCTCTTTTTTGTCTTTCCCGTCACGTTTCGCGTGTTTTTCGTTGGATGAATCTTTGGCATATAACTTGTACTCTTTTTGTTTCAATTTACTTTCTTTTTGTTTGAGATAAGCCTCCTTTTTGTGCAAATAATCCTCGTGCTCTTGGTGTTTATCGTGTTTATCATGCTTTTTCACATCGTTTTTCTTGTTATGCGACTCTTGATACTTTTCTTTCTCATGTTTGTCTTTTTTCTCCCGTCGAAAATTTTCTTTGTCTTCATCGCTGTCGTCGTGGCCTTTGTTATGTTTGGGTTTCTTCTCTTTGTGTACTTTGTGCTCATGACTGTCGTAATCTTTGTATTTATCTTTCTTATGTTTCGAATCACCTTTTTGTTGTTTGTGTTTAATCTCATGGTGATCATCATAATCATCATGTTTTCGTTTACCACCGCGTTGTCCCGGTCTGTCATCCTCATACTTTTCCTTGGCGTTTTTGTGCGCTTGCGCCGCATACTTAAGATTATCCTTATTCTTATAACCCTTTTTATTATATTTTCCTGTATCTGGTTGGATAAACTCGATATCCTGATCGTCATATGGTCGCGAATAGTATTCCTGCACGGGTGATGTTATATTATTATCACATCCCCATTGACAATAGGTTGCTATTATCAATCCACCAATAATAAACCCGGCAGAAGTCAATGTGCTTCTGAAATACGAACGAACTCTTCGTTCGGTAACTGCCAATTCACTCTCGCCAGGTTTGGCGACATCTAGTGCTGCTTTAACAGCAGCTGCTGTTTGCATTTCAGCCGCCAGATCCTTGAAATGCTGTTTTGCCTGTTCCAAATCATTAGAACCGAGTGGGGTGCCTTCTTCGGCATATTCAGCTGCTTCGGGATGATCTTCTGGATCAGTTAAAATACTGATGTCGGAATCAATGCCAGTGTCATCATGTGCATGAATATCTTGCACTTCTTCAACATGCGCGCGTTCATAGCTGGACGCTCGGCGGCTTTCTGCACGCTTGCGGAAGTTATTTTCTTCGTTGTCCACCCACGTCCAGGACCCATCCGAGTCGTTTTGTTCACGGCGGGCGCTCATTCTAGAATCGGATTTTTCACTAAACAATTTTCGCTAATCTCGAGCAAGCGAAATGTGAAACATTCAGGCACTTATTAATAGCATGCGACGTAAAAAGATGCGACATGTATTTTTATCACACACATACAAAGAAAATTTTTGTTAAAAATCATATTAAGTTAGTTTAAAACTACTACAAGCATAAATTCGATTATACTTATTCATAACATGTAGTACTCCATCAAATTTAATTAGAATAGTACTTGTTGCGTGCTTTGTTTTTGAGTAATTAATTAATTGCTGGTGCGAAGCTCGCCTCTACACAATTTGCACACAACACACAAACAAAACCCACACACAAGTTATTATCAACATTGTACATGCAACGTAACATTTCATGAATACGATAAGAAAATTAAAAGCAGTATATTAATTATAAACATTTGATAAAGACTTCCAAGCGTTCAATGCACTGTTATGAAGTTTACTACAACTAATTGCATCACAGCGGTTTGCGGAATTGCGAAATAATTGAGTGTAAATACCTTATTCAGGTGAATGCATCGAAAAGTCGAAGAGCGTGTTGAGGCCGGACGGATTTTTTTTCGAAATTACTGCTGCCTGGGCCTGAATTGAATGAATTTGCGCGTTTATAAATAGCACAGGCTCGGAAAACCTTCGTATTCTGCAGATTCCGTTGAGGTTGTGTATGATGTGTACTTTTGTTGTCTGATTGCTTAGTTGCCTAGCTTGTGGAAACAGCTTGTTGCATTTGTTTTTTTCTTTGCCTATGCGCAATTGCGTAAAATGAACAATAATCAACGAAATAATAATTAAAACAGAACAAAAGTTACCTAAACATATTAAAAATAAATAACGGATTTAATTTATTACTATTCTTTTACTTTTTGCGCTCTAAATTAATTGTTAAAGTTGCTTGTAATTGAAGAAATTCAAATCGGCTGTCATTTTGAATCTGGTAATAATTCTAGTAACTTTGTAGTAAGATGAGGGCGCCACTGTCATTCACAACACCATCTTTCTTTTTGACGTTTGATATTTTTCTCTCTCTTCTTTTGTACAGCCTTATTTAGGTACGTTGTGCATCTGTGATAATTTCATGAAAATCTTTAATCATCGGCCGAAATATCACAGAAATTCACTCAAATATAATTTTGTCATATACTCTAATAGCTAAGTTTTGGTTCCCTGTGGATATTTCGTCGCCGGTGTGTGTGAAACTTGTACAAAACGTGAAAGTGTCGTCGCACCGCTGTGTACATCACTCATCAGTGTTTTCACTTGTTTCAGGTGCAAATAAACAATGGGTCGCTACGCTCGTGAGCCCGATACAGTCGCCAAGTCCTGCAAGGCGCGCGGCTCCAATCTCCGGGTGCATTTCAAGGTAAGTCATTCAATAATTCACAAAATACTGTTCGAAAACAAAACATAACCTATATACACTCAATGTTTTACACACGTGAATGCCATGTATTTTAGAACACCTGCGAGACCGCGAATGCAATTAGGAAAATGCCGCTGAAGCGTGCCGTTGCATACCTGAAGAACGTCGGAGAGCAGAAAGAGTGCGTCCCGTTCCGTAGGTTCAACGGTGGTGTTGGCCGTTGCGCGCAAGCCAAACAGTTCAAGACCACACAGGGACGTTGGCCGAAAAAGTCCGCCGAATTCCTTCTGCAGTTGTTAAGGAATGCTGAGAGCAACGCTGACTACAGTGGACTGGATGTTGATAGGCTTATTGTTGAACACATTCAGGTAAGACAAAAATTCATTAATCAAAAGCAAAAATCAATCAAATGCAATTATTTAAAGGTGAATCGCGCTGCGTGTTTGAGACGTCGCACATACCGTGCCCACGGTAGAATCAACCCATACATGTCGTCCCCATGCCACATTGAACTGTGGCTCGCCGAGGGTGAGAGCGCGCCGGAGGCGCAAAAGGGTAAAAAAGCAACCGGTGACAAGAAGAAGTCAAAGGTTGCCGCTACCGCCGCTGCTCATTAAGAAAAACAAGCGTTTCTATATTTAAGAGATCAATAAAAAACGAAAACTTTAATTTGGCATCTTAGAATTTATTATTACGGGCTATAATTTTATTCTCATTGGCGTTATATTTATACATCGATCATTTTCGTAGTTTATCTTTAACAGCATAATTAATCTTGCGGATGTGGGTTGTTTCGTAATCGCTTTTTAATCACATACGATCCGTACTGTGCCATTTTCTTGCGATGTACCTTGTCGTGCTTAGCGAGGTGGTCCGACCGTGCAAACGCTTTTTCACACAGCGCGCATTTATACGGCTTTACCCCTGAATGCGATCGTTTGTGTCGTGCTAATTCGTCTGACCGCGAGAATTTCCACTCGCAGTTTGGCCAGTTGCACGCAAACGGCTTTTCGCCTGAGTGTCGACGTAGATGCGCCTTCAAATGCGATGATTTCGCATAAACTTTGTCACAATCCTGCAGTGGACACGCAAAATATTTATCATCATCTCCGCAGCGTTTCTGCGCGTAATCATGCATAATAAGCGCATCATGCGATACTTTTTGTCTTTGTACTGGTGTTGCGTTGTTAGTATTGAATATCGCGCTCGAATTTGGCACTTTCTGACTTGTTTCATAGAGTAATGATCGTCTGCGTTTATTGCGCTCATCGGCAATATGCGGAAACATCTCCGCAAGAGATGTGAGTGTTGTTGATGTAGTACTGCTCGAATTGGATTCATGATTGTGTTGTAATTCATTACTGCTCTCGTCCGAGGTGTCGCGCAGTAAATAATCGAAATCCTGTTCCGATAAGTTATCAAAGTTGAGTTCGTCGCCGGCGAATAACAGTCCGGTGTCGTCGAGCGTGTCCAAGTTCATCGCCATGGCGACATCAAAGCCGAACTCGCTCTCCAAACAGTAGTCGAAGTTCATCTCGTTGGCGGTGTTAAAATCGTCGGCGAGGAACAAATCGCGTGACGGCCGCTCGAATAGTTTCAGCAGCCCATCCAGGTCGTCATTGTTCACTGACGCCTCGTGATGGCTTTTGTTGAATATTAAAAAATCATCGATGAGGTTGTCCATCATGGCGAAACTGGCGAATATTCAAACAAACCGCAACTTTTTTCCGTTCTTTCTCGACGTGTTGTTGAAAGCTCACTGACGCCACGCGTTACAAAAGCCTAATAAAACGTGTGCAATGATGCGACATGTGTGTATGATGTGTGAATGTTTCAATTCTCCAGCGGATTGTCGCTTATGTTGTTGTTTTATCGAATTTGACGCGAAAGCTTTCCGACGCCAGAGATTAGTTGTGTCCGTGTCAATTGTAGCCTAGCACAAGTGGTGAATCCCTCGGGAGCGCCAGTACTTCCACAGGCCTCGCACGAACATCTCCAGTGCGTGGCTGATTGAATCTTTCCAACGAACTGCACTGACCAAAGCGGGATTTCAGAGATGACTGAAATGAATTTCGTTGAAACGAATTGTTTTTGCTTAAATTCATGGTCATATGGCGGACGCTCAGGAAGTTGATGATAACGCAGGGAAGCAAAAACTGATGCGTCTCTTAGAGATAAATATTTCAAGCATCAAGTGCACAAGTTGAACTGCAACGTGTTGGATGATGTTTAACGCAAGCTGCAATTAAATTTACTACATGATTTTTTCAGTAATTGGTTGACTCTGCGATTGAAAATTGTAAAGAATCGGCGAGTTGAAAGAACCGGTGACAATGAAAGCGTGCGGTTACAAAAATATTGTGACAATCTCGCAATTAACAACGTGATTGTCATGGAGAGATTGAATTATGGAATGTAATAAGCGCACATTCGAAATTATGATAAAGCAGTGTGAACTGTGAAATTACAAATATCAGAATCGTCTTTATTTTGTAAAATTTTGTTTAAAAAACTACAAAATTACATCAAAAACATTAATTTTCTCGGTATTTTCTTTAAAAATTCTTGGTAACATCAGTATTACTCTATATTTTACTTCAAATTCATGGAAATAACAAATATCAAACACTTTTTGATGATTTTACTGAGTTTTACCCAAAATAACTCAAAAAATCACTTAAAATTGATCATAAAACTCAAAAAATGTGTTTTTGAACATTTTCTGACTGTTCTACACTGATAAAACAATCAAACATGGTCTGTATGTAATGAATTATGATAAATACGAGTCTGTGAGTCCTTACATAACGATTTGACCACATCAATTCACGGTTGCGGGTTTTTGTCGCCGTTTTTCTGCGTGCGTTCCCCACCTGCGGCGCTGAACCGCACCGAAAACCGAAGAATTCGTGTGAACTATGGCGAGATAAGTTGAGTGACATCGGTCACAGTCGCTCACTACTGTCCTGAATCTGTCGCGGTGTACAACGATAAAAGTATTGCTGAAAGTCGCGCACAAAGCGGTCACATTGCGACAAAGTGCGCTGGGAAAGTTTTCAGTGCTCCATGATTGTCAAATAAATTAAAGAGGTAAGCGCAACAACTAAGCAACAATTAAAGCATAAATCATTTCGTTAATAATTATCAACAAAAATATTCCTATAATAATTATTAGTTGTTATCTTTTGATGATAAGAAGAGGTTGGAATAATTAAATTTTAATTAATTAGATTACTTTCGTTTGATTGACGTTTATCGTTCTGTGTATTATGTAAAGTCGATAATGAAATGATTGTAACTCGAAAATTGATTGATAAAATAGAAAAACGCGCGCGCGGATTGTGTTCGGGTGATGACAAAAGAAGAATTGGCGAGTCCATCCGGCTCTTTCACTGACTTCCGGCATGACAACACCCGATAGGTCAACGCTTCCGGTTGCTGGATGCATTTCAAAGAGATACAAACGCCACAACCGAAACGTCCTCCATATTCGTTCAATACAATTCCGAGTTTATTTCGACAAAATATAAATTAAACGCGTTTTCACTACAAATGACACTTTTACTTGTGTATTTTTATTTCATTTGTTCATAATGACCTCTCTGTACAACGCAATTTTATTGTTTGTGGTTTTACAGAGCGTTCCATTTCGTTTGGCCGAAAAAATGCAAAAAGCGCTCACGATTCTCGCGCTCACTGCGTGCGTCGCCGCCAGTTTCGACGACGACATCTTTGCCGGCAACGACCCGAAGGACAATTATTTTCGCTATGTACGAACTTATTCGCAAGCCGATTATGATGATGGACAACAATCTGCAGGGGAAGATGCTCCCAAACCTTATGGTTTTGATATTTACTATCCAAAACACTCGAAAAGAAATTTGAGGGTCCGTAGGGATGAATCAACGGTACAAAAGAAAGAACTTGATGAATCTGAAGAATCTGATGATACACAACCGGAGATAGTAATTCACACAGCTGATGATAAGTTGTTAAACATAGACGAAGCATTAAAACCTTTAGAATTAGATGTTTTGGAAGCAGATGTTGAAAATGCAACTGATTCTGTTGATGCAGAAGTTCAAAATGGCCAAAATCACTTGATAATCAATGATTTCATTAGATTCAAACGAGATGCTCAACCAAATCCACCTAATCAAGAAAGATCTGGTAAAATGCTCTTGAGTGATGGTCAAGTTCTTGATACAAATCGTGAACCGCGAGGAGTTGTACAAGAAAAATGGGTAAAACAGCCTTATCCTGTACAAGGTGACAACCGTAACTTTGATGAAGCATCAAATGAACATGGACAACCCCCAAATGCACCCAGAGTTCATTTTGTGACCCAACGTAGGTCAGAATCAGCCCCACCTTTGGTTTATCATTCATATGAATCAAGAGATCGTGAAGGTCGATCCAGAGACATTACAAGACAACGCGACATTGACTTAGAAAGAGATTTCCAACCAACCTACTATCCAAGATCAACCCGTCAATACAATCTACAACCAGGTGGAGGTAGAGACTATGGAAATCGAGATCCTGGTCCAGCTGCGATACCACGCAGACCCGAAGTATATTATAGAAACTACGAGAGAGATTCCCGAGACAGGGACCTAAGGGACTTCCGGGATGATCGTGATTACAATCGAGATTTTGACAGGGATAGACATAGAGATTTCAGAGATCGAAGATTTTATAACCAACCGGATAGATTTTATGAGGAAGATCGTCCAATTCCATCAATAGCCAAACAAAAACGGATAATATACTATGCCACACTTCCGGATATCATCCGTCCACCAGGTGGGGAAAGAGGTGGAAGCAGGGACCGAGATAGAGACAGAGATTCCAGTTTTCGACGTGGGTATGATGATCGTGATAGAGATCGTGATCGTGATCGTGACAATCGAGTTAACACCGATGATAGGCCTGCAAATGCTATAAACTATCGCTTCCGGAATGAAAGCCCATATGATAACAGAGACGCCACTGCTGATAGAGATAAATCTCGTTATGATGAAGCAGCAACAGCTAAAAGTAATTCTTATCCCACCAAAGTCTCCTCAGCGGATGTAAGTGTCAGAGCATTGACGAAGAACCCAGAAAGAAGAGTCTACTCAGAAGTTGGTAGGAGATATCCGCCTGGATATCATCGTGATGATGGCCCAGCCGCCTATGAGAGTAATCATCGATAATTTATTAGTTTTGATGCAATCCAATGAAATTTAACGTTAAGAACCAGTTGTTAACTTATTATTCGCACATTTTATAATATTCGCTGATTATTTATACTCATAAGCACCAATCATTAGAGTTATTTATGTTTTTACAATAAAGAAAACAATTTTGGATCCTCGAATTAATTGAAGGGTTCATTGCGGAAAGCGAAAAAGATTTACGAGTCTGAAAGATAGTCATTAGTTTGGGATGAGATGAAAGAGTTGGTCAAAATAGTGTAATTATCTTATAATTTCTCTTCTCACAGACGCAACTTTTTGATAAATTGTTGTATTCTAGAAACTTATAGTTGTAACACATAATTATATAAGTTTACAAAATATTTTTACTCGTTGCATTGCCTAATTTAAATTTCCTGTATGTTTGGTTGCCTATCTTAAACTCGGAACAGTATACCGCCAAAACTGTTGACAAACAAAACGGTTAAAGTCGACAGTTTGAAAGTGTTCCAAGTGCATCGTTAATCAATTTGTTGCCAATTATCCAAGATGTTGGTGAGTTATTTATAACATTTCTAATCTCCAAACAATCTAAGCGTCTTCTAAGTGAAATACGTGTGTCTGTACACATGTATCTATCAATTTATTTCACATTCAAATTTTAATGGAAAGTTCATGTTCCTGTTCCTGTTCTGAACCGAATATTTTATGTGAATGCCGTGCGATTATACGATCGCAGCTTTATTTATTGCGCTGGCTATTGATTAAGCCATTCATTAGCCAATTAGGTGCGGTCCGCACGTACGTTTTAACGAATTAACATTTCGTCGTTTCGTTGAATGGAAGATTGTCTAGATACTCTCGATAAAGAAATATCCCAACATCTCACCTGATCGTTAACTCGTGTACAAGTACACACCCACCTTTAGTGGTGCTCTGGCATTTAATTCTTAATTAAATTTATTAAATTTAATATAAATCATGCGTCATAAAATCAATTTCAAGAAATATTCGTTTGGTATTAATATTGCGCGTTGTAAAACGAATAACACACAAGTTTTATGTCGGTCAATGTAGAAAAAGTGTGTAACTCTTCTGATAAGTTGATATCTGCGCTAGCAATCGATATCAACAGCGATAAAGTTGTAAATATATCTGTTTATATATCTGGTTCACATCCATGACTGCAGATGGCGCTGCATGTCACAAAACATGCTTAAATTATTTATTTTTTATTTAAATTGATATTTTTAACAACAAGAGATGTCTCTACATGCTACTATTTACTATTCTAATTGTTTAAATTGTTATTTTCTTGCATTTTAATGAGTTTGACGAGTATGTGCGCATTGTTTCACCATTTAATTGAGAACTTCTTTTGTTTTACGCGTCTCCGCGACGTTTTTTTACGACTCCCGCGGTGATTATTCAGTTAGATAGCAATTTGATGCCGATATCATCTTGAATTCAAGTGTCCCACACACTGTTTTTGTTGTGCACTTCATAAATATTCAACGTCGCGCACAAGTGGCACCTTTAATCAAAACCGAACGGTCGCAGGTTGCGCTTGAGATTGTGTGAACGTTCACGTAGGCATTCTTAAGAGGAAGACATTTTGTATATCGGAAGTGGAAGTCGAGCACGGCACCCGGTACCGTGACGATGACCAAACCGGAACCTGATGTGTATCAGATATCGTAAAATAAAGAATATAAAAAAAACCGCGACGAAGACGTTGCTGTTACTTGGTTGTAATACGTGTGTGCACCGAGTTGGCGATTTAATTATGAAATGAATAATGTATTAGGAGCAAGATCACGACAACGACTTCAACTACAAACGAAGGATTCTTTTGCTTCTTCTTCTGCTTCCTTGGCACACGGCCGTAATTCTCGCTGTGCGCTGGGTCGTTGTCTTTTAACCGGAAGTGGTGTCGCTTTGACGACCAACACTCGAACTAATGAGATCGCAGAGATGCATATATTAAGATTATAAGACGGCGGGGCCTGGCGTTCCGGCGCGCTGACAATGAAGCGATCCGAGTGACGAGCGAGTAACTCGCCGAAGAGTTTTACCGAGAGTCTTTTTTCTTTTTAACTGCTTCGTCGTTTCGCATTCCAATCGCAGACACACCGGTACTGGCATGCGCATGCACGAAATATGTAAAACGCGAGCGTTTTCCGTGTAAAAATCGTTCCATCGCGAGCGAAATTGTAAATTATTCGTTAATTACGATTGTGCTGGTTGCGCGCGCGCACGGAGAAAGAATATCGGCATGCCAGGAAGTGCAATTTTTAATGTGGGGCGGAAATTCAATTTTAGACTAATTGTAGCGTAAAATTTCTATATTATTGAATATTTTCGCTGCTGCACCTGCGATAAAGAAAATTTGGGGAATATTTTACTTGTTTTGGGTAATTTCCTCGGGGAATGCAAACACGACCGCTGGAAACCAGATGAAGGAAGAGAAAGTACCTGGATATGTCACTGCGAGCCTTATTTCTTAATCAAGTTTAGTTTTGTTCCTTTACAATCATGAATAATTCATAAACTTCCAAGTTTTTAGTTTTTATTTAAAAACCATTAATTTCAAGGCGTATAATTGCTAAATAAGAATAGATAATTTATCCGGGATTGTTGTATATTATAATTTGACTAATTCTCTTTGAAATAATGTAAAACTTGATAATTTAGCACTATTAGAACAGAAGATATAGTGTTTTTAAAATTACTTGTTTAAAATTTGACATTAAAACTTAAAGAAAAACTTTTTCATTTTCAAATGCGTTTAACTATAAATTGATAAGAGATAACAACCTAGTGTTGTATACATGATTAAGTACAACTATTACGCTATCAAATAAGGTATTGTTTATAAAAATCGGTTTAATAGAAGCAAAGTTATGATGATTTGAAAATTTCGCGATTAACCTTCAGCAATTCTTGAAGCAAATCCCGACTTTTTGATGTTTTCATTGTCTCTTTGTAGACATTGTTGGCTCTATGCATATATCACTTGTGCCTTGATCCTCGATCTGTTTAACATGTATTGAATTTTTAATGCAATCACACGTACCGTTGAAAGATACGCGCATCTCTACGCCAGCACGGCCCGTCGAGCCGGTTTGATTACTGTCGCATCGGTCGTTGTAAGATTCGCATACGGAAGCGTGCCGCGCGTGTTGTTTCATCAGTCGGCAAAAGAGCAAACGCGCGAATCCTCGTAATGCAGATAATTGAATCCGGTCTCAAAGCGACGTGATTAAATTTAAATTATTCATCGCGTCCGGGCCCTCGCGCGCGCACGCCAAACGCAAGCGATGCTGCAGTGCCAAATGCGGGGAAAAAGACGAAGGGAGTGGAGCCGGAGAGTTACAATAAGTAAGGAAAAGGGATGTTGAGGGATGTTGCTACGTGTAAGTATTTCCTTTCGTTTATATTTAACGCGCAGGAAGTGCTCTTTGACATTTTTACACATAGAAATTGCTCATTTAGGAAGGTAAACTTTGAGGGCGGATAACCGGAAAAGTAAAAGAGATGGATTATAAGGAATTATCATATACGATAGTAAATTTTATTAGCTTTAAAATAAGGTGTGATTTGTAAGAATCGGCTTATTATAAACAATTTTATTTGAGTTTTTATTCAAAACATGTGGACACTGCGAATTTTTATATTAAATAGTTGTATTTTTAATTGCTTATAATTAAAATATGTGAATACATAGAAAAATTAAATTTATCACATATTATAGTCCAATTGATGCACTTTTTAATAAAAGAAAATTTATAAAAATCGGTTCATTAGTGGCTGTGTAATCTTGATTTGAAATTCCTAAATCAATTTGACAACAAAAAAAACGTTTTGCAACTTTGAAGTTTCTTTACGATAAGATTTTGTCGTTCAATGCTACTTAACAAAAATCTTTAACTAAACTTTATAACTAAAAAATTAAAAACACTAATGGAAATAAAATGTTCCAAATAACTAAGCGTTGTTTAATTCGGATGATCGTGCATTAAAACCACATTAACAGCAACAGTTTTAAAGCCAGGAGACGAAAAAAAACCGAACACCGCACAAGCCTCAATTTTATTGTTAGACGTTAGAAGTACGATTAACAGCTCGCTTTTTCCGTCCAGTTTCATCTACCATGGTAGGTAGATCACATAAAATTTAACGACGAACACATTAAAATAATTAAAATCAAAGGCCACTATACGGATTCCTTGTTTGAGTGAAAAAAGCAAAAAAACACAAAAACAAAACGCTAACAAAAACAACGATAATGTCTACCTATCTACCTAGGAAAGATTGAGTTCTGGAATATTTTTGGCCACTGTACGTTCCTCAATCGGGCTAATCACAATAATTTGGGGTAAAAATAAAACGCGGCCGTTTTGCGTGGCCTATTATTAGGGGATGGTTTGGGACGGCACGGCGCATTTTATCACGTGTATTTGCGGTCGACATTAGAACTATTAATCATTTTGTCAAAAGTTAATTGCGCGCCAAGTGGAAAACGTGGCATTAACGTTTCGTAATTTTAGGGCATTTTAAAGTTGCACGCGCGCGACTCGGGACGAAATATCCAAGCGGAGATAAATCACAAAGTGTCAAATGCTGTTGCATCAGCCTCGGGCGATTAACATTCGACAATTGGACACTCGGAAAAATACGATCACATTCTTAGAAAATCCACATTAATTTTTTTCATAAAAAAATAAAAAATTTTAAAAAAATTGACTTCTAATGCAGTAAATATAAAGTTAGGCGTTTGGTGAGGTCAAATTGATTGTGCGATATGCAGTGTAATGTCACAATTCACATAGTTAATCACAGTTTAGTAACGAGTTTGGTCGTGACTTGGTTTTAATGATAGCATGTAGCAAAACCGCGTCTCGGGTCTTGGGAGGAATATTAAGACGGCTATTATGCGATTACGGCACCGCATCCTTACGAAATAGGCCATATCTTCTCATCTGCGCCGGAAGTGCAGCCATTACACATTCAACCCTTTCCGCAAGGGTGTTTTTTGTCACCTTTAAACTGCTACTTATTTTTTTACGACGTTTTTATACTTTTTTCTTCTAAATAAATAAAGAAGAAGAAAAAAACGCGTGATGAGACACGAGTTGATTTATTCCGCGTCGACAATTTCCCACCCGCTCGACAAATAATAATTTTATAGCTTATCTCCGACGAAAATCAAAATTCCCACTAGGCTGGCGCATTGTGCGCGCTCGCGCGACGCGCACGCATATACGAGCATCGTTGATTGGCGAAATATGCAAATGCGATTCACACCAGCGTGTAATGACATTGACGAGTCTTCAAGCCGAATATAATAATAATGGAAGCGCTGGCAGTGCCGGCGCGTTGTTGATAATGTGGCATCTTGCGCGGCGTCGACATTGAAATCTTTTATTCCCTCGGTGACGGATTCTTTGCGGTGGCTTGCGCTTTGTTTCGCTGTGATTTCGACGCGTTATGTAGAACAATACAAATAAAAGAGCGGCAGGAGACATGAGAGACAATGATGAATTAAATTAACGCCACTACTCAACATAAAAATTACAAAAATGTGGAATTTTTGTATATTTTTTGTATTTTTTGCTTGTTTTTCTTTATTTAAACAATAATTATTAAATTATTTAAATGGATCTTTTTATTATCACATCATTTATGGTTTAATCTATAAATTTATATAAATATATCTTCTGTATCTCATTTAGTTTCAGAGTTATGATGATTTTTAACCTAAAAAATTACGTAAACCTGAAAAATAGCTTTTTTCTTAAAGATTTATTCAAATTGTGACAATATTATTAAATTATTTATAATTTTCTGTAAATACACTTATAGTTCTTATAATTATCTATCATTTGGTTCAATAATCAACTTCTTATCTCTTTTATTCTTCCAGTTATTGATCATTTTATATCAATAGTAGTCATTTTTTTCTTAAATTTTGTATTTTGTGTTTATGGCTGAAATTCTCAAAACACTACAATTATTTTGACAAAATGTTATAATACATTTAAACCTCCACCATTTTTAAGAAGCAAATATCGCTTAAAACACTTTAAACGCTTTTAATTCGTGCGTGAGTCTTGAAAAGTCGAGAGTGATTATGAGCAGGTACACCACACACCTAAGTGGCTGGTATTCTTGGTAAATCTGAAGACATCCTAGGAAAATCAGGCGGGTTCATCTAGTTCTGCCCTAGCGCATTGCGTGAAAGAATGTTAGACCAAGCCACGCCAACAATATCAACATATCTACAGTATAATCCACTCAAACAATATTCCACAACAAAACAAAATAAATTTTAATAATAAAACATCCCGTATACATGTGTAAAGTGTCTGGTCGTGATTCGTAAACGCGATCACTTTTTCATTGGCTATGTAATTTCCAGCCGCAATTAGAGCCGCTTGAAGTGAATGTGTTTTGTTACAAGTGTAGTTAAAACTAATTAAAGGACAAAACACGAAAAAACAGTTAAAAAACGCATCGCTGGGCGTTGTCGTCGTTGGTTGGCTGGGTAAGTCGCAAGTCGCGCACTTACGAAACGATTGTCTCTCACGGCCTTAAACGGTGGGCGTCAATTAACTCGAGATGGGCACTTTTTGAAGGCCTCACGACACTCTGATGATGGGTTTGCGTGGCATTCAATCATAACCTAACATTTTCTCATAAAATTTCAACATTTGTTAAAAAGACACCAGATATGAATTTATGATTGGGCTAATTACGCTGGCACAGTTTGCGCTTTGGTTTGGTTTTTAATATTTTAATAAAGGGAGCAGTGCAGACAAAAGAAAGCAATGATTTTCAATTTACGACGCGCCCGTCCATGCATTATCATCACGCCTCGGAGTTGGTTATATTTATATATGTAATAATGCAACGCGTGCTCTCCGGGGCAGGGTGGCGATGGCGCGGGTGCCGTCCTGCGGTTTTATATCTTGTATAATGTAATAATGACACTGCTCCCTTACGATGCTGCCGGGCGCTGCGCAACACAATATTGTCTATCTTTTTTAAAGCTCTGAGGAGACAAGAACCAATTCAAACCTTAATACAACTAAATGCAAGTAAAAAATCATCAACTTTGGTTTACGTCTCCTGCGTGCCAGTTTCTATTAGGTGGCTTTTACGGCGTGGTTGGCGCAAAGTTTGAAAAAAGTTTGCGCTGTGCCTTTTTACGAGACATAAGTTCGCTGACGCCGAGGCGACGGGAGTAAAGTAAAAGCTCGCATTAAATTCATTATGATGGATTTTTTTCGCGCACAGGTCGCCTTCTTTTGCGTCTCCTGCCGGAGGAGCTTTTTGCGTCGTCGACGCTGGAAAGATATACGACTTGATCCACCTACAAACTAGCAATTATTAACGACGTGATTTATATTTGAAGGCGCTCGGGGTTTTTAGGCGCTCGCTCGAATTAGTTTTCGGTGCGCGCTGCTGCGCGAAGACGAAACGCGCTGTTATTATTTTAATTGTTTAGTTCTGGAGGTGGCATTCTTGGGATATTTGTTTAGCTAATCATATATTTCTGACCAACCAATTAACAGTTTTAAAATATTAAATTATATAGTTGGGTAGTAAAAACAAGTTCAAAGGCTTGTAACTTTTAAAGTTGAGGTTAGAAAAGGATAAATTTGATGTCATTTTATTTGTTACATAATCCTCTTTAATATGCGACATAAAAATAAAAAATCTAATAAGTCATTCATGAGTAAACTCCAAAAAAACAGAAAAAATTCAAAAAATTTTAAGTTTTTTCATAAAATTCTCTTTTATATAATCCAAAATTTAAATCTGTGACAACATTCGAAAGATAATTTATTCCTAGTGTTGTATTCCACCTTGTACACCAATTGCCCAACAATTTGTATTGTTTCGTGTCCCAAAATTGCAATTTAACTCAACATCATTACATCTCCTTCACAAAACTGCGCAATGTAACAGAACAAGATGCAACAACAACAACAACAATAATAATAATAGACATTGATTTCAATAAATCATTTAGGAATAAAAACTGATTAGTTTCTAGCTCTAGCTCGATGCGTACGCATAGAAAACAATCACTTCCATTAGTTTTTAGCCAAGATGCTCGCTGTGCATAATAATCATGCGCAACACAATAAAAAAACATAATGGACTCGCGCGGACATTAGTAGACTTAGACTACTCGCAGCGGCATAATAACATAATGCTAAATAAATTATGAATAGGTTTTATCTAATTTTCCAATCGAACTTTCGATCACGCTGTATTACTATAAGTATTACGAGTACTATGCAGCGCTTAGGAACTCTGTGAGTTTTGTAAGATTGCGTCTGTGTCGTCCTCCGGCAAGCAGTGGTTATTACATTTTGTGAGGACACACGATATCGATAGATAGTTTTTTCTGACTTTCGATCAAAGTATCAAACAATACGCAAGCGGCGAATGCGCGCAGTGTGGCGTTTCAGGTCGAAAAGGCGACCGGTCGCGAGGAATGAATAAATAAACGATGGTGTGGTCGAGATAGCAATTTGAATTGTTTCGGAATGGAATGCCCTTGTGGCATCGTCGTCTTGCGCGTCTTGTAATCGTAACGAGTGTGCCTTAATAATAGGTGACGCGACGCGCGGGACCTTTGGAAATCGTTGCGCTTCGGGCGATGTCAACCTTTATAAAGAAGTATACTCGGCTGAAAAAATGCACCCAGCTATAAATCGAGTCTGTTTGAGGTTAGATTATAGGATCACTTGGAAATTAATAATTCATCGATCGATAAACGCGATTTGCGTAGCTAAGTATAGCCAAATGTGTCTTCATTTGAATATCTAATCATACAGTTTTATATTTTATCCAGTTTGCGAAAAATTTCGACTTAATACCCGGGGTAGACGGATGAATTTTTTTTCATTTCGTAAGTGTGTTTGTATTCACTCGCGTGCATCCGAACCTCAAATCTGGATGCTCTGAATGTTTGCCCTAGTCATCATTAAGTCGGCGTTGTTTTCAAATCATTATACCGTCTGACTGCGATGGTAAAAAGTAGAATTACAAGTGCAGGCGGCAGAAGAAGTGGAAGATGAGCAAACAGCAGTGGAAAACAATGGTATCCATTAAAACGGATAAATAAACGTTTGTCATGTCTTGCGGAGTTCAAATGTAGAAGCACACGGAACGAATCGAAAGAAGCGCACGTCGATGCGCGCAGAACGTAATTAGCAGTGCGCTGGAGACTTTCCTCTCAGCTGCAGCTGGGAACACCCACAATACGAATTGAAAACTAACGACAACGTTTCCACTAAAAAAAATCTGCACATAGATACAAGTCTTGTATATGTGCAAATAACATTTCTAACGGGGCGTCGCCCACCCGCGCATGATTCGAAAACATTTAATAACAACAACTCACATTAATATCGCAGAATCACAATAACGAATCTACGAATCACTTCAGGACATTTACGATCAGCCGGCGATTGTAACAAGGTTGTAGCGACGCGTTTCTAAAACGAATTCGTTTCGCGTACTTATGTGTGTTGAGACGCCCAGAGCGTCGAAATCGTCGTGGAGGACAGTTTCCTTAGTTGGTGCGCGAGTGTGTAAGCACCGTGAGCATCCGCCCACGCGATTAGCGTCGCAAGTCCATCGCTAATAACAGCCGGCGATGAAAAGATGTCAGCGATGTGAAAAATAACAAATGCCCGCAACGCGCGCGCATGACACCTCGAAACGCGTGAAGCGCGCAATAAAAATACAAGCAATTATACACCCACGCATTCGACTTACAAGACGCTACAATCAAATGTAATGTGTAGTTTATGTTCCAAAAATCAGGCACAAGGTGTTTTTGGTACTTTTACTTAGGATTTTCGATATAATTACAACGCCATCTATAAATAACTAGGTTTAATGGTATATTAGGTATCAAGTGCGCTAAACAGCATTTTAACAACGTTTAGCCACGTGATATTTACGTTATTTTTTAACTTTCTATTTTTCTCTGTTTTTCTTCTAAGCTCCACGTCGTGACTAAAGCTCGTGACTAAAGTATTTTTTTGGCCGTCCGTGCTGAAAATACCACTTTTTGTATCTAAAACTCGTGAAAAAATTGATGGAAATAGAAAAAATGTGTTTTCTTAAAAAAATGATTATATTTTTGGTGTAACCCATGAAATTTCACTAAAATACAAACAAAACTCTGCATATTTAATGTGCTAGAAAATTTAGATTAATAGCATCATTCACATTTAACTATTTATTACTTTAATCGTATTTTAATTCGTCACCTGAAGGCGAATTCGAAGAAGGCGAATCAAGTTCAACGACAAGTTGTCACGATTCCACGCAAAATGGATATTTGTATTTTCTATTCATGCATAACATAATATAAAGTCCCCTGAAGGCTCGAAACGCACAAGAAAATCCATTGTGTTTATTTTTCTCCATCCAGATGAAATAATCGATCGAATAAATCGATTTGCACAATTCGCAGATTAACATTAACATTTACTCGCTGTTTATTTGCGTATTTATGCTTAGATTTCGATATTAGTGGATTTTTACTTTTCTTTAAAAGCCAAGGTCTTGTTATTTTCTAACAGTGTCGATCATAATTGGGCTTGTCCCGAGTCTCATTATTCTCGCGTTGAATCCAGTGTTTGGCGATATAAATTCTAAAGAACAAACGATCTTATGTTATGCAACGATATTAATAATACACACCACCAACACCCAACGCCGAAGATAAGCCAAGTGTAAATCGATGAATGCTGAGATTTTTTCAACTTCTCATTTATCATATTCGTGAGTTTAACAACGCGCAGCGGTTGAATCTGTCACTGAGTAATAAAATAAAAATTAGCATACGTATTTGTTGCAGATTCTGCGCCACTGCGCGCGCATTTGAGCGAGACGATTACGTAAGACGTCTTTTGTTGGGTATATTGATGAAAAAATAAATAAAATAAAATTCATTTTTCGATTTTGCGCGCGAGGTGTGTACTAGTATGCGATACTCGTGCGGTTTATTACTATTACCGGCTTCGCCACCTACAACTTGTGTTATGTTGTTGTTGTTTTTTTCGTTGGTTTTGTTTGAAAATTCATTATTTAACTTTCCAACGCACGCGGATCCGCGTTCGCACTGAATATTAACGAAAGTGCGAAGCGTGACAAACGGCGAACACGCCTTAATTCTTCAACACACGATTCGCAATCAGTGAGGAACGCAGAAACAAGAAACGTAGAAATAAGGCACATCAGTTTTTGTTTTACGAACATGCAATGTGTTTATTTGTATGAAATAGACAAATTTTAATGGATTTGTATGTTTATTACCAAATAACTTTTGATAGAAACATTATAGAATAATGATTTAAAAACTAGTTTATTAAGAATTAAATTCTGTTTAATATGAAATAAAATATGATAAAATCCATAAAACGGTTAAAAAGTTATTGATAAAAAACTAAAAATATTTTTTTTAATTTTTGAGTAAATGCATTTCTCGGCAGGTGCTGACCTCTTTCTTGTTGCTTTTCACCATTTCCTGCTTGTAAATTCCACTGGAAATTGTTTGTTTGTATTCTGCATTGCATTTTGCATAACTTCGGAGAATTGTCGCCGCAGCACACTTTAATTAATCGCTTGCTTCTCCTGCGCTCCGCGCGATTCTTTGTCGGCGGCGAAGCGGGCGTAATTTGCCAAAGCGACGGCGGCAAATTAAACTATGCCACCAAAGTATGCAATATGCACAACCCGCTTCAGCCTGCAATCAGTTAGTGACATTTCTCTACACTCTACGTGCAACAAAACTGCAAAAACTAAAAAAAATATAAAAATTATCTTACGACATCCGCATTATTCTTTACGAAATAATATTATGACTGGTATGTTGCAAGTTTTCGTCATTTTTAGACATTTATGAGCTAATATTTCACATTAATTAATATTTTGTAAATCACAAAGCAGAACGACATTACATATATTTATTCTATTAGAGTGGCGTTCCGAGTGGGACCATTTTCGTGGCTGCCTTTCATTTGTTGCTTAATTAACAAATTTTAATTGTTTCCATTGTCTTTTGTTCTAGCAAAGTGCGTCGTCAAAGCGAAGGATTTATGACACATTTGAACCCGCAACAAACCAAAACCGAAAAAATGGTAAAAACCGAGCAGCGATATCAACAATTCACCATCTTAATGCAACCGGTGAGTGTTTGTACACTATACTTAACTAATGCTAATGTAATTAATTAAAATAATGCTTTTGCTTCCTTGCGCGTCGTCGTCATGCATCAAAGCGCTAAAAATTCTACGTCGCCGTGTTTGAAATTATGAATATTCTCGAGTTGACGAAACTTCATTTATTAATTCGTTATTAATTCGGGAAGTTGCGCATAAAGCTTCGGTTGTCTCCTTCATTTTTCAGAAAATTATATAGAGGAACACTTTGATCTGCGGACACGCAGCGTATACACGGCGCGCTTCTCTCGGCGGCGCCCGTCGCTCGTTGCGAGTTTGTTTTAATTAAAAGTTGGTGCATTACGTCGTTGACTTTGTGTGTGCGCGCGCCCGATAGCGCCAGCGGGTCTCCGCGGGCTCAAGCATTTATAATTGTTTTCGTCTTTTGAACTCCTCGAGTGCCTCCTGCTGTGTATCGAGATCTTGTCTTCCAAGTCGCAGCACTCAAACAGGAAGCTAGAACAAAAAAATCAAAAATTTCAAAAAGGTTATTGCAAAATATACGAGTTTTAATGATAATTTCTTAAACTGTTTGTAGTTGCGTACGCGCGGAGCACATTAATTTTTATTGCACGCCTCATCAGAGTCGTAAAAGTATTGCGGTACTAAAAATTAATAGCCAATCATTGTGCCAGTGTCCAAAATATAATTACGCGCAGTCGTTTACGGTGTGCATGTTCTACACACAACCGGCGACAGTAGTATCCCACAACTTTTAATTTTCACACGTATTCTTTCGTTTTTCGTTTTGCGTAATGTTTAAAACTTAATTAAAGTTGTTTGCTTATTTGGTATTGACAAAGCGTGTCTAATTGCAGTCACGCTTGTGGTTATGTCTAACTATGCAAACGCGCCATCTATCGGCTAATCGTAAAATGAAATAAAATAACATTTTGAGGTTATAATTTGTGTGGTGCTTCTGCATAAGTTGCCTTTGTCTGTAAAACGATAAAATTAGTTTTATTGCGGCGGCCATTAGCGATTAGCAAAACCCGCGATATCAATAATCTCTCTCTGGCTGGCGAGTTTATACTCCTATTTATTATAATAAAAGTCATCCTAATAGACTGCGCATAACTACCGCTAATTTAATTCACCTGAGTCCATAAAACCGAACTGTCGCTCGGTCGTCAAATGTGCCATCGGGACTCTTGCGCGCTTGTTGAGCTTCTCGCGTCTTCTGCGCCTCTAATGGCACCGACGCTGGCGAGCCTGCAATCTGCCGCATCAAACGGTTCGAGACGTTAAAAACCGTATGCATGCGGTCCATCCGCTTATTACTTCTCAAACTTGGTAATCAGCACAATGTACAATTTCAGCCTGTACACAACTTGCCTGCAATGAATCTAAAAATATCTAGTGATGCATATTTGCGGTGATAGTTTTGCGTGGTTGTGTATGTTGAATAATTCCTGCTGGCGAAGAAGCGCAAGATCTGTTAGCCACGAATTCCAAACTATCGCTTTGTGGCGTGCGCTATTCCGACGCGGAGACCTTAAGAAGCTGGGTTGGGAAGCTGCCGGTCCTGCTGACTCGCTGCGAAGTCGTTTCGCGGTTACGGGTTACGGATTACGTGGCGTATTATTAAACGTGGAATTATTGATGTGCTATCTGAGAAATTGGCGGATGGCCGCAAACGACAAATATAAAATTTTCCCAACCGCCATGTGCAATATTAGCCTAGTAATTAAAAATCGTCGAGCTAATCTCCAGCGCGCGGACCTCCAGCGAATAAAGTATCAAGATTCCGCGTCATCGCGTAATTGAACGATGCGCAAATTAACATTTTCCAGATTGCACATGCACACTGCTATAACTAACTAATTGCAAATGCATGTCAATAAATTAAAAAAGAAAAAAATTTTTTTTGAAAAATTTACTACTACTAAATTTACACAGGAGAAAGTTAATTAATAACGTGCTCCATTAGTGTCTATTGATAAATTGTTGATATTGATGTTTCGTGTACAGCGGTAGAGATCAAAGCAATTAATCAGGTGATATATGGCAATTGTTACACACAGGGTGTGTAATAAAACTAGTTACGACTTGAGGCTAACGATCGCGGGGATTTGATGACATTCGCACGCACAGCAGTCGGTCGAATATAACAACAACCATCGTCTAATGATTACGCGATTCGCATCCTCGCGTGAAAGTCGCCGCGGTCGACAAGCACCAGATGAGTGTCGGACGAGTGCCCGGGCCCAACCTAGGTTCTGGGTTCACTAGAGTTACACAATGACCGCGAGCAATTTTATCTCGCAGTGAAATGCGCAGGTTTGCGATTCTCGGCTCGTACGACTCGCGCGTAGTACACATTACAGTTACAAGCTAAAGGTGACTGGTGCTGAATGTCGAGCGTCCATGTCCATTTGTCAGCCCTAGGGCTGTTTCGTTGTGTGCTGTGTGTGTGTTTGTGGAAGGCGACGTGCCCGAGTTGCGCGCACGCTAATGTATTTCCTGCGAGGACTTGGTGCTGTGTCAGCGCTGGACCATCTATTTACTGCCCGTGACAGAATAATCTCTGGCGAGTGCGTTCGAATGACAAAACCGATGTCGGCACGCTTGCAATGATCACGCTCCAGTGCACAACAAAATCACAGTCAATTCACACTTAAATCCTTTGAAAAAAGCGGTTAACCGGTGTTTTTTTTAATTTTTAGAAATAGAAATGAAAAAAATTGAATTTTTAACTATTTTACATCAAAATTACAGTTATATTTTTTGTAAAAACCGGTTAACCGGTAGTTTTATTTGCTTCAGTTTAAAAAAAACAGGTTAACCGGTATTTTTTTTTTAATTTCAAAAAATAAAAAACAGATTTTTAACTTATTTTAATCAAATTTACAGATATTTTTTTGTGAAAACTGGTTAACCGGTATTTTTTTATTTAAAAAAATAGAAAAAGGAAAAACAGATTTTTAACTAATTTTCATCAAAATTTTAGATATATTTTTGTTAAAAACAGGTTAACCGGTATTTTTTTATGTTTAAAAATTGTGAAAATTAGAAAAACAACACTTAATATATCAAAATCACAATTAATTTTACTTATATAATTTTCCAAATACCGGTTAACCGGTATTTTTTATTTTTATGAATTCTGAAGCTTTAAAAGATAACACTTTGTATATTTTAATATTATTAGATTGTTTGAGTGGTGCGGAAGTTGTTGAGAGACAGTCTGGACAGTCATCCAAACCCACACTCGACCATCAAATGCTCTCTCGAGCAATTTGAGCAATCACGATCGTTAGATAGTCATATGAAACGTGTGCCTGCACTCAGGACACTTTGCCCATTCCACCTCCTTGTACTTGTTCTTGTGTGTGGCGTTTCTAGCCCATCTTCCGTTATATGTTATATCCTCCTGCTTCTACCCTGCGGCCCCGCGCGCGCCCATAAATAACCAAAGCTGTTAAAACCTCCGGACAACACTCGCCGATTGCAGCGCCCGGCCACACACACTAGTAGCTTAGGCAGCCGGTGATGAATGTGGCAGATTTTCGGAAGGATGTGAGAGGATGTCACAGGTCATATAATAGGCCCAGGCACAAAGGAAGTTGGGAAGCTGATCGGCGCACGCAGATAGTCGTGTTTCTTTGCCTTCGAAGCGTGAAGTTGTGGAGGACTCAAAAGTAGGCAAATCGCCATTGTAGAAGTTTTGAAGAGTTTTATCAGCGTGCATCTGACGGCATTACACATGCATGTAACCCGGGGTTTTTCGTGCGGTTCGTGCTTTTTATTTAATCTAATTAAGTCGTTCTCTCAGCTGCGGCAATTGATACTGTTTGACTAGTCGAATGCGCAGATAGGCATCGCTTAAATTTCGTGTACACACATTTATTTCGAACAAAGTAGCAATTACGAATGGTAGGGAAGAGACAATACAATAGGTGAATAGCTTACAAGTGACTTCGTGCGCCATAAAACAACCGGGACTACCAGATACGATAACTGTAAACATATAGAGTCAATAAAGGCAATGATAAAGTCAAAAATTTCAACCAAATTCAAAAAAGTAAAAATACCAGTTTTTTTTAAACTGTTACAAATAAAAATTACCGGTTAACCGGTTTTTATAAGGATATGTCTGTAATTTTGATGTAAAATAGTAAAAATCCAATTTTTAATTTCTATTTTAAACATGTAGACTCAAAATTTCAACAAAATTATACCAAAAATTTTTTAAGGAATGTATATAACCGTCATATATTATCCACACTCGGATAAACATACATTTATAAAACAATTATGCCATTTCGTCATGGGGCAATCGCGCAATGAATAATTTTGTCGTCGTAAATAGTGTTTTTCTTCCGTTGCACAAACACAGCTTATCATGCGTGGCCGTAAATCAAGTCGTAAAATTAAGCAAAAATTAAATAATTATTTTTATTAACCTGTAACGCTTTCCACGCGACTCTCACAGTTTGACATTGTAATGAGCGCGCTGCGCACACTTCGGGCACCGTAGGAAAAAAACATAGACTTACTTGATGGACGTAATTATATTACACACAGGGACATTTCTTGGTGAACGTTAAAATCCGTTTTTAATGCGGTATTTAACGTGACGCACTTCTAACGTCTAACGTTTAATTTAATATCTTCGTATGACGATTCTCACGATTCGAATCGTGATCACGGGGACAGGCTAATAAAACTAGTACTGGAATTGATGTGATCGTTAGTACATAAAAACGGTCATTTTTTCCAAATGAAATTAATGTCTAATGACAGGTGTATAAAGTTATAGACCATTTATCAGTGCTTGATTACATTCAAAATATATTCCGGTAGCTGTGGTTACATTTTACATTTTAAATAAAACCATAACTGCCTGGAATGCAAGTTAATATTTAAAGTTCATCCCAGTTACATGCAACCAAATATACATTAAACGTTTAGGTTATATTTGTTGTGTAGGCAACTCAAGTTGCTTGGTATGCCGAGACTTTATGGAAACTTTACATGAATTTTCAAATGTTGAACACATCTCCTTTCTCTTTGACCTTAACATAGGCTCCAGACTAATTCCGAAGCGCGGTGTGTGAGTGTATGACACCATGCGCCCGTTGCGTCGTTATCTGGACGAGATCGCATCGCATCTTCGAGATGTGCTCGCATGAGTACGCGAGCGCGATGCTGGAATCCGACATCTCGTCCACATCGCAATCTCGAATAATGCGCGCGCGGTGTCGGCCACGACAATATTGTGAAATTACCTGTTGTGGCACGACTTTTTTTTTCATGTTCTACCTCGTGCAACACAGATTGATTTGGTGAATTGAATATTCGCTTCGCTCGTGTCACTGTCCCTCGAGCAAGGACATTTTTTCTTCGTGTCTAAGATGGTTAAATGTTTCGAAACACGAAATTAATGACAGGCACCGCTTACGATTTTAGACGAAAGACAGATAATCACTCTTGTTCTGCGTTTTTGAGTGCTATTATTTTGTCAAACAACCTTCGAAAATGTACTTTACTTTCTAAATCTAAAACTTAAAAATTATTTAAAGAGAATCTCGATCCCACACCTTAAATTGTCTTAATTATGATTAATTATAGGATTAGAAATGCATCCATGCGTTATACGATATAAATTTTTGTTTTTCGCGTTTCTGCATGCAGAAACAGGTGTGTAAAATGCAGACAATGCAATATAAGTGTATTATAAGTGCACTTGTGCACTTACGTGCCTTTCTTCGTGCAGCAACGCCTAATATGGAATACAAAGTGTCACAAATCATCGAAACAATATTACCATGATGAACTGATTACACAATGACGACATATTTAAATATCGGCGCATATTCGAGGTTATGTTGTATGTTAAACATGCTTAGCATGTTAAACATAACCTATATTGAGCGCTATCTGCGCCACAATGAATACACTGATTTAAATATGGAAAGGCTCCGTGTGTGTCTGAAACAAAACGCAAAAAATGATTAGAGAAGTGAAGCAAATGTTGTGTGCTACGTGGGTCATTTATTCGTATCACCCACGCCCTCGTCGATTTCACAACGCCGGCGTTCACACGATTGTCCACTAACGAAAAGCATCGCCGCGTATTATATCTGCAATACATTCTAAATTCTAAAATCTATAATATAGAAATGTGTGTGCCGAAGAGAGCCACGCCAACAGGTTGGGACGGCCACTGCGCTGCGAAGAGCGTGTTTGTTGTCTACGGTTGTTGTTGCAAAACAGTGAAGCGGCGAGCCGCGCGCCGCGCGATACCGATAATAAATTAGGTGTATTAATTTTTTTTTGCACGCCGGCCCGCCCAGCACTCGCCGCGCTTCTATCTGGGTCATCACGACACCACGAACCGCATCTAGCACTTTACCTATCAGCATTGCGTTCAGATTTAGTTTGGTATTCTGGTGTGGATGAGTATGTGGAAGAATTATAATTATATCTTTTGGTTTCTTCTTACGCCAACCTCAACTTTGATCAATCATAACTCACTTGTTATTGGGAGTACAGTTTTGAGTAAATGATTTTTTGAAAGTTCATTTAATAATCTTTAAAATTAACTATAATACTTCCTTGGGCAATTACTCTGTTAAAAATGACAGGCGTTAGAAAAAAAATTGCATAAAATTATAAAACTAGAAAAATGCATTTTTTTACTTTGAAAGCCGATAACTTTTATATTTTTTGATAAAATTGTTTAATGAAATGTTTAATAGAAAGAGAATTAAATTCTGATTTAATTTAAGCTGTAGGGGAAGGTAGCCTAATTTGGACCAGCGCCTAAGTTGGACCACCACGATATCCGCGGACTGTTGAAGTTTGTGCAAAAATAGACTGGCCCCTCGTTTTACTCGTATTTATAAACAATTAATGCAACAATTTGGGTTAAAACTTGCCGCGTGCTTTCTTCGTGGCAACAACTTCGTGTATCATTGATTATCAAATCTATTATAACGACGTAAGTGCAAGAGCTGTCAAGCCGTTTAAACGTTAGTTTTACTGATTATTATATTATCATCAGAAAGCTTCTTTATTTACCTATAATTAATAGTATTAATTTTCAGAGGTTATGTTATATTAAGATTGTCGTTGATCATTAAATATAAATTCTTCAAGTTGCCCAAGTTGGACCGAAGACAGGCACCGGGGTTTTAACAGGGAAAACGTATATCATTTTTTCGACCTCCTAGAAAAGCTTGTGGACGAGCACAAATCTTCGAAATGATCCACTGTATGAAATGCCGCACTTTGGTTTATACAAAATGTGCTTGTGTTAGTGCTAAAACTAAAATTTACTATTGTGTCAATTGCCGTTAAAAAACCATGGTCCAATTTAGGAAACCGCGCGGTCCAATTTAGGAAACCGGTTTCTTAATTTGGACCAAAAACACAATTTTTTTAAATTGAAATTTGAGGGGTATAAATATAATTTTTACTTAAACCAAAAATATCATTTTGTTGGTAAGCCTTGTGAGTTACTTTTCCGCTACTTAATTTTTATTGACAGTTTATATGTGGCTCTATAAATCAAAAAATATAAAAATGGTCCAAATATGGCTACTCTCCCCTACTATTTTTTGGGCAATTGCTCAGTTAAAAATGATAGGCGTTAGAAAACAAAGTGCATAAAATACTAAAAATCAAAAAAATGCACTTTTTAACTTTAAAAGCCGATAACTTTTATATTTTCTGATAAAAATTTTAAATGAAATGTTTAATAGAAAGAGAATTTAATTCTGATTTAATTCTTGGTTGTAAAATTGTTTTAGGTGTTTCCGTTTACGAGTTATAACGTTTTGAACTTTGGTGAAAATGATATACCTGCCTAAATTCATTAATTTAGACTTTAAAGACCACTTTCTTAGTTATTAATGGCATTGTTATATCCGCAGTGTCCAGTCCTCCACCTCCCGAATGCGTTCCGTGTTGTGAGCAGCGTGTGAACCGGTGAAAGTGCTGCACACGTCGATGTCAATAGCGCACACGTCACTATTTCATTACGATCGCGCCTATAACGCGCGATGCATAACCATACATAACCTCTCTGCACTTCCCCGTTACCGTAGATGTCGCCACGCCACGCATCAGCCGCATATGTCAACGCTAATCATACAGCATCGCTTGTACCTTTTACCACAGTATGCGAATTCATTTAATCGGCGATTACAAATTGCATTCCGCTTCCTTCGGGCGTCAAATGTTGTCTCGGGTGCGAATTCCTCGAAATTTACCGCGCGTTAAATCGTGTGTCCGTCATTCTCCGACTTCCAAACATCTCGTGCGCTTGCTGCATTCACATACTAATGACTAATAAAACATGCTGATGCGGCGCGGCGCAGCAAAACGTCAACAATGTGTGCAGGATCGTTTAGCGTCGTGCTTAAATTAGAAAAGCATGTAGCAATTAATATTAACGTTAATAACTTTGCCGCAAATCGGGAATATTTATAGCGCAATTTGTGTCTCCGCGAGGTTTTTATTATCAAATGATTAAAATACAGCTTCCAGTAATCACGAGCGCGCCGTTAATTACATATCGCGTGATATTTGTCAAAGTGCGATTGTCCCAGGAAAAAAAAAGTGAGTTTTGCTTTGCGGATGAGGTAATGCTTGTTTATGATCGGCGTGTCGACGTGTCACTGGGTGTGTGTGTGTGGCCATGTTTTGCACAAGCCAACATTTTGACGCACCAAGGTTGGGAACACCTCCGGGCGCTTCTATTGAAAGCTGTCACCTGTCCGCCGGTGTCCCACAAGTCCGTCCGTAGTGGTATCTAGAAATCGTTCGTCGAATTCGACGTCGTCGCAGGATTTAATGCTTTAATGATCAAATGACTCCACGGCATCGCTTTATCTCGTCCGCATTATATCCGCGCTTATGTAATGATTAATTATAAGGAACCAGTATAACCTTGCGGCGCACCGGCGTCTATTTTATTTCTATGTAAAGATGTCGTGACAAAAGCACAATTGAACATGTATACAATGTTCATAATTGTTATTCACTTACGTTGGTTGGTTGGATGGTGATGTTTTTTTTCGTTTTGATTTTTTTTATGTTTTTGCAACTCTGCGACAAGCGCGCTTGTTTACGATGCTTTTACGACACATCTTATACGACCCTGATTAATTCCATTAACCATTTAATAGCTAATTAATAAATAATTATATTAAATTTGTCGTTTGCGGGCTAGACGCGCACGGCTCTCAGCTATGAATATTAAGTGTATGATTATGCGTCGTCGGACGACATAAAACAGGTAAATTAATGTTGACATAATTAATTATAATCGTTATGTAAATTCGGTCGCGGGCACGAATGTCGTGTGACTTTGTTCTCGTCACTAAAAAAAAACCTATCAATCGACTTTCGAACTATGTCAACTATTTCTGCTAAACTTTTTTCTTTGTTCAAAATTTTAATTTTCTACAAAGTGTTTCACATGCTGGAGCGCTGCACGTTTGCGGATTGATTAATGACGAATTGGTTGCGAAATGTTTGGACAGCTAATAAATGACGCGCACCATTTTGCACGCTTTGTATATAAAAGTTAGCGGCATTTGCGAATGCGATCGTAAATTAAGCGCGATTTCCTATATGCCAGCACTGCCAACAGCTCTCGCATGAAATCATGAGAAAAGTATGTGCACGGTGCGCGTACTGCGCTTTATGAATATCTCTATGCGAGAGTTACACGGCTGCATCCGCGGTGGTTTGGTTAGGTAAAGTTGCGCCAAGTGCCCGCTTTGATAATTATATAATTGATTCGATCGGTTTCAATGTTGAGCGAGCGCTTGAATGTTAAATGTTCTTCTCATTCATACCAGAAACGCGCTGCAACCGAGTAATGTTTGCAATTAATCGCAAATCGATTCGTTTTTTTCCTACTTTTATGTTGAGAAAATGTATTTTTAGGTTACGGATAACCTCAAACCTGCTTTATAACCTGACAAAGCTTGGAAATGATTTTTTTTACAAAAATTGTGATAACTTTTAAACTAACAGAGATAAAATCAAAATTTTTGTAGGGAAATGTAGATATTAACAATAACTATGATTAGATACCTAACCTAACCTTTAATCTTCTCTATAACCTGAAAATAACTCGAAAATGATTTTTTTACAAAAATTGTGATAACTTTTAAACTACCTGAGATAAAATCAAAATTTTTATGCGTAAATGTAGATATTAACAATAACTATGAATATAAACCTAACCTAACTTAACTTAACCTCACATCTTCTTTAAAACCTGTAAAAACTTTTTTTACAAAAACCGTGATAACTTTTAAACTAACAGAGATAAAATCAAAATTTTTGTTTCTAAACCTAAATAATAACAATAACTATGATTAAAAACAAAGAAAATTCAAGTTTTTCCACTGGGAAATCTCTAGGCGCTCAAAAATCAATAAAATATCACCACGACTGTAATCAGATCCAAAACCACTGGTTAATGTCCACTGGCGAGCATAAAACCCGAGATAACACACGAATTAAATTTAAATGTTCCCATGTTGTGCGCTCCACGTTCATGTGTTCATCATCATCATCGCATCAGTACGCCCGTTGTGCGCTTTGTAGTCAGATGAGCAGTTGTCGTCTGCCGTCACTGGCAGTTAAATCAAAGCGTTTATACTGTGTTTAGAGTTTAGAGCGTACATAAAAGTTTCTACTCAGCAATTCCATGAATTTGACAATAAATTCGCTGTGTGCGCTATTTGGTATAAAATCGAATCGTCGAATGTCGAAATCACGCTGCCACATACATGCATACAGACAGACAAAACGATAGAAAAGTTTTCGTTCGATTTGTATGTCGGTATCCTCGTGGGAGACGGATCGCAACTGCTCGGATGACGACGGTGAACTGGATACGTACGGATAATTTACGCGAGGTGCGCGCCGCAAAGATCACAAAAAAGCCGTTCTCGCACGCACGACAATTTAAGTGCGGCAATTAAACGAAATTTATATGTTTTCCCATTAGTGTTTAGCATTATTACATTATACCATTCGCAGTTAACGTTTAGCTACTTGATTATTCACTGCGACTGTGAATTTGCGTCCAATTTTAATTAATTACCAAGAAAATTAAATTAAAATTATAAAACATAGATGGCATTACTTACCTAGTTGTTCCCTGGCGGGTCTCGCGAGTGTCGAGTGTCGCCTGCGCTTGGATTTGCATAATACTTTAATAAAACCGCAATAAACGATATTTATTCCTCGTAAAACTTGTACAATGCACATTTGTTTATGGCCAGCTCATTAAACCGAGTATCGCGCGCGTGAGAATGGCGATATTGACGATTCTGGCGATTGACACAGTTTTAGACATAGGTACTAAAATTTAAATCTCTGCAGTGCATCCTCACAAACGCTTCTGTTAAGTCATAAATTTATATAAAAATGACTTAAATTTAACAATTTGTGTTTTTAGTTTAAAATTTTCTTATTACGTGCCTGTAGTGGATATAAAAGTAAATTTATTAAGTGAATGAATATTTATCAAGCTCTGGCGCGACGATTTGTATCGGTTTTAGAACGCATTAGAGAGCACACATAAAGATTGCACTATCTTGCAAGCAGAAGGTGTAGTCAGTGTCCACATAGTCGAGAGAATCAACTGACTTCCTCGTTCTACGCGACGTTTTTCGCCAATCGCCACTCTCCGCGCGAGATTTACGCTTTTCGTCAATCTTATGCATTTAAATCGCGCACTTACCTAAAGAAAGTATGTGTGTTTAACTTCACTTAACTTAAATAATATGCAAGTTGCAATTTTGCAACGCCGAATGACAGGTTGTTGGCGTTTTATTTTTATTTTTGTATAAATGCACAGAGTGCACACGAGCCGTAATAGAATATTGATGTTTTAATGCGAATGACAGAGCGTTTCTGCGCACTGCAGATGGAAATCTCTTCTTCGGATGGCACGATATGTTATTGTCAAGAGTGTCATCTCGAAATGAAGTCGCCGAGGTGTACAAAGTGTACGCGGTGTAAGTATGAAGGACCGAACGTGCACCGGACACTTTTATTCATTCCTATCCATACAGAGTGTTTATAAAAGCAGTAAAATAACTAAAATGATAGAAATACGATTTAGGTTTGGATTTACGTCTTGGTATATTCTTGGGGTATGAGCGAGCACATTCTTCGTTCCCCCGACTGCGCGATATCTTGATTTGTATTGCCGTTTGTTTTATTGCGACATTTATATCGGAATAAAATTGATTCATGCTTTACTAAACATTGGACTCTTTAAACCATCGCCACACGACCGCGCGGTGAATATCTGGTTATGACCTGATGACAAATCACGAAATTCGAACGTAACTGCACGAGCTTTATTGCTTTGACTTGACGTTCCTAGAAATTTTTACAGCTCTCAACTATCAAGTGAGTTTCTTACGCTGCACTTAAATACTGTGTTTTATTCACTTGGGAATATCTATGATGCGGATACGTTTTCGGTATGAGTTTTAATATAGTTTGCGATAATTTCGCTAATCATTAGCATGCATGCTGCGCTCTGTTTCGAGATTTGCGCGGCTTCTTTATTTGCATAGCCATTCTAGCGCGCTGGGTAAATGTTAATGCATCCAGTAATGGAGCAGCTCGCGAGCCTCTCATTTTCACTTTCAATTAAGTGCGGGCCGATCCCCGCGCGTTATGTTACTTCCTGATGGTCCAGTTTGCGGCCGCGTCTCACATTCGTAAATTCTCGCCGTCGTACCGCGAAGAAAAAGTGCTAATGAGGTAAAAGTGAAGTCGTAACAAGATAAAATCTGCGTTGTAATAAAATTGCGAGTAAACTATGAGAAATATTGGTTGAAATATTGTAAATTGTTGAAGTTTAAAGTCAGTTTGTGGAATGTGTGACATTTGCGCCGGTGTTTCGCAGCGTTTGACCGGTTGTTCTGCATCTCTCGTGTGGAAATATCAAAGAAGCCGCTGGGTATCTACATTTGCGATTGGGAATATCGCTGTCAACGATGAGTTCTGCCCGCCAGCGCATTTCAAACGCTTGACACTTGTTTGACATTGACAGGCTGACAGTGCTGCCACATATCGGTTTGTTTTGGTATTTATGTACTTACAGAGTTTTTGTTTTGTAAACTTTGCAATTTAATAATCGAGATTTAAATTAATTCCAATTTGTGGGGAGATTTACGACGAGCGGAAACCTGCGGTCGCTGACTAATTTAGTACCTTGAGGATGGTGGCGGCAGCCGCCTCCTCTTCCTCCAACGTAAAAATCCAAGCTGTTCCGCGGACAGATTACGTCCCCATCCCGCTGCAGCTCCCCGAAATCGAAAGCAAGCGCCCATTAAATGCCGCCGAGCACCTATTTATCTTTTTATGCGCAATTACTGGATTCATAAATGACTAATTACTTGCGTCGGTCTTGCGTCTGCTGCGGAGTTTCCGAATTTGCATTTTTAAGCTTCAACAGCTCGCCGCCATCGCCATGCGCCGCATAATGCTTCTTACAGTTTTCGTTTTCGTGCATATTTGCAAGTTAAAGTCCGTCAAAAAGTTCCACCTTCTTAACATGCGCATTAAAAGAACGAAGCGACCGAGGCAGGCGCTCGAAATAGCCTGCCATATAACAGTCATAAACAAACTTCGTCTTTTGTTCATCCGTGGCTTCGAAATTCCGCGCGCGGGCGCTACACAATTAAAGGATTAACTGGCAGCTTACCACGACCGGCAGCCCAACTACTGTTTATCTTAATATGAACTTACCTTTGCGTCTAGTTAGCATGCGCATTATTCGTGTTTTCGTCGGCGCCCGATTTTCCACATGCGCGCGAGACGAAGATTAAACATAATCAATCACCGGATGAGCACGCCGCGACCCCAGCGCAATCCTTTGCATGCCAATTACACAAGTATACACAATTTACAAATCAATTTAATATTTAATTACGATTCCTGCCTAATCCCCGCAAGACGCACACGCCACACTGTGCAGCGGAGGGGAATTAGATGTTTGCCTAAATGTTTGCCCTGGGGCGGCTAGTTTTCAAGTGTCCCCTTTATTCAAATTAGGGCGACATCAATTTACAACCCTATGTTTTACAAACAATCAAAATTACATCAAAACCGGTATTGTACCGGTATATTTATTCGAAAATCAGCATTATACCGGTATATTAGTGAAAAACCGGTATTATACCGGTATATTTATTCTAAAACCGGTATTATACCGGTATATTTGTCCAAAAACCGGTATATTTTTTCAAAAACCGGTATGATACCGGTATATTTATTCGAGAATCGGTATTATACCGGTATATTTATGTAAAAACCGGTATTATACCATTTAATGCCAGTTTATTGATGTTTAATCTTAAAACTTCCGATCTGAATGTTTGAATTGAAGAAAATTGCCAAATGACGCATAGTGTAGCAAAACAAACATCGCCGCCGCCGCCTCCCTGTTCCTTTGAACTTTGCGGCGGCGTTTGCTTAGTTAAGCTTTTCGCCGGTATTAAAATCCTTGCGGCACACGCCGCGTCGTCCCCTTTTGCAATTGCGCCGCAAACTTCTATAAACACAAACCCCCAGACGCACAAATGTCCTCGCGGCGACATTAAAAACATCCACAGGATGAAACGCATTCCACTGCAATGAGACAACCAGATAAAAATCTAATATTAAAATGACATTTAATCAAAAAAGATCAGTGAATAAGAAAATACCTCCGCGCGGAATTCTTTTCGCTGCATTGTTTTAATTACAAAGTAGGGAAACAACGCAATAGATCTTCCGGATTAGTGCCAAGGGGGTTGGTGCATCTGTGCGACAATTACAAGGGCTTTCGTAATTTTTTGTCATTAAACGCTCGTCCGCGTGAATTTATCTGCGGGAATTAATTTAAAAATTAACCGCCCTTACAAGGAGAAGTCTTGCCCGCAGATTAAGATATTAAATCGCAACAGACGTACGTAATGTGCAACAGAAAAAAAAATCCAACCCTCTTGAATTTTTAGCGAAAAAAAACTGCAGTAATTCTTCCGACATAATTTTAACAGCTCGTATTAATTAAATAGGCTGACAGGAAACAGTTATGAGTGTTATGAGTGTTATGACTTACAAGAAACAGCGGAAAATAGGAAATTCTCTGTGTGCACTCATCAAAATTGACATAAATTAAAGCTCACATGAAACAAAAATCAATTTCCAACAAGAATATTTCAGTTGATTGTTACATTTGAGCTTTAGTTGGCAGGATGTCGACTTGGTCGTCAGCGGATTGACAGTTTTAGACATATGACCATATGGCCATCTCCTGCCATCGTGACCAGAGCGTATTGACGCGCGACTGTGTTTACAGTGCGACGCATAAATAAAGAGTGCTTCTTTGGAAGCAATGGCAGCGCGCGCAGTAAAAATACCACCGCGGATATAATTAGATTATGTGTATATGTGTGTTGCTGAGTGGATTTCAGTTTTGTAATACACAATTTTTGACTCTGCGCAGCGAAACTTAATTGATTCATTCATTATGCGCTATTAAATTCTTTAAAAAATGATCGTATCGTGATTTAAGCAATTAAAAAATGTAATTAAGTAATTATTAAAATATAAAAATTAAAGTTTGATATCTTGGAGCTATGATAGTGACGTGAAACTTGACACTAAAGGTCGCAAAATGCAAGTTAACGGTGAAGAGCGTCGTTAAATGTTGCTGCAGTGTAAATCGTAAATTAACGGTCGAAATATGGCACATTCGTAATGCCTTTTTGGATTTGTCCCAGCCACACAGCTCATTAATAATACACATAAACTTCACGTCTAATTATAATCACGCATAGAGCGTAAAACAAACAAAACAAAATTTTCAATTTTTTTGTAACTGGATCACTGTCATAAGTCAAAATATCGATGTATAACTGATGCGGGAAGAAAACAATTTGCACCGCATGGTAATAGGGCTATTAATCATAAGACCATCATCGTTTAACGACCGTCGGTAAATTGGACTCGTGTGTCTCAGTGTTTCAGCGGCGCTGCGATTAACGCAATGCGAGAGCTTCGATGTTGATCGTGCTGATAGTGGCCGTGCAAGAAGTGCCTCGCGGGCATCGCTGGCGGATAAAGTTATTCGCGATTTTAATATATGCAAATCTTTTGCTAGACGAGCTGCTATGCTCCAAACAGGGTCGAAGTGATTCAAATGAGCCACTTTGACATTAAACGCCTGTAATTATCATAATTCCTCGACATCTTCGCACATTTCCGTGTAATTGATTTAATTTGATAATTATTGTAATTGTGGCGATTTAAAATCGCTCGTCAATCATCACGGTGATAAATTTTACGCTCGAGAAATAAAAATTGCGTGTGATGTGTGATCGGTATCCATAAGGGAGATTGCGGAAATGCAGTAGGCGTAACTCGAGTCGAGGGCGTAATTAAAGCAGAGCAGCAATTTGTATTGTCCATACTTTTATGCTTTTTGGGCCCCGAAAGCCGGGGTTGTAGATAAATTTCCTCGTGTGTGCCTGCCTACCTAGTTTCCTGACGCGCCGGATGCGCGCTATAGGACACAACCTTCGGACCATTTCTTATTGGCATGCCCTCATCGTAAATCTCATTACGGGCGCGTCCCTTTCTCGTGTAAATTACAGCCGTGCTCATTTGTGCCATGAGCATGTGCTACGTTCACAAAACACCTCCACATTCAGGAAAGATAACGCATGACACGCCGATGATGCCCGAATTGAGCACGTCTATAGTCACCCAGACGATTTCTTCGTCTTGTGGTGGTTCTTTTGGTTCTTGCGAAGCGAATTATGCGAGGCGAAGAAGCATCGTAACTCCACAAGTTAGTTACATGCTTGATTAGGAGTGACATCCAACGGTGCGCGCTGTTTATATGGCGATACAGAAATTAGTTTTGCCCCGTACGGTACGTGCTTCGCACGCCTGCGTTTGGGGACGCTGATGAAGTGGCCGTTGGTCCATTATCACCGAGGTCCCCGATGATGATGTGTGTGCGCGCTCGCGAACGAGATGGCCATTGTTAGCAGGCGAGTTTATGGGCCCTAAACAAAAACACCATTACGGGCTACCCCTGAATATACTACGTGTTGTCGCTTAATGTGCTCCTACAAATGCCACGACAGCTTCTGATGGGGGCCTCCTCGATCTTGTAACTTGTAATTATCATGGCTTCCACTGGGGCACTTACCTTTCTACTTTCATGAACGCTTCCGAGTTGCAATCAGTCGACCAATATGTGTATGGTAATTGTGGGCATCACGGTGGGACATCAAAGGAGGATCCCGAGGTATTGCTGACCACGTGCAGGTTATAGACAATATAGAATCCTACTGTTTTATTAATGGATGCCAACGTCGAGATTCCACAAACTGACAAAACTGCAGCCGCGCGCGGTGTTTGTGTGTGTGTGGATGCACCGCGGGTCAAAGAACTAGAACCGCTGCATGATGCTGTATCAATCATTTGTTTCATTAGTCAAATGCCTTTTTAATGACTTCTTCGCCATGAGCCTGCGAGATTTTATTACATTAGGAATGATTTTTAATGTTTTCTGGCGCCGCTAGTGGAGAATTATGATAAATAATAATAAAAATTGAAGAAAGCCAGCGAATTTCTCTGTGGTTGACAGCAATGAAACAAACATAAACGTCTTTTGTTTACACTGGCCGGGACTAAAAATACGCTTAATTTGATGGGCGTTGGTGGCCACGTGTCACCCGGCTAACATTAGCGACATCGACGGCTGTCGTCGATTCGGTGAATAAACAGCGGATCGTTAGCAGCCGCCGGGCACATGTGAATGATGTGTGCAAACACAAAACTAAACTGTTGCAACTTACAACCTCCAAATATATTCAATCTATTCATGAATTTTGTCTTCAAACGATGTGATTTTTACTTTTTTCGTGTGTAAAGTGTGAAATCCAACGCGAAAAGTTTGTAGTCGTTGGACGTAAACAGTTTACTCATAAACTGGCTTGTCATACAAACACTAACGCATTTTTAGCTACACTGTTTACACACGTAAGTCAAACATGTACTGATTTAGAGATTCTGACTCTAGATTTTTCTCCGATGTGATTTTCTTCGGCGTGTTTGTCACAATGAGATTAATTATAATATTTTGTCGATTAATATCGGACTCCTCGTCACTCGTCACCGCAATATGAGCGCGTAGCGTGGCTTAATGACGACGCGGCTCTCGGGTTTAGGTGAAATTGGTTTGGCATGACTCGCGAGAACGAAATGTGTTTATGATGACGTCCCATTGTTTTCCCGGAGATGTGTGCGCGGCTGTTGCCACGTTTGCGCCTTGCAGGCACTGATTGATTTCGTCCGTCAACGAGCTTGTAATTGAACGAGCCGCATGCGCCATCTTGGCACTGGAATCTTGGATCGTAATCGGCGCGACTGGCGACTGGCGACGGGCGACGCCTCAGGTGCGCGTTCAAATTGGCTGATATGACGCAGTTTATCACGGAAACTCGACGCGTTTGGTATTTGCATAGACGCGGGCGTTTAATGAAGTACCCGACATGATGGAGTGGACATTGAGATCTTATTGTCTCGCCCATCTGCGACACAAGCAAATACTCAGGCCGCTTGGGTGTTGAGGGTGGTGAATTCGAGCGACCACTACACTACATCACACGCACTTCTTCTGACGCTTGAGCGATGGTCTCATTTTGTCGTGGGAAGCTGGCAGCAGTTGCCTTAATCGATGACACCTTGCACCCGCTTCTCTCTCTCCGAGTAACAAAATTGCTGTCGTGTCCGTACCGTCCTGAGCGGAATAACAATTTCTGCAACACACATTACATCAAAGTTAAACCTATGATTTGATTGTTGCCTACGGTTAGACTCGTGCATGTGTACGACACCAAATTACGTTCTGCAACCGCAATTGAGGTAGGAAGATTGCTGCGCAGACATCGTGTCATCGGTGCTGCCGGCACGAAATCAAATAATGGTAGCGTATACACTTTGACATTATTATGCGTCGATCACGTTTCGCATGGTAGCCGCGGCGCGTACGTCACGATCCGCGAATGACAGCCTCGGCGCACCGACAGCGTCTGCGGCCGCTGCTAATTCGCCGCCTCCACACCTTCGATATGCGATGGCAGAGATGCGCGGAGCTGCGGAACTGCTGCGAGGGAGCCGTGGAGCGCATTGTATCCGTTAATTCCACAATTACCCGACGCCGCTATCATTACGCTCGTCATACCAGTCACGTATTTCTCGAGCGATGGTCTCGTTTTGCTTTGTTTGTCGTGGGCTTCGAGCTGGTGATGTATTGTGGCCAAGTTCAACATCTTCCAACTTGGTAGTCACAATATTTTGACATCTTGAGGAAAATACTTGCCTTTTACTTCTTTCTAAACAAATTTAAAGGCGTTAGAAAAATCGTACAACAATACATTTAGTATTATTAGATGGGTGTTAACATTATCTTTAATTTGACACTAAATTTGATAAAATTGGTTGAAGGATCACGGAGAAATCATGGAAAAACTGAGATATTTTGACATTTTGAGGAAAATACTTGACTTTTACCCATTTTAGAGTAGATTTTACGGGTTAAAAAAAATTGCACTACCATAAATTAACTATCTCGAGGTAGATTTTTAATTTATCTTTTATTTGATACTAAATTTGATCAATTTGACCCAAGCATCATGGAGAAATCATCAAAAAACTGAAAAATTTTGACTTTTTTAGAAAAATACCAACTTTACCTGTTTCAGAGCAGATTTCACGAGTTTAAATACATTGCACAACTACAAGTTTTATATTATATTATATATTTTTAATTTATCTTTAATTTGAAACTAAATTTAATAAAATAGGCCCAAGCATCAAAGGTAAATCAATGAAAAACTAAAATATTTTTTTGCTGGCAGTCTAATTAATAGAATTAAGTTGTGCACTTATCGTCTATTTCTTCTAATCACTATTCCGCGAATGTCCACGCTAAACAAAAATCACAAACTTGCATTAGTGCGTCCAAGATGTGACCTGACTTGCAACTCCGCAGATACAGCGCGCACATTAATGTACCCTAGTTAGTCGCGTTCGTGATTCTCAATTCTCCATTAGAAGTCGCCCTGATGAGCATTTCACCGCTGTCACTATACGCACTTGTAAGCGCAGCGTCTAGGACAAGTGCAATATGCCCAGAAGGGTGCACCGCGACTATCGCACGAAGGGATGTATATAAAATCAATTATATGGGAGGCGGGGGTGGCTGCGCCGGGGGTTTGCAGCTCATTGAGCTCAACTACTGCTGCTGGCTTATCAAGCGAGAGAGGAAAATTGCTGTCAGTATGTCCATCACGTAGACTCGACCACTCGAATTCTTCGCCAGAACCTTTTGAAATATTTGCTGGGAGCAAAGTTTTTTTTCTACGGCACAATTTCCTTACATCACGTATATTCGAGGAACTCTTATCTTAGAATTGGTAATTAAATTATATCAAAGGAAAATCTATTACTATAGTCTTTGGGATGAAGTTGGTAGGAGTAGAGAAGACATTTGTCTTTGACATTCAATGATGCAAACCCTTGTTAGCAATGCCTCGAGGTGGTTCTCCTCCACCACAACGAGGACATAACCCGGTCGATGGCTGAAATTTCACGGCATGACCCTGGTTAATATTTAATGGCATATTAAATTACTATAATCGCCATTGTTACTATCCACTCGCAATCCAATCAAAGCAGATAGCAAATAGCTATCCAACCATTAGGATATTTTAAGGTTATGTCTGGATTTAATATTCAATAATGTTCTTGTTTATAGTAAGTGCACGTTATAAATAAAATCGACTCCCACGGGATTGATTCCAGGGAGAAATTTTGGAAATCTATATTTGTGTCACAGAGGGTGGATGATTCACCTTTTTGGAAGAGGGTTGTGTTGAGCAGGGCAATGCGTATCCACTTGTCGTAGTATTTACTGTTACCGATACTGCGTTGCGATGTGGGTGGAAAACGACATACGACTAAATGCATACGTAACGCGTGACGTCCACTTGCAGGGGGTCGAAACCCTCGTCTCGAAAACCCACGTAGACCACATAAAGGGCTATCGACAAGCGCGGTGAAAATATTTTGTCTTTTAACGGCGCACACTCGTTCTAATGTCGTCGCGGGCGGCAGGTCGCGATAAAAGCTGCTGGCGGCGGCGTGATAAGCATGCTAGCGGCGTGATAAGAAGGCCGCTAAGCGCCCGGGCGGTCCCCGAAGATGGATTGCTGTCGCGGGAAATCCACCAAGGCTTTCTCTCCTCTCCACTTTCATGCCGCGCACGTACGAACAGCTTGTGACAACTGTGATCTACAGCATTGATTCTCGGGGCGCGAAATTAAACCCCTATAAAAGTGCCGCATGCCTTAAAATACCTTACAGTTTGTCGGATTGATGGAATTTCACAAACACAAATTCCGCAAGCATAAAGAGCCCTTTTGGAAAATTGAATAATGCGGGGTCGTGGTCGCAATAAAAGGGAAAGTTTGCGAATCATTTTTAAGGTTCCGCTACACGACAATTCCCTTCATCCTTTGGATGCAAAACGGCTGCAATTTGTGATGTGGGGGAAGGGCAACAAGTTTCTAAGCTTTCGGAATTAGCGTGTTTTATATTCCAACACAGACAATAAAAAAAAACCACCCCCTTGATTCATGCATTCGCAAGAAACTTAATCTTTCCGTTGGCTCACACTTTGTTTGACGTTTATCCAACGGCGAGAACTTAATTCAATTTACGCTTTGACATTTCCGGTTTTTCTCATTTAACTGCGCTGCCTCTTCAGCGGCGGGTAAATATTTAACGCGGACAAATGAAGGTGCCGAGAAATATATACGGACGGGGCATGATGTGGCTGTTGTCGGAAGAAAATTACTTGATGAACTCGCGCTCTCTGCCTCGAGGCAAGACTCCAGCGTCTCGTCTCAAGAGCAGAATCGATGCGAAAGGGAGGTTGTGAAGTAGTAGTTTGGCCAAAAGAGATAGCAAGATATCGCGGGGGTGGCGCGCACACATATAGTTGCTGCCATAATTAATCGGCTCCCTTAAGAACAAAAGCAACTGGACAAAGGGCAGCCCGAAGAAAGCCTCGGGAGAGAGAATGTCTAGCCGCCACTGCCGCGGCCGAAACGAATAGTTCACCGGCAACTAAGAGGCTGGCCACTTAATGTGACGCCCGGGACTCTCGTCGCCCACGACGTTATTTCGAACACTGGCAAGATCTAAGACCACCTCAACCCCAAAGTCGCAAACAGCAAAATAATACATTCGACCCGAAGTGTAACCTACTTCTTGTTATATCTTCCCATCTCTTTGACCAGGGTTCACTCCCGGCGGAATGCAATTAAACATTTAAAGGCTTTAAAGCCGAATCAACAGTTTCCCCAAAACATCAGACATCAATGATGATGGCTCCATAAATACCCACAGTACTCCTCGTGAAATTATTATATGTGTTCATCGTAAATTCGCCACCAGTACTCGGAAACCGCCGAAAAAATGCTCGTGAAATTTGTCCAATATCCGATATCGTAATATCTTACTGGTTCAGAGTTAGTGTTGGGTGAAACACCGTGTGGCGGTGTGGCGTTAGTGCTTCTGGTGGATTGGATGCCGCAGGGGAACGATTTATGTGTAGTGGTATTTGTATTTATCACATCGCTCGCAAAACCCGAGGTCGAAACATAACTGGTCCTTTTCCGGGATGTGTACTACGTGCGGCATGAATCAGGCTCTCTGGTCCCAGTGGGCCTTGCACGCACCCGCACAGAGTTATGACACATCTTTAGACTAATAAGCATTCCACCATCGGAATCTGGACATATACGACGTTCGGAAAAAACATGTTCTCTATTTTTGGGCGCTGTATTATTTATTCGTGCGTTGCTCAAGCACATTACCATTACGTCCTGAAATAGTCCTCCATCTGGTGTCTATCCGGCGATGTCGCGCATAAACATTCACGCGCGTTTGTTCGGCCACTTAAACACAGGCACCAAAGTTTGATTACGAATGTTATATTGGCTTAATTGATTTCCATAAATAATTTTCGGTCTGTTTCAAAGTTACAAACACGCCGAATGGGAAACAAAAATAAAGAGAGTGTTGTATTATTTACACGATCCGTTATAAATCGTCCGCGTGCAAATTAAAGCGCACGGCTTCGGCTATTACCGGCAAGCACGAACGCTGAAGGTATATAAAATATATCTAATTAACGGGGCGACGTAGGGACATTCGCGCGTAACTAATCCTCGCGTAAACGCGTTCTTTATTACATTTCGCGTGCACCACCCCATGCACCTATTTTACTGTCAACTAATTCTCATTTATCACCCTCTGTTTCAGTTTTCCTACGCGCGCCCGCAAATTACCCGCTAGCGAATTTTCCATTTTCAAGACGCTTAAAAAGAAAGCCCGTCATTGATCGCAGATAAAAGGTAAGTACTAAGTAACTTTGATCCTGGCTCTCGTCAACTTTAGATTGCTGTGTTTATCTGGACGCACATGTGTCGCTGCTGCTGCCCGTCAATCTCTCGAGAGCCATGCGAGAGTGTAAACCATGATCGCGATGCCAATCCGAAAATAGGCACCACCTATATTGGCTTGTTTAACGTGCTGGTTACTGTCATGCTCAGCAAAGCTCACACAACAATCTCCCGCGCGCATGTAAAACATTGAAAATAGGACACAGTCAAAGCACCAGTCAAATAAACAAAAAACTTCAAAATTAACACGCACGGATATATTTCTCATTATTGTGTAAGCCTTGCGGGTATAATGCGTCTGTTTGCGTTATTCAGCTCACAACCCTTTTCGGGAGAAACAATTTAATTATATTGATTGAATGACAGTCGATTCATTAGGTGTCATGCCCGGCTTTCTTCCCCCACAACGCTTTCTTTTATTCTTCCTGCGATAACACTAAAGGGTTGATACAGATGTTACCAAATACTACGTGCCGGCAGCGAAATGAAATTTAAGCAGCCGCTGTGTTTCTTCACCGTAGATTTTTCTTTTTAATCGTCGCAGGGCGAAAAAACAACCCCGGAGCAATAAGTTGATATTGAATAATGATAAGTGCTATTGCAAGGTCGTTCGGGAATTGCTCGGCGCGTCAGTCAAGGAAAAGGGGTGGCAAGATAAAGAGGCGCGCAGGGTTCCGGGTTGTTTACGCCACGGTAAATTTCATTAACATGGGGCGCTTGACAAATGATAATTGGCGTGGCCATTGGTCACTCTGTAGCCTGTCACTTACCTATCGGGTTCGGCGTCTATTTAGTGCCTTGTGCCTATCCACTTGTAGTTTATGCATGGCTTACTTATTGGCCATGTTCGTGATTTATGTCCGGCTGTGTTCAAGCCTCGGGGCACCTTCAATGAATCAATCTGTTAATAGTGAAGCGTATTCCTCACACTCACACATAACCCAACACAACACACACATAGGAATTTATTATGTAACATTAAATAATGCGTTGGAATAAATTTCGCGCAGCGGCGAAAAATTTTATTCTATTAATCAGGATGTTAAAGGGTTGTGGATTGTATTAGACATGTCATACATTTGTGGGGCGCCAGAGGGCATTAGAGGGTAATTGTAGCAGTTTAACAGAATGGTCTTTGTCAATTAAATTACTTCCATCAACAATATTTCACCCTATAGGCAAGCGCGCGCGCGCTCGCTGTGTACACAAAGATCAAACACTAGTGAATGGTAATCATCGTTATTACTCCGTGGCGGCACGGGACAATCATCAAGAAGGTATCATTGAAAACATCGAACCTAAGCATAATATTATTATATAATGCATCTTTGTGGTTGTATTTTATGTTTATGTGTGTGTGTGTGTGTATGTAACTAACCATCATACCATCCATCTATTGCACTCCGCCAGTGATTGACGGTCGTGCAGGTATGTTAATATAAATATTGACGTGATAAATTTACGTGACTGTTGGTTAATTACCAATGGATACAATTTGTTAAGATATGCGCCTCGCGCAAGTACTACAAGGAGAGTGATTACCTCGATTGCGCTGCAACTCGCAGCGCAACCGTTTTATTTGAGAAGAAAGATTGAGGTTAGAAGCGCACATATGCTGGTAGACGCAGTTCTTCGCATTGAATAGAATAGACGCCACCAAGCGTACCGAGAACAAGTTGTAACTAAACAGGTACTTGTTTTGTTTGCATGTGGATATGGGTGTACAGGTGGATAAACCAACGCTGGCGCTCCTGCTCCCGCTCTCTCGCGTCGTCTGGCCTGACACGCCGAACAACTAGCTAAGTTAATTAAGCAACTAACTAAATGGCTTCTTAAGCAATTAGCCCGCGGTGCATTGTGTGTGTGTCTTGTAAATTTACGAGTCATGTGAATTCAAACCCAGCGACTATAATTGTAATACGTGTTTGCGCTGCGAAACACTGAAACGCCGAAACAAATTCTGTAATTGTGATTGCAGATTGAAGCAAACATGTTGATCTAAACTACGGGTCTAGAGAGCAGCTAAATATTTATTCGGGGCGGCGGAGATGGTCTAAGAAAGTGTGAAAAGAAAATTGAGTTGGTTTATTGGCCACTTGGGTCATTCCCAGACTTTCGTTTGCTGTCGCAATAATGGCTGTCATCAGGTCGCTCGTTCTTGTAATTAGGTTTTTCTTCTTTTCCCATTTTCGTCTCCCCTAGGTTTGCTTTACTTCTGACACCAAATATTAACTAACCTCTGAGTGCAAATTTCTAGGTAAGAAATTGTAGTGTCATTGTAACACTCGTTAATTTTACGAATCACGACAGAAGACAGGAGAACACTTAGTGGTTTTTTTTTTCAACGCAAGGGGTGTGTCGGTGCTTACTGATGACGAAACGCGGGGCCTTAAAACAACGCTTGAAACAATTACAAGATTTAATTAAAACTGCGCGCCTGAACGCAGTCGCGTCTGGTGGGAGTCATCTATCACCGAACGTGTCTCGGCATTCTTCCATTCTGTTTCCTCTCTTTTGCCTTGTTGAAGTATTACGTATGCAATTTTTTCTCTGTATCTATTTGGACCGTTGTTTTGGACATATAGATAATCCACCGCTTATGGAATTTATAGAAGTCCGTGCACATGCCGCATGTCACCGTCAATATCAATCTAAGACAATATACCTCCGCAACCCTTCCAACTGTCACGTGTCACGCGGGAATGCCGAGCCAGAGAGAGCGCACGGGGCGCCGGCAACGTCGGACATCGGCAATGACATGACAATGTCGAGACATAGCCGACGTGCAATATGCGATATCTGATGCCTGGGCTCCAATGGACCTCCACCTTTCGGATAGCTATCGTAATTAGTCGCCAGTTCCAAGTCCCAACTCTCATGTCTTGTAAATATAGAATCTTATATTAAATACTAGTTGAAGGAGTAGTGGGTATCGCACGCGTACATCTTGTGCCTCGATCGAGCAATTGTAATTAGTCTTTGTTTATGTACCCACTACATCAGCAATCCAAATGTGTAGACGTGGACTGTGTGAATCGCGCGGTCTGCCCGATGTGCTGGAGGTGATAAAACAATGCCGCACGAGTTTCCTAGTGGTGTGTTGCATGTTCTAACGCTATCCCTTTTCGTTTGTCGTCCCTGGACAGATTTACTAGTGGATGGCGTGACCTTTAACCAGAGACCAGATAATATTTTCTTACTCGCTTCTATTCTCTTCTAACATCCACCTCAGTGGCGTAGAAATAAAACTAGAACATATCCCCTAGAAATATTGAATAATTTCGGTCGACGCCACTGGGTAAACTGTAACGAAGGGGACTCTTGTCCACACGAACATGTTGATGGTTTTCTATATCTGTTGTCTTCATCGTGTAACAACATGTAATTGCGCGTTGTGTCCATTATCAATTTTAGTCATCTCCGAGGAAATTATAAGTTTTCAATAAGTTGCACAAAATAAAAAATTAAAAAATAAAACACGTGTTATGTAAACGTATTATTATGGCTTGTTTTTTCTTTCCTCTGTGAGGGTTTTGGTGGTTGGTAGTTGGAATCGCATCATTCACATGTGACTAGGACGACTCTCCGGAGTCCCACCGTGATCGAAATGATGGAATCTCTTAACCGCCGAATGCGCGACTGGGGGGAGATAGCCATGATTGAAGGTGCATCCACTTCAATATTCTCCGCGCGGCCTAAAAAAGAGCTATCGGTTGCGCTCGAGCTGGAGAGCACCAGGGATACATTATGAAACAGTTTGCGGTGTTTTTATTGGCATCTAAATACTGTATATACATTTCGATAGCTTTGAAATCATAACCTCAATAAGTGCAGATTATGCCGTGTGTGTGTGTGTGTGTGGTTGAAAATATCATCAAACTGCGTCGTCGGTATGGTGATCGTTACCCAGCGGCCGGTACTGTCATCTCTACTAGAGGCTAGGCAGTTAGTGGCCATTTGATCGACTAAAGTAGTCGCTTCCTGGATGCACTCAGTATCTGCATAGCGAGCGGTTTAAGTGGCCGCGGCGCGCGCTTTTTCACAAATCGCCGTTGAATGTCACGATCTGCTTTGGTACTCGGAGGCGAGTCACGACTCCTCGAGCGACGGGGGGGCTGGCCGGCGGTTGCCTGCAGGCGAAGGAGCACTATGCGTTTGCCTACCGACCACACGACCTCACATCACATTTGATGCGGTTGTGTGGTACTGCTCCGCATCTTTAGCTACGCTCTCCACACATGAGCGCCTTTTATTCACCATATATACACGTGTATGCGGGTTAATCGTCCCGAGGCGCTGGTCTATAATCTAGCCGCGTTCCGTGGCGCGCGCGTTTTTACCACAAGATCGCACGCCCGTGAGACATTCTGATGCATGTGCCGCATGCGTTCGCCACGTAAGTGCATATTAAGAGTTTGCGATCAACTTTCGCGACGCGCCGCTTCTTTCCTCTTTGCGTGTTTGCGCGTTGCATGGGTGGGGCCCAGCGCAGAAACACAAACTTCATGCTACTTTTGAAATACATCTTAAATCTATTCAGGGTTAAGAATAGATCTTGTGGGACCGTGACTAAAGCACTCGCGGCTCTAAATGAAAGTATTACTTAACAGTACTCAATCATCGTTCAGATGCTATTAAAATGATATCAACATAAAGATTTTATCTGATGTCCGTCTTCGTACATCGTGTTCTTTAGTTTTTATACGCGGCTATCAAAAATTATATTCCAGCCACAAAACTGTCACCGCTGTGACTTAAAAAATATTTTTGATCGAAGTTAATGGACTTTCAAAACATAAATTGTACCATCGGTAATTAACCGGTATTAATACCGGTATTTTCAAGTTGTAACTATTAATTTTTATTTGTGTCTTGAACGACAGCGAGAACATTAATACAATAACAGCGGTGAGGGTGTTTTTCTGTGCGTGGAGGGTTGTTGCCTCAAGTTGCCCCCAAGAAAGTGGCGGCGGTGGTCAGATCAATACTCAATTATTGGCGCTTGATAGACCGTGTTCCGTTTGATGGCCAACTAATGCCGGGTCGTTACAGCTGTGTTCTGTGTGTTGTGTTGTTGCTGGTGGAAATGAGAAACTAGTTCGCCGGTTGTGGAATCGCGCGTCGTCGCATTAATGATCTTTGACCGAAGCGCTCGCGCTTCTCGCCCACGCGAGTGTTTTGCTTTCATGCTTTCAATTTCGATCGCTGCTTGCGTATTACTAATATTGCATGTTGGCAACACACGTTCGTGTGGGATAAGAGTTTGCACACAGACACCACAGTTGTGAGGAAAGCGCATTAGTTATCGCTGGAATTGATGCCATAGGACACAACTAACGAGCATCGCGATGATAAGCAAATGTTGTTTCTATCTAATTACCTTCAGGGTAGTATAGAGGAGTGAATTTAAGAAAAACGAAGATTTTCTGTTTTTTGTTTTTCGTGATGTTTACGGAGAATGAACAAGATGCGAACACGTAAAAGCACATTGCACATGCCATTTGATATTTGGAGGGGACTTGGGCGACGAAGCAGAACGTAATGCGCGAGCAGCTAGATGACCAGAAGACATTTACCACGGTTGACGGAAGGAGTATATCACCTCGCTGGAGCAGAGTTATGGGGCCCTTGGGCGACTGACTGACCCACCCGTTCCGTCTACTCGCTCTGCTTCCCGCCGGGCAATTGGCGAGGCGTCTTCTCCATTGTGCATGCCATTTTTACCATCGTCTACTTTTAATCATTCCTTATAATGATACTCACTTGACTTTCTCTTTTGTAACATGCACATCAACATCAACATCAAACTCGAAAATGAATATTAGTAATAAAAGCTTCCTTAATATTCTCTCCAACATAGAAAATATATTAAAGTGAGGTTAGATTCAGAATTCCTCCCGTGTGTAACGCGATAATTAATTACTTAATCAACAAACGTGAAATTCCAAAACGATCATCGCCATTTATCGTTTTCTCACGCTCCTACTCACCGCGAAGATTACGTGACGGCTGCGGTGATACGGAAAAATCGAATTGTTTTTCACAATTTGTATTTATAGAAAGTTGGCCGGAACATAATCGCCGTGCACCAACGCGTAGCAATACAAGCTATCTGCTGCGATATGATAGAAAGAGTAACATGCAGGAAGGGCCAAGCACGCAAACGCAGCAGGAGTTGTGGGTGAAACGAAAACACATTGCACATTTGCACCGCCAGCGATTTCCATTAATGGCGATGCATAACAAAACTGCGCAAGCATCAAATATCCATACGCTCCGCCCACTTATGTCAAAACAGCGCCACCTATGTAGTTATTCTATAAGTAAATTAATTTTTTTCTTTGTGTGCGCAATCAAGAAGTTATTCATTTGTGCATGGAGGGTGTTTGCATCGTTAAGATTGTGCACGACGATTTATCATCACGTGTGGATTACGACGCGGAAAAGAATCGGACGGAACAAACAATTCGGCGGCGACGAAATGAAATATGTCATCCGGCGGTCGCATTTGTCCATATAAACACACCCCGCTGCGGTTTCACTGCGCACCATTACTCACCACAGGAGGGCGGTGGTGGCGGCTATCATAAGTCGACGCTGGTCTTTTAGGGTCGCCCGCAATCGTCGAAATTGGCCACTTTTTTCTTCTCCGAAAACATGTGAGGTTAATAAATCGGAAAAGTGTTGTCATTTCTTCTTGATTCCAGATTCGAGATTCTAAGAATGTAAGAAGAAGAAAAAAATTATAATTGAAGTGTTGGTTGCATACACGTACCTACGCCTTGGTTGTTACATCATAAGAATGTGATGTTTTTTTGTTGGCCCGCTCGTAATAACACGAGAAGAGGAGGCGCGCACGCCGCATTCAACATTCAACAATTGATTAACATGTAATGACTAAGTAAAAACGCATCGGCGCTACTATTAGAACGGCATTTATAATGCCAGTCGCGACGTGACATTGAAAATTGAACATGACGACCGGAGCGGAAGCCGTAGGGAGCAGCGCGATCGAGGGTCGTGCGTTCAAAAAAAGAGAAAAAAGTCGCGAGTGAAATGTTTGTTGATATAGCTAAAGCCCCGACAATTGCGGATCGACAACTGCATAATGGACGCGGGAAGGAGCAAAAAAACGCACGTTCATCCCCACAAAAAGGGGGATGCATCCCTAAATTTTATACGAACATCACTTTTCTCTCCCTTACGCAGTGTAATGCGTGTGTCCATTTCGTAAAGTGTTATGGTTGTAGCAGGAATGGAAACAGGACATATTCAGAGGGTAGAGGGTTGTTTCTACCCTCAATAGAATGATAAAAACTAGGTTAGTAGATTATTGACATTATTGACTATCCGATTAGTTAAGTTTTATTGAAAAATAACAAAAATGCGAGTTTCTAGAAAGGAATAAAATATTAATAGTAATAAATTAATAAATAATTTACGTTCGTGGACGTGTTATCGTGAATCTTTATCTACTTCCAATGTCGTGTCGTGCCAGACTACATAACTCACCGCATGACTAATCGAAGTGCAGTAATGCACACTGTAATGAATATGTTTATTAATGAAAACGTTTGATTTATAATGTCTTGGCAATGGGTGGAAGCGAAGCCGTGGTTTTAGCGGGTCGCCTGCATCGCCGATTAAGAAAGCTTGTTTACATAAAAATAAAATCCAATTATCGTGCCGTGTGTGCGCGCGCGCCCGGCGAAGATGCCGTGTGCGAACGTCATTTATTAACGTTAGCTTGCATTAGCATCGCGCATCGACCCAAGCCGCTCATGTGTGTGGCCGCGAGAGGGAATTGGGGCATGCAACACGAACCTCCCGAGCACTGATCATAGACACGAAGATCTTCAACGTTCAAGGAGCAAACGACCGAATGTGTTTGATCATTAGGCTCATTCAATTGCTGCCAGTACTTCGTAAATCGTAAATTTTATAGAGATTTCTAAAAACACTCGGTAGAAAGGGAACTAATTGTTTAATTTGAATTCTGTAAACGGTATTTTGAAGATTGGTTAATTCTACATCATGTGTGAAAAAATCAGTTCGGTGAAATTAGTAGAACTACCCTTAATATTCATTTAAAGTTTACTAAAATTGAATTTCATTTTAAATTTTCCCAAAAAAGTTGATTTTGAAAAAAATTTCTGCAGACCAAACAAAAAGGGATATTTTAATTTTGTTTTCACTATTTTATAGCTAAAGAGTTGTTCTTTAATGTCATTAAAATTTCAACCCTTAAAAGTCCTCCTAAATGCCCCAAAATTACAATTAAACTTCATAGTCCTTCTGAAACAAGAAAAAATAGTTTAAGACGATTCCTGAAGTCACATCAACTCATTCCGGTTGGTTATCTCCCTGTGCGCCAGTCTTCCAGTCATAAATACACACACCGCGCACGTATGATTAATGATTCTTGTTTTGTTCGCTTGGAGAACGCGAGTATATTGCTCGAAGATGAATGCCGAGCGACGATGTGTTGACTGTTCATATTTGACCGTCATCCTGCTTCTTTCCTCTTTGTTCGGAAAAGCCCGTAGTATATGCATTCGAGTAGAGAATTTGCGGTCGCTCTGCAAGCGCAAGAAGCAGGAACAAAAAGGAATGACTCAGTTGGTGTAACTTTCAATTTCATTTGTATCCCGCGCGTGGAAATGAAACTTCCACTGCGAATTTTCCCCCAAAACACTCCAAGGCCACGAGAACTAATCAAACACATAATTGACGTCGCTAATTTCGCCGACGTTATGGTTTATAACCTGTTTTCGCGTGTGTTACAATCGATCATCTGTATTTGTGTGAATATGATAATGCTGTTTGTTTAAAATCGTATGAGGTTTATATTGCGACTGGACCACATGCTGATCTCAACATAACCTCACCTTCTCATTATCAATTACCCGTATCTTAACGTGCACATAAATAACACTCGCGTACAACACGTGTATATGAACGCGGAGGAGAATCTCATTATATCCTCATGAAATATGAGGCTAATTGATGGAATAAAGTTGTTTTGCGCTGTGCTTTGATTCATACAAATACGGGTTTATTACGTTGCAATTTAGAGGAAAAAAACGAAGTTTATTTTAAAAATTCAGCGGATTCGATCAGGAATTGCCCCCGTGGATCGAAGACGTGGTTTTCAATTAATAAATAGTATCGAGACTATGCACGAGTGAATCCTGACAGCGGCGCGGATATGTGATTTGTCATTGATAGATGATCCGGACCATTCATCACCGGCTGGAAGTAGTCTCGAGGCGCGGTGGCGGTGTTTGTGCTTCTGCGTGCGTGGTTGCCCCGTCGACCAATCTAATGGAGTGGAAAATGCGCAATGGAATTACAGATTCGGACATTTCGAAGCACTTACGTTCCATATTCACATACCACGAAAAATAATCATTGTCATGGTAAGCGTGGTAAGCATACAATCAAAAAGTGGGAAATTTTTCAAAATTTTTGGGAAAAATTATATTTTTGCGTTTTATTTGGGAACAAAGTGAAATAAATCAATTCTGTAAATTGTATTTGGTAAATAATTAGTTTTTCTTTGATAAGTGGTTAGTTTTAACATTTTGGAAGAAAGGGTTTGGCCTAAAAATTGAAAAAACAATGAAAAAACGTAAAATTTGCAAAAATTTTGAAAAAAAAAGTGTTTTTGGCTTATAATTCATGCACAAATTATGTTATTGCAATTCTGTAAATTGAATTTGATAAATAATCATGTTATATTTGATAGGAGGTCAATTTTTACGTTTTGGAAAAGCAAGATCTACCTTAAAACCGAAAAAGAACTGAAAAACCCAAAAAATTGCAAAAATTAGGGAAAAAATGTTTTTTGCTTATAATTCACAAACAAATTATGTTATCATGATTATGTAAATTGAATTTAATAAGTAATAAGGTAGATAATGAGTTTCAATACTTTGTTGCAATGAGAATGACCCGAAATTAGAATTAATCTATAAAATTTGCAACATTTTCCAAGAAATTAAGACGCAACTAGAAAATCCAAATCAACATGCTTAGCAGAAAACCTCGAGTTAGAAGACGTAAAGTTCACGCTGATTTACGCGCACAACACACATAAATGCACCTGGATCGGACTCTTGGGAGTCCGCATAAATGCGACCTCGGTTAGTAATTACGTTCGCGATAATCGTCGACTCGGTCGCCACTCATTAGAATATTTCACCTCAAACTTCAATGGAATCACGCTGAATGAATTTCATTTCATTTCGATTACCGCCGATTGATTCGCTGCAAGTCGGCGCAATTGCGACTTGCTCATATTTTGATATTTGCAATTATGAATAAATGCCTGGATTAAAGTTCGCAGCCATGCACCAGGCAAACGGATGCTGAGATGACGACGGTTCACACACCGTCGTCGTCGAGCATGTTGATTGACCTCCACTCGCTGTGTGTTTTTACGCTGCGCATAGCTAATGAGCCGCAATCGTGGATAGTAAGCAATAATTACGCGTAATAAATATGCGCGGAGATTTTTTTCCGGAACGTGTGTCACCGCTTTGATATTGAGTGACAAATTCGTCAAACAGGATATGCATCCATGAAGAATTCAAATGATGTAATCAACTTGTATTAAACTTTGACTTAAGTCATATTTATTTTTATATCGAAATTATTTTTATTTTTATTTTTATACAAAAAGTAAAAATGTTGGTCTAATATTTTAAGGGTGGTCTTTTGAGTCTTTTCGTTTGAGTAGTCGACTTGCACAACCTGTGCTCTGTAATTAAGTATCCCATTCATTAAAATGTATTAAGTTTTATGAAGCATACTGAATGGCGCAAAGCGCAAAGTGAAAAAGAAGCCCTTTTCGTTTGATACGCGCGCAGAATTCGACGATTGAATGCGTGCGCTGATTTGAATAGGACTTTGGGGCCAAATATTTCAATTACGCAAATGGACACTCATCTCAAATTTATCATATAGGTACCTATGACCTTTTGAGCGCCATAGAACTGGCTTTCTGGTTTGATTTTTCTATGTTTTTGTGCAATTTTCATCAACAAATGAATGGCTGATTTTTATTTCGGTGCACTCATGTTAACTGCTCCTCTATGGGGGTAAAACTGAAAGTTTACGCGGGTATAAACACGGTGACTGTAACTTATGCGAATGTGCAAGTGTAACATATTGTTGTTTCATTGCTGGTGATGGTGATTGGTAGGTTGCGAAAGAAGCACGACACTCGCAGCGGCCGCCGCCGCCGCCATCCATCACCGGGGCGCGCTAATGACACGCTAAACACACGCGAGCTGTGCGAAGAGAGCGTAGGGGCGGAGGCGACGGTTCTTACATCGTAGCCGCCGCCACCACCGCCGACGTCGACGTCGTTGCACACGCGTTTACTCGCCCTGCGAGTAATTAATGTATTCGCGAGCTGGCGGCGTGTGAAATACAACTCAACACCAGCGGAGTGACTCCTAATTATTTTCCATCTCGCCCTTTTTGTGCAAGCACACACCCGCATTACACCCTCGATTACACAAACGCAATTTACTTTTGTCACTCTCGTTTACCCGACTATTTTTAACCTCGTTGTGTATTGGGTTGCCTATTGCGCAACAACATAACCAAACTCACGTCTTCACAATTTCTAACCTTTTGCTTCTAAAACGGTAAAATCTCAAACATGTCATCTGGAAAATTTATTAGACACAAATTAGCACCCTAATAAAGATTTATCTTGCGTTGTCTCGAACGATTCGCAGGATTCGATCCGTGATATAATCATTATACTAACGGACATTGCGTTCGCTGTCATGATGCGCGCCGAGCGTACGTACATGGTAATAAATTCGAAAATTACATCGTGCCCCAATTATTTTCTCGCACCACTGGCTGGACGCATACATTACACGACTCTCGGTCGCAATTATTTGTAATTGTCTCTGTGCAGCGCCGTCTTCGGCGGCAATCATACGTACGGATCGCGCGCAGCGAAAGAAGTGAAGAAGACACGCAACGCCAAGAAGAACGTTCACGCGTTGTTTGTTTTTTAGCGTTTCGTTTTTTTCTCTTCTTTCTAGCGGCCGGTGATTTTTTTGCAATAAAAAAACAACAACAGCACAACGATGGTTGAAATCTTTGTCGTCTTGCTACGCTAGTTTCTGACAAAACTTATTTTCTAACTCTATACAGGGTGTTTTATATTTTTTAGGGAAATTGTGAATAAAATTGTGTAGTTTTATGAAAATTTTTGTGTTTTTATTGAAACATTTGGTGTATAAAGCTTTGTATTGTCTTTTCTGGTGTGGTGTTGAAGACGTGCTGAAGTCGGAAGTGAGCGCAAGAATCCCTGCTTAGAAAGTCCCGCCGAAGCGTGGCGTTAACAGCACGCGGTCTCGGACAATGGTAACTTTCCTGCGCGCACGACTTAATGGACGCTGGACGTCGACAATATTCCTCTATCCATATCCTCGGACGCGATTTCGAAACGCACTCATTGTTTGCGCTAGTACCACCAGTACGTAACGATGCAAATATATACCTAGTATGCAAAAGTTGCATTTTATGCAATCGTAATTTTCTTTTAATTAGAAACATTAAACCAGCACAATTAAAAAAAAACGCGCTAACATTTCCGTACAATACGGAATATATCGGCAATATAATTAGCTGCATACGGACGAAAATAGCGCATGGCATGTGTGATGGTGGCGCTGCGATCGCTTTAATAATGTTTGATTAAATGCGCGCGGTGTGCACGCGCCCCGCGTGATTATGTCCATCTATTTAAAGTTTCCGTCCAATCAGGGAAATTGTTTAATTTCCGGCGCGTTCACATGAGTCGAACATTCGCCGCACGACAGCTCCCGTTCCAAACCTGAAAGTTTAGACACTTTCGTGTCGCGTGATCGCGTATGCAACCATGTATTCATGTATTCAAAACATCACACTACCCTCACATCACACTATCGACTGGGTGTAGGTAGACGACACGAATGTGTACAGTGCTATTATATGTTCATACACTGCAATTCTGAAAACTTAACTTAGAAATTTTTTAAAATTTAAATTATTTGTTGTATAATAATATAATTCTCACGTTTTTGCTCGCAAAAATAATTGCTCTATTCGAATACGGTTTGAATTTGAACACGGGTTTGAGGTTGGGAGGCAGAATCTTTAATTGGTTTGCAACCGCACAAGCTGTCACTCTGTCGTCGCTGCGAGCGTAATTTTGCACAACTGTCTGACATCTTAAGCTCAATTCACCAGACGACAGCGATAGGTTGGTAGGTGTATCTCGCCTCAAAAATCACCCAACAACTAATTTTCTACAATTCAATAATTAGATTGCAAATGCGTGGTTCAAATTTAAAGAGTGAAAATTTAACCGTATAGTTTCGGTACAGTTATGTTAATGCGGCTGACGCAGAAGAGATGTGGGTGAGGATCGAAGGAATCAGGTCCACCTTGGTCGGCGATCATTAAACTGTCTTGTCCGTCTGATGGCTCAAGCCCAAGCTGGGGAATCCGCTGCAGGGAACGCACGCATATTGCTCTTTCTCTTCACACACACACACAGAAACAGACACATATTGTATCCGATTCGATTGCAGCACAGCGCATTGTTTTAAATCATCATGTTTAGAAATTATATCTACAAAGTGGTCCAAATTTAATTTCGTTGAAAATTAGCGTAGAATTTGTTTGATTTTGTTGTCACTCTGTGTGTTCGACGATGGTATTAATCAATTTCTAAATGTACTTATAAAAGACTTGTTAGGAGAACGCAAGCTGCAAACGCAGGCACGTAAACGACGTCCGTTACATCAGTACATGCGGAGCACATGGAGCGCTCAGGCCCTAAGGGCGACCGGATTGCTAAATGTTATTTCTCTTACAATGGCCACGCCGCAATTATTTTTTCACGCTGCATTGTTCGCTTGTTTTAACAATATAATATTAATTCGATCAAAACAGGATCGCATTTGTATAAATCTTGCTTAAAAATAACAAAATACCGGTTTTTTGTGGGATTTTAGAGAAATTTAAAAAATACCGGTATTATACCGGTATATTAGTATCGGTATTCCGGTATTAATATAACATATTAGTAAAATGATTAAAATATTGCTTTTTCATGTGACTTTTAAGGAGATTTAAAAAATACCGGTATTATGCCGGTATATAATTGATTAAAATACCGGTATTTTTTAAAATTCAATAAAAATTCTATTAAATATCAAAATTTTAAAAATTTAAAACTAAAACTAAACTAACACTATCCTACTCTAATCAAATTAATGTTATTTACTTCTAATACCGGTATTATACCGGTATCCGGTACATAATTTATAAAAACACCGGTATTTTTTTATTTGGTTATTTGTGGGCGCGTTGTATTTGCAAAAAAATTTTTACAGAGTAAATCACGCTTTTCTCGCATATCTGCTGATGGTTTTCTAATGTAAGCTCGAAACCACACGATGACCTACAAAATTGCGTGCGGCTGCGTGTTGGCCCGATGTAAAGTGCACTCGTCTCATGGCGCACCGGTAATCACAATGCAAATTGTATTTTAATGCCAGCATATAATATCGACAGGCAATAACAATAACAAACGCAATTTTACTATCTCGCATTGCTCAATATCAGAATCAATATGATCGGTGATTCGGTGAGAAAAACCAATGTTTGCCCGACGAAGGCGACATCGTGGAATTCATTACATGCTAATAAAACAAACTGGTTATTATGATCGTTAATTAGCTAATAAAATGCATGCAGATTAGAGTCAGCTGTAAATTCGGTAGTGTTTGATCTAGTCGTGTTGTTGGATCTGTGTGTTATCATCATGTCACCGTCGAATGCAAAAGGTTAGCAAAAATAATATCGCCATATTACACAAATCCGTCTCTCTGTGATAACACCACTGAGAGCTTTGTTCACTGTCATTATCAACACGACTAGTTGAAATTAATATTCAACATTATCAAGTGGCAATAACTAGGCGATTACTAATACTGTGTGTTAACTGACAATCCGGCGATAAGAATATTATTGATTTTGTTTGGTCACAGTTAGTTTTTGGTGTTTTCTTTTTTTTTTGTTTCTTCTTTTGTCGTTGGGGAGATAATTAAAGTCACGTCAATTGTCGTGACGTTTAGCGACCCGGAACGTTTGCGAGCGCCGTTAATCCGATGGCACTCTGACCACATGAGTTTTCTAGTCGAGCGGATTGACGCGATCATTAAACGGGAAAAAATCCGCATCGCCCGATCGCCCGCTTCCTTTTCGCCGTTCGACTTTCTTTCCGTTTGCTTCTTCTCCCTGCCTCGTGACCCGCTTTTTGCATTCCGCCGCTCGAACTTTGTGCGCGCCGGGCATTCCCTATTGTGCAATCGATTTTCATGCTGGATGTGTGCTCCATCAGGGGTGGGCAAACTGTCAAAAATTCTTATTTCAACAGAAAATATTATTTATTTCATAAAAAATACCAAAAACATATTTTTTTCCTTAAAAATACCGGTATTACACAACTACAAAAACCGATATTTTTTAAAAAGTGCCATATCTGCTTCTGAATGGGATTTTTTTAGAAATAAAAAAAAATACCGGTAGTACACAGGTAATATTAGTATCGGAATACCGGTATTAATATTATATTATAGTAATACGATCAAAAACTGTCTTTTAATGTGATTTTCATAGAAGTTTAAAAAATACCGGTAATATACCGGTATTGCGTCTTTCCAAATACCGGTATTTTTTATAAAAATGCCATATTTGCTTCTTACTTTGATTTCTTCAGAAATTCATAAAAAATACCGGTAATATACCGGTATTACGTCTTTATAAATACCGATATTTTTAAAAAAGTGCCATATCTTATCAAATAACAAATATTTTTCAAAAATAGTTTTAGATTTAACAAAATACTAAAAACCTATTCAATTATTGCCTGATTTGAATGTTGGTTGAGGTTTTGCAAACCCTTGAGTTACACTTTATAGCGCAGTTATTTGGTTATGTTGTTTGTGTTCGCATTTCAATACCGATTTGAATGACCGATTAGAATTGTACCCGGGCACGATGAACACGACTCTCGTACCGGTGCTCGACAAAACACAAAACACTAAACACAACACACAGCGCTGCTCTGTGTCTGCTGTTCGGTAACGCGGCCCAATGCGCGCAATGTGGCTGAGAATTTCTTTTTTCGAAAGCAATTAAATTACAATGAAATGTTAATTTAGTCAATGCGCGCGCGATGGGCGATACTGCGTGCGGACTCGATTTTACTGCGCGCATTATTTTATTGACCATTATTATTCGTATTCGACGATTATCTACTCGGTTTTATTTTCTATTACATTACAAAGTGGAAGACGAAAAAAAAGCACAACCAGCGTGCGCTTGCGTAATCGTCGTGATTTAATTTCGGTTTCGTAAACGGTCGAAAACGAAATAAAACGAATCGTTTGATCGACGACGATGTGTCTTCCATTTAGATCAATTCGGTGTTTGCACATCTTTTACTTACATCATGGAAATTCTCGAAAAATCATTTAGTTTTATGTTTTTTTTCGCGTTGTAAGAGTAAGGTTTATTGAATCGTTGGGCGCGCAGGTCGTGCGCAACAAAAGCAACAATGCAATACTAACATCGAAGGTGATGAATATCTATAACAGAGCAGCGGTAATGTAAGTGAAAGCCACCGTCGTTCAGGTGCACCTTGCCAACGTAAATGAAGCGCTTAATCGCGTTTTGCAATTGACCCATTCGAACTTCTTCAACTTACGTGTATTCAACTCCACACAATTATTTTTTTTTTAATTTTTGTTTTTGAATTTATGCCCAACCTTCTCGCACAGAGATCACGTTACTAAAAGGGACATTAAGGAAGATTAAACGTATCAGAATCACGCGAATAAAATGTCAGCATTCCCACTCGCAGCAATAAATGCGTTCCTGGTCGTAAAATCGCCAAATGTCACACGACACAACACACGAGAATAACCAACAAGTAAAACGAGACCTAGCTTTATAGTGCTCGTCGTCGTTTAGGTTTACATTATTGCGGTGGCGCTATATTTAGACAAATGTACAGTTCACGCTGTGACTACTATACTAAACTATTGATAGGTATTCGAATATTGTGAGTTTTGCACAAAAAGTACCCTGATGATATTGTCGCCCACCACTCAGGTTTTTATTGCGCCGCCTTCCGGCATATACCGTGTCACTGTTTGTCGGCGTGCGGGCGCGGGCGGACGCAGCCAGCAGAGACAGCAACGGTGCGCGACAGCAGGACGCAGCAGCGCGACACACGCGGGACAATCGCGCGTGTGCGCGCCGCTCTCTGTGTCAGTGGTAGTCCGCCTGCCGCGCCAACAACATCGAGAGTCCTGCGACACGCTCGCTCGAGTCGCGCGCTTCGCAGTTGTCACTGGTTGTCGCGTCGCGCGCGCGCATTATACTCGCATACGAGACGCACGCATACAGGATGACGCGTTCGCTACGAACATAACCTCTACTCAACGCTATACAGACTACGGATATCAGCTAAATATGTGTTTTTGTGTTTGTGTGTGTTATTAAACACGTGGTTTTTGGATATCTAAATGAAATTTTTGTTTTTTATTGTTTATCTTCATTATAAAGGTGTGTATTGCTATGGTAATAGTGTTCGGTACTTGTACCGCAACTCAAAGTATTGGGAAAGTTATAAAATGTAACTTTTCTGAATTTTTCTGAGTTGTGAGATGATTGAGTAATCTCCAACATGACTAATGCGTTCCTATTAACTTCCAGGACAGATGCATCGTGATCGTGAAATGTCTACAGCCAGCTACAGCTACGCGCCAGCATCTTCCTGAGATCGATCACGCATATCATGGGAATTATCGGTGAGCTTATTGTTTAGCAAATGAAAATGTATCTGCAAATAATTTTGACGTGTGAGGTAAAACTTGTGTTTCGTGGGATTTCGTTCAGAAACAAGTCAAAGTTTCATACATAGGGGTTGAAGTTGTCTGTCTGTGTGTGTGTGTGAGATTTTTTGGGATGTTGAGTCGCGCGCAGCGTCGCGACGCATAAAACGACGACGACCAACCAAACGCGACCCGGACTGCAGAGTTGTCGCGTGTCACCGCGTCGCGCGCATTGGGCGACAGCGACGGCCAATCGGGCAGGTGGGAGCGGCTGTCGAGATGTCACCGCATGTGCGAGCTTAAACCGGTGGGGATGTCACCACCAGCCGGCTGGCTGGGCGGACCGCAGGCCGTCACCTGCACACCCACTCTTTCCAACACACCTGGCGGGGAGGGGGCCTTTAACTCAGACTACCTGTTCACTATTCCCATTTAAATTTAAATCGAAATTATGATAATCGACAAGCGTTACAACAAAAAACCGCAGGGGGTTGTTTTTACTCTTGAAATTCTAACGTGAAAATGATTAATAAAGAATTTAAATTTAATATTAAAAAATCTCACGTTGGATGAGCAGCAACAGCGGGGGCGGTTGGAGTAAGAGTGTGTCGAGGGATGCAGCAGGGTACGGGGTGGTTTTGCGCGCTACCGATCGAAACTTGCGAAGGTAACGCTCGCTTTGAACCTGTGTGTGTTGTGTGTATGTGTGAGGTTAGACGACGGCGGCGACGCGCGCGACGTTGGCCGGGCGTCGCTGGCAAGCTCGGCGCGCGCGGTGGGGGGCGGTGTATGTTGGAGGCAGCAGCGCGGCGGCAGCGCACTTTGATCGCGCATGAGGCGGAGTCCGCCGGAATTGTCACTGCGGGAACGACTGTCACTTGTCCCCATGGCTGCGCAGGCGCGCCGCCGCCTGGACCATAGGCCGTCGCGACGCTGTGACACGCCCGGCGTCCGCACGACCCTTGACCCCTTGTCCACACGGCCGCCGCCGCTGGCGTCCTAGTATACGCGACGATCTGACCGCCGCCGGACACTTCCAGAATCCCAGCGCATCGCGTCACCATAAAAATATGATTAATATCAATATCAACTAACGTGCACACATATTACTAAAATAATTATTTAATATTAAATAACTAAATGCAGTTTTTCTCGCCTGGTAATTTTATCAAGAATGGTGAGGCGGTTGGAATTTAATTTTGAAAAAAAAGTGATAATGTGATAAGTGATTTGTTTTGGTTTGTGTGTTCGCAGGTGAGGGTGGCAGTCGCAGCCCCGTCATTCCGAGCAAGGACCGCCCGTCATCGACCGACATGCAAGCGGCGGCGGCTCTCCCGCCCCCAGACGCCCGGCATTATGCAACTGCGAGCAACTCGATCGGATTAATGGAGGTGGTAAGTTTGTCTAACGCCTTAAACTTAAACAAAGCGCACGGAATAAGATCTACAGCCTATATTCTATTGATTTTTGGACGTTATGATTTTTGATACGTGGTTATTCCCACGGTAGAAGAAGAAGAAGACGAAGAAGAAGAGCAACTCCAACTCCCCACCAATGCATCACTGGAGTTGCTCTTTATTTTTCTATTTTTTCTTTTAATTCGCTCCCACTATCTTCTCGCTTGGCTCATATGCATCGGTTTGTGCAATTATTTCCTTTTACCTGCATGTAGCTAATACACTGCGCGCACTAATTCCACATACTATATGTACGCTGTGACTATTCTCGGTGCGGGTGCGTTCGAGTGCGTCAAATGAGCGAGAATTAATAACACAGAGCGTCGCGGTGAGAAGACGCCGGAGCGTGTCGGTCCGCACACGGCGCGCTGGTTCGTCCACATCGGTGGATGGTGGGGGGGGCGGCAGCCCGGCGGTCGGTTAGTGCGGCGCGTTACCACTTCGGCGGGTGCAACATCGCGCGTTCGCACCGCGCGCGCACATGAATCAATCATTTGAATAACGAACATGTGTTTCGGTAACCTCTGCCGCTAGAAAATCATCAGTATCTCAATATTCGCGTATTTCGAGCATTCAAACGCGCGATAATGTAATGTAAATCAATTGTGTGATGTTCAGTGTGATGAAAAGACTCAAGTGTGAAATAAATTTTACGATGCGTTGTAAACACGATCAGAATGGATAATCATCGTGGAGTGTCAGTGTCACAGAGTTGTCGCGGTTGTGTTGCTGCCCCCCGATGCTTCTGATGCCTAACACTAGTGGTAGTTCAACGCGCGGCGGTCCAGCTGCGCGGCCATACGGCTCGATGGCTGCGTTGGACGCGCATCTTTTTCCGCCGGCGGCCGCGATGCTCGCAGGATTACAGCCGCCGCTGCGGCCTCCAGTCAACGTAAGCACTCTGTGCGTTTGGTGTGTGTGTGTGGCTGTGTGTCATTTGGTGTATGTGGGTGTGTGTTTGTTGCGTGCAAGGTACCGACGTGATTAAACGCCGTAACTAAACGATGGAAAATGCACTATTATGCCATGCGGACAGCCGTTTGGCATCTAGTTAACTCCGTGACTAACGCACATATCAAGATTTCGCGCCGTGCGCGCTTTCTCACTTACTATCGCAATTAAACTGCGACACGCAGATGATATCGCGTTAATGACCAATTTTACAAACAGGGGTTGGTGTAATCTACATTTACACGTTAGGTGCGAATGAAAAACTTTAAAAAATCCAACGTTTTTCGATTGAAGAAAAAAATAAATAAATTGTTTTTCGTTGAGGCGATTTTTTGATGATTTTGTAGCGTGTCGTGCCGCGTGCCTCGAATATATCTTCAAGTGTATAATATTTATTTCCTCTTATCCGCCCTGAGTCGTTGTCGTGTCTAGCAATCGAATAACGTAATAGCTCTCTAGCCTGATATCGGCATTGTGTGCGCTGGCACACGCAATTGCCATCAATTTCGAGCCGGCGCGCAATCATCGCATGTCGATTTCTTCGAATTATTTTAAAAATTGGAATCGTTCGCTTGTCAACACACACCGCAACGCCGTCACCGTATGGCGTTCACGCCGTCACGAACGCCGAAGAAATGTAGTGTTTAGTAAAATACACCAAACAACTACTAATTGTTCATCAAACATGTGTCGTAAGCAATTTTTTACGTTTTCGGTTGTTGCTTACAAAACTTTGTGGTTTTTGTAATAAATTTCAACGTCGTGTGCCCCGTATGTCAAAAAGCAATTATACGGACTAATTTAAAGAACTTGCGTTGTATTTAAGTGTGTGTTATTGTGGTACCTGTTGCCATGCGCGTCGAAATTAAATTTTCCGTAAATTTGTTGTTTGCATTGGCTGTGTTATTACGCATTACACATTATTTTGACTCCCCAAAAAGAAAGGCCTCGCAGTTATTAACTTAATAACACGCTCTCTTAGGCCTCTAGAGGGGACCGGTTGGCACGTGTCAATTGTTTGCTCATCGGCGTGTTACGATTACGTCGTGAGCATTTTTTTGTCCGTCGTAATTTCGCGCAATTAACCCGAAGAAAGCGCCAATCGCCAAATTACCAACGCGCGCGCAAAGGAAATAAATAATAAATAAATAAACACCACACTTTATTTTTATTCGAAAGGCTTCATTAACTTCATTAAAACGAAATTATTTCCATATGTCAATTTATTACTGTTAGAGTTCAACTGAATTTTTTTGACTACCCAGACGTATCCTATCAGCGAATGTGTCAATGCGAAATTAATCATAGATAAAAGTTGCTCGGCTAGCATAATACGCATGTGTCCTTGTTGTTTGCCTGTGTATAATCATTTAAATTAAATTTATGTGATTTTATTAAATCATAGTTTTTAATTCTTTTTTTCGATTCTGTCAAGAACATATGTTATTCGGTTAAATTGGACGCTCGAATAGAAATTATTTATCATTTTATTTAAAGATAAATCACATAATGTATGTTATTATTCATTTGACAATTTTAACTTGAATATTTGAAGCTTTTTTCTTCATCTAATGACCATAAAGAAGAGTTTTAAAAATTTTGAATGCGTTTAAAGGTCACAGGAGGCAAAAACTCTAAATAACAGCATAAGGCGAATAGGAAAACGAAAAACCAACAACATTATGTATATTCAACCGCTACACAATTTAAATACAATGATTTTTAACGAGTAAATAATAAGGGTGTGTAAATGTGTTGATAGCTGATCGTTTTTCTCTGAAGATGTGAGTGTGATATACATATCAATATCCATATCAACGATTATGCGCCCATAAACACCGCAGACGTCCATTGTGTGCACTATCAAGTGGCTACCTGAGCCGAAAATGCGTTTATAATAATACCCGCTGCATGTTCGTGACAAATGTGGGCGAGAGCACAACCGGCCTGCATTGATTTGCATACAAATGCATTCTACACACACATCCACGCCGAAAACATGACAGTTTGTTACAAAAACAAATCGATAACGCAACGATAAGTCAACTGAAGTTGACGATGACCTGAATCTGAAATTATTATTATTATTAATCATTTTGACCTTGCTGAGGAAAAATTCTTATCAGTTCTATGAATTATTAGTGCGCTTATAATATTTATAAATATAGCAACCTAATTACGAGAAGGGGTAATTGAAGGGGTAGTTTTAGTGCATGCGGGTAATAAGTAGGAGGCGGTTGTTAAAATGGGTGCCCCCTGTGCGTGTGACGGCATATGCGAAAACGAAAGGGTTAAATAAATACACAGAGGGTTGGTCTGTCCGTTCGACCAAGCCCTACTTTCCGAAAAGGGGTGCATGCAACAATGTAAGGCGAAAAGGTGCACAGTTTGCACCTTTTACATTTTTCACCCTTTCTGTTTTTTCCTCCACTACCCTCTTCATTTTTTAAGTTGGCGCATTCTTTGCTCGATAATGGACGAAAATTGTTTACAGTCGAGTCCCCGAGTTAAGGGTCTTCCAGGGGTGGTAAATTAGGACGAATATCTCCCAACACATGCACGTTATTATATTATGTATATACGTCGCATCGTTTGCCAGTTGTTTAACTCAATTATTGATCAAATATGGCGCGGGGGGTGTGTTAACCCTTTCGCGTGGCGGGAGCGTCGGGAGCGTCGAGGATCGGACGAAGGGACTCGGTAATGATGTACATACAATTTATGTACACAGCGAGCGCGCGCGGCCCTTGATATTATGAGGTCCTTAACATACCAGCCTATTATTACCCCTTTTGCGTTCGCTCTGCTTTGCTAAACTTATCATTTCGATTGGGTATTGAGCGTGCAGTGGAATACTTAAAATTCTCAACCGAAAAAATCCGTTGCGCGATCGCACAAAAGCACGATCGGCTTTTTCATTTCATTCTCCTTCGGATCTTATTGTGATGAGGATTTTTTTCTGGTTTAATTGATTCGGAAATATTTTACAATGCAATTTATTTTCATGAATAGATAATATTTTTGATTTCATCATACGAGATATTTTTATTGTCCAATTAAATATTAACATAACTTTAATATTTTATTTCAACGCCGAAATCAATTCGTAATTACACTCTGTTAACGCGTTATTAATTATTCCGTATTTTGGGGTTGTAGTGGAGGTACAAATAGGAAATTTGTCATCTTGTAGTTTTGATGTTTAATTATTTAACGTGTAATGTGGTTTGTGATGTTGATGGACTAATCGAAAATTCAGCCACGCCTATAGGACGAGTGGTAGAAAAAAAATTATGCGGCGGTATCCTTGCTTTTGCCGCTTGTTAATGCACCTTTTTAAAAGGCTGATATGAATCTACGCGCGGCGTGACTTTGATTTGAATTGACGGATTGTCATATGTGACCCGCCTTGACATCCGTTTGCTTGGAATTAATTTACATACCGGGGCAAATGGACTTTGATGAGGAAATCAATTTTTAATGGATAATGGCCGATTGTTTCGGATTTTTCGAATTAAAAAAATATTTTTTGTGATTTTAAAAATTTTTTGTTGAAAATTATTTACCTAGGTTTATCTGAGCTGCGTCCAAATATTTTTTACTTATTGTGTAATACAGTGGCGTTTAAACTAAAATAAAATGTCTGAAAAAAAAACGTCGCATGTTTGTTTAGTGCGTTAGCAAGGCGGCTCTTGAAACGTTTCAGTTGACGCGTCTCTTTGCACAAAAATTTATCGCATGTCGCATACGCACACATCGCGTCCTTTTAGCACCGCGGCGATTATTTGTCGACGAAATTATCGGCGGCTACCAGCCGCGTGCGTTTGAGTCGTGCCGCCGTTGAACATTAGCCATCAAGCACTAGCAACAAACGCAAACACACACATCAAAACGGCTTCGAATTAGGCGCATTCAAGGAAATAAAAGCATCACACACACACGCATATGCGCGCTGACACCGAAAAAATGCGGAAAAATCATCTCACGACCAAACGAAGGAGATGAAAGCGAGACAATGCACAATAAGTTTAGAACGCGCCAGCGGTTCACACGCACTACTGTTACACGTTCGAGATATTGTTCGTAATCAGTTTATGGTCGCATCAGGCAGGCAGGCATTTCAATATCGTCGTATGCTCATCGTTTACCACAAGAATGAGAGGATTTTTAATTGTGTACGTGTCGTAAATCACAATGTGTATCGTCAGCCGTCATTAAAAAAAATATATGAACAGACGCGCATCGCATTTTTATCTTTTAAAGCAAAATATGTTTTCGCAGAGCCTATTATTTCGTTAGGTTAGAAATTTTGAAAGTACAAGAAGCGAAAGGGGAAGTAATTTAAAATATTCTATGGAATAACATGCACTGCGGTCCGAGTCGGCGCGCTTGTTAATAAACTTTATCCGCTGGGTTAATTTTCGATATTAATATTTGGACTCCGACTCATCATCAAGTTTATCCAAATTCGTCCGAATTTGAAGACCTTGTTTTTGCATGCCTGGCGGGCCTGTTTGGTCAGGCTACCCTTCGACATCCGAAGCTGCTGTGGGTAGGGTGGTTTTAAGAGTTCGGGTTCTGTCAGATGTGTAACCCCTTTTCACATACTAGGTGGAAGCCAGTCGGGGGGGGGGCATATAAAATGCAAACCGTGAAATCCAATCTAGCTGAGAGCAGCTATTTGTTTTTAAAGCGCGCGACGCCGAATCGAAAACGTCTACGGTTGCGCATAGATCACCATTCGTTTCTTTTTCGCCTGCTTTCTTATTAAATTTATACAAGTTGCACGCGGCGCGCACTTTGGCAAATGAAAAGCAGTCGAATGATAATGGTTATTGATTCCAATTCCTCTGCAAACGAGAAAAAAAAAACGGTTTTAGCTTTCGAGTCACTCGAGTCATACGACGACAAGTTTAGGTTTAGCATGTGATGACACGTTCCATTACACACCTATTTTTGTCATCTAAAAGGTTTCTGCTGCTGCTGGTGTGTCAAAATTGTATTTTTTTTACAGTGGGCTTCAGTGGCGTCGTGGTTTTTTCGTCCGGAGTGTTCTAACCTGCTGACAACGATGGCGGGAGCTGACCCTAACTTTGTGACAGCTTCAGCCAGACCCACAACGACCTCAGCTCCCATGTCGACGCCGTCGATAGCTCCGCCAACGACCACCTCACCATCTTCGAATACCACCACAACATCGCCGAGTACGTCGTCCACTTCAATGGGCAAGTCTTCGCTGCACTATCGAGACCCACCAACAAGGGAACGCGTCTTCCAAGCCCCGACAATTTGCACGGTAAGCCATTTTAATACCTAAATATTAGGTATAAGACTCGTCACTCGTATCAATGTGTCACAGTGAGACCGTTGAAGTGTTTTTTAAGTGGGTTCACGTTTGATATGTCGTGTTGGATTACATGGGTCGCGTGCGGCCTGGGTGACACATAAAGGACATGGCATTTGAAGAAAGGAAATTGCTGGTTGTCGCACACTCGCACGCACGAGCGACAAACCCGCCGGGACAACAATGGCGGCTAATGGAATTCTTTATATCCAATATGCCCGGCGCTGATCAATTTATAAATAAATAAATAAATGAATCCGCGCCGACTGGTCTAGTCGAGTAGAGTAGTAGATGTAGAGAAATCGATCTCATACTTAGTTGATGGGTATGACATTGTAAGTAGTAACAATGCAACGTCGCAAACGACTTCGGGTGACTTGCCACGCTTCTTTATTCTTCTTCGCCACGCTCGTTTCGATGGCGTACGCCGCCGCGCCACAAAAGAAGTTAATTAAGAATGCCGCGCGCGCCGAGGACTCCCTCAACTGACGCGCGCAACTCTTTCGCTTCATTATCGTGGCAAGTGTCCTTAGAAATCGAAAGGCATCCGAATAAATCCGTACCACGTTGTGTCATGTATAACGAATCCGGCTGGCTATTGTTGCCTGTTTATAGATCGACTAATTGTCTGCTAGAAATTGACTTTTCTAGGAAATCATCCGAAAAAAACTATTCCAGCTGCTGTAAATTAGATGTCACACGGTAAAGGTAAACAAAGCTGTGCCGCGGCGCGCGGTCTTTACATCACAGAAGATGAAGCTGAAGGAAAAAAGGTGATAATAACAAGGAGGCATGTGGAAGGCAGTGTGTGTTGCGTTTTGTGCTGCATCATGGGAAGGTCCGGAGGCGATGGAAATCTGACCTAATCAAGGCGATGACGTTGGCAAAAATGCCAACGTTTTTATTTTACGCGCGCGCGCCGTTGTCATTGCGGAGAGCCGCCTGTCGTTCACACTGTCAAATTACTGAAATTAATAATATTGCGTCCCGGCACGGCTCCCCGATCATATCTACCTGACAGGCCAAGATTGGGACCGGTGGGAGACGTGTGCGCGAGGACACCTTGCGACTTCGTCTGAATGTGAGAAATTTTCTTTCTATAGCTGCATAAAAATCGAAAAATCATCGCCATATTTAGTATTATAACGGACACGCAGCGCACACATTACACTGAAAATCTAATTACCACACATCATGCAGTTTTGAAATATTTTTAAATTGGATGTGCAAAACTTACAACGTAAAGAATATGGGAAAAAATTCAAGCTCTCGAGTATTAAATTCAAATGCAATTATTTCGGCCTCCGCGAAGGGTTGCCAGCGCGAAAACTGAAAATATGACATTACCGACGAATATCTCAAATAACAGCGGCGAAAATCTCCCAATTAGGAGCGAGGTAACCCCGGGTAACCGGCGCCGAACGAGTAAATTACCGACCTCACCCCGTTTGCAACCCCTCTGACGCGCCACCGCCGTTTCAGAAATATGCGAACAGAGTAAACTCTATATGTGTGCAGTCAAACACGAAACAAGAGACATTACGATATGATCGATACTAATTTTATCAGCGGCCGTAAATATGCAAAGCGCTAAAACCCTTTTAAATAGTATGGGGGTTAGTTTAGCGGGGGTTAGTTAGAGTTGTTCACCATCAGATAAGTTAAATGTAATGATAACTGCAAACTACACGCTAATGACATGTTTTATTAGCTGTTAGCTAGTAAATTTATAATTATCTACATCGACACCTGAAATAACATCAACTGTTTCACATGATAACATGATAAAAGGGTTTTATGATAGTAATTATTCATTTTTTCTTTGTTATAATGCAGAAAAACGAAAAAAAAATTTTTTTTTCAATTTTTTTTTCTTATAAGCTTTTAGTAAGGTTTAAAGTGTCACTCGATTATGGTTTAGTACGGATCGCGGCGTATTTATTGCGCCGCACAAAGAAGAAACAAAGAAGGACGTAGGTGTAGCGTCGTGTAGCGCACCGCGAAGCTTGTTAAAGTCTTCACGCACTCGCCATATTTCATTTTAAATAACATTGTTTATATTTCATTACCACGACGCTGTGTCTCGGGGTTAACTTTATTTTATTCTACCTGCAAAAGTAAAGAAGATATCAGATACCGGTTAACCGGTTAATTAAATATATCACAAAACTTTTTATTTATTTTTTGCTGTTTTGGTTAAGGGTATTTTTGATGTTCATTTTTCAAACGGTTTATCACTCACTCCCCTTGTCTCATCTTCTTGCTGCTTCCGCCGGGAGGGTGACATTTCTATTGATTCCGTTTTCATAACTTTGCGCGTCTTTGTATAGCATCTATATACATATAAATTACGGGATGATATTTTTATTTTCTCCACTTTTCTCGGGGCGCGTCGTAAAGTGGGTTGTTTTCCCTGAGAGGGGCGAGTAAAAACGTTGAAATTTTGCGGCGGTGCAAGCGAGATACTAGACGCTGTCGACGCTCCCATTTATAAACATCTTGCGCTTGTCGGCATGCAAATCAGACAGGTCGTGGCGGTGCTGGCGCTGGATTTTGATTGATTTATTCGCAAGATTGATTATGGTGTGTCGTGCGACCCGCCACCGCTCTCTCAACGGATCACACACAGCCCCATTGTGACGATGCTGGTGCCCACTTTCTTCTTCTATATTTATTTCTAAAGTACTCTTTTGTGTAACGAAAAAAACTAACACTTCCCTTGGCATCGATATTGAGCATTGAACCCTAATTTTGTAAGAGCGCGTCATTAAAAGCGCTTTCGTGGCCGCGGTTGTTTGTCATTTGTCCGTGCGGTTAATTGATGCTCGCGTTGTCGGCTGATGCTCGTTAATAAATTGTAATGGCGGTGCATTCTTCGGCGTGCAATAATCCCGCGGTGCGCGGTGCGCTCGGCCGTGAAGCTGCACCGCACGACCAGAGATGCGTCGTGGTACAACTTCTTCGGGAAGTTACCTAACACTCATGTGCGTAGCGTTCGATTTCTCTATAGTATATTACATCTAATTAACCTTAGAATACTAAAACATAATATTTTATATATAATTTTCTGCTTTAAAACAGAAAATCGTAATTTTCTTTACGTGAATATGAAAATTTTTAATTTTTTTGTGTTTGGTAGTCTAGGGTTAAGTTTTTTGCACATGTACGCAATGTCACCGAAGGTACAGGCATAAAATGTATAAACTATAAACCAGTGGGGGCCCTGCCGACAAACGCGCAACCTTTTAACATTCGCTGACGCTCCGCACGTAACGACATCGTAAATATGCTCGCGCTGGGATTTTATGGTGTCGCGCTTCAGCGCCGCGTGCGATTTTTCCAATGCGAACATAATTTCATAATGACCCGTTTATTAAAATGCGCCGATCGCATGATGCTATCGATGAGATTGGTTGCGGATTTTCAGGCGCGCCCTGCTTTAACGAGCCACACGTTAATCAGGAATAGACCAGGACCAAGGAGTGCACGAAGTAGCATTAGCCCGCTTTTCGACTATTACTTCCGGCGACCGTCTCGATGATGTCATGCTTTCACGAGGATTGCCCCGCGCGGCCAGCCTATGTCAACGTGATTCATTGATTAGCGCATTAGCCATAGAACAAATAGACCAGGAGGAAGGACTATCAGGACATGATAAATATCCACACAGCGTTTTTCTGGTTTTGTGTTTGTTTGTGTACGAATTGCGTGATTCCAGGTGCTATTTTACACGCGGTGTGTAATGAACACTTTTACGAGCGTGTAGAAAATTTCCCCCCGCCGGCGTCAGGTCTAATGAAAAACGTGTTTTCACGCCACCGACGCCAAGGTGTCATCGTGAAATATTCAGGCGCGATTTTATATTTAATAAACCGGATGTGCAATCGTCGGCGCGTTCAAATTGCGCGCTCCCTGCTGGATGTCTGGGATGTTTCTTCATTCGAAGCGCGCGACTTTATGGAGTAATATCTTGCACACGTTGCGGCGCTGAAAATAAGAGAAAAACCGAGCTAATAATTTATATCTTGTCGCCGTGTTGCTTTGCATATTGTTTCGCCGCGCGCTGTGGATTGAGATGCGACACGACGAAATATTTCGCATTGTGCGTTTTACGAATGCAAAAAAAACCATTGCATTTTATGTGGCAAGTGTAGTTTCGAGTGCGCTGCGCGTACAATAACTTTATTTTTGCTCAAGCGATAAATATTCATTCTGAATGGGTTGTTTTCGCGCACGGTGCGCGTTACAAACGCTGTTTTCTTCTTCTCTTCTTTCTCTTACGAGTACACCGAGAGCGCTGTTCAGGCAGGTGTAATTATAGTTTGTTTATTGGAATATGTTAACCTATTTCGGTCGCGTACAAAATTTCCCAACGCATTAAATACTAACAAAATATTTTTGGTTAAAAATCTATTTTTTATAAACCATCGGCAACAATTGAGATTTGGTTAAGTGCACAATTTATCAATCGACATTTTGATATCACTGCATGCGTATTACTGCATATTAAATCCGCGCCGTAATCCTCAGTGCAGGTAAACAAACGGGGGCGGTAACCACCCCTGTTGAAACGCATTACCCACGCACGCAGTCTGAATTGGTGGCAGCGCCGGGCTTACACGTGTACTCACACTCTGATCATCCTGATGGTCGCTGCTCGATTATCGGCTCTGCGTAACCGAGTTACTACACAAATGTCCAATCATCCCCCAGAGCTACCCAGCCGCGCGCCACCCGTCGACAAACACCGATCTAGCATGTTTTTTCGGTGCGCTTTTTCTGTGCGCGATACGATTTATTAGCTGAAAATATTCGTCAAATTTGAAAAATTCTGTATCGATTGCAGAGCAGATTATAGATATAGACCTAAAAATAAAACAAGGTTTTAAGCTTGAATTGCTTTGTTTTTTGTCTGTTAATTAAGAAGTTTTCTTGCTTCTTGCATAGAGTAATAAAGTGTGTCTTGTTTTAATTTTCGTCTGGTCCATAATTTCACCCCCTTTACCAGCTAGCACTTAGAATACTCACTCTCCTGGCGTTATTTCTGCAACGCTTGATTTTAATATCACATTGAAAAGTCCAAACGTTTTCTTATCCAGGAACAGGGACAGGGGGATGCGCTGCATAAGGGGTTCGATATTTACTAGGCGATAAAAATTCACGCTTCTTAAAATCCATGTTGGAAATATTCAAATTGGTCCATTTTATTGCTCCCGCGGGAGCCATTGAGGTTGACGCCAATTTCGTCCGACACGCAACTGCAGCGCCCTCTGCGACTTGCTCCTTCGGGGACTTTTACTCTTTCTTACCTTCAATGTGTTGACAAAGGGTGAATAACGCAAAGGACTTAAATGATTATTTTCTATATTTGCAGGCGATACGCTGTACAGTCCCAAGTTGTAGCTGCGAATGTTTCATCCCCGGCAAGCGTCATCTCCGCTACTGCGAGACCTGCAAACATGGATGGGTCCCACATGGTAAGTGCTAATTTACCATAACATTAAATCATGTCTTCAGGACTAAATCGCTAAAGGGTAATATCCCCATGGTCAACATACGAATAAAATAAAATAATTTAAAACGCGCTTAATTAGATGCAGTAGTAAATGATGAATCGAATATAATTTTATCAACCGCGGCGATCGCGTGTAGGAGCCCCGAATGCAACTTATCGAATAATGAACTGTCATCGGTGAGTTATCGACGCGTCGGGTCGCGCCCAAGTCGATTTTTCGGTGGGGGCTCAGTCGGGTGCCATTTGCAGTCTAATATTGCCCTGCGGCAAAGGGGCACACCGTGTCTGTTTGACCATTTGACCAACCCTTCAAGTCTTGATACAAAAAAGAAAAAACGAAAAATATTCCGAGCCGTAAACAACAAGCGTGGCCAAGATGGTATTACACCCAAGGGAGTTATACATATTTATACGCATGACCAAAATATTCGGACTCCAATCTTCAATTTACATCCGGAAAAATGATACCTAGTTTTAAAAGATCCCTCAGCGAAATTGGATTTTTATTTTTAAGGTCGAAGGCGGCAGCACGTCAATAAAATTCGAACGCAATCTATTACCATCGCATAAAATGCATCAAAGCAGCGCGCCGCGCGGAGTTCATTTGGATAATTTAATAAAGAAAGCGCAGTTGCAGGCGAGTGCAACATTAGATTTTAATTCAATTTCGGCGTTTGAGCGTCGTGTATCACTTAATCTTGTCGTGTGTCGCACCCCTGCACCGCGAACAAATCGTCGGGGTTGTGAATTAATATATCAAAAATATTCTTTGTCTCCGAGCGCGATTACGTCATTACACGCGCCCCAGTAATGCAATTTGTTAAATTGAAAGAAGTAATCAGAAAAAAAGAAACAAACGGCTTTTTTAATTCGGATGTGAATTTAATACCTATATGCGTAAAGCGCTGTTTAAGCCGCTAAAGCTACAGCGGCAAACAGAAAAAATATTAATGCAATTTAATTTCGAAACCAGCATGGTGTTAAAAGATAAATTGTTTTTTTGTGTTCAACTACTGTATGCGGAGTAAGTAATCATAGGAATTTGCATAATTCAATCAACCTCAAACAATTACACGAAATTTCTCCATCGTGTTTACCTGAATGAAGCCGTTTAGTTTTAACTATGCATAAATAAATCAATATTATAGTCTTTAAACGAGTCTTGCTCGAGGATAATTTATTATGCAACACTTACTCAGCTGGCAGTTATATATCCACAGTAAAATATAATTAATTTTATTATTAATCAATTTGTTTCGCTGAGTGAAAAAAAAATGTTTTGAGAAAATTTTGTGTTGGAGAACAGAGAAACTTAATTTTAGCTCCCTGGGAGTATGGTTGTGCACACTCGCGCGTAATGATATAATTATAGGTGTCGCGGTGTTTATGGTAAGCGACATGTGTGTATATAGCGGGCGGCGGCGTAAACACGCCGGCGCCGACCGCCGCTTTTAACGACGCTGCGCGCGTGCTCCGCCACCATCCTTCGGTTTACATTATCGCGCGCTGTTTAGAGGAGCAGCCGTTGACAAAATGGAAATTTCCTTTCAACATGACGATATTTACGCGGCGGCCACCGCGCGGACGTTTTCATTAAAAACTCGGCGCGCTCCGAATTAGTGAAAATTATTGGCGGCCGCCGCGCAACGACGTATAACGTTATAACTAACAAACGACCGAAAATAATTTCGGTTTGTTTGTGTTTTTTGGACGCCTTTGGACGCGCGTGCGAGCGTATACATTACGGATTACACCATTCCCGACACCGACGACGTGAGGCATCCCAGACCGAGACGGTTTTTTTTCTTCTCTCTGCAAGCGTTTAAAATATTTTCACTCAAAAAACACACACGTTCAAGGTGTGTGTGTATAAAGTGGGTTTTTACACACTAGTGCGCAAAACATTAATTTTACACATTTATTAATTTAGATCTTGATAAATGACTTCTCGATCGCGATATTAAGTTACTGTCATATCGATAAATTAAGCTCGTTTATACTTTGCGCTACTTTCAGCTGCCCTATCCATATCAGTCACAGCTACTGTACTGTCACGTCTGTCTCCCTATTTTTCTCTGATATCACACCACACCCTCGCAATCACGTCTAGTAGACTAACATAATAAGATTTTGCGATTTCGCGTAAATCGTACGCATTCATTAATTAGATATTTACACCATTGGTATTTTTATGCTAAGCTAAGTTTTTGAAAGTTGATTAGAGGTTATTACGGCTACCTGCATGTTGGCTATTGTGTTGTGATCGTTTATTAAGCGTGTCTAATGAGTGAAAAGTAAGCGGAAAAAATCGCTCGACTGCGACGCTCCGCGACGCCTTGCAAAATCTGATTAGCGATGGACGCGATGCGCAATCGCTGCGACATGCAATCAGTGCGTCTAATTGGAAAGTTTCTTTTGCCGTTTTAATTTATGCGGGCTGTGTGTGCGCTTCTTGTACAACATCAGTAAATCTTTTTGTCTTGTTCTTCAATTTGCTACTTCCTTCGGGACTGGACTTCAGGTATCCGGGGACTGATTTATCACAAGTCAACTTCACTTTTCGCCTCGTCGATAACACATGCCGCTCTGTGTTTTGTTCGATCAAGATTTACCGAGAAGCAAAAAAATTCGAAAAAACCGAAAACCGGTATTTTTAAAAATAACCGTTTTTGTTACTCATTCTCGTTGTATTATTCATCGATAGTCTCGGATGGAATAAATTACAATATGATGCCTTATAAATCTATTTGTGAATGTATGGCGTTATCAAATTTTCAAATGACAACATAAATCATCGAGACGACCACCGCACACCGACCGAGTTTTGCATGGTCAAGCGCTATTCGGTACGTGACCGTTATATTCCCAACACGCCGCCCCTAGAAGAACAAGAGGCGCGCGGTGGCAGCGCCCAACCGCCCCCGCTGATGTGGTCCGTCTTTCATGTGAATTATTTAGCACATTGCCAAATGTCCGGACTATCAGAATACACTATTTATAACACAATAGCCTCTATGCCCGTCCATCTCTATATTCATTCCGAGCGTCTGCCGGGCAATTTCGTGGGGGCGAGCGTGCAGAATTTAAATGAGGTCCATCTACATATCAGCCGATATCTGGAATATCTTGAATCTTGTTTCGCGCTGGTGATAAAATCGTGTCTTGCTGTGACCGTAATTATTAAGTCACGGCGTAATTGTGACACGCTTTCAAACAAAACGGCGTGGCGCGGCGTATCATTTAATTACACGGTGGTTTGGATGTCGCGTGACGCTGTTGGGCGACCGGCGACGAGATGCATTATCAAAGGAAGTAATTCGTCATTAAGGGGCTTAATTGCCGGCTTGCGCGTTTTATTCGGCTTGTTATACTTCTCGCATGTTTAACGCTTGTTTCGCTTTGCAATCAAATGTTATACATGAAGTTGTTTTTTATTTTGATCGAGGGGAGGTTACACTAAATGCAAAAACATAGGGTTGATGATAATACATCACAATTATCTCCAACGGAAAGTTTTGTCTTAATTTTTGTTCGTTTTGTTTAATTTTTGAAACACTAAGATTTGTACGACATAGCATTAACGCATGTTAATTACTGAGCGAGTTGACGACGTCGAGAAGGCTCACATCACGGCGAAATGAAATTGTGTGTGCTTCGGCCGTAATTAAAAATCCATTAGCAGAGCACAATGTAGATTCAGATTTTTAATGGTGGCACGCATTAGTTTCGTTGATGGTTGATGGCCAGCACGATTCCACTCTGCCTCCGCATCAACATGGTGTCATTTACACCATGGCGCCTTCTCCGCAATCCTCGATGCTTGTGGGACAGTTCACGGTCTTTTATCGGTAATTTTCAGTAACGTACAGATACGTGGTGGTTGCGTGCGGGGCAACCGCATTGCACGTGACGCGTTTCTCTGCCGAAGCCGAAGCAATCAAAACCGGCGACCACCGTACCGAACTAAAAAACAAGCAGTTGGTAAATACAAAAAAAAAAGCGAACAACATGGAGTCACGTTTTGCTCGATTGCTCGCACACATTCACGGCGCGATCGCGATTAGTCGCGTCTTTGACCTCTACATGTCCCCACAGGGTCCCCCGGTTGAAAATTACATCTGCCCCCACTTTCGATGATGGATTATCACGCATTTGTAATCACTAATGTCTTATGACTGAACAAAAGAGCTGACGGTATTGGTTTATGTCTTACCGGGTCTAAATTTGTTTGCTTCCGAGTGCAAACAGAGGGTTCTGATACTCCTCAGGGGTTTTAAAGTTACTTTGGAGGATTTCTAGTGCTGTGCTAATATTAGTTTATACTTAGTGGTTTAAAAAACCTCACGGGAGCTCCGCCCATTGAGTGACATGCGCATGCGCAGTAACAGTATACCGTAATTAGAAGTATCAGTCTTAATTGTCGTCGTAAACGAGCTTTAATTATTCAACGTAAATGGATCCTTGGAGCTTCTGATGAAATTTAAGCAGATTCAAAGGATTAGGTAGCTACAAGCAGAGCGTTTTTGCATTTTCACGATGTCTTTTCTATCTATACCTACTTCCCAAGACGTATAAAAAAAGCGAACGGGGTAATGAATATTACGGGGCAAATTGTGCCATAAACGAAACATAAAAGAAGGGAGACGCGTTTCGCTTAATGGGCGCGCTTTGTGCACACACTAGATGCAGCGGGGAGAAGAGAGCAGAGAGCAATTTAGTAATTTTAATCACACTTTTTGTTGCGCGCTGTGTTGTGTTGGCATCTGTGTAGACACGCGCTTTTTTCGTCTTGGCCGGTGTGGATTGTACGCGCGCGCGCCTCATAAAAGTTGTTAATTATGATAAATATTCACGGCTTTTTCCTGGGAGAGTCATGAAGCGGAAGTCGGCATTGTTGTGCTCCGCACAACCCTTGCCTTTTAGCTTCGTGGCAACTTCCTGCTGCTCAGGGGAATATTGTACCTCCTGCGCCAACACACAAATCCTATCTCTTGTGCTTCTGGCGGCGGCAATATGGAGGTACCTATATTCATGAAGTTGGAAAAGTCCAGCGATGCTTGTCCTTTGATTAGGGGTGCGGGTTGCCGATGCGACGATGCTAATCAGATTGCCTCCCGGGGTCGAGGGAATATTTATAGCGTGTCAAAACTCGTGCTCGTAAAATGTTTATGTAAACCAATAACAAACAATTGTAACTGCTTCTTCAGGTGCTGCGCGCAACGTGATGACCTTGTGTGCGGTGAGCAAATCGCAAATCATGTTCGCGGTCAAAGGTCTCACGCCGCTTGTTACTGTTTCGACATTATTTTTTCACAGTAGACCACATAACACCAACTTTATTCTCATGCTGGTGATGTAGAAATTCATTACACACAGATTGATATAAATTAGTTGCGTGTCTCCCATGATGTTGTGAGGCTGATGGCGAGCTTTCAAAATTGAAAGAGCTTAATGAAGCACCGCCAAGCCAAATCATGACCAATCAGTTCTTTGTCCCTTTTGAAAAATTAAAAATGATCCTGCGCGCGCTCAACGCCCACTTTTACGTCGGTGCCGTGTGCGTCCATGTTCTGTTTCGAAACTTATTACATTCTCAGACTTTATTACTATTAATATGCGAGCGAAAACAGTCAGGCGCCATCAGTGTCATTAGTAATAGATGATTCTTCATCATCTCATCATCATATTGAGCAATTCTAAACGCGAAACTCTCCAAAAAAAAATATGACAAAGCAAGGAAAGCGGCAAGTTTTGTTTGTGTTTGGTGGAGATCCGTGGAAAACTTGATTTTCCTCCTGACAACTCTTTTCAAACTTTGCGAATGCCTCCTGGGGCTGCTTTTCATTCCAAAACTGTGTAGATAAAGTTGCCGACTTCTGACTTTTATTATATTACAGCATCACAAACATCTTTATCATCCTTTTCTTATTATTAACGATATAAGCAACTGAAACTTTGTTTAGTAATTATAAACTGTATTTTTTTCTAAAAATTTTCGGGAATCAAAAATAATTGTTTTTGATTTTATTGCGTTAAATAACAATTTTAAGTTGTTTGATGTCGTAAAGTGTCACAACGAATTAGTTGTATTTATGTATAATACATTTATACTCGTATGCATAACCATAATCGTTTGGTCGTTTTCCTCATCTTCTTCGTTGATGCGTTGCGACCGGATCATCGAAAACAAATAGCTATCGCATTACTTATTCAAATGTCTGGTTAATTATGAAACTACTGGCGGATGGACGGCAGTTAATTAAATTTTAATGCCACGCGACGAGTGAAATAAATTCGGCTGACAAACGAGTTGTAAGCGTAGATACACACACCAACCCATGGAAGGAGCACATCTATCGATTTTTAGTCGTTTCCTCTCGCGCGCTGAGGAAAGTTTTCCTAAACGTTTCGTCTGGAAAAGCTCGTTTGCAGTTATGGCCTTGTACAAGCCTTATAAATTTTATAATTAGTCTCTTGTCGGATGATCCAAGAGCGAGTAAAAAGGGCAGGAAAAGATGAAACGTAAAAATTACCTCCCTTGAGGTTCGCTTTACGCTTCTCTTTCCTTTACTCCGAGCACTGCATACAATTTCAACATTCCACGAGTGAATGGATAGCGCCAATGCAGACGCTCGAAAGATGACAGCGTGAAAGAAGTCACAATGCTCCGAAATCAAACGCATCTTTCATGCGCGCGTCACGGCTGGCAGCATCCCGTGTATGGGATGTTTATTTATCTCGGGACATCAAGCCCCGCGGAGCCACGGCGTTTGATTGTCGTCGTGCGATGTCGTCTTGTGTGTGACACTGGACACAGACTCTTCATTGTCTGGCCCATCGCGAGAGTATACACTGGCCGGCGTTGTTATTCCTCTTCGAGGATGACATCTGAGCATGACTTGAGACTTGCTGATGAATTTTACACTCAAATGCATTTATGAAAGACAGATGTGAGACTCATGCGGCGAATATACTATACATTATTAAAACAAAACAGGTGTAACGAGTCGCCGCGATTTTATAAACCGAAACAAGCTGTATGTGTGTGTGTGTGTGCAATTTATGTTGCTTGAAGAGTTGAGGAGTATTTCACGGTAGGAGCCGCGCTCCCATGGAAAAGCATTTTAAACGCTAAACATCAATAAACATAATAGGCAGTCGTTTTAGTGTGTCCATTATACACACGTAACGCCGATGCCGACGCACTGATGCCGACCCGGGTCGAAACAAGTTATACAGCCTGGTTTTAATTACGAAAAGAGGTGTAAAAAATGCCATCTCCTCGGGGACCTGCCGATGACGATATTTATTGGAGGACATCTTCGTGGAAGAGCGCGTTTTTATTTCGTCCCCAAACTCGAGGGTCATTCAGTGTGTTAATTGCGGCGGGTGTTTTTTGACAGATCTCAAAAAGTGCATTTTCACACACACAATGTCTTTGTTTCGTGCGTATAAATAATAAAATCCCCGGCACATTCGTCTTCTCTCGTGGTCGTTCGACGCGACGCTGGAGACGACGACACACAACACACACGCGTTATATGGGTTGCCTGCCCGGCGCCCTACGGGGTCACCTCTTTTATTACCATTATTTGAAGATAAAAAATGTCTTCCAATTAAAAAAGTTCGCCGCTGACTCTATATATCAATCTATGGGCAGCAGCTCAGCGTGGGGGCGCTCGCGCTCGCAACTCAGACTTAAATATGCATTAATATTCGATATACATATATAGGAAAAAAATAAAGTAGATATACCTATACTTTGTTTACATGCCTACCATGACGGCCATCATTACCAGCACACTATCAACACTCTGCGCATGATGACACGTTTCCAAGCATCAGTCTATTGTTCGACGATTCTTTTCAAGATGTTTTTTGCGGTCAACGCTGTTGTACTATATCTTCAGCATAATACGTCGATCGATATACAATTCTTCGGTTTTTAATTAAAAGATTTTCGATTATTTTCGACTTTGGTGATACTGCGCGCTCGCGCGATGATTGATGATTTTCATCCCTGGCGCGCGTTGTCGGCGGCGAATATAATGGCCAGCTAATAGTGGAGTGTCGTGGCGAATGCGCGCCCGCCGACGGGTGGTGGGCCCCCATCCGGAGGGCACGCACACTACCTGCTTCGATTTATATTTGAGCCTCAAAACAAATGGTCGCCTTGTCGGCGGCCTCCTTTGCCCGGTGCCGCCGCTTAAATACCTGCCCGCGATATTTATTATGTGTTTTGAATCGAAAATGTCAATGCGTGGATTTATTCGTGTGGTTCGCACGACGGCGCATTTTATTCGTTATTTATCGCCAGCTTGCGCCCTGGCGCCGCGAGCATCGCAGAGGTTTAATGCTTTCTCACACGGAATCATACATTACACGATCAAAACATTTACATCTTCATTGTTACATGTTTCTATAACACACGACTATTTTTTGGCATCTGACCAATCACAGATCAGTTTATGGGCGGAGCTCCCGAGATCAAAACTTGTTAAAATTCGATGAAAAAAATTAAAAATTAAAATTTTATTAGTTTTATGATGTTTAAAAGTGATTTTTAATTAGATAGGGTATGAAACACCCTGTATATTTTACCCAAAAAATGAATATAGAATATCTCGAGATCAAATCTTTTAAAAATTTGATTTAAAAAAATAAAAAATTAAAAACCTAAGAGTTTTATTATGTTTAAATGTGATTCTAAAATGAAACACTCTGTATAATTTTCATAAAAATGAATATTGAATATCCCAGGATATTGATGTTTGTTTCGTGATTGTTTGTTGTATGAATACGGAAAATATGTGCCAGAGTTTGAAGTCCCGGGTAGGTATCGATGCTCTTTGCTCTTTTTACCTTCCTCTTGTACGAATACTGCACCGGAGGTTATAATTGAAATCGAGTCGCCCACTAACACACACTCGAGGGCCATATCGCAGCAGCTTGCTTCATGCATAAACCACGAATCAGTCCGTATAAAATATGCACACGCGCGTTTTGCGTTTATTACTCGCACGTCCGCTCTCCAAGCAAACCATCACTTCTACCCCACAGCCCACAGCGCCCCAGACGAGACGCTGTTCGTTTGCGGCGGTTGTGTGGCATTCAATGTTCGGCGGAACGAGAGAAAATACGAAAAAAAAAAACACAAATCAGAACGGAAACATTTGACGTTTGGATTTCTCTCGATCCCTCTCCAGTCCTGGAAGTGCGTAACAAAGAGACCGGAGGGCTGCTGCGCACTTTTTTTTATTTATTTTAAATACGACCGCAACAAAAGCTGTAGTGGCTAGTTAAATAACCGCGCCGGGGAGGAAAACAAAAGACTGCTCGCTTGTCGGGCGAATTTCATTTTCCGACATGTATCATTGAGCAAAGAATTGAAAATGGCAAAGCACGCATGAACAAAAGTCCAAAAATGAGATACGAGTATGCATGCGGAGTTTACGTTTGCTCTCTTGGTCGGTCAGCGCCAGTGGAAGCGGAGCATCCATTGTTTTAACAATTGCCATAAATTATGCGCATGATATATAGAACGAAATTGCATGTATACCTGCGTTGGTAACACACGCGTCCACTTTGCGGCTTCTTTATTATTATATCAACTGCGCCACGAGGAGCAATTCCAGCCTATTGACATAGGGCACCTCATAACCGGATTCACACATTCGCACACCCGAGCCACTAACATAACCTCCATTAAAAGCCCTCAAACAGCGTTGGAAGCAGTTGTTTTTATTCAAATTTTAATTGTGCCTGCGTTTAACGTTATGACTCGTTACTGTTACGACTCACAAGACAATGAAATAATTAATATTACTGGTGTTACTGAACTGAACCCTTTCGGATGTTGGATGTTGGATGTTGGAATTGCTGTCTGAGTGGACATTATTTAAATATTGAAAGACGATGTGAACGCGTTGAATTTGCTTTTGCCAGCGTCGTTCCCGGGGCCCTATATTTAATGCGGCGGCGTGTGTCGACGTGCGATCGCGAACGCGGCCCCTTTGAACCCGACAACAATATCAATTGCGCCCCTATATGTGTGTGCGAAGCGAGGCGCGCTCGATACCCAGAGGCGCGCATTGCGCACGCATACGACACGGCGCAAGACGTGAATTGTGAATTATTTCTGCGATGCATTCCGCGATGCGAAAGCCGCCGGACGAATTATCGTCGTCGGATAGTTTCCAACAACATGTTTATTGCGGCGATTATAGCAATAATTCTATTATATTGAAAATACCCATTTAACATTTTTTGTCATTTTTATCCGATTTTCCAATAAAGCACTGATTCCGTTTGATGGTCAATTTTTGTACGATGGGTTTTCGTCAACAATTTACATTGTATTAATCGCACACTGGCGCGGACATTCCACGCGTCGTGTGCACGCTGTGATCCGTTAACCGTGAACTAATCGGGTACACACGAATGATTAAATTTCAACATAATTGTTACATGCACCCAGGCATAGCTGGCGCGGGCGCGCGCGCCTGCCGTCAAAGTCATTTCGTGGCACTTTGATTCCACTCTCTGCACACACCCCCGCGTAGTCCTTTGTTGTCCCTTTGTGGATCGCGGTCCTCGGGACTATCGTGATTTGTTTATCGCATCAGCGTTCGCTAGAATGCACACGCATTACAACAACCAACCGCGCAGCAATTTACTTTTACTCTCTGGCTGTGTGGATTTGGCCGCGCGGCGAAACGGCCGAGCTGGTTTTGGACGCGTAGGTACCTAACCTATCATTAGAGCTACGTGTCGAAACCAATTGTGTATTATGTGTAGTATTTTCGAGAGGTCGCGCTCATTATTACTCGCGCGTTCGACGAGTGTCGTTTTGATTTCGGCGCGCGCGTTGAGATATATGACCGTGCAACTTCTTCTTCTTCTTCGGCTGCTTCGCCACACATTCGTTCCGTTCTTCGACCCGGATCATTACCGTGCGCGTTGCGCGCTGCCGCAGGACCAGCAACTAGTACACGCCTAATACAACACATTCCCGCACGTTACTTATACACTCGCCGCCTAATCTCAGCCGCAAGATCAACAACAACGCGCCACGCACCGACCGAACAGCAATCAAATTCGATTCAAATTCTCGCTTCCAATGATATACACACACACATACAAGTTAGATACATTTTAGTTGTAATTTGGCAATGACTAGCAATTCGAAAATGTAATTATTTCGGACAGCCGACAATGTCAGTCGTCAGCGAGACCACGAAGTCCAATTTGGACTTTCACTGCTAGAAAGGAACTTTTGTAAACTTTTCAAAACTAATATTAAATTGGTGTAAAAAAGTCTGAAGACTCAAAAACGATTTGTAGCTGTGATTTTTTTCCATTTAATAATTCACTCCCGGGTGACTACAGAAGAAGCAGCACGAGAATACAACAAAAAACAGGTACACAGCGCACAACAAATAGAAATTCATTAAAACTTCTCCAAGGGGGGACGGCATTGTTTCGGTACGTAATTGTGTGACGGTGCTTCGGGTCACCGCGGGTGACCACATCTGTTGTTCATTTTTTTTCTCTTCATCGTCGTCGATCAATCGAACGATTTGATTTTACATTTTAAATTTCCATTATCTTCGTCACAAGATGATGAAGAAGATCAGAAAATAGACCGTTAAAAGTAACGAAATTATGCAATACACTAATTAACGTAATTACATACACACACAGTGACGCAATATGTTTTTTTTTTTTCTCTGCTGGTCACAAAGCGCATTCGGCGTCGTTTGCCCGCGAGCAACTAATACAAAACTAATTATAGCCGACTTAACTTAACTTAGGTGCGCGCACGGCGTGATTCTGTACGACGGGAGACAAAATGACAAATGGATTCTGTCGAGTGGCCACGGCTTGATAGATTTGACATTGGAATGGCACGAAACGCGCGCGCGAGCATTCACGCTCTCGTCGCTTGACAGTTTTTCTTCATGTAGGTACCGCCGTGTGCCGCCGGATTGTTCTCTTTGCCTGCTGATCTCTGATCTCCTCGTCGAGGAGACAAGTTATGAGTCGCACGTTTCTCTATGCAATGCAAGTCGTGCAATTACAAAACCCGGCGGAGGATTGCTAATCGGCGCGCACGATGCACCAATCAAATATTAATTTTATCGATTGCAGCGTCGATATATAGTGGAATATAATTGAGCGTGTGCCCTTCGAGAGCTTATCAAAAGCGTGATGCAATTAGCATTGACAAGCTGATGTCATCCGAGAGGTTGTAAAGCGATTGTCAAAAGATTACCACGCGGATCTCTTTTTATATTTAGGGGAGAGTCACCCTAGTTTTTGACATTTACGACATCCACTTGTTGAATGTGTCAGCAGAGAACCTAAAGAAGGAAAAAATGCCCCATAGCCATCACGAATATATCTTGGAATCAAATCCAGAGATGAGTTTCTCATGAAAATATTGAAACTTGTCTCGACCTTGGTTACATGCTTGACTCTATCGATGCATGTGTTTATTGTTGCGCGTGTACCTCCTGTGTGTCTGTAATTACGGTGTCTCTCTTCTGCTTTGTTTCAAACGTGAGACGTGACGGTGTGACAAGGCTCCGCAAGGTCGCCGAGACTCGCCGAGAGATAATACGTACTCTATTCAGACTTGACCGCACGTAGATTACACGTACTCGAGAGTACACGATGATCAATATTAAACGTCTCCGCAGTCATGACCTAAAAATTCGAAACATGAAGACGAGAGAAAAAAACACGCACCGATTTCTATTCTGAAGTCTGATTTTCTACTAATTGTATATTATTAGCAAAGTCAAAAAATTCGAAATAATTTTTTTACTTTTTTTAAATTTTTTGTTGTGTATGTGACAAAATTTATGCAAAGTGAAATTTTTTTGAAGAAATCGATCCATTAGCATCAGTAGCACACAAAGAGATAGTAGTAGATCGGCGTCAGGTTCGGGTCCGAGCTGTAAACCGCCCGCATCCATATTTATGCGACATGCGTCGGGGCGCCGCGCTTTGTAAGTGTATAACCCATTGTTGGCGGCGGTTCGGGGCGGCGACTGTCAGAGAACCGCGCGGGGCGCCCCATATCGCGCGCGCGGGCGCTTTCATGAATAATTCCTCACATATTTACCGTCGGCCCGTCGAGCGGCGAGGCGCGCTCTTCTTTGTCATGCAAAACGCTGTCGCGCGACGTCATTTTCAGTTGACGTAACGCTTCAAAAAACTGGCTACACACATCATTCTATTGCGGCGTATCATCCCGATACACTTTTGATGTGCGTAGAGACAAAATTCTATGCAAATTCGATTTGCGACGTTTAAATGAATCCATCAGGGTGGTTAAACTGCTACTTTCAATCGTCTTGGGGTGGATAAATTGACATTTACATTGGTTAAACCATTTCACTTCACGGTGTCTTCATTCATAAAATGCTAACGAGTTTTATTGCGTTGATAATGATGTCGTACCTTTTCACTGTGGTTGAAAGTTGAAGCCTGCTACGACCAGTCCTCAACGAAAAGTTGAGAAGTTGTAATTAGTTTTCCCTGGTCAGCCACGTAGTGAATGTGATATGTATGTGTGTCTATAGAATTTTTTTCAAGTCCAATTTCGCTTACGCGCCATATTTTTAATTAAGGTTCTCTCTTGAATGCTGGAGTGGATTTTCCCGTGCGGAAAAATGTTCAGTTCATTTGTCCTTCAGCGTGTGTTTTCTTCTCTCGGCCGCCCGGGCTGCGCTGCGCCCGCGAGGAGATTTTTATTAAAACTGTTGATCGAAACGCCCGGCGAGGCGCGCGGGTGGAGGGCGATTGAGATGCAAAACAAGCAAGCAAGTTAAAGCAACAGTGTGGAAAGGGGAGAATGTGCTTTCAGAAAAATGTGGATCGATGTACTCACCAACGCAAAAAAAAAACGTAAAAGAAATGTATTTCATGTACGTACAACACGCGGAGATGAGTTAATTCGGAGCGCTACTTTGGTGGTTGCCCCAAAGGGGTGCAAAATATTGTTAATGTTTGCATTTTATAATTCTGTTTAAATAATCTTCGGAGCTTATATAAATGAAAAAATATTTCCAATTTGGAATTCTCTTTCCTGCTTGTAGCGGCAAATTGAGGGGACTAGAACTGGAGCAATGCGATAATGAAATTTTAAAATCCAGTTTTCGGTTTAGCAGAAATATAAAAAATCCAGTGAGGGTGGAGGTGCACGTGTCCGTTCGTTATTACACACGCTCAAAGCCCTTGAAGCATTTGCGAATTTTTCGGGGCGATTTGATAAGGAACCCACACACGCGCCCACATCATATTCAATAACTTTGCGCTGCGTCCTGCACACTGACTCATTACCCGAGGGGTTTACTAATCAATTATGAATCTCAATATTTCGTATAGCGCACACACAGCATACACACCAATTAAAGTTACGGTTGTGGGTCTGACGACCGACCCAACACACACACATGTGTAATAAAAATTGTTAATGTCCAAAGAGTCCACTCACTGGCGATGCCGTCGTGTTCATTAGGCGGCGTGCGGCAGCGCGACTCCGCTGTTAAAACCCATTATGACCCATTCGGAACGATGATACTACATATTTCGATCTTGTCTTCTCGTCAATCGACCCGCCGCTGTTCACGATGAGATATTCAACACTTGCTTACACTTCGTTTTTCGTTCTCCGCCACGTTCGAAATTAGTTTTGATGACCAGATGACCAAAAATCGAGGTGATTTTCTGGTCAGCAACGCACATATTCGCACCTTTTCGGGCCCTTTCACGTCTACCACACGTAGAACATCTGCTTTCTGACAGATGTATGACCAAAACTCCTTTGAGCTTCAATTTTTTAAAAACAGATAATATCCAGATCCATAAGGGTGGGTTTTATGTGTGAGGGTGTCATTTTTTCTTAAGAAAAAGCAGGGGATTTTATAGTTATGCGAATTTAATCTAACTTTATTCCGCGCGTCTGTTCACGTTTGGCTTTCGAATGATTGCAAAGCAGGCACGCCAAGTGTTTTGCATGCGAATGCGTTTTCTTCGAGTGTTACTTCCATGCGCACATGAAATGTCATCGCCGTATGTCATCTTAATGGCGCATGAAGCGCCGCCGTTATGGCCACATTCACGCGTCTAATGTGTCGCGTCGTAATTTTTCTTATTCACCCGCAGCATTAAATTCCAACAGACCCAGTAGATATACGAAATACTCATATATGCTGAAGTTGCAAGTTTCCATACGGTTGGACATTTTGGCTCTATCATGTGTACTGTGTACTCGAATGCAAACAATACCAGTCCCCTGGAATTGAAATCATCAGCACATATCATCGTCGGGGGTTGTGCATCGATCCTGCCGCCATTAATTAAATTAACAACCGGAATATTTGCATATACAGCGAGCGCGGAAAGTATCAATTGATTTGCGAACGCTGCGTCGACGCCGAGGTGATTAAACATGATTTGAGTGACACGTGCGTCATCTGCGCCGGACGCGGCGTACCGGATGTAACGTCAGACGTGATTTGCCCTCCGGCTCACATCTCTATCCAACATGCAGTTTACATATTTATATTTATCGAAAAACCACCCAAATAATAACAAAAAACGAATATTAGTTAAAACCAGGCCGGATAATTGAATAATTTTCGGTTTTTGTTTCGATTTGCATGAAATATGACGAAGGATGACGCCGTTGACGAAGAGAAAGGGTTCGCGTATAAATGTTATCTTCGCAAACTCGGAGCCGTTGTGGATGTCATAACAAGCATTCAGATGTCATGTTAAGCGCACGCCGGACACGAGACAAGTGACAGAAAATACGTGCACAGCTTGTCACTAAAATAGAAACACGTAAACTGTTTGCGTTTATATATTCAACGCGGCGCTTCTGCAGCAACGAGTTTACTCGCACGTGTCGTGTGTATGCAGCGAGTTTATTTTTCGCAGAAAACAAATTCAGACCCTCTTTGCGTGTGCACACCTATCAAAGGAAGAGTGTACACAGTAGGACATTTAGACAGGACAAAAATATTCAATTTTATGAAAATTTTTCTCGTTTTTTTCTGATGTAGATTAAATATATTAATTCCGATGGCTTTACATTTTGCAAGTTTGTTTGCAGGACACTACTGCGGTATGTTGCACACAACCCACACAGAATCGAAAGCGGCTTACTCGTACGGATTATTTGCAAAGTGCGCGCGGGGGTTGGAAATTTACAGCGCGTGCGGTCACGGAATGGGTGCTTTACTGACATAAGGGGGCGATCCCAGTACGCGGCCGCAATTTGCCTTAATTCGTCCGAATCGCGCGGTTATTGACATAACTCGCTGGCTGCCGAGGGTGCTGCCGTCGTCCTCTGAAAGGCGAAGGGTTAACAATTCGCCGGGCTAATTATTTCGGTCGACGGGTCGTAATCCTTTCGTATAATGGCCAGCGAAACTTATCAAATCTTCTCCCGCATGCATATTAGCCGCCATTTGCGTCAACGTCACGAGAAATGAATATGAGCTTTCATTTGAAGAATCAGTTATTTTTCGTTGTTGTGGTAGGTAAGATGTAGATGTAGTCATTGTCGTGGAAAAGGCACACAGCGCACAAATTAGATTCCACCGCGAGTATAATCTACATACGCGATGCGCTGTGTGACCGTCTTAACGACACGACACCGGTTATCGGTTTGGGAAATCAGCATAGAATGGGAGTCGGACCGAATGTTTCGCGGTCGCGCGCGCGTCCTCTCCTTCAAGAGGAGAGAATTAAGTTTTAAATTAAGTTAGAATAACGGAAGTGCGCGATGTCTTTAATTACGCACGACCACGATATGCAGGACAATCGTCTACCATAACTAATATATTCGCGCCATCATAAAAAACGGTCGCTGCCAACCAAGACGACGCAACAAAAAAACACCGTAGTGGTAATTAAAGGCCTAATTAATGCGCGTAATTATACGCTCTATACGCGTATGAAACTTGTGTAGTGGGACAATGAATCGTCTTCAATTAATTTTATACCTACTCAAATATTTTGTGTGGAAAATTAATAAATGACAAAATCAAGATAATGACTGATTATTAATAGCACGCCTAATCTTAATTTGAATCAGTGCGACACGCAGTTAATTATTTCTCAATATTTTTTTAATTCGTTGACCTTACCCAGTGCTTTATTTATTTTTTATTTCTGGCATGCCATCCGCACGATTCTCGTGTGATATCTCAGTTATACACGGCTGTGGATTCGTTATCAAAAAATGAAGAAACGCGAAGAGCGTGTCGTGACCGGCATGTTGTGCGCGACCGAGGCCCCCTCATCCATCAAGCGCTCTTGGGTGTGAACACTCCGTCGATCGAGATAACGAAAACACTTTGTAGCAACCTTTGTCTAACTGACCTTTTACATGGGTTTATGGCAAAAAAGTAATTTATCTTAAATGAGGGTTGAAATAACTTTGTGTCGTCCGCTGTGGGCCGGGCGACCGTTTTAAAGCCGGTCGCGCGTCGGTCCCATCCCGGTCGCCTCGAGTGCACGACACTCCTTCAATATACCATACATGATGATAAAAAACTTCGACTCTCATAAATAATAACCGAATGGAAAAAACGTAAAAGGGCGGATTTTCTAAGCCTGCTTCCTCCGAGCGGTGTTTCGGGTCATTCTATATGCTAATGCGCTGTTTGTCTCCGGCGTGCAATTTTGAGGTTTGTGTAACACACTGTGTTGTTTATGGTCAACCATACCGACCACGCAAGATGCTAATCAAGTACAAAGCGTTTCATGTTTTATAGTTGTTTGGTGTTCATGTGAGTGTAGATATTGTCGTGTCGATTAGTGTCCACTTGGAACATGCACACGCACTGCGCGCGCGGGGTTTGCGATGCCCCAGAGCTTCCAAAAAAATAAAACCAGCGCGTTATCCGGCCATCTGAAGAAACAATACGTAACGGCACTCGGTCCACCAAGCCCGCACGGCTAATTGCAGGTTGTCAAGGTGTCGATTTGTAGACCAGGCGCGATCTTATCGCAAAAATAAATATTACGCGTTCGAAACAACGAAATTGCCTCTAATACCCTTTATTGTCTGCTGCGTGTGTTATGAGCTATGACTGTGACTAGAGGAGGATTATTTTAGTCTCTTTGCTGGTTGTAGGTATATGCTGGAACAGTCGACACCGATCGATCTTGATAAATTTGATTGAGAGCGACTGGTTCCGATTGCATGTTTTCGTATTCGTGCGCGCGCTATACGGCGGAAACGGAAAGCTATGCAGATGGTATAACACATGCACGCGTCGGAAACCGAGTCCTAATTTAATGGTCGGTACCTACACGCGGTTTTTGGCCAAAAACACCACGGCACCATTGTTTCGGAGACGCAATATGGTGGACGTGTGCACGTCACCGGACATTCTCGGGTCATACTCACGAGGAGCAAAAAGTTTACTTCAGCGTCGAGTTTGTTAATTAACGGAACGTAACGAGTTTCCTAATTAATAAGAAAAATAACGCGCAAGTGTCTCAGACGCGCTCCACCGTGACGTGCGTTTGCTTTCGGCTTAATTTCATTTTTTTGCTTTTGCTTCGCATAGTATCACCGGAACTGGCTTTCTCATCGGTGATTGTTATGTCATTGCATTGTATGTAGATTAGGCAGCCACTTGTGACAATCTCACATCTTTACTTTATATTATTTCGCTTTAGTTTATACGATGGAGTGCAACTTGAAACTTGAAACAAAACCTTTGATGCAAATTTAAATGACACTGCCCTGGAGGCATACGCGATGATTGATGTGCGTTTGCGGAAAAACACGAGATGTAACAATCGTAATGTTGCGCCATTACACGCGGTTTATTGCAAAGTTATCATTCGCCATTGAATGACTATAATCGCGGCGCGCATTGTCCTTTTGTCCGGCGCACTCCGCAAGTAGGTCATAAACGCTTGGCACACACAATGCGATAATAAGGACTTAAGGCACTGATGATGAGGTGATCATTACCAATTGGCCTGCGCGCATAATATGCAAATAAGTATCGTTTTCAAACTCAGGCACGACGCACGACAAAGCGCACATCTGTGCAAATTGAAAGTAAAATAACATTCAGCCATATTCAACACACAAATAAAGAAATACAAATCGTGAGAAAACGAATTTACTATATTTATGAAATAATATAATATGAAAATATAAAAAAAGAAGAGTTTCGGTTACATATATTTAATGCTCAACGCAACTCCACCTACAATCCCACAAAATGAGAGCTTGAAAGCTTTTGATTGGAAGGGCTTATAAAAAAATAATGCTCGAGGATACTTGCGTCCGCATGTCATCGAGGACTAACAAGTGCACTTCAGGATCACATAAAAGATTTTTATGTGCCTATATTATATACCTACTGCAAGGGCTTTTTTGTGTGCGCCGGTCGTCATCATCATGCATGTGCGATGTGCGTGCGCGCTTTCAACCCCAATGTTCCCAGAGACAGGCTGCTCTCCCGTATGACAGATGTTGGGGCTCGTTGGGCTAATACTTAAACTTGACATACATTCTGCAGATAAGCCGGTTACAATAATGGCGGCGGTCCCCGGACTAATATTTGTGCAAATCTAAACGCAATGGCGACCGCCTGCTTGAAAATGAAACATGATACAAAGTATACACAGAGAAATATTTTACGCTGGAATGATTTAATATGCTTTTTCTATGATGAAATAAGACTCATAGTTCTAGTGGGGCATGAAGTACCCATTGATATAGATATTTAAAACCCTTGTCCCTTCATCACCGACGCATTTAGCCGGAGGTCGTGGTAATAACCGACGAACTGAAGCCAGCAGAACAAATTTATTATGTTTCTCCAAAGAGGATGCACTCAGCAAACAAATATTATATTCGTCTTTTATTCTGCCAATCATCGACCAAATATTATACCCAGGTTTTCTATATTTAAAAAATGTCATTGTTTGGTATATCCTCCAGATGTACGCAAAAATTTTTGATAAATTTTCGTAAAAATTTTGTCAATTTTGGATTGGAAGCTTCAAAAGATCTGAATCCTTTTGTGTGGATTGGTCGAGGTTGTCGCTTTGTCGCACGCGCGGGTCCAACCAATCCCGTCGCTTCCACCACTCGACAATTGTCGAGCAAGTACCCATTGTAATTATTGTCACGCAATGTGCATTGTCAACACTCGACGCTCCTCCATTTTGTTCCCGGAGTTTAATAAACGTGTTTTTAATATCTAATATCAACATATTTTTGTTTAGCGAGGGGGTGCACTCGTGTGTGCGTGTGCTCTCAAGACAATATCCCGGAAGAGCCAACGAGCTGTCATCAAATATGGAGTAATATTTTTTTTACTCTTCAAGGGTGCTTCGTTGTGTTTCACCCTTTTGTTGCTCTCTGTATGTATATTAATGCGTAACCCTCACGAAATGCGTGCGCGCCTTTTCATTACGTATGTATTATTTATGTTTGGTTGGATCTGGATGCTTTATCCTCTTTTTGAAGGGGCATCAGCATTAGCATCCTCGGGAGCAACTTATTTGACTCCTAAAACGGTTTTAATACTAATATCAGCAAAAAATTATTGTTACCAAAATTCACAGGCGTATTCTATTCTCAATTTGGTTTAAAATTATTCCAGTGGACATGAAAAACTGGTTCCGAGACATTACACACCGATTTGTTGTGTTCTGTGATTATTATGCCTCGTTGTTGATGTTGATGTTGTGTTTTTTATTTCGTTTTTGATTTTGTGTGAACGCGCCGTCGTGCTCGGTCCGCCCTTTCAATTCGTGTCTCGTTCGCGACCGCAAAAATTATCTTTTCTTTGCGCTGCACTTTACAACCCGAGTATTATAAGAATATTGAAACCATAGATTGCTTCGCTTACAATTATGTGCTGGATACATCGTAGGTATTATACGAGGAAACAATTTTGCTATTGCTCAATCTTTCTTCAATCTCCACACCGAAGAACGAAAAATGCTTGCTTTGCGGTTTTGCGTGATTGAGTGTAAAATCTAAGCCGAAAGTCAAGCGACCCACAGGGATGAGATTACGTCTGTGACATGTTACGCTTTTTATCGGTGCGACGGCGGTGTCGGACAGGTAGATGGGATCGAAATTGTCGTTTGTCACCACACGGGGTAGGGCCACCCTCGGTCCGAATCAGGTGCCACATGCAGTCACCTTCTTTGAACCTAAGCCGACTTGACTATTCTATGTCCCCATTGTGTCGTCGTGTCGGCGTGTACCTTTTTTTCTTTTATACCCTCGCCGCGTATATAAACGCGCTTATTGTTTTATAACGAACGATTTAAAATTCCAACATGACACGTCCCATTATTCTCGAACCCTCTGCATAATTTCATCGTAAACCCACAAAATGTATCAATTCCTAGTGTTATCCAACCGTATTTTAGGACTGTTTAATTAGAACGCACACAGAAACACTCGCAAGTTGTGCGCCGATCGCAAAATGCTGATGGTACTGATGATATTCTGGTCTCTGCCGGCCCCTTTCTTAATGATCAGGTCTGGACGGGTCTAGAGACAATGAATATGAGACATATATCATACGACGAGTCATCCCATCCCATCAGGTATACCTCGCGCGCGCTCGCGGCCTGTGAACCTTTGCCGGCAAACTAATTCCGCGCAACTGCCGCGCAACCCCGACAGAGGGAGGCGGGTCAGCGTGTCTGTCACTCTGCGCATTAAACCCAGACGCGTCGTCTTTCGTCCACCCCCGGTTATATGCCGGCTATAACTTTGAAATTTACGGCGAAATTTAATTGAGTGCCGCGTTTTTACTCGTCTTTCCGAAAAGGGTGAATCCTTGGAGCGATAAGCATGTGTTTTCATTTTATGTGACACTCTGACACGTCCACCTCGACAGCTATTAGGAATGTAAAACAAGTCGTTACGTCGTCGATGTTTACAAGTCATAAAGATTCGGGATCTTTGAAAAATCTTTGTGTTCTTCGTCTACCTGAGCGTGGAACACAAAAAAACTTGGAAGAATGGATGAGAAAGGTCTCCATAATACAAATCTAATAAATGACCTTTCAATTTTTCATAAATATTGGAATTATCCCAAAACATGCGTGTGCTTTTCTTTGCGACGCAAAGAAAAGAAGCTTTTATAAGATGAATGTTTTGTGCTTGAGCTCATCTCTTGAGCGAAAAAGGTTTGCGTTTGCATTTTCTTTCGTTGGATGATTAGTGCGGTCAGTTAGTTTTTACTGAATACCGTGTCCGAGGGTACACAATAGTTTTCTTTTTCTTTTTCTTCTTGGATGAGTTTTTGGATGGCGCTTTCGATTTTTTCGATTTTCTAATACCCTGGAGGCAATCAACGCTTGTCAAAACCATTATCTACCTGAATCAGAAATCAATCCACACACGCGCTCGTGAGACGCCGCGGAGACAGTGGTGTAATTTATAACAACAATTTGGAGTTAATTTTACGATATTAATTGGCCGTGGAGTGAGGTGAAGGCACTTTAATTACGCGCACACATTGCGCACACAAAAGATTCGCTCATTTAGCTGCTCTTCTTCGGCTATATAGAGTTCTCGCTAACAAACCAGAACGAACCAGCAGTCAGGCTCACGGAACGGGATTTTCTCAGCCTTCTCTCGGCAGCAAGTTTTAAAACCGTTTTCAACTCCTCTCCATTACGTCGCATCCATACATATTTATTTGTCGATCTATCACCACACAAAACGCAAAGGTTTTTGGCGACGCGAGACGAGTCTGGCTGTGCGCGCACCCTTTTTGCCCTGCAGCTTGTCATAACGAAGGGCTGTGGGACACTTAAACGCCGCGATTCCATTAAAACATTTGCCACGAACGAACGACTCGCGTTTTTTACGAGCCTCGACGACGACAAGATTATTATTCATTATAATAACCCCTCCGGCGCAACTAAACGAAACTAAACCAGACTCCCAATGTCGAAAACGTGATCTAAAAGTTGCGCACGCACACTCGGCACAATGAATAGCGGAATGCTAAAAATGCAATGTCACTACACTTATTATTTTCCTTCTCAAAACTTCCAACGACCAAGGACACCTCATTTTGGTTATCACCAGTGGCGCCTGTTTAGATACCCGTGAAATAACTCCTTGGGTCTTAGTGAGTTCACGTAGAAAATTTAATTTGGTGACGAGTTGACAGTCCCTGGGTGGGCTAGGTATTAGCCAAATAGGAAAAATGTGTAATCCCATTGTCGTCAAGTCGGTAAAAATAGGCAATTGTTGGCACGCTTGTTTTAACCTCTAATCCAGGTTGGCATCTTGGCAATTTTCCAATTTTCGGCAACAAAGAATCCCTGGGTAAACATTACCGAGCTTCTCGTCAGTAAGTTATGCCTTCTGCCTGCTTATGCTAATGCTAATAGCATTATCCTTTTCCTCTGAGTGGCTGTAATGCATACGCGTGTACCTGACTTTGTAATTTATTTACGAGCTTCACGTACCCATCGTAGGAAAGTTCTAGTTGAAGGAAAGAGAGGATGAGCCGAGCGCGGGTGACAAAGGAAACCAGTTCGATAACAGGAGCCAGGCCGCGTCATCTCGTCGCGCAGCGTTTTTATATAAACCTTTGCTATGTGTTCAATTATGTGCTTCCCGGGTAGAGAGGAGAGGTGTACATAGCCGTCGCCGCGTCGCCGTATCCGAGCCCGGGTCGTCGGAAGCCGCCCCGGGCCCCGCGGGGGCAGCGGAGGAAGGACGCCGCGCGTCACCTACGCGTCGCGCCGTGTCCACCTTGTCAAAGGCACGTCCCCACCACCACCTAGCGCTGCGCGACGCCCCGCCTCGGCATTGCGCACGCTGCGCTTTCTTGTGTGCTACACTGCTCTAATCTTCCCCACCATTCGCTTTTGTGTTGCAGCGCTGGACAAGTTGGGTACGCGACATCTCTTCACGAACAGTGCTCCCGAACCAGTTCAGCCAAACGCGGCGTTTGACATCGCCAGCCTGGTCCTCTACGGCTGTCAGGCGCTGCCGATCCGCCTGAAGATCCTGCTCGACCGACTCTTCTCGGTACTGCAGAAGGAACAAGTGCTCCAAGTGTTGCATGGATTCGGCTGGACGCCGGAAGACTACGCGCGTGGATATATCTTACAGGTTAGTGTTTACTACTTTTTCTTTTCTTCTGCTTCATACTCCTTACACACACTCACACACACACAGAGACACGGTTTTAATAATATTCAATCAGCATGAATCAACTTTAATTTGATTCCATATTAATTATGTAAACACATAAATCAAGATTTATATCTTCGGGTATGATTTATTTTTCTTTTTGCTCTCGGACATTCTAAAATAATTTGAGACTTGGTTCCGTCGCTTGCTAGAATCGGGTAAATCCAATTGGAAGTTTTTTAAAAATTTATTGTGGAATTTGTGACAGTGCGGGTAATAGTGATTGATTGTTTCGTGTCGTGCATAATTTCGTCTTCGGAGAGGCTCGTCAGTGTCGAATCGATGCGTGTGTGCTTCGCGTGGCTCCTCGGTGAATATTTAAAACATTAGACGCTGCAATTTCGTGCGAGACCGTGTGTGTGCAGAGTCGCAGTCGCAGTCACAGACGCCTAAATTATAGGCCATTTTGCATATCATTTTCAAGCGAAGACAACGCAATCATTTGCGCCCGGTATGCTCGGGTATAATTTTAAAAATGAGTCTTTTTTGAGATTTACTCCGTCCGGCTGGGGCCCGTTGAGCAAACGACCACGCTCGATGTTGCACGGCATGCAATCGGGTCATTTAATAAGTGGTTGTTTGATTGCTCTTTAAACGCACAATTATATCGTGCGTCGCTGGACCATGGGAAATGTCGATTAGTTAACTTATACTTTCATGCACATCACACAACATACACACACCTATACACACACACATGCACAGGAAGTTTTCGCTCCTTGGTTGTTGGGGGACGAATGAAAATAGATGAGGATTTTGTTTGCAGGATTCGCACGCGGTCAGTTCCCTCGACCGATGGAGCATCTGTAGTCCTGAAGAGGAGCCGCTTGTGTTGCAGCAATTTCTTCGGTTTGGAGAAACTCGTGCGATTACTCAGCAATTGCTGCTTGCCCAACAGGTGCTGCAGCAGGAGCCGACGCTGGAGCGGCTTGACCGACTCGTGGCGCCGCATTCGCGTTCGCGGGCGATGTCACCCAGCCGTCGTCCCAATTCACCGCCACCTGTACCATCCGCGTTTCATCCCTCGCGTCTCCCTACGACAATGTCACCGCATCAGAAACACCCGCTGAGTTTTCTGAAACTGCCAATGAGTAACGGCCCAACGAGTTCTGCCACTACAACATCTCCATCACCGCGCAACGTTACCTCTAGCCCTTTGAACACCTCGCCCTTGAATAGACTACAGAACATGCAACCGTTTGATTTTCGTAAATTCGGTGCTGGTCTAGGCGCGGCCTTTCCCACAAACCGTCTTAGTCCGGAGATGACTAGTCGGCGACGCACATCCGAAAGCGACACCCAGGTGGGTCTCAACTTAAGTATGTCTACCTCACTCTCCTGCCTGCCGCCACCGCCGCCGATCCCGACGTCGCTTAGTCATTCGGCTGCGATGGCCGCGGCGGCCGCGTCAGTGAACTCTCTAGCGGCTGCCGGTCTAGTGTCGTCCTTTCCCGGTCTGATATCGACCCGGATGTCTACCGGCAGCAAGTCGCCCTCTACGTCTGACCTAATGGGTAACCATTTTGATGGGCAGTCGGATGATGACGACATGGATGAGAACTCACACTCGGCGCTCAATCTTAGTCGAGATAACAAGGACGCGCATAAATCCAGACAAGCGCGTTCGGTCCCCGGTCGCAAACCTGGCACGCCTACAAAACGTCATTGGGGTTCGCCAGGTTTGCCATTAAATTTGGGCACGCAATTCATCAATCCAGCGACGGGGAAAAAGCGGGTGCAATGCAACGTGTGCTTAAAGACGTTTTGTGATAAAGGCGCGCTGAAGATCCATTTTTCCGCGGTCCATCTACGTGAAATGCACAAGTGCACAGTGGAAGGGTGTAACATGATGTTCAGCTCGCGGAGGTCGCGTAATCGACACTCGGCGAACCCGAATCCGAAATTGCACTCGCCACATTTGAGGAGGAAGATATCCCCGCATGATGGCCGAAGCTCCCAGGCACACCCCATTATGATCCCGCCGCAAGCCGGTCTACTACCTCAGGCAGCCGGGTTGAACCACTTGAACCCGTTCAATCCCTTCCCACTGCTCACCCCTCCGCCAGATCTACGTCATCCAGCCGGGCTTGGCTTGGATTTCAAACACTCGTTGGATTTATCAATGCATAAACTCGACGACAAAATGACTCTGTCTGACTACAGTTCCATGCAGTTATCTACGAGCAATCATGAAGATGACGACGATGATGATGATGACGATGGGATTGTGGTTGTTGGCGGTGATGAAGATGATGAAAGTTCGGAACGGATAGACAGTACTAATGGAGTTTCCGACCAACCAGAAGATTTCAGCATGCCCACAAAACGACAGAAAATGTCGGTGTCTGATTTTGATGAGGATGTCACAAGCAATATTGATAGCAATGAGGATTCTCTCAGTGTGGTGGATACGCACAGTCTAAAAGATACTAATGAAGAATGTGTTCTTCCAACGAACAAACGAAAACGTAAAAATCAGAATCCCACGAGATGTGCAGTTGCTGCGCGGGTTGTAGACCCACCTTCTGATGGTGACTCCTCGAATGATGTATTTATAGAGAGAATTTCTATCAAAAGAGAATGTGACCTCAAAGACATCAAGCCAAAAATCGAAGAAGTCGATGAAAAAGAACCGGATGACCCGGACGAAGATGAAAGGGAGGTGGATTCGAACGATGATAAAATTACGAATTCAAAAAACGACGATGCTCCTCCTAGTCCCATTATGAATACGCCACTGGACTTGGGCAAGCGAAGCCCGGACGTAAACGCCAACGAGCCGGAGCCCGCTTCGATCAGTATTGCCCCTCTGTTCTCGCTCGAGACGATCAAGCGTGAGACAACGCAAGACAACGAGCCGGAGAATGAAGAGCGCGAAAGACCCGCGAGTTCGGTGGAGAGCAACAAGAGCGATGAATACTTCGACTGCACAAACGCACTGCGTCAGCTGGAGAGCCTTTCGCACGGCAACTTCGGCGAGCTGGTGAGTCGAGGTCTTCATCTGGGACTGGGAGGAGGACATCAGGCGTCGCAATTTCCGCCGCTGGGTTTTATGATCGGTGGCGGTCCCCCGAGTCCGGCCAGGTCGCAGACTTCCTCCGCGGGAAGCTCGAACGGTGGGGAATCGCCAGACGAGAATAGCCAGAATCACGTATACGGACACTTTGACAACGGCCAGTTCATCAGCACGATGGATGTGCCAATCGACAAGGACAACCCGCGTCGCTGCACCGCGTGCGGCAAGATCTTTCAGAATCACTTCGGCGTAAAGACTCACTATCAGAACGTCCATCTGAAATTGATGCACAAGTGCAATGTGGACGGGTGCAACGCTGCGTTTCCATCAAAACGTAGTCGTGATCGTCACAGCGCCAATCTGAACCTGCATAGAAAACTACTTTCCACCTCATCGGATAAGTCAACAGCGAGTTTGTTCATGGATAAGTCACCGTTCGCATCATTAGCGAACAGTGCACTACACAGTGACATTTTGGCACGCCTCTACTCTGAAGATGCTTTCAAAGGACACCATCTTCCACATCCTGCTGCTTTAGAACAAATGTTACTCAACGGCGATCGCTTACCACCACCTCCACTGTTACTACCACCTTTGGGTGGTTTACCATTCCCACTTGGAGGCTTCAATCACTTTCCTCAATTAAACGGCTCCTCAATCGCCAGCAGAAAAGATAGGTCATCCGGGTCAAACTCACCGTTGTCAGCATCACCACCACCACCATTGAACAGCTCACCAGGTCTCACTGCATCAACAACCAACACCTCCAATTTGGTACACTGCGTTGAGGAAGACATGCCAGCTGTTGACAAAGATGGTAATCTTCCTTGTCGTCTGTGCAGAATGACATTCACTGGAGCGCAGCAATTGAAAGACCACTGCGAAAAGCACCACCTTTACGAAATGCACAGGTGTACCGTGAAAGGGTGTGACAAGGTATTTCTATCGAAAACAAAACGTAATCTTCACGCGGAAAATGACTCCTTACACCACAACAGGATTAGGAAAGGTTTCGACGCGAGCGTTTCGTGACCGTTGTTTGATGCTAGAATACCAATTTGGTGGTGAGCACACTTACACATGGCGGCCGAGCGTATTTAATCTAGATAGTTTTGATATATGTGATTTACTGTATATTATTACCTTTTTGCTATAGTTTAAAAGTCTTTTAATGCCAGTTATATTTCTATTTATTATCGCTTGTAATATATAAACGAAGAACAGTGGGACGGGCGCTTCACAGCCGGTTCTTTAAGTTTAGGAAGCCAGTCTTGCGAAATACTCATTTGTACATATACGAAACTGTTTATTTTATTTTTTCGTAAATTAATTTAGCCTATAGGAGATCTCCGATTTGTTGTGATTATTTGATAGATTCAACGCCTTTCGTCCTAAAACCTATATCACTTTGATCTTTAAACAAATAATTATGTATTATATATGATTAGAACGGAGGAGAAGCGAAGAGACCTGCCTCACCTTAAATAAATTGCGAAACGAAAACACGACTTAACGAGTGAACATTACAATTGCTCACACAGACACATCTATACTAATCCACTATGCCCACAAAGAATTGTTTCACATCACACGAATTTTATATGAGACGCAAACTGAGTGGAGAGAAAAAAAATTGTGTATAAATTTGTCATCATCTTTCAATGTGCAATAACTGTGTAAATATATATCCCTGCTCTGTTAATGTATAGATGTATATAATAATTTCGAAATATAATGTACGATTGATTGATCAACAAACAAAAAATGAAGAAAAATCAAAGCGGGACTTTTCCTAATGTATACGACTAAAAAAAATGCAAACACAATTGATATTATCCCAAGTTTAAAATATCTAAAAAAAAATGCTACACACCTACAAGTAAAATATATTGGTTATATCGGTGGATTTATAAAAGGATGAGATTTTCAATAAATACGTAGCTCTTTCGTTTACAAATGAAATGTGTCGAATGATGAGAGTTGAAGGTGAGAACGTAAACGTTGATTAGTTATTGCATATTTAGTTATTGTGTACAGTGACCGAATGTAATTGCCTTTTGGCTTTAATAAAAATATAGCTGATGTCGTCTTAGATACCAATGCATATTTATTTTTTTTATTTAAACCTAACAATGTTTCAGTTAACGTCTAAATATCTAAAAAAATAACTGAAAGGTGAGTGTGTGTGAGGAGGGAAACGAGCCGAAATTATATGTAATTTAACTAATTTATAATTGCTTGGCGTTCTGAGAATCATCGCGTATACCCATATCAAACGCTCGCCGGCGCGGTCGCACCGTGTTATTAAGGTGTCACAAGTGTGACCGTTTTTCGGGACATCAATGCAAATTTCGCGCCGCCATCACCTCCAGCTCTTGGACGTGTAACTAATTCTCGCATATGCATATATTATATATTCGGCATGTGTGCGTCGTCCTTCTGTCTTCTGTACCTACGCCTTCAGGGACCTGAAAATTATGCGTCGCCATTTGAGAAAACAAAAGGGTACTGCTTACCAACCCATAGAGAGTTTTTCGTGTGTGCGCTTGTCGTTACATGGCGCTTCATCATTAGCCAGAGGATTTATGTGCGTTGTTTTGGCTCGAAATTAAATATTTGTAGTAGGGCCGCAACGTGTCGAAGCGCGCAGCGCACTCAATGAAAAGAAAACCGCTCTGCGGTGCTCGAAGAGAAAAGATGTAAGGTGTAGGTGTTAGGTTTAGAGATGTTGGTCCTGGGCCGCGCGCACGGAATTGACATCAACGCATCGGCGAAGAGCGCAGAGAATATGCGCCGCCATGGTCACGGTAAAGATATTGTTACAAGTATAATGTATACCCTTCACAGCGTGACGGCGAGCGCGCCGCATAACGTACAAGATCGTTGAGAGCACCGGCAGTAATTACTGGATGATTTACGCACCGATTTCTGGTTTGGTCGCTTTAAATCTTCACAAGTCCATCGTGCACGCATTTCAGCCAGAAAAAACAAAGCATTTTTAAACAAAACCCTTTCATATCGTATATTTTCCGCGCATTGCACACGCAATATTTAGTCGCCCATCGATTTTTTGCGTTTAGACACATTGTATTGCGGAACTCTTTCATAAATTTTTATCACGCAAAACTCATCACGTTTGCGAAACGACGGCGGCGGCGTAAAAAGTGAGAAAAGTAAAAAAGTTATTACACATTTTACATCCGAGCGTTTTACGACTGAATAAAATCTAAAACCTAGACGAGCGCTTCTTGCTATCAAAATTCGTTAGTTTTACGTATCCCGAGTCAAACTTTCAGACTTGTGATTAAATGTATGACTCGTGCGCGAATTCATACCACGCCTTCGTCAATTTTCAGCGCGCACAATAATTTGCTTCTTTTCATTGAAGAATATGTAAATTTTATTGATGCGCAGCACCTGCAGCTGCACCGAAATTCACAATTCCACTGAATGATTATTTTAATATCTGTGTAATCAGATTAACTACTAACTTGTTGACACGCACGATGTTATCTTTTTATTTATAGCTCTTGCGGTAATTATTTTTACACGGTGACAAGTCAAATAAAAACATTTCAGTTTCAAGGGTAGTTGATTATGAGTTGAAATAAATAGTTGTGAATGTTTGGATGTGAACTAAATAGTAAAACGCTGCTGAGAGAAATATTGTATACTACGACCTCGTTATCGTCATCGTATCGCCGTCCGGGACGCGGACATGCACATTTAATATGCCAGCTGCACCCTTTTATAACCCTTATTAATTAGTTCTGGTGCTTTGTAGGCGCTGCGCACAGGTAAACGCGAGCGGTGCACGAAAAACACGCCGAGGCGCAGAGCTAATAGTCGCCGGGGCACCCCTCGTGGGCTGTAACTGGAGCGCCATAATTATATACGAGTGGCTTTCGTGCACATTTGTCTTCTTGCACACGGCGAAAAACGGCGTGGAAAACCGAAACGCACAACTTCAACTTTGAGCATCAACAACTTTATATTTACAAGTATCAAGCGCTGTAAATTTTTGCATTTAGCGTTTGAGACGCGAGATTATAATTATATTATACGAAAGTGTCATAAAACAATATATTTCACCCAATGAGGAATTGTAACGCGGCGCTGGGCCAGTCTCTTGGGCATGCGAGTATCCAGTGGTGATTGGAAATGAATCCGCCCTCCTGGGGGTGAAGTCTCGCGTGCCCCCTGCGCCGCAAGTCGCGTACTCTCATTATTTACCGCCGCCTTTGCGCGGAGCCGGCGGTACCGGCGGCACACCGTCGTCTTCGTCGTCGTCGTGGTCGCAAGGCCACGCGGCCTAGGATCATCGCTCAACTAAATAGACTACAACCGAACGCCGCTGCTGCCGCACCGCACGGAGCGAGAATAAATAGAATCGCAGCGATGACCTCTTTATGAATGCGTGTTTTCTTCGGCGGCAGCAGGGAGCTGGAAGCAAACGTCCTTCTGTTGAACATTCCCATCAAAAGTTTTATCTGGAAAATATTAACAATTTCATAGTGCGGATATTATGATGCGATTGACGGGTTTGATGTGTGTGGTGGACGACTTACTGACCCAACAAATCCTAATGCGGGCTGTCGTTCGAGGGGATGCTTCGCATATTCTGGCATCCGTGCATGCGCGAAATTACTCTCATGTCTCTTGTCGGCTTCGAGAATATTAGCATGATGGACACAGCAATTCACAACTAAATCTGCACTCAGCATACCCACCTACGCAAATTACAATTGATGGAAATGATTGATTTTTGATTAAAATCAATCCGAATATTGATATTGCATCAATTTTTTTGCTTACAATTGTAGTAAATTTTTTTGTAGAATGTCCATAGTAAGCAGTAAATAACTCAGTTCGCAAAAGCGTCCAGCAGAGTTTAGGTCCGGCGCTTATAAGTTATACCCACTATCGAGGCGAGATATCATCTCGCTAAGGTCCACACTGTCACATTATGAAATATAACGCAATATATCAAGCTAACTGATGACATCAAATTCGAGCGCGCTGCGGAGCTTCGCCAGCCGAAGGATTATGCCTTTATACACACATTTATTAACGCGCTATCACAACTACTTTCGCTCGTATCGCGTTATTTATGTCCACAGAGCGCGCGGAGCTGTCGTCGCACAAAGCACACGGTGCTCCGGTTGTTGAATGCCGATATAATGAACACACCGCGCATTGCTGACGATCGATGCGACCATCATCGATGAATGCGATATGAACACAGAGGCTCAAATTGTAAAGACGCAAAGAGACAATCGTTAAAGTGCCGAAGCCCCGAAGGAGACGACGCATATGCATCCAGTTCACGCGCACGGCCCGAAGATGAATCGGGCGTTTTTTTTTCCAGGCGTTCGCGCCTCGCGCCAATCAAGACCGTATTGTAAACGATGACAAATCGTCGGGACTATTTAGTTGCGCCCGCGAGATTTTTTTCTCTCCTTTGGTTTCTTCCACGCTCATTTTCTTTTTGACCGTTGCGCAGCACATGATGGAATGTCGCGCTCTTCCCTCGTCTCATCAATTCCTTGCTATCGCGCGTCGGGACGTCGCCCTATGAAATATGGAACTCGCCATCAGATTCAACCAGATGACGTACGAGTTGAGATTTATCTTAATTACGAAACTATCACTCTATCACCCACCCAATCAAAAAACTTTTCTTTCGCTGCTTCCAGCTTCAGATTTACCTTAGTTAGATATAAATCAAAATCGGTGCTTTGTTTCACTCGACTTTAAATATCGATCTATACATCATTAAATCGTTTATTGATGAGCGGCATTAAAATACGGCGCTCGGCGCGCAGCATCTCAGTTATTGAATGAGTATCGACGAGTATATATTAATTTATATACTCGTTGCATTACTTATTCACGTTTTGGTGACTCTGCGGCCATCATTTATAATGCGAAGCGCGCCGAGCGAGTGATATTAATGCACCGGCTACTTTTTCACATGTCAAAATACGAATATGATATATGACGATTTCATATCGCGGTAGCCGGTGTGTGTGCGCGTTTCGATCTAATGATCTATGGGGCATGTAGAATCACTCCTACCGTCGCGCTTCTTTTTCTCGAATCAATCAATATGTGCGCGCGGAACGGCAGCGGCATTATGCAGCGCATCAAAAGAAGATTCGGGAAAATATCGCGGCGTAATACGATAAAATGTTATTTTTCATACCAGGATACGATATGTCCGCCCTCACTGTGACATTTTTTATCATTTTTTATTGTCGAGCGCAGCGTTTTTCGAATTTATCCTCTTCTGCAGGAACTATAGTTACGTCAAAAGAATGCAATCATGTCAAGTGCCCTCCGAATTGTAAATTTGAAGGCAGCGTAAAACCTCGCCGGGCAATTGCATACAAATTAATGAATACATTTAAATATTTTCGCCTTCCGTGCATAATGCACTGCTTGCTCGGGAAGAAGTGCACTGCCGCGTGCATAATTTACGCGAAGCGTATCCAATACACATCCCACTGAAATTGTGCATAAATCAGCCACAATTATTCAGGTGTTGCTTTCGTGGTAAGTACTTACTTATGTACCTACTACCATTTGAGTGTGTCCCTCGACGTCGTTAAATAAACGGCTTTTCGCTAAATTCCTTCGTTTCGTGCGGCTTTTTTATTTGTGAGTTTAATTTGCAAGATGGGTTCGGGTTCGCAGAACACGCGTATATGCGTAATGCCCTAATGCGCGGTCAAATGGACCAGTTTACCCCTATTCGGCAAAGCACTCTCGAGCGATGCCGCATCAACGGGATCAGAAAAGTAACACAATGAGGATGACTGTACGGTTATTCGGCAGAAAGATCCACCACGGCATAAATATAAAATCAATCTATCTTGTGGCCGCACCAAAAGGGGGTGAGAGAGTGGCTTGCCAGGCTCATTTCCATTTTTAGCTCTCATCTTTTACACACTGTGCCTTACACAATTAAATTATTCGACCAAATGAGACTAATATTTGGTAATAAAATTGCGTTTAATAAGCGTATGTAGGTATAGATATTTATTCTTGCATGTTTAATCGATATTTTCGGTTGAAAAAACAAAAAAATCATTGATTTTTGTCCAAAATTAGGGCTTCACGCGATACCGAGACTTTTCTCGTATCGTCTCGGTCTCGTCTCGGAAAAGCGAGACGATACCGAGACGAGACGTGTTTTATCAATTTCTCGGCGATACCGATACCACAGTCCGAGTCTCGTTTTTGGTCTCGTTATTGGTCTCGTTACTTTTTTTTTATGAAGTTGTTATTAGAAAAATGGGAAAAGGTCCAATATATGAAATCCAATATATGACCATCTGTGAAATATTTCTTGTGTATATTCAAAAGAACAAGTTAGTAACCGAATATTATGACCTTTTTGACTTTTTGAAAGTTTTATGAAAATTTTGTCTTTGTGTACACATCCGGAGACATATTTTTGTGTTTTTCTGTACTTCTTGAAGCAAAGATATTGTATACATCTGGGTAAGTTAGGAATTGTAGACGTGCGCCGCTTACTTTCAACACAAATCAACTCGATTATTGAACCCTAGTATACATTAACGTTTAAAAATTTGAAACATTAAAAAATATATTTTCAATTAAAAGTGATCAATCAAAAATTAATATTTTAAACTATGTATGTATTTTGGATTTACTTTACAATATAAGCAATTAGCAATTAAATGACTAAACTTTTGAACTGCAAAGATCTAAAACGGAGTTCTACTTAAGGCTTCACACGATACCGAGACTTTTCTCGTATCGTCTCGGTCTCGTATCGCTTTTGCGAGACGATACCGAGACCGAGACGATACCTTTGATAGTATCGTCCAGTCTCGTCTCGTGTGAAGCCCTATCCAAAATTAAATAGCGTAACTTTATAACTTAAAAAAAAGAAGAAACAAATTTTGTAGCTGTGAATATTGCCACGACAGCTTTTTGTTCTTGCTGGATTTATAAGGGACATTAAAGCTGTCACGGCGTAGCAAAAATCCCTTTTTCCTTGCTCGGAAACAAATGCCCCCAAAGAGGAAAACACAAGTTGCCCGTGTACGCATCGCAAATCCTCGGACCTTCGGAAATTGAAAAACGTTTCTTTCTTTCCTTATTGTATATGTAAATGCGTAATGTTTTGCTGCCGCTTGACGGCTTCTGGCTTGATCCCGGCACGGTGGTCCTCACGTAGGTAATTGGAGACAAATAGGTTTACAATGGTACTTACAATGTCATATTTCACGGTCAAAGGGATACGTCAAAACGAATGAGTGTCGTTGTCGTCCGCGCATCACTTGGCGCACCAAAAATCTTCAATACTCTTCAATCTTTGAACGCTTTGAGGTTATTATTTCGGTGCCGTTGAAGAAATAATATGTTGTCATATTTTCGGCTAAACGCCGCGCGCAGCTGGCGTAACCCAAACGTCTTGAGTTGCTCGAGTCTCTCGAGGTCTCGACATAGCCAATCAATGTCACAACTTGCGGCGTGAATCTGTGCGCGCCTTCTAGAAAGGATAGAAGGTGGTTTTATACGACCTCTTCGCCGTGTCCTCATTAGGATGTCCAAGCGGGCCGTAACTCAGGTCTTGAATGTCAAACGTAGTCAAACGACGCTCACGCCGAACGCACGTTATTACCGCGTTTATGTCCTGTCGAAAAAAAGTGCCCGACCCATAATTATATAGATTTCTGATTTTCGAATTTTCTCAAGCGCTTTTTACCGCTTGCACTGACAGCGTTTTACACAAAGACGTGATCTAATTATTATACAAAGCAAGTTCGATTTTGAAGAAGCACATAATACATTAACGTCCTGACAATGACTTAGGTTGTAGGTTGTGAGTTGTGACGACTACTGATTGGAAGCGAGCATAAGGCATAACCGCAATTGGAGTCCAACTGTTTGCCATATTTAGTGTTGCTTCTCCTCTTTCAATGTAGATAATATTGACAGCAGAAAACAAAAGCGTTGCCTTTGCTTATTACAACAAAAACAAAAGAAGCTGAAGAAGCAAATCGCACGTCCGCATAAAATGTAAATTATTGCTCCTGCCTATTCTTCTCTTTCTCGGCGGATAACAACAGCGTATAAATCCCCAATTGATTGATTTGCATATTCAGAAGTTGGTTGGCCGGCAGCACGCACATCGTTTTCGTAAATGAAATGCAAAAGACATAGGTGCGCATCGGACAACTCATTTTTTTCAGTTTTTCATCCGAAATGGCCACCGACACGCAATCATTCAATGAAGCGCGTAGAGCATTCTTTGTAGGCTTGCTATTATTACGCGTTGGTTCTGTTTTTTTTTTTCTCTGTTGGCAAAAATACTGCGATTAATATTGTCTGGGCCGTCTTTTCCTCGCATAAAAGATTTTACATATTTAGCCCCAAACTTCACTTCCTTTGCGCGCTCCTCATCAATTACCTGACGCGAATAGAATCATGCGATCGCATCAATGATGCGACTTTAATTAGTCTACTCGCATATAACCTGCAATTAATACTAATGGCGGTGTTATAACGATGCTATCTGTGTCTTTGAAATTTCAGTTTTTCCGTACTTGTCGGCAACTTTGGCGTGGAAAAACTGACTCATCATTATCGTACTATTAAAGATGTTTAAGTGCGCGGCTTTTGTGGATTTCCATGCGCTATGTGAGAGAAACGAAGCGTGTATTTGCTTTGTCACCGCAAGTGCATAATGTGCATACTGTTCGCTTGATCTCTTAGAGTGCTAGGCTACTCAATCGTTATTGACTGTGTGCAGAAATTGCAAGTCGTTTCGCGTTTCGTTTTTGCGTCATTTTCCAAAGTTAATAGTGTTCAGAAGGCGCGCGAACGCTGGAAAGATAATAGTAGCACGTAATAACGCATAAAAATACGCGCGCTATGTCTAACTGTGCTTGTGCATCGCAACGACAACAAGACGCAGACGCGTTCGTTAATGGCACATTTACCAAGTGGTAATAAATATTATAATTATATTTAGAAATATTTATATTGTGCGAGCGAATGCGGCGAGGTGTGCGCGCGCGAATGGAATAAATGCGAATGCTGGGTTCGGATAGACAGATTTTCATGTGTTTTCTTTTCTTCTGTAGGGCGTAACTCATTAGCCTCGGCGACCTCGCCAAGGATTCTTCTGCTTCACATCTATAATGTGTGTGTGCGGCTTGGTGCGCCGGTAATTTTTGCTTGTGCAACCTGCCTCTCCTCTGACGAGCGTTATGATAATAAAAAACACCGCCGTGAATTTGTCGTGATAGTATATTACTCTCAAGAAAATCAGTAGATATAAAGGAATATATCTGATATTTATATCGATCAAATTTCATAATTAGTGGGATAACATATGACGTCCGTGGATATATAGAAATAATAATGAACGTATTGAAATTTTAAGACTGAATGGAGTCGCCCTAGGGATTTAGAAGTCCTAAAACACTTGATTAACGTCCATCGCATCAATTCATAACAAGCTAAACAATGCAAATTTGCATGTACAATGTATGCACAGTGCACAGTGCGCAGATGCCATTATTCACAATATTGGTAATTACGCTGCAAAACCGAAAACTATTTCATGCAGCGACGCGACAAAACAAATACAAAATCACGAAGGAAAGTGAGCGCGAAGAAGCGCACAACACGCAACGTCGAGCTCTTCGGCCGGTGCACACCTCTTCGTTCGCGCATTTGTCACGCGATGTTTTATTATCTTGTTTTGTGCGCTCGTGCACCCAGCTACCAATCGCATGTTTTTGATCAAATGTGGGTGGAGTTGCATTCAAATTTTGCAGCAAAAAATGCCCGATTCCTCTAAGATAAATTCATTACCATTACACGCGGCTGTTTCAGTCTAAGCTGCACACGTATATAATTACATACTTTTAACATTGCAAAGATGAGGCGTGCCCCGAAATATTTCACCTTTCCGCAAAATGATTCGAAATGTTTGGAGGCAGTTTGGCAGCGGTCGGGTGCACTCCAGCAGCCGGCACACCGGTGCCTAATGGTTGTAATATCACGAGCAAAGTATACGTTGGCTAAACGCATTCGTACAACACACGCGAAAGCGACCACGAAGACGATTCGGACGGCCACGATCGAAATTAACATAATGCGAATAATGTTTGCAATTTGTGAGTAAAAATGCGTGCGCGCCGAGGACGAAGCATTTATATAACCGTAATCGCATTCGATACTCGCGCATATCAAAACAGGGACCTCTTTTTTTTGATAAATGTATGATTTTGAGCATCGCGCACGCGATTCGACGTCTTTTTTTCAAATTATAGGCTCGCTGTGTGATTTGGTGCGCTGGATGTTTATTGCCGATGATGACTGTTTGGGACGGTTTTGTACTGCGAGTTTAAGCGGTTGTCCTTTTAGCAGCCGCAGCGAATTAAACGCAGCGATATAATTCCGCTGCTGCTGCTGCCTTCCGCGTGGTAAAAGCAAACGCGCTTCAATTACGTTGATTGCGTCGAGAATCTGGAATGCAAGGCGTCCATTCTCATACGAGTAAATGCGTGTGCATGTGTGTATTGAATGACTTTCAAATTTTGGTTTTATCGGTGCGCGGCAAGTGTGTGACTTCTCATGTCAGTTGATGGCTAGGTAATTTTAACGTAATGCACGCTCGCCGCGCGAGGCTGGCTGAGGTCGGGCAGTGCCAGAATGCCTGAAACCCTCGAGCTGCGGTTCTTGCTGCGACCGCGCTGCAAGAACATTTTCGGACGCAGCCGACGCGCGGGTTTCTAATAAAACATCTTCGGAGCTGATGCGCTGGGCGGAGCGCTTCTTAGCGCCGCTTGCCGGCCAACGGTCAGATACCTATATGATTGCCGCTCACCTGACAGCTGGTGATCTATTCTCCGGCGTTAATGGCCTTCTTCGGCGCTCGCCCCACTCGCGCACTTAATGTGATCATCGACGGTCACTGTACCTTTTGTCCCTGAAACCGAGCAGCCGCACTTAGCTCATCAGTCATTTATTATTTTGATCAATTTTATTGGAAAATATTTATAGAAATAATGTTAAGGGTCCACATTACTAGTTAACATTGCTATTTTTAAAATTACTTGTTTTATGCAGTTAGGAAAATTTTTATTCGTCATTGGCAAATATAAACAGAAAAATGAATAATCTTAAATGTTTACGGTTTGTGATATATTCATATTTTACTAAAAGCATGTAAATGTTTCCGATATTAAAGGAAAAGCCAAAGGAATTAATTTGATTTTTTTAAATCAAATACGTGCTTTTAACGTAGGCAACCCAATATGCGCTAAAATTTGTGCGAGTGCTATTTTACACTGGTATAACTTTTTGAAAAGGCAAATTCGTCAAATAAATTTACTTTGCCCTTTTACTATCGACCCTTCAAATTTTTATAATTTGAATATCTTTATTGTATATTTTACATACTTAACTTATTTCAACTCCGTATTTTGTTGTTCATATATTCAATATGAATACATACTAATAATTCAAGGATTTATAGCTACAAGGAATTTAAATATATGACAAACATACAGCCAGTAAAAATATAACTATATTTGAACACCTAAGAAAAGATAAACAAACATTTATATTTTATTGACGAACATACACGTCTAATGTTTGTGTGTGTGGTAGTGTCTATACAGCCTTGCGATTTCACGTTGCACTGAAATTTGACCGGTTTGTTCTTATCTCTTATTGTCAGGTGATATGCGTACGGTATTCGTGTATAGTTTTGTACTATATACGCGACCGTGTGATGGCGCCGCGTGTATTGTTTGCTCACGCTGCAGGAATAAAATTAGTTTTGCCGTATCCGACGGATTGTTCGCACGCGGTCGTCGCGATTCTCCTATCTTCGGAGTTAATTAGCTAACTCGTATTACTTTGGGTGTTCTTAGTGATTATTGCTGACTATTGTGTCTCGCTAATGATTTATTGCTTATAAGATGTTCGCGACATGCAAATATTGTGTATTTGTTCGTGAGCGGGGTGTCGACGGATGCCGTTTACGATGGAAATTTTACAGTACCTACTAACCAGTAAGTAATTTAAATAATATTCTCAACGATATTGATTGATTATGTTTCTGCCGTTTGTTTTTCTTTATTATCATATTTTCGTAGTGTTTTATAGATTGTTATATTCATAAATGTACTTAAAATTGCATGGCATGTGTTGTCAGTTCAAGCGAAGCGATTGTATCTTATTTCTTATCTTTTCACAAAAATCAGAAAATTGCACATTTTACCACTGTTAGTCATGATTTTGGACCTTTTACTCCAAAGAATAGAATTATTTTTTTATTTTTATCTTATAGAGAATATTCCAATCTGTTATATTTTTCAATCTGTTGGTGGCTATCGTCTTTAGTTTAAAAGATATGCACTATTCAAGTTTATTGACTTAAATATGACAAGAACGTTGATTTTTTTGTTTATTTAATTATATTGCAATTAATCGCAATTGTATAGTTGAATTTTTCAGTATAAGAAACCTGAATTACATAATTCGGATTTTAAATTTTTATTAATTTTTTTAATCCAAATTCCGGGACTACTATTTGCATTATTTATAGATGGCCCTAGCATTAACAAAAATTGTAAAATAGATATGTATTGTTTATTTCTATAGCTATCAGCAAGCGCGAGCATTCAACGCGAGAATTGTGTTTGTTTTGAACACAACTTACACTTTCTTATCGCATTCGCCGCGAGAAGGCAATGCATGAGATCCCCTCACGCCGCTTGTTGGCGCATCTTAGTTTAGTTTTGATCGCAGGTAACGTACCAAAGCGATTCGCGTACAAGGTCGCGTGCTATCGACGCACTGGCTATGCGCATCTCTTGCTTTCTTATCATAAACTGTCGCGTCGTTGCTTGCACAGTTTGCAGCCAGTTTCGTGCCGGTATTTGGTTGATCCAATATTTTACGCGACTCGTATTGTTTGTCCGAACCAGTGGCGTAGCGTGCCTTGTCGGGGCCCCGTATAAAAATTTTTTTGGGGGCCCTTATATGGAGGTAAAGGTTTTTCCTTACACACTTTGGGGGTCCCCGTGGCCCGGGGGCCCCGTATAATTGATACGGCAAATACGGCGGTAGCTACGCCCCTGGTCCGAACATCTACTTTCCAAATTCTTAATATATTATATTCTATCATCCATTGACTATAGTAATGTTACTTACTGTTTGCGCGTTTATTGTCCATAAATGCCGGTTAAGTGTATCGCCTCCATGTTGATTTGATATTCATCATTAGGATGACCCATCGTGCTGGTGTAACTAACTTTTAACTAAACAGCGCAGATTGTTTGTTTTTCTCTGCTGTGTGATTATAATATTACTAAATTGTATTAAATGTTTTTGTTTTAACTTATGTTTTCTTTGTTTATTTACAGTATTAGCCGCGCCTTGGAGTTCCATGAGTTCTGCATTGGTAAGTTTATAATTTAATCATATTTTTTGTTTTAATTTCTGCGTCCTCCATTAGTTTGTTTTTACGTTGTTTTGATTTATCGCGTGCCATTGCGTGTTGCAAATTTATAAGATAGTCGCGTACTCGGCTGATTCATCCCAAAATTAGTATTGTTTAGTATTTCTTTCGTTTACAAAAGGGCAAGAGTTGTACCTGAAGATGCAGTTAATTGGAATTCTGCCTTAACCATCCCTATCCCCTTTTGTCTTGCTTTTTTTAATTCCAATTATTTCGGATCGAAGATTCTAAATCTTTGTAAAATTCTCTATAAGATGAGGTATTCAAATTGGGGAAATAAGGGAGGTCAAGAATAATTCATAAATAAAAATTTGCAATTCACGTTTCTTCTCACTGAGAGGTTTTAATTCATTTTTAGATAAATTTTGAAAATTTGTTTGTTGTCGCATGCAGTATATTATAGTTTAGTTTTTCGAATATAACCTCACGGAACAAAATTATTTTTAATCTATACCTGATAGAGACTTTTCATATTCTTTGATCTGTTGGTCGCTTGCGATTTTAGTTTAAAAGAGGGTAGCGGTAGACTCTTATTCAGGGCACCGTACAAGAGCAGCGGTAGAAGTGACTCGTGTTCAGAGCACCGTACGTGGATGATTGTATAGCTGACTCGCATTTGCCAAATATAAAAACTTTAAATTTCCATATGAAAGAGAATTTTACAATCTTTCATAATCAGCAATTCGTTGGTTGCTATCTCTTTTAGTTTAAGAGGTATTAATTATCGAAAATCGTCGATAAAAATTATCAGGCACCCCCACCCCCCCTGGCAATTTTTTCTTAAGAATTAAAAGTACATCTCTCAGGTTTCTGCCTTAACTAGTCTATCTTATAGATAATAGTCCGCAGAATAGTCTCTGCGAGTTGTACCTATTTATCCCTTTTAGTTTACGAGATATTCGCGATTGAATAAAATGGACAAAAATTGAAAAATGTCACTTTTTAGCACTTTTAGTCGCGTTTTTCGACCTTTTACTGTAGGAAATATAATGATATTATATTTTTATCTAATAGAGAATTTTCCAATCTTTTATAATCAGCAATTTGTTGGTAGCTATCTCTCTTAGTTTAAGAGATATTAATTATTGAAAATCGTCAATAAAAATTATCAAGCACCCCCCCTTGGCCATTTTTTTCTTAAGACTAAAAATTTTGTCTCTCATATTTCCCTTTTAACAATCCTATATGATAGAAAATAGTCCGTAGATTAAGACGCTTCGATCAGATCTTATTTATCTCTTTTAGTTTACGAGATATTCGCGATTGAATAAAATTGGCAAAAATTGAAAAATATCACTTTTTAGCACTTTTAGAGCTTTTAGTCGCGTTTTTCGACCTTTTACTGTAGGAAATATAATTATTTTATATTTTTGTCTGATAGACAATTTTCCAATCTTTCATAATCAACAATTCGTGGGTTGTTATCTCTTTTAGTTTAAGAGATATTAATTATCAAAAATCGTCGAAAAAAAGTATCAAGCACCCCCCCTTGACCATTTTTTTCTTAAGACTAAAAATTTTGTCTCTCATATTTCCCTTTTAACAATCCTATATGATAGAAAATAGTCCGTAGATTAAGACGCTGCGATCAGATCTTATTTATCTCTTTTAGTTTACGAGATATTCGCGATTGAATAAAATGGGCAAAAATTGAAAAATGTCACTTTTTAGCACTTTTAGTCGCGTTTTTTGACCTTTTACTGTAGGAAATATAATGATATTATATTTTTATCTGATAGAGAATTTTCCAATCTTTCATAATCAACAATTCGTGGGTTGTTATCTCTTTTAGTTTAAGAGATATTAATTATCAAAAATCGTCGAAAAAAAGTATCAAGCACCCCCCTTGACCATTTTTTTCTTAAGACTAAAAATTTTGTCTCTCATATTTCCCTTTTAACAATCCTATATGATAGAAAATAGTCCGTAGATTAAGACGCTGCGATCAGATCTTATTTATCTCTTTTAGTTTACGAGATATTTGCGATTGAATAAAATGGGCAAAAATTGAAAAATGTCACTTTTTAGCACTTTTAGTCGCGTTTTTTTACCTTTTACTGTAGGAAATATAATGATATTATATTTTTATCTGATAGAGAATTTTCCAATCTTTCATAATCAACAATTCGTGGGTTGCTATCTCTTTTAGTTTAAGAGATATTAATTATCAAAAATCGTCGAAAAAAAGTATCAAGCACCCCCCCTTGGCCATTTTTTTCTTAAGACTAAAAATTTTGTCTCTCATATTTCCCTTTTAACAATCCTATATGATAGAAAATAGTCCGTTGATTAAGACGCTGCGATCAGATCTTATTTATCTCTTTTAGTTTACGAGATATTCGCGATTGAATAAAATGGGCAAAAATTGAAAAATGTCACTTTTTAGCACTTTTAGTCGCGTTTTTTGACCTTTTACGGTAGGAAATATAATGATATTATATTTTTATCTGATAGGAAATATAATGATATTATATTTTTATCTGATAGAGAATTTTCCAATCTTTCATAATCAACAATTCGTGGGTTGCTACCTCTTTTAGTTTAAGAGATATTAATTATCAAAAATCGTCGAAAAAAAGTATCAAGCACCCCCCCTTGGCCATTTTTTTCTTAAGGCTAAAAATTTTGTCTCTCATATTTCCCTTTTAACAATCCTATATGATAGAAAATAGTCCGTAGATTAAGACGCTGCGATCAGATCTTATTTATCTCTTTTAGTTTACGAGATATTCGCGATTGAATAAAATTGGCAAAAATTGAAAAATATCACTTTTTAGCACTTTTAGAGCTTTTAGCGCGTTTTTCGACCTTTTCCTGTAGGAAATATAATTATTTTATATTTTTGTCTGATAGACAATTTTCCAATCTTTCATAATCAACAATTCGTGGGTTGTTATCTCTTTTAGTTTAAGAGATATTAATTATCAAAAATCGTCGAAAAAAAGTATCAAGCACCCCCCCTTGACCATTTTTTTCTTAAGACTAAAAATTTTGTCTCTCATATTTCCCTTTTAACAATCCTATATGATAGAAAATAGTCCGTAGATTAAGACGCTGCGATCAGATCTTATTTATCTCTTTTAGTTTACGAGATATTCGCGATTGAATAAAATGGGCAAAAATTGAAAAATGTCACTTTTTAGCACTTTTAGTCGCGTTTTTTGACCTTTTACTGTAGGAAATATAATGATATTATATTTTTATCTGATAGAGAATTTTCCAATCTTTCATAATCAACAATTCGTGGGTTGCTATCTCTTTTAGTTTAAGAGATATTAATTATCAAAAATCGTCGAAAAAAAGTATCAAGCACCCCCCCTTGGCCATTTTTTTCTTAAGACTAAAAATTTTATCTCTCAGATTTCCGCTTTAACTAGCCCATTAAGATAGATCAAAATTAATAGATTAAGATAGATTAGGATAGATTTAACTAAACTCTGTGCTGTTTATTTGTTTATTTTGTGTTGATTGTTAATTATAACATAATTCAATTGTATGAAATATTTTTGTTTTAATTTATGTTTTCGTGTGGTTACAGCACTCGTTGTGCCTGGGAGTCCGATAAGCTGTACACTGGTAAGTTCATAATTCAATTATATTTTTTGGTCCAATTTACATTTGCTGTTTATAAACAACGAACTACCTACCTGCAGGGCCGATGAGACTGGGATAAATTCCCCGGGGCCCGGCTAATCGCTCTTAAATCGCAGTCACAAAAAAATAGCAAAAAATTGACAATTGCCGAAGCCCGCGGCTTTTCCCCGGTGTCCGCGCTGGTTCTTGACGGCCATGTCTGTATCTCCCTGTATTGAAATTTATTGCAAGAAAATTCCGTAACGCGAGTTATATTGAGAGTTGTGTATGTGCGCCGTAGTAATCGTTGCTCACGGAATTTTAGTTTTTTTAGTATAACACGCGAACTCGGTGTTAAAGTTAGTTTGGAATAATTTTCCCAGATGCGGAATTTAATTGTGTATCACCCTGTATCGAAATATATTACGAAAAAAATCCGTTACGCGAGTTATATTGAAAGTTGTGTGTGTGCGTCGTAGTAATTGTTGCGCTAGGTATTGTAGTTTTTTTACTATAACACGCGAACGCGGTGTCAGAGTTAGTTCAGAATAATCTTCAAAGATGCATAATTTAATTTTGCATTCCCCTGTATTGAAATTTATTGCTAGTAAATTCCGTAACGCGAGTTATATTGAAAGTTGTGTGTGTGCGCCGTAGTAGTCGTTGCGCTAGGACTTGTAGTTTTTTTAGTTTAACACGCGAACGCGGTGTTAGAGTTAGTTCGGAATACTTTTATCAGATGCAGAATTTAATTTTGTATCTCCAGGTATTAAAATTTATAGCCTGAAAGTTCCGTAACGCGGGTTATATTGAAAGTTGTGTGTGTGCGCCTTAGTAGTCGTTGCGCTAGGAATTGTAGTTTTTTTTAGTATAACACGCGAACGCGGTGTCAGAGTTAGTTTGGAATAATTTTCACAGATGCATAATTAAATTCTGCATTCCCATGTAGTGAAATTTACTGCTAGAAAATTTCGTAACGCCAGTTATATTGAAAGTTGTGTGTGCGCCGTAGTAATCGTTGCGCTAGGAATTGTAGTTTTTTTTAGTGTAACACGCGAACGCGGTGTCAGAGTTAGTTCGGATTAATATTCCCAGATGCGGAATTGAATTCTGTATCACAGTGTATTAAAAATTATTGTAAAGAAATTCCGTAACGCGAGTTATATTGAAAGTTGTGTGTGTGTGCGCCGTAGTAGTCGTTGCGCTAGGAATTGTAGTTTTTTTTTTAGTGTAACACGCGAACGCGGTATCAGAGTTAGTTCGGAATAATTTTCCCAGATGCGGAATTGCATTCTGTATCACAGTGTATTAAAAATTATTGTAAAGAAATTCCGTAACGCGAGTTATATTGAAAGTTGTGTGTGTGTGCGCCGTAGTAGTCATTGCGCTAGGAATTGTAGTTTTTTTAATATAACACGCGAACGCGGTGTTAGAGTTAGTTCGGAATACTTTTATCAGATGCAGAATTTAATTTTGTATCTCCAGGTATTAAAATTTATAGCAGGAAAGTTCCGTAACGCAAGTTATATTGAAAGTTGTGGGTGTGTGCGCCGTAGTATTTGTTGCGCTAGGAATTGTAGTTTTTTTAGTATAACACGCGAGCGCGGTGTCAGATTTAGTTCGGAATAATCGTTCCAGATGTAGAATTTAATTATGAATCTCCTTGTATTGAGATTTATTGTGAGATAATTCCGTAACGCGAGTTATATTGAAAGTTGTGGGTGTGCCCCGAAGTAATCGTTGTCCTGGGAATTGTAGTTTTTTTAGTAGAACACGCGAACGCGATGTTAGAGTTAGCTCAGAATAATTTTCCCAGGTGCGATTGTGACTCGTGTTTAGCGCACCTTACGAAGGTAGCGGTAGAAGTGACTCGTGTTCAGGGCACCCTACGAAGGTAGCGGTAGAAGTGACTCGTGTTCAGGGCACCGTACGAAGGTAGCGGTAGAAGTGACTCGTGTTCAGGGTACCGTACGAAGGTAGCGGTAGAAGTGACTCGTGTTCAGGGCACCCTACAAAGGTATACTTATTTTGCCTATTTTAATATTTTATTTTATAAGGAATATTTAAATTAGTCGCGGTGTTGTAAACATCAATTATTGAATTAACTAAGGTATACAGTAAACTTATACGAAGACAATTAAAAAACAATAAATTATTTATTTGTATTGGTAAATTACAAATTCCTGTTTTTCTTCATCTTTATTGCATCTCATAACCAATATATTCTATTCTTATGCCGAGAAATATTGAAAGTAAAAGTAGATTTCGTGTATGTGTGTTATTTCAATATTGTGAATATTTACTTTCGTCTTCTCAACTACGTGTTTACCACTACGTTTGTGTATAAACAACTTTTTTGTTCAACTGACGCTACGTACGCTATCGCTTATCGCTACGTACCTGCCTTGTACCTGGTTTCGCACACCGCACACGGCAGTAGTTTCACCGCGTGGTCCGCGAACGCGTGTCTCTAATCGCCACGCGTTTTCAGACTTCAATTATTCAATTAATCGTAGTGCATTCTTTTCGTTATCAGCAAATTATTCGTAACGAGCATGTGTGCCTGTTTTGTTTGATGAGTTGTGGCGGTTAGAGTGTTCTTAAGTGAGAAATAAGTGTCCGATAATCTCTGCGCGAGTTTTCAGTTGATAAGATATATACCTGGATCTAAAATTTCTTTATCAATGCACTGGTAGGTGTTTAATCACTTTTTTTTGCGTAAAGTTAAGACGGTTTAACTTAAATTGATTATTCCATTTGAGGGATATTAATTTTGCAGATTACAAACACATGGTAGCATTTTTATCAGAATTCTTAGTCCTGTTTCCGAAAATTACATGTATAATTTAATTATTACAAACACTGTGTTAAAAAATATCTGAGGATTATTAAAATGACAATATTTATGTGGTCGACCACGCTCACTTTGACGTCGACCGTCGGCTCGTTTCCGCTGAACGTTTTTAATCGAATTTCCCTCCTTATCATCATTAAATTAAAAAGTTTCTTGTTGATCTAATAAAATCTTATACGATGAATAGTTTTTCGTTATTTTTATCGTATTTACCTACTGTATTACCACGCGTCGTTGCTTGCCGTCTGCTGATTTGGATGTTTTCCGTCTGATGTTCTATCAATTTATGATGATGCTTCACCCGTCGGTTACCTTATGCAGTTGATGCTATCAACTGATAAATATATACACAATATATTAAAATGTAAGTGTTTTATTCTTGTTGCAACTTTTTTACGTAATTTTTCCGATCATTTTCGGGTAAAATCTTTGAATTTATGTTAAAATATAGTTGTTTCGGTATAAATTTCTCTTGGCACAATGTGAATGTTGATCATATTTGTAGTTTTTAAAACTTTCCTTTTGTAACACCCTGTATATTTGTTTTCCTAACAGTACTTTAATAAATCGTCTTTATTTGTGAGTTTTGAGTGTTCTTTGTTTTAAACTTGGAATTTTCCTTTTGGAACACCCTGTATATTTGCTTTTCTTTGTGTCCGTGAAAACTTTCCTTCAGTCGTGGTTTTAGAGAATTTTTGCATGTTAAGTTTTTTTTTTGTAACACCCTGTTTATTAGTTTCCCGGAGCATCGGGTGAAAACAAGCAATATTTGTAGTGTTTAGATGTTTTCCTCTTTGATGGTTGAATTTTCTATTTGTGACACCTTGTATAATCGTTTTCCTTCACATCCCTGAAAATTTTGCTTTGACTGTTATTAGAATTTAACTTCTTGCACTTTGAATTTTCTTTTTGTAACGCCCTGTATATTTGTTTCCCAGTGGAAAAGTAACCGTGGAAAACTTGCGATATTTGAATGTTTAGATGTTTTCCTGTCTGTACTTAATTTTCTGTAACCCCCCGGTATATTTGTTTCCATTTTCAATCACGAAGAAAATTGACTTTGCTTTATCCCGCTAGAACTTCACTTAGTGATACGCGATTGTTTGCGCGGCTAAGCAGGTCGTAATTCCAATTTCAATATGGCGGCATGAATTCTGTTGACTTATATTATTTTACATTGTATTTATTAATAAAGAAATGTTAAGAAATATTATGTCTTATGCTTTCAATGTACCCGTTCTATCATTTCAGGTACAGGTCTCTAAGAGAGTTCCCTCTCTCAGGGGATGATCCCCACTATAAAAATTGTTAAGGTATCCTGTATGATTTGTGTACTCCATCTTTCATTTCAGCTACAGGTGAGAACTTGTAAGAATATTTTTAAGAGTCCCCTCTCTTGAGGCGACTTAAAAATTAGAAATATTTTTACAAGTCCTTAAAAGGATGTCCTTATAAGGAGTTCCCTCTCTCTGGGGGTGATCCCCCACCATAAAAATTGTTGATATGCCTGATAATTCCGGGGATGAAGCGCAGAGACATCGTAGCTGTAGGATGGGCCGGGAGCAATGGACGCATCGACGCATCGCAGTGGGCCTCCGGCGCTCTGGGAGATCGACCGTAGACTGTCTTATAACGACACGTGCCAAAAAATTTAAAAATCTGATTCACTCCTGTTGCTCTTTCTTCTATCTCCTCCTCTTCTCTCTACTCTACTCTGTTCTCTTCCTCTCTGTCATCTACTCTTTTTTGCTATTCCTTTTTCTACTTCTCCTATTTCTCTGTTCTCCGTTTCTCTACTTATTCTTACTTTCTTACTTCTCTTATTGCCTTCACTTAAATTTTAATTTCTCTTATATTTCATTTGAATTTACATATGCAACCCAAATTACATCTTTTATTTTTATATTTGAGAAAAATGCCTTCTGTACCTAAGATTCGATCCGTGCCTACTAGCATGCTAGCAGGTGCACGTCTCCACTCGACCACCGAGTGTTTTTATTATTGGTATTTGATTCTTCTATATATGTTTTTGTTTTTATCATGTTTTTAAAAACAACAACACAATTCAAGCAACAGCAACGCATTGTACACGCTTCACGCACATAAGATTTATATACTATATGATTTAAGACACCGATACTGAAAACAATAAAAGGGATCCAACAACAAAATAAGAATTAGTTTATAACATGTCAATGTGTTTTATTGACAACATTTAAAATACATATATCTTTCAAGCACAAAAAATCGACGAATCTCAAATCTCGTACCTTAAAATGTGCGCATGTCCAATACTTCTTTCATGGATATCGCAGATTCCACGAGTCCCATACTCAAAAACTAGGCACCAACATTGTCTATCAGCAGGAATTAATAATAAATCCAAGTTTTGCCAATATTCGAGAAGATAAACGACTGTCAATGAACACGCACGCGGCGCAACACAGTTGCAGATCATTCTACAACCGAACAATATCTAGCGACGCCCGGCCGAACGAACATCCCAAGCACACAGGCGAACCGATGATTAATTGCGGTTGCGCCACATTAGCCTGTTACGAAAGGCCGATGAAGGCCATTACAGAATTAAAGTAAGAAACGCAAAAAGTCGCTACGAAGATCGACTGACGAACAAAACACGTGCTAACCGTAGCACAGCGCGCGATCAACTAAAGTGTAAAGAGAATTGATATCAGGCGTAAACAAAGCAGATAGCCCCTACCAGTACTATCTAAATAAGCAGGAACACTGACGTGCTGTGCTGACACAAGCAACATATTAGACACAAAACAAAATTAAAAACATTAGGCTAGTATTTATTACTTTTGATTCATTCAATTTGATTTGAGTAACGCCCTGCTTGTGTTCCAAAAATCCTAAATAATTAAGTGAAATCCCTAAAACCAAAAATTAGTCCTTCGAACATAAAAATGCAATTTTGGTAGGTAGTAAATTTGTAAGATAATCACAAAAGTTATTTAGAAAAATAATAAATAAATTTAATACTTACAATTTGATGCAACAATGGTCCATCTACAATATCAGACTCAAATGCAAAATCCCTAAAACAATCAAAAATTAGTGCTTCGAACATAAAAAATGCAATTTTGGACATTAATTTGTGAGATAATCACAAAAGTTATTTAGAAAAATGATAAATAGATTTCATACTTACAATTTGATGTAACCGTGGTCCATCTACAATATCAGACTCAGGTGCAAAATTCCTAAAACAATCAAAAATTAGTCCTCCAAACATTAAAATGCAATTTTGGATATTAATTTGTGAGATTATCACAAGAGTTATTTAGAAAAATGATAAATAAATTTAATACTTACAATTTGATGTAACAGTGGTCCATCTACAATATCAGATTCAGGTGCAAAATCCCTAAAACAAACAAAAATTAGTCCTTCGAACATACAAATGCAATTTTAGTGGTTAATTTGTAATATAATCACAAAAGTTATGTAGCAAAATGATAAAAAAATTAAATACATACAATTTTATGTAACAGTGGTCCATCTACAATATCAGACTCAGGTGCAAAATCCCTAAAACAAACAAAAATTAGTCCTTCGAACGTTAAAATGCAATTTTGGTGGTTAATTTGTAAAATAATCACAAAAGTTATTTAGCAAAATGATAAAGAATTTAAATACATACAATTTGATGCAAAAATGATCCTTCTACGTTGTCAGACCCAGGTGCAAAATCCCTAAAACAATAAAAAATTAGTGCTGTGGTCATTAAAATGCAATTTTGGATATTAATTTGTGAGATAATAACAAGAGTTATTTAGAAAAATTATAAATAAATTTAATACTTACAATTTGTTGTAACAGTGGTCCATCTACAATATCAGACTCAGGTGTAAAATCCCTAAAACAATCAAAAATTAGTCAAAACGTATACAAAAAAAATCGCCCAAAAAAACGTTTACAAAAAAATGCGGTCGAAAAAACGTTTACAAAAAAATTCTACCGAAAAAATTTTGGCAAAAAATTCGACCGAAAAATTTTAAGTAAAAAAGTTCGACCCTGTTTTTCGGTGGAAAAAATATTAATAACAAATTCGAGCGAAAAAAATTTAACAAAAAAATTCGACCGAAAAAATTTTAACAATAAAATTCAACCAAAAAATTTTAAGTTAAAAAGTTCGACTCTGTTTTTCGACGGAAAAAATTTTAAAATTTAACAAAATTTTTGTAGGTTTCCCGAGGGTTGAACCCACAAGTTATGTATGAAAATTATAAAGAAATTTAATACCTACAATTTACTGCAAAAATGGTTACCCTACGTCGTCGCGTTCGCCCGCTAAAACAAAGAAACAACACAATATTACCAAAGCAAAAAACACAAACAGGGCATTTTTTAGGTTTTCCAAGGGATAAACCCACAAGTTATATACGAAAATTGTAAAGAATTTTAATACCTACAATTTGATGAAATAACGCTTGCTCTACGACATGGCGTTCGCTCGCTACACACCAAAAACCACAAAATTAGCCGACCGAAAAACACAAAAAGGACATTTTTGTAGGTTTTCCGAGAGTTAAACCCACAAGTTATATATGAAAATTATAAAAAATTTCAATACCTACAATTTTATGAAAAAACGGTTGCCCTACGACATGGCGTTCGCTCGCTACACACCAAAAACCACAAAATTAGCCAACCGAAAAACACAAAAAGGGCATTTTTGTAGATTTTCCGAGGGTTAAACCCACAAGTTATATATGAAAATTATAAAGAATTTTAATACCTACAATTTATTGTAAAAATGGTTGCCCTACGACATCGCGTTCACCCGCTAAAACAAAAAAAAAACACAATATTACCCCGGCGAAAAACACAAAAAGGGCATTTTTTTAGGTTTTCCGATGGATAAACTCACAACTAATATATGAAAAATGTAAAGAATGTTAATACCTACATTTTAGTGCAAAAATGGTTGCCCTACGATACCGCGTTCGCCCGCTAAAACAAAAAAAACACAATATTACCCGAGTAAAAAATACAAAAAGGACATTTTTTTAGGTTTTCCGAGGGATAAACTCACAAGTAATATATGAAAAATGTAAAGATTTTTAATACCTATGCGAGACCCATACTAATACTAATGCGAGAACATACCTTGATGCAAAATAAAGTTTTGCATTTTGGTATATCCAATAAGTTGTATGGACCTTAATTATGCACATTGTAGAACCTATAAAATAACGTATAATACAAAAAGAATACGACAACCGACGGTACATCACTCACGCTTTACCTCTGAGTATGTATAATCCGCGTGGTAAGAACCCCGCACATCAATCGCGCACAATCGAAGAAGCACTTAGAAACTCAAGAATAATGAAGACAATGTGCGTGCAGATCACCTGACGACAAAAATGAGACTAACGTGGTATACAAGCCAACCGCGTGGCGATCCTACAAAAATTGCACGAGATAAGAAAGCATGTTTGTTTGTAAACACTGATACTGTCAGTGTGGTAGTGCAGAACATGAATAGAATTGTACTCGCACTATGCATGGAACTATTAATTTCGATTAAATTCTGTTTTCGGATTCTGATAGATAATTTAATTCTACATCGATTATTTTAGTTTTTGTGCTAGCATTAACCGTTTAGGCCCTATTTACAATTTTAGTGCAAACTAGATTCGACATAAAAAAGAGAAATCTTTTGCCTTTTTTATAACAAAATCTTTTCCTTAAAAATTTTTTGTGCCATTTTGGGCATTTTTCAATAAGGATGCCATCTTGCAGAGAATCTTTAAAGGAATACGAATCTAAAGTCCTTTTCCTCCTAGCCCTATTAGTTCAGGAGATATTACCGTTTAAAGTTTTAATTTCAAAGGAAAATATTTGTAGGAAAAAGTTCGGCCCTGTTCTTCGAGCCAAAATTATTATTTTTTAAAAGTTCGACCCTGTCCTTCGGCCTATTTTAACTTTTAAATTTTAACATAAAAAAGAGAAATCTCTTGCATTTTTTATGACACAATCTTTTTATTCAATATTTGCAGGTTTTGTAATTGGCATTTTGGAATTCTGATTTCAGATTCTGAAAGTATATTTAATTCTGAATCATAAGGAATTAACATAATTGCGTGTAAGGCCCTTTCGGCCTTAAGATATGATAAATAACATTTCAACTCGACACAACCAGGTTTTTAACTATAAGGTCACAACCTGAAATAAAGGGATGATCTGAAATAATAAAAAATTCAGGGATACAATAATTCAAAAGCCACAAATCGTCTCGAAAAAAGGAATTCAATTTATTGGTCAGACTTTGAAGTTTAATTTTAAAATTTAATACATTTTTATAATGGTGTATTGTTGTCAGCTATGTCTAAGGCATAGCAGTATTAACAATCTTTTTTTTCCTTCTGACTAATGTCAACATGTACAAAGCACTATACATTATTTACAATAAACATAATATTACTCAACATTATAATAACTAATATTCTTGATACATCCTTATCATCTTGACACGCTCTCATTTACAATATTTTAGACGAACCAACGACGAAGACAGCAGTCATGGGATAAAATTAAGCGAATAAATACATATAGAATAAACGTTTAAGAAGTAAAAAAAAAACATTACACAAGTCTTCGCCACTGGCTCCCGCTTTCGGTTGCTAAATGCCAGGGATATAAACAATCATGAATATGCGCCAGTATAGCATCGCAGTTTTAATTGCTTAATAAAACCAAATAATGCCTTATTTAGTTTTTAATCTGTATTTACAATGACGGTGCAAGCTATCATCAAGAAGCACTAATTTGTAGATGTTAACCCATTTGAATGCGTAATTAATTGCGTTTTAATGTCTGACTGAATAATAACTGCGTGACTTCATGGGAAACAGTAACAACATTCATACTCTTTGCACAATAATTAATTATTGTTTACAATTTTTAAGTAGATGTGTGTTGTTCATCTAAATTTCTCTCGATAAATACGTAATGTTGCAAGTAATTCAAATCATGGTAAATACCAATGACGGCAGTTTCAACGTTGATGGCTTGAGATCAAAATTTACAATCGTTTTGAATCGTTGTGTGCTAACATCGCAAAATCGAAAACTCAAAATATACAACGTATTTACGGAATGACTCGAATAACTCACATCAACGTATTCGTATTCACAATTTTCCCTCGCATTCTTACTCGCCCCGTCCGAGCGAAATCGCGTTTGTTTATAAATTAATTAGTAAAATAGTTCATTATAAAATGTATCACTTTTCATCAGTATCAACTCGTTCACACGTTCTGAGCTTACTTATAATATTAATTACATAATGACCGAAAAGTCTGATCAAGGAATCACAGATATACACTTATGCAATAGGCGGGTTTCTCTAACTATCGCCGTACGGCGGCAGGACGAACTGCCCGGATGCGTACGGGTCGTGCGGATGTGGGTGCTGGTAGGCGTCCTGTGGTTGCAGGTGACATACGACGGTATCGCCGTTGAGGACAGCCGCCAGCGAGCGCGCATCGCCGCGATACATACGGCGGCTTTGGTAGATGTCCATCGCGTGAGGATCAAGCGCATGCACGCTGTGCTCCGTTGCGGGGCTGTATGGGATGAGAGGGCGATGGTCCCCATACGACCGCGATGACTGTCGTGACATATCACTCTGTCGCTTTCCATCCTCGTCGCTCATATCGGACACCTGAATTTCATTCCGTTCGATCTCCTCGTAGACAGGGTCGTCCTCCGGCATGCCAAAACCGCCCCCGGCTCGTTGCATGCGAGCGTCGTGGATCTCTGTGTAGGTGTGGTTCCAGGGCGCGTTGGCACGCAACGTGCCGCCATTCTTCTTTCGGTAGGGGTGTTGAGCCAGCGGAAGATGCTTAGGGTGGGGCAACGAGTCGGTGCGACGGGCGTATTCAGCCGCCCCTTGCGGAATACCACCTGTTATCATATGGTGGTTGTACTCGGAGACGTACGGCTGTCGGCGATTGTCTTTGAAGTTGTTAAGTCGTCCATCGGGCAGTACCACGTGAGATCGAGGTGAGTCCTCTTGCTCAGACCCACCATGGCCGGAGTCACGGCTGTACGACTTAAAAGAAATGTTCTGTGGAAATAAAACAACCGCTATAGAATATGTAAGTTGAAAGGTGTGGTTTTAGTAATTTATGAAGTAGTATGAAAGAATAGGGAGATAAACAAGCTTGAAGCAGTACCCATTGATAGAAAGGCTCCATCAAGATTGATATATCAAAAACAACTCAAAAGAACTCAGTGCTCACATACAGAACGTGTGTTAATCTACGTTTCTCTTTGCAAAATAAAATTTCGTGTAATTTTGTGACATCCTGATGAGAATCTTTCTACGTTACGCACCTTCCAGTGTAAGGGCTTGTGTAGAGGCCCCCAAGTAGAAGCAGACTTGGGTAGGTTAGCATTGACAGCGGATTGCTTATAGAAGTTACGAATGTAAGGTAGAGTAGAGGTGTTGGGGGGCTCTACAGCGGCGTCGCCCGCCCGCTGTGGCTGCCTGCTTAGAGTGGCAGCCATTGTGGTAGCGGGCGGTGATACTTTGCCTACCCGATTCATGTTGGTCAAACTCTGCGCTTTCCAGTCCCGCTGCAGCTGTAACAAGACGGAAAGGGTTCCTTCACCAAGCCTTGCGCATTTACACAAAACACACAGACGGCGGGAGAGGCGGGCCAAACGAGTGTGAAGCGGCAAGCGTAAGTTTGTTAATTGTTACGAGGGGGATGTTTCTACGAAGGTAGTTACCATGAGAGTTACGCATGCGTAGTAGAGAAAAGGAGGCACGCAATGCACGCACCACCACAGAGCACCACGGTAGTTAGTAAGCAGCTCAGATAAACAAAACGTGAGATTAGGAAGAGGCGATCCTTCCTACGAAATTGTTTGAGGCGTACACACGCGGTCGGGTACCTTGTTGCGCAATATTATGCAGCCGGTTGTGGTTCATCGTGGTGGTGCTAGCATTGTTGAGCTCGGTTCGAGGGAGGAACTGAACCGACTGAACGGCAGGACGCACGTTATTAAGGTTATTGGAGACTATATTGTTGGTACCCACACTAGTGCCGTGCTGCGAGAGCACAGAGCTATCCGGCGGCGCCGAAGGATTGCCGTTCGAGCCGGGGTAGAGACTAGTGCGGCCCTCCTTGCCAACGCCCGAGCTGCCGCCACCGCCGCTGCTACTGCCGCCCGCCGCGTTCGGCTTAGAGCAGCGCAAACATTTCGGCAGCCACGAGTGCTTCCGGATGAAACGTGGATACTCCTTCCGCACCTGCGAGACGAACAGACAATTTGAAACCCGAAATCTGACACTTCGCGCGGTGCATTTCGTTTTTAATAAAACCCATCGTCGTTGTCTTACCTTTTCGTTTTGAACGCAATGGAACACGAAAATGAAGAATCCTTGCAGCGAGTTCAAAATGGCGAAAATATAGGCCATCACGACCGTCTCCTTATTCAAATAGAGGAATCCGAAAGTCCACGTCAGCCCCAGCAGGAATATGAGGATTATTGCTCCTTTCAACCAAGTCCTAAAATGAAAATGTTTTTATTTCCTGTTCGCGCCAACATAACACACAAAGCGCACAGAAGCCTTTCCATATTAAAAGCGCGGCGCTCGCGCGTAAAAACGTTCGAATGCAAATTAAATTTTTCACTATGAAAATTGTACTAATATGGCTTGTCTTCTGCTCGCATTGAATTTGAAAATTGCATTACGATATTATTCGACATGCGTTGCGAGAATGCATGCAAGCAAAACGAACATCAAAAGAAATTTAATTAAATGCTATCATATCTATATATGTATATATCATTGAAGAATATCTTACAAGTGAAATGGAAATTTGCTTTGAAGTGCATTTTCCTCTTTTCCACTACCGGGGTTACCAAAGTTACCAAGAGACGAGCCCATGCAAAAGAAGGAAAATATTTCGAGTTAGACAAACGTTCCACCAAGGCCTTGGCTTTGAATGTATTTACAATATTTTCAAAGATGTTTGAAAACTGTGTTAGATTAGTGTAAGAAAACGCAATGTTAATGTTGTTTGTAAATCAAACATGCCAACACAATAACCAGTGCAATCAATAGCGAATTAGGTGTGAACGGTAAACCGGAAGCAGACATACCTGGTGCTCGCAAGTCGTGAGTGTTCTTTGTTCTTCATTGCTACGGTCGGATTCGCGTGTCGACACATTTTCACGATGGCCATCATTAGGAAGATGACATTCAACTAAAAACAATAAAATATTTAGTACCAACAATGTAGGTATAAGTTTCCTGGTTAACCAAATTTAAATAAAAGGGGATGTACATACCACTAACACGATGGAAACTGGTCCAATAAACGTGTAAATAATGTAGTTATCCGATCGTAGCCAACAATAGCGGTCGCTGCCGTAGCCCTGTGGAAATAGCGTCCCCGAAATGCCTACAATAAGCATCGGAAGGCCGTACGCAATGAGGTAGTACCATTTGATACGAGACTTTTCCGTTTCGAATACCTCGATGAGCATTACGTATAGATGAAAACCTACAAGAATATAGCAGCAACCAGATATAGTAGAGAAACGTGGAACGTAATTTAATAAAGGTAATCAAGCCACCTACCTTCAAAGAACATCCACATAAACGCACAGAGAAAGATATATTGCAACACGGCGGCAATCACACCACACGCGATTTGGTTCTCTGTCCTTCCAATGCCGGCGAGGAACAACACTTCCGCTATCAGGAGACACACGCATAAATTGCAGTGGATCGTCGTTCTATCACACTATAAAACAAGCGCATACATTAATTTACTGCGCCCCAAACACGTCCTTGGCAGATAAACTTACCTTCAGGCCGCGAAACATTTGGAACGTAATGATTGCGAGCACTAAACATACTATAGAAATACTACAACCCACGTAGGTGATGATCTGTAGCGCTAGTTGATGACCAGGTGGTAAATAAACAGCTCGCACGTCCATAAGAATGGCAAAGTTCGTCAAGTGATTGCACAAGCACGTCGTGTGTGTATGGTTCGTCGACTCGACATGACAACCCTCCTCGGACCAAGCCGACGTCGTGTAGTCCCAGAACACGCAGCTGGGATTCGTCACGTTGTCCGTTTGCAAATGTCGCAGCGTGAGCCGCACCGGCTCCTTGAGCTGGATGTGCCGCCCCTTGCCGAGGCTGGCGGAGATCACCTTACTGTTGAGCACCCGCGTCAGATTGCGGCCGGCGCCCGCCTCCGTCGACTCGGGATGCCACTGGAGGATCTCCTCGAGGCGGTCGAAAGCGAAAAACACCAGCCGCACTAATCGCCCGTCGCTGTTCTCGAGAAGCGCGCCCTGCGGCAGCTCGATTGTGTCGTTGCTCGACGACCATTTATTATCGCCGGAGGGGAAGCGTTCCGTCGTCACTGACTTCGTGTCGAGCACCCGCACGGACAGCACTGCAACGGGACACACAATGAGCAATTAATTAAAACCCGCCTTTGTCGTCCGAGTTTCTCTGTCTCGCCCCGACTCATACAACGAGGAAATAAAAGTGAAACTAAAGGAGAAAGGAAAAAAGCACTTACTTATGTTTTTGACGACCTGATCGACGGTCTTCTCCCGCGTGACAGTTTCAGCCAGCAGAAAAGCGTTCTCTTCCAGGCCTATCAGCAAAGAAGTAGCCACACGCATTTGTTCCTTGTGACTAAGATCTCGCCATGAAGGATGCTGCGAAGAGTCCAATAGATTACTCCCTGTCTTGACAACATCGTTGAGCATTTCGGTGACGATTGTTTCTCGCTGCCGCGTGTCGGGGAAGGTCTGGATATCCATCGCCATCTTTTGTGCCATTTTCTGGATGATTTTCGCAGTAATCATCATGTCACCACCATACAATGTCAGTGTTTTACTGCTGGTGACTTGAGCCAAGTCGCTAGTAATTGAAATCAATGGATCTTTGCCTAAATTTACACGTTGTTCTAAACTAGTAAGCCAGACAGAGCGACACTCGCTTAAATCTGGCGTCGATGGTGTCCACTGAGGATCGGAGCCAGGCACCTTGGTGCAACGCCATTTTGCAAAACCGGTAGTACCTCCCGGACAAGGCTGTATCCGGATCTCTTCCGACGCACGCGTCCAATTCCAATAAATGCTCCGCATTGTAATCGGACGGCAGTTGTCTGAGTCATCATTGGACAACGGAACTAAACTCGATGATGGCACGTTTGCATTCACCGCGGAAGCAGAGGAATCTAAACGTTTAACATTTTAAAATCTCTCCTAGACGAAACAAGTTGATGATTTAACAGTACCTGTATACTTCCGTGGCTGTGACGTAGTAAATGGCAGTGTAGTAGCGTCATTGTGCGGCTTGACCGGAGTATCTTCACTAAGAGACGGCTCGACTATATCATCATCTTCCGCGGATGTGGCAGGCGGTGGATGCACAGGAGCCGGTTTAATCGACGTCGAAGGATGCGTGTGCGCATTATGCAACGACGCCGTTGTCGCGGCAGTTGTGCGTGCAGGTGCCGCCGTACCTGTAACTTTTGGCGGAGGCGGCGGGGGCCGCGCTGACGTCTTCACCGTGCTCCACATCGGTGGCTGCGATGTGATTAGCCACGGCGGCGTCGGCCGGTTTGTCGTCGTTGTCGTGGCGGCTATAAATTTGGCTTATGAAGCAAACGCATGCAAGATTAGCGTGAAATTCAACTTCTCATTTCCGGTTTCGAGAACACACGTAACGTATAAAGTAAAAACAAGAAGTTTCATTCCAAGTACAGGTACAATACGAGTAAGTAAACTCAAATATAATCAAATAACAGGCAGAAACAGAGGAAGTAAGTAAACTGATATCAAACGAAAAAAACGCAATAACTAAAAAATAATAATAGATGCTCGCGTCCTCGTAGAGGGTGCAATAAGTGCAGTGGCGTAACTTACCAGGTAGGCATTGATAGTGGGCCTCGAGGTACTTCAGAGTGCCCGTACAATGGTCACCGAACATGGCCGTGCTCGCCGGCACGCTGCAGTTCTGATGTTCGGCACACCTGCGTTTTCAATCATCAAAAATCAGCACGCAACACATCAGAAAAAATCAGCGCGATCAATTACTTCCTCGTTTCTAACCGATATTGCATGTTATACGCGTCCCCTACTCAATTAAAAACGCAACCCTACCGCATCTGTAATGTGCCTCGACGTATTTAACGGTGTTTGAGCATGGATCATTATCGAACACCTCATTGTTGACGTCGACCGTGCAGTTTGAGCGCGCCTCACATCTGAAAGAAGTACAAACTCGCCGGTGTTGTGACCAATATGGCCGCGGGTAAGCCCACACAGCATGCTTTTGGTTAATTTTTTTTTGTTATAAACACACACAATGACAACATGTCACAATGAGGCGGCGATCATCGACGGGCACACACAGAGAGCAGGCGAGCGAAGAGACAATTACTTTAATGAATTGATGATTTGTTTGGTTTAGAATGGATGACGCCTGACGTAACATACAATATTGGCAGAAACACGAAATAATAAATAGCACATGACGAACATGAAAATTATCATATGAATTCATTTATGATTCGACCATTTCAAAAATTAATATTTCGTATTCCTATACAGCTAGAGAAATATATGAAATTTCGTGCGAGTCGATAAATGAATTTCCCTGTTCGAACCAGTTACATTTTAATATATCAACTTTTTAGTCTAATAAATTCGACATGTTTGCACTAAACCGTTTTAAATGAATTTTTCGCCCCCCAAAAAAAATCGTTAAAATTCATTACAACATTTTAATTCCGAATGTGTGTAAATGTTTGAAACACAAATGAAATTCATATAAAATCGGAAGTTGAGAATTTCGATGTTTAGTGCACAACATGCTTTTTTTGTCCCAATATATTTCGAAACAAACCAGCTGGTCTGGAAACTTTTCATGCTAAACCTATTATTTTTCTTTTTTCGTAAAACATGTAATTTAATGCCCAAAAAGCTTTTTTCGCTTCTATGAATATGAACCCCATGATTTAACTATTCCAAACAAAAGCAACGCAACAACTTTTTGTAAATGCACTCGTTTCGAGTGGACTAGTTGATTCCCCACGTGATTGTTAGTAACCTGTTGGCAGCACACATCAAAGAGCTCATGCACATCGCAGACACGTACCTGCCACGTAGGACGCGCAGCGTTTGCGGAGACATGCAATTGACGCTCCACTCGGTGTTGCCATGATCGTTGCATATCGTGATGGAGAAGCGGCCGTAGTTTGCGCGTATCAACTTGATGAGTTCGCCCTCCTTACATTCGATCTTCAGCACTTTGCCTTCGCATGCGTACGCTGTCTCATATCGGTACATTTCTGAAACAAACAAAACGAAATTTCATTAAAGTTGATCCATTTAATTGTTAAAACAATTCAATAGTCCGCTCCTTAGATAATATATTCACCACACAAGTGACTATATAATTGGACTATTAATGTTGCATTATGCATGCACATTAAGACCAATTAAATTAATATCTGCATTGCGACACGTCCAATTGTGTAGCCGGGGTCGATGCTGCTGGAGGGCGCGAACGCCGCAAAGGCGGACAAGCAAATCAGAAACACCTCTCGACGTCGAAGTCGAATATTACCGTCAGTTTAATACCTGTTGGTGCTGCCTTATGCCATCTCGGACAATGTGATGATGATTTGATTATATTCGCCGCACACATTTCGCAAGCGACAAATTATATGTGTAACAAATTGATATTTAATACGCTCATAAACTGATGGTGTGTATGACTGTGTTTAGTGCAAATGTAAAAATAACTGTAGATTGGATGAGGTATGCCGGCTGGGAAAGACAGACGCACGGATGCGCCGCGTTCGTAACCGTGCTTTATGTACGCCATTTCGGCAGCGCTATGAAAATGGCGATATTTATGCGTTACAATGTGAGGACGCGCGTAAACCTAAACACTCCGGCGCGGGCGCGGTAATGTTTTAATAAAATGAATTATGAGTGGCGCGCACACCGGCTCAGGGTACGCCACACCGCATAAACATAAAACGCGCCGAGGAGCAGAAGGAAAAAAACACGCGCACAACACACCGGTATACGCCGGCGAGAGGAGGAATTATAATAGCTATTAAAATGTTGTTTATTTTCTCGCCGCGACACATCGCGCAGGGAGCAGGAGCAGCGAGAGGTTATCAACTACTTCACAATCAATTTACTCCTCGTATCTTTCATAATTCTGTACCACACACTTAGCGGTGACGTCAGCGCGTAACATTTCATTTGAATTCGATAAACCAAATAAAACTCGTGGCTGAATCCCAAATCTACTTTGTGTTTATCCAGGCGTAAAAGTACATTTAAAACGTCTGATGAAAATTTAAGAGGCCGCGCCACCTCTTGAAGAAAAAGGTGTGTGATAATTTATTCACGGCAGTTATTCGCGAATTTCGCAATGTTTTCTTTTTTTCTTCCGGTGCGAAAGTGAAATTGAAGCGCATTTGCAATAATTGGAAGTAAAACTCGCAGCACGGGAGAAGCCAATTTAAAAAGAGAACAAAGAGAGGCTGAAGGAAGCGGGTTCAATGCTTCAAACTTTATCTCGTTATCGGACCGAAGACTATGCAGAGCGCGCCTCGCTGTAGTACCTACGTAGTTAATTTCACAATGCAAACTTATTTGTTGGCGCGTACGTTAAGTCCCCGCGCATTGTGCTGGGTTATTGGCCACTGATACAAATCAATGTGTGGTTGTTGCTGCTTAGCCGCGCGCGCTCCACACTCGCGATAGATGCGGAGCGCGGCCGGCTGAGCAATAGGTACAGTTAAGTTCATTGTGAGCGGGACTCTCATGAGTCTCATGCGCGCTGCTCATGAGCCTGCACAACCCGCATCTTTTCTCCGCTCCTCGCTGAAAAAGCGAGCGCACCGAGAAGACGAAAGGAAGACGCGCCGGCACGACGCAGCCGACCGGATTCTTAAACCTGTCTCGAGCCGTTGATTGGAATAAAGACGACGGCGGCGCGCGAGAGAGAGGCGGCCGGAATGCTGCTCGCGAACGTACAGTCAATTACTAAACTAGATAGCGCACGTAATATGCGCGCTGTGCTCTCGCGCGCGCGCCGGGCGCCTTTTTATTATAAATAAAAAATCAGCCGGCATTGTAGGCCCCGGCCGCTCGTAAGTAAGTAAGCGCATTAAACTAATGTCCGTACAAATGAATAAAAACTTTTTCGACTCCGATGGGAAACTTGGTGGGAAGTAAACCACGACGGAGAGTGCATCGGAATGAGAAACCGAGTAGCACACACACACACACACACACACACAGCACACACAAAACACTGCCGCACAACCGGAGAGCTTCTTTTGATAGTTGGAAAGTTTGATTAACGCGAGGACGAACTGTTTTTTTATTAGATTGATTGATTGCTCCGCCGCTGGAGTTAATGACTTCAATCGGCATAAAGAAAACCAACAACGACTGACATTGATAGCGCAGCGAAAAAGCAACTAACCAAAACTATAAAATCCACGAACAAAACACCGATTTACACACGTTATGTGTACGCAGCGTGCAAAAGTGGGGATTGTGTGAATTCTCACCAGCTTGTTTTTGTTGATCTTGTTTCCGTGATGTTAGGTGCTTGTTCAACATTGCTGATATTAAATTCTCCACTTTACCTGCGCGCACACCTCACACACTATATACCCCATACCCGCACATTACATCTAGTTGATATATAAATATAATCTCTCTATTAAAAGACGCCGTTGAATACACATACATGCACAGGCTGGTGAGAATCGTAAGAATGTGGAACATGAAAAGGCAAGCAAGCAGCAGGAGCGGCGCGCGCCTTGAAGATGACGGCAAAGTTTTATTACACGTATTAAATTTTTACGAGTTTTAGTGAGAACGTACACACAACTTACGTAGGAAATTTGCCAGGACAAGAGGCACACATATACATACACACCAACGCAGAAAGTTACTGTTATATCCCGCATGAACTTCGACATCAAAATCGAAATTTTCATAAAGCAAAAATTACCTACTGTGATATAACACACCGAAAATAGCAAAATTATTATTAGCGCTTGGCACAATAAAAGTTTTTCGGTTGTTTTATGCTGAAATAATGGGACAAGGCGCCGGGTGCGTGCCATTCGGCGCTTAAGATTCGGCGCGCTATTAAAGTCATGTTTTTACAAATTATGCACGAGCATAAACTACCCGAAAACTTCAAAACCTTATCTAAACACTAATATAGACGAACGTGCACGGTACGTTGGCGATGGAAGGCGATTGTGGGGGAGGGAAAATTTCTTTGCGCGGATTGCCTTTTGTACGTAAAAGTACAAAACTTTAGCGAAAATAAAGATTAGCCCTAGACGGCGGTAGTCGTTATGTATGCGCATAACGCTCGTAGCGGCGCCGGCAATTTTCTAAATTTACTACTACTTTGTGGGGTGGCGGTATGTACTAATTTTTGGAATGGAGCAAATTGCACTTTGACACACACCTCACATTAAATGCAGATGTAGATGGTCATTAGGTGCATCATTATCTACTTCATAACGTCTAGACGTTTATATATTGTTTTCGAAAATGTAGGAGAATGGGAAACTCATTTGCAAAAACTACACTCTTCTAAACTTGCGTGTATGGGGACCTAATGGATGGCTTTCGGATGAGTTATGACTCATTGCACAGTGACACTGTATGATTAATGAAGTAATAAAAATTACGTAATAAATTAAAGAGCTCGCTCCCCAACCCAATGGACCTAGTTGTATGTTGGTGGTCGGTTGGTTAGGAACATAAAACTACAATTTTTGAGTATTGCTGGGTGTTGGTTAAAATGATTGGAATAAAGTGTTTGGATACATCCGCGGACGTGTGGCGTAATGATAGCAATGCGTAATGGAGCGAAATTAAAGTGATGGAGCAGGCGCGCATCTTCAGCTTGGATTTTAATAGCCCCGGCCTGCGGTTCGATGGCACGGCATGGCGTGGCGGCAGAGTGCAAGGTACAAGGTACTCTCGCCAAGCCGACGGAGTAGTTGGTGCTTATAAAGTTGCACGTCCGCGTGAGATGTAAGCCGGTACTTAGCGTGCATGTTTATGCGGACGAAGGTCAGTCCGGATGGCCCCGTGTGTGCAATCGAGCCGCGGACTCTGCGCGCGACTTGAAGACTCTGCTGCTGCTGCTGCGGCTGCCAAGACCCGATTACGGCGAGCGCTCTTTTTGTCCGCGCTCGGCTTCACATGGCGTTGCGTGTGCACAGCGCGCGACCCAGCTCCTCGGAGAGATGTTGCAACAGCGGCAGGAGGCACCATCTAACAGTTGGCGTTTAGACCGGTTTCGCCGATACGGCCATCTCCGCAGCGCCGATGCGTCTTATTCAATGAAAACATTACGACGATGCATTACATTAGCAAGCGGATTCCACCACGAAATTGTTTCGTCGTCGGCGCTCTGGAATGAGATTTGACCGTCGCGCGATCAGCGGGGGTTTAGAGGAGATTTTGATCCGGGCTTGATTTTTAGATTTTCCACGGGATTACCTCGAGAGATCATTGTATAACTGAGTCGAGCGCGCCGGCTTCCGGGTGGGTTTTCTATCTGTTGCTATACACGCTACGCTTTTCCAGTCGGCCTTCGCTTCACTTAAATCGGTTATGAAAAGACCATTAACCGAAATGCGTCGTTGCTCCGCTGGCAGAAGGCTTTGAAGGGGTTTGAAGATTGTGGGATGGATTCACATTGAATTTTGTTTGAAAAGATGACACGTGATACTTTAATGCCGTGTGATTACGACACCTTTCACGGTGCGCTGCTTCAGATGGTTCGCGAAAGTTTGCACCAAACTAGACATCAATGTAATTATCCCCCAGCCACCTTGCTTCAATTATGTTTTTTGCCGCCTGAGTGGAGAGATACCTGCTCACGCAGGCGTGTATAATAATCGAGCGAATATCACGAATTTCGGCGAAGATACTAGTGAGGCATTGCTCTAATATGAAATTCCATCGCATGAGTTATAACGTAATCCCAAATGATTCCTTGGCGTGCTGATGCGCCTTCCAGTCGAGGCGAGTCTAGCCGACGAGTTCCCATGCTTCGTGCGCTTGTGTGCGAGAAATATATCACTCATATACGCTGTTGGAGATATCGTAGATGTGTAACACAGCAACTTTTGAGCAAATGCAGGTCGTGGGCTAGAAAGACTAGACATAATTCCATCTGGCCCAAAAACTGGTCCGAGATGCGCTCGCCGAGCGGATGATCTATTGAAGCAAAATGGGGACAAGGGACAACAGCACCGACGGAATGCACGATTTTTCCAAAGCCCATTACTCCACCTTGACAAGATGGCGCGCGCAATGTTTCAATTCCAACACGTGCGCCAGCTCACGATGTGTATTCATTATTGCACTTGGAGGTGTCGTTGTTGCACATTGTGCCAACACATTGAAAGTGTTCTTGGGTGTTGAAGTGCTTATGGAAATAACTCCCGCCCAGGCGCATCGTATTATGAAACTGGGTTCCTACGACCGCACGGTTGAAAGGCCGCTGAAGCACCCGCGAGCGCTGTGCGACTATTTCTTAAATATTCACACCTGCCGGTCGTCGTCTGGTATGCGACCGCCCGTTCGCCTGACCTCGCTCCGGCGACGTGCAAGGGCTTAAGTATATCTTGCAGCGATGTTAATTATTGCGATTAAAATAAAACTGGTATAAACGTGTAAGGCATTGCAAGGTTGTTCACGAGCCATGTCGCATTGTAGACCCACAAGCTCTGGGTACAATTATACCAACAGATCAACACATCAGCACATCCGAGTGGAGGGTGATATATACGAGTATTCTGCGCATTATAGTACCTACTCGCCTTGTTTGCATACGGGACACTCCAAGAGGTGTAGAGGTGTGTCGTGTGTATGCAATGGGTGTACGTATCTATCTGCAGGCGAGGATGCTTTATGCATCGTCCTATATTTGAATTGGTTCCGTCGCGAAATTGAATTCGAGCGGTGCATGTTGCCATCGCGCCCATCTCCGCATACACACACCAAAGGGAGCGTTTTCAGTGGAGAGCTTTATCTGAACGATGAGATGGCGGGCGGGTACTAACGTGCGCCGAGGATGTCTCAATAAAGCAATGACTTTTTATGAGTCCCCGCAGGGCAGACGGTGGCTTTGAGCGCGATTGCTCCGAGAGACCCTTGGTCATTCCGATCGCGTCACCTTCGTCCTGGGTCCTTCAGACCCTACGGACGCACAAAAAGAGCAAATTCATAATTATACTTGTCGCCACCCAGGCGAGAACACTGCCGGTGCTGAATTGTGCCGACTAAGCAAATTAAATTCGACGCGATTCTTCTTCCTTAACCACGACCCGACCCACAGTGGGCGCTTTTTACTCTGTGCAGTGTGTACAAGTACAAATTGCATCTCGACGCCGCGTAATCAACGAGCGGCAAACATTTTTATTTCTGTCACTCTGCGTGATTGAAATGTCCAGCGACACTTTATCAACAAAAATGTTTGAAATGCTCGCCGAGCAAAAGGTTAACTTTTGTTTTGCGCTCGGCCGCCAGCAATTATTCAGGCTGCCGAAGCTAACCGGTAGCAGTGACGCCGATGGTAACCGGCAGATAGCTAGAGATAAGTTGCGGCATGATGTACGCGCGTACAAACACACACGAGGGGCCCAAGCCGATATAAAATCGTCGCACTTTAAGCCGGCGGCGACGGCGGTGATGAAATAGCCACCATCGCTTTAGCCGCTTTCCAAGCGAGCAAACGCGCGCGCGGTGTCGGGTATTGATTTATCTCCCGTGTCCGCCGGTGTCGGTGCCGAACGCGAGCAGCGGAGATCTCGCCGGCAATCACTCCAACCCCTCGGTGCGCTCCAGCCACATGCCCCCCTGGGGGCGCCCTCCTCTCTCGGCCGGTCGCAGCTTCCGACAGAAAGCCACTCAAAATCGAGGTGCATAAATTTATTGTGTTCGGCTATAAATGCGCGCACGCGAAACTGTTTACGAAAGTAATCGGAAGCGATTTGCATGAAATTTATTTCGCTCCCGACTAACTAGGGCTACCCCTCCAATAAGCCACATTTATCAAAGTTTTTTCTCTTCTTTTTTTGCTCAAAAACTTTCGTTTTAAAATGTAACAAATATCCTTCCTCTAATATATTCGACTATTTGTAGAGCAAAGGAGAATAGTGGAAACGTGTTGTCATCGGGATTACCAACATGGTCCATTAGGTTCGCATCATCCCATCCAGTAGCAGTGGTGACGCGTTTCAAGGGACTGGAATGTGTGCGGGGTGCATAGTTATGAGCCATAATTTATTACTAATATTTCCACGCACGTTTTCTCAACTCCGAAAGCCAAAAAGCGATAGACCCCAGGTTGCCAGACACCGCCACCCCCTAACGACTTCTTATTCAAAAGTCAAAGTTTATGGCACTGGCGGCGTAACCGAGCGGAGAACGATAAACCGAATTATCGGTGGAACGTGGTCCAGCACACGAATGCACAACTGCACCTTCTGGCCCCTTCATACCATGCGACATGATGTCATAATAACTGCTGTCAAACAGAATGCTCGGATTAGAATCGGTCCTGTGTTACTCATTTATCCATTTCCGGCGATCGCCTATCACAGCCAACCCCTCATTATTTATCACCTTCGTATTTATCACTATCAGCACCCTTATATGCTATTCTCAGCAGAGGCCTTTAGTCTCTCGCCGTCGACTATCTTCAATGGCATTTTATTAATTATCGAAGCTTTTACCGTCTCGTTCGTCTTCCAGCGCTCACCTACTACTACATACGTCTATGCCAGGGGGTGGAAAAGTCTACGAGTGTTTGGAAACTAGCGCAAAGATTTTCACCACGTGCCCGGTCGTGGCCGCACATTGCTCGATAGATATTGGTAAAAGTTTGCGCGCCCGCTTTGCCAATTCAGCTATTTTATTTACCCAACCAGGGGCGATTTTCATCACATCACATCATCAAATTAGAAAATTTCAAAAGGCCGCGTGCAAAAACTTTAAATTGAATTTGCGCTCGCATTTTTCCCGCCGCACACGGTATAGAAGACGTAAAACAAAGAGGAAACTATTCCGAAAGAGGAGCGTAATCACTCGATAACAGCTCATCGGGCGCCTCCACCATCAGTAACTCCAGAGCGTAAATGTCCTCCTGACAAAAACACATTGTTCGGGATTCAATATCCCCTGGCGTAAATGGCCTGCGTCGTGCTGAAGCCCATCGTCATTGTCCCAAGGAAAAAAGGGGGCATTATCATCATGGCAAAAAATTAATTAGGCTCACATTTCATATTTACGACTCTCTGACTCGCATAAACTTTTGGAAATACACATCAGCAAAAACTGCGCCGTGGATAGTCTTCATAGGCGAACGGGCTAAATGAACTAATTAGCATTTCGGCCGGTACGGTGCGAGAAAAATTATTTCATTAAAAGTTTGCTTCGTTATCGTACATTGCTGTGTGACAAACATATTTCGCGGCGTAAAAAAATCGTCCCGAGCGCGCGCGGCGCGAAATGAGACGGAAACTTTCGTCCGGCGCGCATACATAATTAAAATACAAATTAAATGCGTCGTTTCGTTTTCTTTGGTTGTGACTCGGCCGGAAAATGGAAAATCGCCGAGCGGATTAAAGAAAAATCCGCGCGAAATCTTCGCAATCGTGAGTTTAACTACAGCTTTACAAATGAATTATGCAGGAAGTCGGAGAAAAACTAGCAAATTCAAAGTTAAGGAAGCAGAAAGAAAAATCTCTGCAGCAGAAACGTAACTTTTTTCCCGGGCTACTGTTGGAGTGCAAGTAAATGTCATAACAAAACCGTCATATATCAAACGCGATGCCGCTAAATAGGAAACAGACAATTGAACGAAATAAAGTAGCGAAACACGCAACTAGAGAAGTCGAAATGGAACTATTGGAAGTTTCAACTTGACTCGGAAAGTCCCCGGTCACAATTCCAGCCGGACTAAGCTGCTGGTGGTGTGTTGTTGCTGGCTCAGCCTGTTTGTAACTCGCTCTTGGAAAATACGGCCAGCAGAGAAAATCCGTCGTCAATAAAAAACACTCGCAATTCTTTCGTCGACTGCGGGCTGCGGCCCGTTATCGTTGCCATTGCAACGTCGCAGACGATCGAGGGGGTGAGTGACATATGGACCGCCGCCGCCGCCCACGGTCCCTAATGACCGAACGCGACCACCTTTCTCCACAGCGTTCATTCTTCTTTCATTCGGCTGCGAACATTTGTACTTAATTCCCATTTGACCGAGGGATGAAGAAATGGCCACCTATCGAAATATTCGATAACGAGCCGGCGGTTTTTGCCCTAAAACACCAACGGGTGAAGGAAATAAAAAGCCAAGACAGTAAGTACACGATGGTACTACTAGTTGAAGCCGCTTACTTTGAGCTTTTTGAGCTTAGCAATATTTGAGTAGCGAGCGCACCACTCGTCTGCACAAAACAAATTCCCTCGACATACAATGGTCTCGATTGCCCCGCCACTATTTGCCTTTCTTCCATTTTCAAAGAGGACTTTAACGCAAACGACGTGCGACGTGGCGGCATAAAAGCTCGCGACACTCAAACGCGACGCCGCCGCTCAAAGTGACGCTATAAACTACGAGTCAGGAGGAGAAATTGTAGTGAAATTTATTATGAAGATTTCACCGCGCATTCACGGAAACGAATTGAACACAAGTGGCACTAACTCGGCGAGGTAAGAGGAAGCTCATGTCAATATCATTTAATATCGGCTATTGATCTGCTTTTAGGGACGCTTTCATAGTCTCTGTAATCGTATTAGGAGTTAATAGTTTGAACGGCGCGAATGCGAGACCCAAGCCAAGCAACGGATCGGGATCATAACAAAAGCAAACCTACATTTGATTAATTATCCCACATTCATTCATTCGCACAACAGGCACTAGTTTCACCAAAACAAGAATAACATGTTATGCTCTACAAAAGCAGCAAACTTAAATTAACTTTCCTATATATCACCATGACGACAGACCGGAATAAAAATATGAATCTTGTAAATTACGAGCGCCGTTTGCGGTCCCGATGTAATTCCGCGTAGAAAATGTTAATAAGCGTCTCGCGCAGCGTTTACGACGAGTTATGCGCGGTGGAATTGTACATGGAATTGATGCAGACTCCACCAACCACCCCTGGAATCCTAGATGAACGATTGCGCCGCCACCGCGAAAGATGTTATTAGATGTATAAAGTTATGAACATGTGCGGCGGATTTATTTTTTTCAGCGTGGGGTAGAATTTTACATGGTGGTGTGGTTGTGATCGTTATGTAACAACGGCCGCGGCCGCTGAGACCCCAGGTAAGAGTGGCGCAACTATGGCGCGCCGCGGGGGCTTTACAATCATCCCCTCGCCATACACACGCACACGGATACATCTACACCTAGCGCGCCGCCAACCCCTCATGCACACCGCACCGCACACCGAGCTCTCTATTGATTTTCCCCGCGACAACTCGGCGAGGGCTTCTTTGCAAACGCCTCGACACGTTTCGGGGGGGGTCGTTTTACCTGCACATTCAAAACTACGCTAAATCTACGAAATTTTATTCGGATTTTTAAAAGATTTTAATTGTAGTTTAGACTATCGTGTTAATTAATTATTTTCAGTGAATCAACGCAACAATAACAAGTCATCAACGTCGATGTTTGTTTATTCAGAGATAAAGAAAAAAAAAGTTAACGTCACATTTACACTGAGTTGATTTCCATAGAAGACTCTCTCCGCAATGCTCGTCCGGCGGACTAATTCAAACAAATTCGCGCGCCAAGAAGGAAATTCATTAATTTCGTAATTGCCGTCGCGGAACGAGGGCCGGGACAGCGCGCGAACAAACCTTGTTTATGTTGGCCGGCACAACTCTCGCAATAATCACGTTTACCATTTGCTCGTCGTCGCTCGTCAGCAACACGCGAATAAAAAGCTGAGGCGTTGTAATACTCGTAATGCGTTCTGTTTCTTCTCTCCGCTGCTTCTTCGGAGCGTCTTTAAGGGGATAAGTGTATGTGCAACTTAATTACCGTCACGAGCACGGATTCAGAACGGATGCAAGAAAACTGAACGCGCAAAAAGTTGCGCAGCGAGGGAAAATTTCGAATTTCAGTGAGAATAATTAACCCGACCAGAAGATTGGCTTGGCTTTACATGACTCTCCGAACCTGAACCTAGACAAGGATGAGATCACGAGACCTGCCCGAAGGCGGTTGACCCGAGCGCGCTGCTTTCGATAAATAAGCTCGAGAGGTAACACCGCATGCACGATGAGTAATTCCATTCCGAGAGAGGGTGGCCCACAGCGCATACGCCACCCGCACTCGAGCTGATTGTCTCCCAGGGTTCCACCTCGACTCGAGACATGTCGCAGTTGGACCCAGGACACCCGGATAAGGATAGTTTGCTCGGTTTGACTTGACTAACCGCGCAGGTATTAAAACATCAAGTCCAACACCAGCAGCACCAGCACGGACACGGGAAGCTGTTGAATAATAATGTCTAATTTCATCGATGCAGCTATATCTGCATACTGAAGTGCTAGAGATGCGGGTATGCTATAATAGCTCACCGTGTGAAAGAGGCGCAAATGATAATTTACGACGTTAGTGAGTTTGCAGGAAGCGCACAAAAGCACCTCCTCCTGCTGCTCCTGGGCTGTCGCTCGTTCATAATTTTAGCTGAATCCAATTTCATCGACGAAATTACGCCGCTTGTTCCAGGCGCACGGAACTCCGGTCATAACTCATTTTCATTTGGCAAACGCGAAGGACGAGCGCAAAGTTTGCTGGTGGCAGAGAGGACGCGCAAACAACACCACGGACCGGTTGCGCTCGAAGCTGAAGAGAAGACATTAAGGGATGATGATGAAACCCGGTGCGAAGGAATAAGAAGCAGTGCAAGCAAGTAAAAGCCGACACTGGGTTGATTTCACCAACTCATCCTCGGGTCGGAAATGATAGCCCAGAAGAGACGCGCATTAGTATTCATATTGGTAAGGATATAGGCATGTCCTTAATATCCAATATGTAAACTTAAACTTGAAACCCCTCATCAGAGGTGGATTAGCTCAAAATTGGAACCGTGAATAGCGCCCCAGGTCCTTGGTCCACATCATATCGAGCGTATAAAAATCTGTTAACATCCCTTGGTGGAGAGAAGTTATGACCAATCTTTTATATCCGGTAATATGAGGTAAATCGCTTCCAGAGTATCCTGCAGAGCTAGCCTTTCCAAATAGTACCAGCACCCTCCTGTCAGGATGTAGTGCACTCGAGTGGGTGAAGCATTGAAGCAATTCCATAAAACTGGTGGGACGCGTACGCCCGACGGGGGAGGAAGTGCGCCTGTCTGGCGCGGCCGATCGAAGGAAGGAAGAATGGCACTTTGATAAAACATTCGCCCGGCGCTAAACGCCCCGCGCCGAACATAAAGTTGTCGACGCGCAGGAGTGCACCCGGCAGGTTACAACTTAAATTACTATCGATGGAAGATCTATAATCCCATTTCCAATGTGACATTTACTACCGACTTGTTTCAAGAACTTTCTTATTTTTTTCAACTTCCGAAAGTTCCGGTGTACTGTTGTGTAATAAATGTAATCTGGTCAATTTACTCACCATGCGCCTTCGCCATGACTCCCTTCTCGTAGAGGACGGCGTAGAGGAGGAGCACCAGGCCGGGCCACGCCGCTCCATGCCTGGCCATGGCACCGCTACCCTGCAACAATACAAAAACTCATTGTAAAATTCAATTACGAAAACAAATATTGATTTTAACCTATTGCGAACACTGAAAAAATTGAAAGCTATCTGAAAGGGGTCCTGAAATAAACCGATATAACTGAAATCCCATTAGGTGTGTATGGCTGGTGAAGAGATAGAGATATGACACTGTCAGCAGCAGGGCTAAACACATCTCGTCGACTCTTGCAATGTACAACAAAGCGCACAGCCTTGCAACACCATCACAAGGCCGCCGGTTGACAATGCACCAAAGCTCCACGCCACGCTTGGCTACACCTTCACCATGCCATTCCATTCCACTCTATTCCACACACCAGAGTGGCGCGAGAGTGTCGAGTAACTTCACTGATATAAACCTTGATGATCGCCATCATCCCATCCGAAATCAAAGCATTAATCGACGGGCTAAGTGCGATGCAATAATAATAACAGTTACAGGCACTTTGCTTCTTTTTTCGTCCAGATTTTTTGCACTTACTACCTTTCGTCCGCTTGATAAACGGCATAATGGCATCGCGTCTATTATCTACAGAAAGGCTTTACTCCTTTCCTTCACCGCGCGCGCGCCAGCTGGTCGCCAGGCGATTAAACCAACAAGCAGAACTTGTGTAAAACACAAAGGAGACACCAACCAAGGTTGATTACCTTCCAAATACCTTTAATCAAAGAAATATTGAGCAACTCAACTTTGAAGTCTACTTGGAACCTTAGGTAATGTAATGCATGTGTGTGACCAAAGCGAATTGACTCGGTTCGCTGGTGGCGTTTGAAGATATTGTTCGACGCGCGTGGGTCGGGCAGGTCTACCGCCCCGGCATCGCGTGCACTTTATCGTGTAGTACACAACACACCAGCTATTTTACATGTGCAACGACCATTGTGTGGCGGAAATCAGATGGTACAGTCATTAGAAAAATTTTATTGCCTCATACCAACCTCCCACTACCATCTACCATCAAACGAAAAATTAAAATCTACATAATTTACACAATTTTACATCAAAAGGATTAAATTCCGTAGTGGCGGTGCGTTTCACACTCGAGAATCAATTTGTAGCCACAATGTGATGGCGTTTAAAACTTGCTCTTTATGCAAATATCATAAAGTGCTGGTTAACTATGAATGGCAGCTTGATTATGCAATTACGAGCTTGATTACGACCTATCCGCGACTTTAGTGACTCTAAAAGCACACCCTTTGTCATAAACAAAATATGCTCCACATAATTGTGCGTTAAAAAATGAGCAACAATCACATTTGCATTTTGAAACACAAGAAATTGCACATTTTGCATGCAGAGAAAATTGCCCCGCCAAGATTTGTCATTGATCATTGATCTTAACAGTAGTTGCAGTGGATAATGGTAGCGGGACACGCGCCTGTGCATGTGTGCATACGTTTAGTGTGGTACACGACGAATGGATATTTTAACCCCCCAACGAAACTCATTACTCAGATTCTAATGGCCCCGGCCTGCGTAGTTCTGCTCGCCACAAGCGTTCCGACGTGCCAAGTTAGAAATTGCTGGAAAACTATGCAACCACTCACGTACGCCTTGGCTCACATCCACGCATGCCAGGATGCGGGTGAGGTTGTAAACGTGCGACGTCGGAGCTTGTTGCGAAACTAACGTCGAAAGTTTGCCCATCGTCGTATATAAAGAGATGTTCCGGCTGCGATACGGCGATATTATCCGAACGATGGTCTTTCGATCGGGTTGTAAAAGCGCATCGAAAGTCAAGCCCGGAAAATTTACCAAATATATTTTATTAAGAGTCGTTCCGGGCAAGAAAGTTCGAATAAGAATCGTCGATTTCGATTGTCGCAGATGCTCACAGAGAAGAAAATAGGTGAGAAAAGAAGCAAAACCTCAGGACCACCCCGAGGGTTGAATCGAATAGCGATATAAAAAATAGCGCCGCATATCATATCCATATTCCTGCGCGCGACATGTAATAAAACGACGCAGGACGCTCAAAAGTGCGATCACTTTGATCGCGCACACCAAACCCACATGTAGTGGTAGTAGATATGTATGTAGCAGCGACGGGATCACTTTAAATCGCAAATAAGCGCGCAGCCGTGACGCCAAGTGAAATATCGGATTATTGATTGCCAAAATCGAAACCAATTCACATACTTTGCATCTGTGTTATGTATGTGTGTGTTTTTAAGAGGGTTGTTGTATGGTGAATGGTGGGGGTACGTCTAGCTATGGGTATGTATGGTACAGCGTTGCCAATTTACACAATCAGATCGCATGCCCGAGCTATATTAATCACGGCACCTTGACACCCCCACGCGGCCTCGCGCGCTCGCGCTAATATCACCCTCGCCGACTGATCGGCAACCCCTTCGACCGCGTGAAACAATTTTAAGCACCCCCGCCGCACACTCACACTCCGCCGCACCGCATCGCAACCACGCTGCGAGGCATGGCAATTTCAAAGTATCCACATCATCAGACACCCCTGCGCGCGTATACACACACACACACAACCCTCCTCGTTGGGAAATCGCCCCGAGCTTGGAACCGTCATCATCGTCATCGCCTTTGCTTTTTCGCCCGCACGGCACGTCGGAGAAAATGCTTTTTAAGTTCATTGATCAACCTAAAATTTGAAATAAGCAGGGGTGGGCCCCTGGTGCCGCCACCACCTCCGCCGCTCCCCCGGGGTCGTTGCGATGAAATATTGCCCGCGCTGCGGGTATCGACGTCGGCGGCGGTGGCGGCAGTGCGTGTGGAAACGAACGCCAGTCTGGTATTCGTGTGTAGATTCGAATGTTAACCACCGGCAGCGACACGATAACACCGTGTACGGCACTCGTTCCCAGCTATAACGCATATAAATAAAGTCCGAAGCGGTCGCCCCAGCTAGGTGGGTAGAGGTGGGAAAAGCGTATTTATACTCTTACATTTCGCTCTTTTGTATTCCTATTCCAACTCCTATTCCAATTCCAACGATTCCGACTTCCGGGCCGGGTCCGGCATGTTTTTGTTGCGGGATTTCGGGAAACGATCCGAGGCGGTGGTCGAAATCGGGCTTAAATGTAACGCAAATATATTGCCGCTATTACTATTGCTACCATCGCTGCAAAACAAACACCCGAGCGCGCTGACCCAAATCGCACGTGGCGTAAAAACAAGGCCATCCCCGCGCACGCCGCAGGGGGTGAAAATACCGCGTTGACACAGCGGTGTACAAATGCGTTTAATTAAAACCGAAATAAGCTAATTAAAAGATAGTGAGCGTGTCGACGCTAAGTAAGCACGACTATTTTCCGCCGACAGTGAGCGAGGGTGGAAGAGCTAAAGAAGCTCTTTAGCTCTACGGTCGGCTACATAAACATAAAGATGAAGGAAGTATCTTTCTTCGCTCTCAGCAAAAACACTCGCTAAGTAGTGTGCCGAGCAAGGGCAAGCTTTTAAAAACTAACTAATAAATTACTCGACGCTGCCAGAGAGGCAGTGTGGGTGCTCGCCTCGACGATGGTGGGATGGCAAAATCGATAACCCAAAAATCCACCGGCCCACCGCACACGCACTACACGAGTCTACTTAAAAAGCTTCGCAACAACCACCACGAAAACCAAAGCGACGACGACGACTGGCAGAAATGTTGCTGGCGTCCAAAGTGACGCTTGATAAATTTGTTTTGTGCCAGCTTCGACTTTCATTCATCCCAGACGCATCAAATGCAAGCGAGTTGTCTCAAGCGAATTTGGCCCGCAGCAATGGCACTCCGCCAAGATATCCCCGACGACAATTACCGGCAATCATTAATGAATGCGTTTCGAATGTCTCCGCCAGCTCGCGGGTTCGCCTATTCTTAGTCGGCGTCAGACAAATCGATTGCCGAGTCGAAAATATGCGATATCTCAGCGCTGACTCCCCGAACAATAAAAACGTAAAGCATTCCAAAGCGAAGCAAAATCGCTGAATGGGAAATGCCATCCGGAGAAATCCCACCCGCACGCAAACTCTTTTCTGTTCGGTATTGCTCGGCGTGAGGGAAAAGACAGGCACAACAATGCGCAGATAAGTTTATTATCGACATTGGAACGTCATAAAAACTCCACTAGAGTATAGGGGCTGAAGAAGTGACGACAGTTCGGCACACGCGGCTGTAAATTGCCGCATTATTGGTCTCTAAATTCTGTAAATGCTGAAAAATTGCCGCGGCAAATTGCAGCAAACACACAACCAACCCTCACACCAAGGGGCGTAAATTTAATTTCGAATGCCTTCGTTTACGACTAGCGAGGTGTTTATCGTGGACCTCATCTGGCCTCTGTGCGCGCAGAGTAAAGCAGCGAAATTTGTAAACTTTTCTGCAAACGTAAGCTCGTAAAAATCCCGCGGTTATCAGTGAGGGAAATGTAAGAAAATGTAAATGAGCGCGGCGAGGCGCACCCTCGGGGCACCTCGCAAATATTTTGACGATTCCCCGAATAAGTGTAAACATGTGTACTCTCGACGCGGAACGAGCCTTTCCCAGCAAAGCACTGCAAATGACATAATCTTACACTCTGCTTATCACAGACGAGCATGTCCGTTTTCGTCAACTTCGCTCATATTTTACACCCCTTATTATGCAACACGCGAGAGATGAATCATTTTAAACTACAAAAGTGAGTTTATTTTTTTGATCTTGCACGCGTCGCAATAACACAAAAAAGCGCACAAAGCTGTTTGATTTATTGCAACTTGCGGGCGTTTCTGGTTAACTAGCAATTGTAGTGATTTCCGGAGATAAAAAAAGACGCGCCAGCATATTCAATCCGCAATTGTAACGTGGGGAAGCAAACGCGAAGAATAGAAGAATGGGTTTTGTTGAATGCGGTGTGCGGCTCCATCAAAAGCTCAGCAATAGACGCGCGCGCTTATCAATGCGAAACAGCAGCGGGGGAAGCTCGCGCGAATTATTCATACAATAGCCCGGACCTCGGAGGGCGCTCGCCGCGGCAGGAGGCGACGATTTATGTAAAAACTAGACGCGAATAGATATCAACCCCTATTTATCTTGCAGCCGAATTACAACTGCACGAAAAGCTGCTGTGAGCGTTAGTCATAAATACCCGGCGCGCATGTTGTACTCTTCATCATCTTCACCCAGCTACTGTGTTTGCAAAGGAAGAATGGCAACGAAGACGAAGTTGTTAGTTGGGGGAGACAGATTAAAGGGCCAAAGCACCAAGTGCAGCCAACGATGTAAACCCCGTGGAACGTAGTTACCCTGATGATGTTGCGAGGTTTGGATTGGATTGGAATCCAAACACGCCTCGATGCGTTTTCCACTTTTCTACACACATCTTCGCAAATGTAATTATCATCAAATTGATTATGAACATAGCGCGACAATGTGCATTCGAAGATGTCTACGCAATAAACGCCAGCCGATGCATCCGATAATGACGCCGAAGATGAAATCGAATGCGACAATAACACTAAACCACGTAGCGCGATTAAATTTTACACAAAACACTTGAGCCATATGTGCGGCGTGTGTTCGATGTTGAAATGGCCGGCGTTTAGAAGTGACTTTGCATAGCGGTAAGAGGCTTTTAGTGCGGCTGTGTCCGCGAAAATCCCAATTAGCGTGCTCGAAGCTCGCGGAGCCGGCGCCCGATTAGACGTTATTAAGTACCAGCATGAGAGTTCATTGTGCATTTGCATTAATTCGCAATCGCCGCACCATGCTGGCCCCGCTCGAACGTATGCTTCTCTATAAAATTATATCTCTATTGCATCAGGCACCATGTGCGTTATTGCAATCGCCATTCGGCACGAAAGCGTAAAAATCATGTGTGCGGAAAACTGCCAATGTCATTGAGCGCATTTTTCTAATCAACTAGGGGTGCTACTCGCACAATATTCTGTATTCCCAAGCGTATATATGCAAGATTAATACCCTGGGGGCTGCTCGTCACACACGCTGTGCGCAAAACTTATCAATATAATATCATTCGGCGTAAAAACTATTAACGCCTCCACGCGTGTTCATAAACGTGCGGATATTATCCAGACACGCTTTTGCACATCATTTATTGGGTTTCTGGCGAGCGTCTACCGAAAGGGAGGATATGCGATTTATGAAAAATGTATTTCGGTGGGATGCGTAGACGTGGAAGGTGGAAATGAGGCACATATGCAGCAAATTTTAGGGTGACTAAAGTGACTAAGAGCTTTCGAGAGCACAACCAACCCAACCCTCGTGATCTCTGCTGATACCACACTTTGAGCACTCACCATCCGGAAGCTATCTTATCGAAATCCAAAGCAATAAAATCAAAAAACAAACACACACTTGATTGCCACTTTAAAACGACTGGAAACATAAAGATGTCAATTTTTATCATCTGGATGTCATTCTAAATATTATGTCTGGTTAAAATCAGTCAAGAAAAAGCGTAGAGAAGACAAAAACCAAAATTGTTGATGTTTTCTTTATACCAGCACGCGACACAAAAAAAATATTAGAATATTTCGCACACAATAAAAATACATTTCCATGAGAATGAACTGAGAAACAGTTACGGTACAATGGCGGCTGGCACGCCGGGCACATATGGCGCCTGGCTAAATTGTACTTTTGTCGCCCGTGACACCGTGCGAATGGCATTAAAATTGCGTGCGACATTCGGCGCTACATCTACCGTCTCACCAAATTTGCTTCAGTTATAGTTAATAACAACACCCGTAATACCGCTATTTTCACAACCGGCAACATAGTATATAACATACACGCCGTTGTTGTGCATTATGTGGCACCATAATGAAAAAATATTAATATGCATAACATGCAAGGTGCCACGATACGAGCAAATTTCAACTTGTAACACGGTAACACTGACAGTTGTAACATCAGAATTTACACGTTCCGTGTGGTTCCTGGAAACGTGCACAACACGTAGGCACAGAGCGAAATTGAACGTTGCCCGAGCACGCATTCTCGCCGCTCGCCGCTGGAATCCGGCGATATTGAAAACGTTAATTAAAAAATTAATGCAAACATGACTCCTCCACGGCCTTCTGTCAGAGAATCAACGTGTTTTTTGTTTTGTTTCGCACTTTATTGCTCTGTAACCATCTTATTTTTACAAGACATGCCAGCTGCAAACGACCACCCACATCACGAGAATAACTAATTAATTACAATGATATAAATTCACAAAATTAAATCAAATCGAGTAACAAATGACGCTAGTTACGACTCGTGGCACAACATTGACAAATACCTTCGATTACTTTCGTCGTGTAGTGTACAAGTACGATTCGTTCAATTAATTAGTGAGATATGGCCACCCGGCGGCGGCATGTATGAAGGTACGTCTGTGCCACGAGCCCCGAAGGTAATATGTCACCGAAATAGAGCAGATTTATTTAATTGCCATGGCGCTGTGCTGTGCTGTGTGCCTAGCATCCGTGGCCACTTTCCTATTTATGTCATGTGGAGAAATTCTTCCACACGTGGCGCACTCACGACGCCGAGGGGTGACTTTGGCAAAGGTGTACTCAGTCTAGTTTAACGACCGCAACCGTGGAATGTGCGAGGAAATAAAATGAAAGCCAGCAATGTGAGACGATCGACAGGAAGCCCGGCTCACTTAAATCAACTCTCCCCTAAAATTAAACACATGTCTATGCAAATTACAACTATCGAAAATTTTGTCCCAAAAAACGGTTGAAATTTGTATTTTAATTAACATAGTGAAGTAAACTAAAATTGAACTGTAGTGGATTGTTACCTCCGGACTTTATTTAAGTACAGTAATAAATAGTTTCATAGAGGAGTTGTGGTTGTGTGGTTCCAGGTTGGCACCATGTGTACCGTAGCATTATTACTTATCTCACATCTGTGCATCTAATGAAAGAACGAAAGAATAAGGCTAGTCATTGTGCGTGCACGGCACATTAACACGCCATGTTTCACGAAGGACAATGAAACGACTGGCAGGGCGAACGGTAAACCCCCGCCTCACACAGCTCTCGCCGCTCGCATCTGTATGATCTCGAGCGTAATGTCAATTATATCACCCTTGATTATTGTGAAAGCTGTGTACAGTTCACACTGCTCGCAACGAGTGGGACACTCGAAGGACCCTCGCAACCCTTAACGCGCGCGCGCGCATGGAACACTATATCACGATCACAATCACAGACGCATTCACGCGACGAGCAAATGCTAACGGGGCGAATTGTCCTAACGAGCTACACATACAATATACGGACTTTCCTCAACCGGATTTAATTTTGAATTCAAATAAAATATTAGTTGAGTTGTCGAGTGTGACTCAGAGTATGAATAAATTTCTTTATTAATTTTTTTCGTTCAAAGCGGACATTCGTCTTGGGTAATAAAATGCTCGTTAACCGAAATTACAATTATTACGTGCACGTCAAAATGCACGGTGCAGGCACAAGTGGACCAAGTGCAAATGGAATGAACCACTGCGCGCACTGAGTGCAAGTCATGTCGCCTATTATTCAGTTATGACTATTGTTTTACGTCGCATGCAATTTTCTCGGGCCAGCGTTGATGTTCACATTCACAATAGGTCCTCGAATATGAGGGATTTGGATTTACGCGGCGGTTTCACAAGTGGCCGCTCGCGATTAAAATTCTAATCTTAAGTACCGCCACTAAAATCTTCATCCGCGGGACACGCAGTTGACCACCGTGAGCAATTAGTAGAATGCTCGTTTATCGTTTTCGGTTGTTGAGGTACTTAACGAGTTACTTAAGTAGCACTTGAGGTTATCACAAGAAAAAATTCAATGCAGTAAAATGGAGATAAAATTATAAAAGCACAGATGCATAATTTAGCGCTTCATCAACCCTCTAATTTTGGTGTGCACGATGAGTGGAATTTCGTCATAACATTTACAATTACTATTTGATGTGCAAATATTTCCGGGTTGGCGGACGCAAGTCTGCGGTTGGCCGGTTTGGGTCCCGGTCATTTCACAAACGCGACCACCACCACACCCCAACCAAGCATGCCCCGAAGAAAACGAGCAAACAAGCGCGACCAGCGGGCGGAGAACACAAAGACCGCGGCGCGGCTGCAATTATACGCAAAAACTCATCGTTTACATTGTTTTGACGTTTCGGGGCTACAACCCCACCCACCGTAATATTACCCACAAGTGTCTCTAAACACAATGTATGTAGAATATTCCCAGCTAGTTGGCTGGGAGCGTACGAGCGTAGTCGGTGGCAATTAAAGGACTATTTGTCTGACATTCCTTCGAGGCACATTAGCGTTATTAAAAGCCTAGTTAGGATTAAAACGAATGGCCATCATCAACATCAATGTTTGTATCACATTTAAAACACAGCACAGCGCAGGCATTGATTTTGCGTGGGAGCGCGATCGAAAGCGATTGTGCAAATATGTACTCGTGATAGATAAACATTTAAACGGCACACTTTTCGCTCATTTCACAGCAATCGGGGCAAAATATTGCGATTCACATTAAACATCACCACGCAGGGGAAGGAAGGGGTATTTGACTAACAAAACTGAGTCAATTTTGTGCAACATGCAACACGACAGGAAATGACTGATCAAAAACTTTATCATTTTAAGCAAAATCAATACTTGCGAAATGTTGACTTACCAAAAAAGATTGAACAAAAACAATTTAACTACGTCTACGTTTTGCTTGAAGGAACGTTCACTCCAGACATTTCTCCATCGTGCATTATTTTATGATGAACGGATATTTTCGCTTCGATCTCGAAACTGCAACATTGTCGGCGGGCGTGTGCGCCCGCAAGCGGCAGTTCCGAGTCGAGCAAACATCGCATCGCGTATTCCGTTCGTAATTGCGCTCGTAGAAATTTCCGTTTGTCGTTAAAAATATCACAACACAGTACAACAACTCCCAACAACCAGTTAAAAGTATTTACGAATCACGCAGCAAGAGAAGAGACTTTGTGCTATGACTACAAAATTAAATATAGAATTTTATGCAAATCGGATCGCAATGCAATCATTAATTAAAAACAAGCTGCGAGCAAGTAAACAAGCCAGCGATAACATTGCCCACGTCGTGAATGTTAAATACCATAAAAGCTTCTTGGTATGACGATGTGACGATGACGATCGCGCAACAAACAACATCATACATACGTTCGGCGGTAGCCCGCTCGGAAAAGTGATTAATCACTAATTCTAGAAGCGTACTATTGACTCCGCTCTATCGTAATAATTCTCTCGCGCTTGACTAACGAAGCATACACTCCGATGTGCGTTCGAATGTGTCGCGTATATTGATTTTTTCATTGCGCGCACATCGCTCGCATGCAAAGAAGGTGCGTATATCGAGTAGCGTCAAACGGAAGGAAACAAAATCATTTATTCAACGCGTTGCGGTCGAAAAGTCAAGTCTCCGCCACAACCACCACCGCTTTGAATGATTGAAGTGCAATACACCACTACGAGCTTTCACCTCGTTGAGAAGTGTGAGGTACCAACGAATCAATAAAAGCAAAGAAACAACAAGTCAATCGAGAGCGTGTCACACATTTGACTCAACTATTTCCACAAAAAGCACATAAAACAAATGATATCATAGCGTACTTTTTGCCATTATCAATGAATCATGTTTTTATTGAGTTTTTATATTTGGTGTGCATCACATCGGTTTATTACCGCACGCACCACCCGAATCAGCAGATATTTACAAGATTAATGACTGGCGATTAGTACATCTCGTGTAAAAATCCATCCGCACGCACACGATACAACATATTGTGTGTACCTACATCGCATTAGTGAACATTCGAGGAGAGCAGACACTAGACACACACAGTTGTTGCTTCTCTTCACTTCGGCGAACGGCAAACGATGTGATCGATTATCTCCGCGGCGAAACGCACACACATCGTTTGTTCGCCATCGTGAGCTGCTTTTGCCGCTTTTTTTTCTCGTGTTCCTAATATTTATAAATCGATAGGGCACCCAGCATGCTGCTCGCGTCGGTCAGTCGGGCCTAAAATGAATGATATAATATCTCCAATCTTATTAGCGCGTATTTGATCATCGGCTCATGTTTGCTTAAGATAAAAGCTGGTAAATATTAATTCCCCTCTTCCCCATGGCATACAACGCATAATACACGAAATAAAATTATCTCAAAGTGACTGACATATTTGATATTAAATAAATTTCTAGCAACACCTGCATGTCTTATAAAAAAGAAACAACTCACTCAATTTTCTTCCGTGACGGAAGCGAAATGAATATACAATAAGCATATAAGAATCAACTTTGTTTATCTGCTTAATTAATTCCTATGTGCATAATTAATTAATTCCATTCCTCGGTTCGGAATGTAAATGCGCAAAGGGCACACCATGTGAACTTTCAGATATTATTCTCTCTCCGACAGTGCCAGCGCCAGAACAAAAAAATAACACAGCGCGTGTATTTTACGCGAGCGTCGCCTGCGAACGACGTTAATATATATATGAAGAAAGTGGGTTTCGGTTACTCGAGATGGGAACGCTTTTTATAACTGATAAGAAATTATTCCGCGTCTCGTGGGCACACAAAAACGAGCGAGCGTCTTGAAAAAAAAATGTCATTGTCATACCGAAATATTCTCCAAAGTAGACCAGCGAGAGAGTAAAATGTTTAATGTTTAATTTCTTCAACAACCGCGTTCGTTAATTAGTACACTGTGTCTTCCCTGATACGCAGCGCAGTAAAATGCACGACAACATCAAATGATATAGAATTAAGTTCTCGACTCAACTTTCCGACGTTGTGTGTTGTTTTCCACGCGTTGAATCTCAGCCGTTCGTTTTCACCGTTCAGAGTTAGACAATAAATAACACGAAAGAGACATTAAAATGTCAGCCTCGAGTCCTGCGCGCTCCGCTAAGACTAATTTTTGTAAATATTTTTAGAACTTAATCCCGAGCGTCGTCGGGTCGCCATTAACGCAGCAGACAAACGCAGTCTACCTAGGTAGGTAGATAAGTAATGCTTTCGAAATCGTCTATTAACGAAAATATGACGGCGACTGCGCCTTCTCACCAATTAACAATGACAGCCGTGCGATTTATCATGACGCGTCAATCGAGCGCCGAATGCACCCGAAAGAAAAGCGCATAGAATTAGCGAAACGAGCGAAATTAGAAAGTGTGTTACGGAGATCATACTCATACGATTTTGCAATTGCGCATTAGACGACTTAAGCAGCGAACAAAACACTTTGCTTTTGTCGGACTTCAAAGTAAGCCAAACCAAACTCAACGCAGAGACATGTAAGTTCCTGCATTGATTTTTCTCAGAGGTTTAGAATCATTGAAGACATACTTCGGGCCCAGTATTGTTATTGTTGTATGGTGCGATTTTGTAAAACGTCGATAGACGGCTAGAAAAGTAAATGCGAGGTGAAAAGAATGTGTTTATTGAACACGGAAAATAAAGCCGCCGCTCCGGCATAGAAGAACACACATCCCTCGGTCGCGCAGAATGGCTACCTCTCTACCTGGCTCACCCAGTGCGGATGGCCATGTCCTAAATTAAGTAGGTAGACGCCGCGGGGTTGCTTTCCACATAAACGTAAACTACGCGCGCCGCGGCTGCACGAAACTCCCATGCATTGTGCGCGCCCCGAAATAAAATAGCACAAGACCCGTCCGAGAGAAGTAAACGTGAGTAGAAGTACTAGAGGCCCAGGGTAGGTATACGACTGAGAGAGCCCAGGCTCAGACTCGTCGAGCAAATTCGATAAACTCGCCCGTCCTTGTCGCGCATTCCAAAAGAAAAGGTGGAAAACAAATACACGCCGACGACAACGAAGAAGAAGACGACTGGGCACGCACGCACAGGCAGCAGGGTCTTGGCAACCCCCTACGGTCGGGCCGGCGTTCCAACGCTGCACAATCGTATTTCGACGTAAAAATCTGATCCCTTAATAAAAGTGGATTTTTTAAAAGCGCTCGCGAGTGAAGAGGCTCGCGAACGACGAGCTGGAGGGGCTTGAGAAGTTACAACAGTGAGGACCTCTCTCACGGAAACGATACCAAACATGCTGCTTAATACTGGAAACATTGAAACATCAAAATATTCTCTACAGCGCTTTAAAAATATAAAAACACTTTACTACACATTGTAAAACGTCTGGTGCTTACAGCTCAAATGCCCTATTTGACACGTTTATAATAAACTTTGCAAGCAGCAAGGGATTACAAACCCTCGGAGTGGTTTTCGGAGTATAATTACAAGTTTAACCGTTTTTGCTAAAAAAGTAATCTGAAACGCCGATGTTTTTTACAAACATGTTCCTATTGTACGCGGTTAATGTATCCGGTACACCCGTGGAATTACCGCCCTCCGGTGTCACCTTGACGGCGGGTGTAACGGCAGATGACATATTGCGAACGCTTTGCGGGTAGATCTCAGTACGGTTGTCATTCGCGCTGTCGCAGAAACAAAGCGGCGCGCACCGGTAAAGCGATACGAGCCCATCACGCCACACACACACATCACACAATATGAATAAGTTTTTAATGAGCTCACTCATGACATCCAATTTCATCGCTCTTCGATGAGACGACGATGAAGAGCGTACATACGCGAGTGTAATGCGATAGCGCGCGCGGCGACGTTCGCGGCATTCACGCTCAAGAATACCAACACAATGGGCACTTATAATTACCATTCGAGAAGAACTGCCAGCCGAAAGAGCAGCGCGACGAGAGTTGGGTCTAGCTGGGCTATTAGAACGTGTGTGGAGAATAATAAGAAGAGATAATTCTAGTCTTGTCTAGTCGGGGCAAGAAAACCAAGGCGCTGCCTATAAAGAAGACAAAGTGTGATGTGTTTTGTTACAAACGTGTGGATGCACGCGAAGCGCTGACCTCGATTCGGCATTCCTTGATTCCGTGAATGCACCGTTTTCCTCGCGCTCGCGCGCGCGGCCTCAATGATCCGATCAGAAGAACCCTGCGAGCAATTTGCGAAACTAATAACGCGACTAAATATCTACGCCGAGGTGCGGAATAATGCAAATAATCGAAAGTTATGCGCGTGCTACTTTCATTGTGCGCGATTACCGCGAGATTTATACTCTGTATTCACGCGCGCGTTCGTTGAACAAAACTGGTCAGTGCCTAGTACAAAGCTCGGTTGCTATACAAAAGCTTAGGCTCTCTTTAATAAGGGGTAAGATTTTTCTGCGGAGCGCGCGTGGAGTGAATGCAGAATTTCTGCGAAAGAAGTTTTACTGTATTGTATGCGCGCCGCGTCGCCGTTTTTTGGCAATTAACTATTTAAACACAACAAACGACGTGCCTGAGAACCTCCGAGAGGATCAATAAACGCATTCCGCGCACAATGTTGCAGTTGGCATAAAAGCAGCTATATAATAAACATGTCATACATATGTATACGATTGCCGGAGTGTGTTGTGTGCTGGTAGAATTATATTCGGGTGTTAAACACACTTCGAAAAGGTGCTTCGGCCAAAAACAATGGACCGCAATATGTTGCTGCGTTACCTGAGGGCCTCGCGCGACCGCGAATTGAAATTCATGTCGGGCGATTGTTGGCAATGCCGTATACGGCGAAATAAATCTCGATCAATCATCGGGACAGACTCGGCGCGCGGCGATCATGATCGCATTTATCACGAAATTCAAAAACGCGCGTAAATCGCTGCCATTCGCAATAAATTACGATCGAAAACGCATCAGTGCAAAGCCTGACTTCGAGTTGAAACTTTGTAGAAGCAAAAAGCGAGTATGAAGATCTCAAGTGGAAGCACCAAGTATTTCTTGATGGTACTCGCGCGCGCGGTGGTCACTGGACTAGGAATTCCAGCGACGGCCTTGCAACGTAAGTACACGGGCGCAGGCAGCAGGCAGCGGTCTCTTCGAGGAACGAAGAAGCGAAGCACAACACAGACCGCGAGAGAAGCCAGCAGTCCCGTCCGGCCGGACTCAAATGAGAGTTGAATGGCCGTGTGTGACCGACCATTTTGTTTCAATCCGAAGAAAGAACGAAATGGACAATCTTTTTATTGCCTCACATACACGCATCGGGTGCATAATATGCTGCACTCAATAAAAAGCCACAAAACATTGCGTTAGAAGCACCAACCATCGACCTAAAAGCACTTGATTAACGACATCGGATTACCACTCCGGCGTAGTACACTTTTGGCAAAACGAGAATGGGAGCACAACTGGGAAACAAGATTGTTGTTTTATTTCCCCATTTTCGGGGCGCACGCGTTTCCATTTTATTTTCCATACGTGCCGGCCGAGAAGATTAGCGCTCAGGGCAGAGAGAAAAAAAGAGTGTTCGATTCGTAGCGCGCGATAAGCCAACACACAACAACAAAAAAAGTACAAGGCGATCGCGTGATACGCGCCCCCTAGTCGTAGCAAAGCCGCATGATAATTAATAAATTTCGCCGTAATGCACGCGCCTCGCGTGAAATATGTAACTTTTGTGCAAATTAAAGCCGCAGCGCGCGGACAAATCGACCCGAGCGTGTTTTTTCCACCCAAACAGCGTGTAACAATGCGATTTGTCCACGCTCTTCCTTCTTAAGCACAAAAAAAATACAAAATACAAAAAACACGATAAGCGAACCGCTCGTGGGCGTTAAAAGCCAGCAAATGAAGATTGGTTAAAACAAAACCCAAGAGGATCCCCAGCAACATCCATTAATAAAGGCGCGCAGGCTGCTATCAATCGAAAGACATTTATTAAAGACGAGAGTGAAATATTTTAATCTGTTTCTGATACACAGAGTGCAAGTGTAGGTATGATGCGAACAAGCGAAGAGCATTACGCTATCGCCGAGTCCATTAATCCCCCTGAGAGCACGCAGGAGATGGAGTTGGCGGTTGGTTGCAAGTTGGCGTCATCGTCCGCGTCTGCCAAAACACGTCAAGACTACACACACGTGAGCTACCGTTCGTCGGTGCGCCTCGAGGGTCTCACGGAAACATGTTGCATGTCATAACAATCTAAATTCCAAGCTAAAAGCTATCTAAACCTAAAAATCCCCTTTTTGTACACGTCGTACTTGGTGTAGTACCTAAGTGTGTAAGAGTATTATTAAGCGAAATACTTGCGAGTCTTCATTTTTATTCGCTGTACGTGTTGCGAACGCTTGGAGAGTGAAGTCCGTAGGACATTAACTTCTTCGCGTTCGCCGTATGCTCTCTCGCGAGCAAAGCGGACACACTCAGAACGGGTTTGCCTCAGGTGTCGGCGACTCGCGCAATAATTTAGAGAGACTAAGCTCAAGCGACGACTATTTTCGGATATGGCCGACATAAAAGGGCCAAGGTACATTACGTTTAAAAAAAAGACGATGCTTGACTTGCGGTACAAGTTCAACAACGCGCAAATAGATATAAATGTGATGTAATTGTGTTGCAGGCGGAATAAGCAAGGAACGAAAACGATGCGCAAATATTTTGACGCTGTAATTTTATGCAACGGCACGGACTTATCTTCGCGCGCAAGTTTATTAGCGAGCCGTAATGACATAATTATAGTAAATAGTGTCTGACTAATAATTTAATCTCGGCGCACGCCGGTCGAAAGTGGCACGAATAAATTACGGCTAAAAATAACAAAACCGTCTAAAATTAAAAACCACACAACACACTAATAAATGTAGTGTATTAATAAAAATATATAGGTATATACAAGCGAAGGCGGCACCACCAGGCATAAAAAACAACTTGTAATATTTTCATATTTTAATACTCCCATATCGTTGAAACAACCTAATAAATTATGTATCTGCATTCGCGATCTGCGTGTAATGTAATACGTGTGCGGCCATTGTTATTGGCCGGAGGATTAAAAACACAGCGAAGTAAAAAAGAAAAAAAAAAGCGCACACGCACGACATCCGACGGATGAAAAACCTTTTGTAATTAAAAATGTATTTCGGCCTTGTCTTAGCCGAAGTGTAACACGATTCCTGATGCGTATAAAATATTTCTTGGCGTTTTACGGCTTCTCGACTACCGCACCACTTGCTGGAGAGGTATAAACCTAATCTAAGACGGGCTTATTAAACTAGAGATGCTCATATTGCTCATAGTACCCACACCCGGTGTGTATTAATAATATAAAATGCCCGAAACTAACCACCAAAGGGATATGGAGGATGGCTTCCTCACCGTTCATAGTTCAAGAAGTTTGTAGTTTCCTTCTACACCCTCCTCTTGAACAAGCGCAGGTTGAGATACCGAGAAGCTTCAACATGCCTCACAACCCTCCCTGTACTTACTTAACCTCTCCGGCGTGGTTACTGTTAGCAAAACAATTTTCCCAGCTTGTCCGACAAGCCCTAGCATTGTAATTGAAATTTGAGCATTTTCGAGAATTACCACTGAGGATTTTCAGATTCTCGCATAATTTAGTGGGTTTTGCAATTTCGCAAGATGTGCGAATTCGAAAAACGTGCCGGATTAGCTGCGCAGGTCGAGACCTGGGAGGGTGAAACGACTGTTTGGGAGGGTTTAAGGTTTAGGAGCGCATCTGGCGAGAACGAGTCTACTTCGCTCGCCTCTATTAAGTATTAAATGAGACGTTCTTTCCAGCTTGTTTCTTTCGGTTGTAATTTGCGCGCTCGGGTTGGTTGCGTTTACTCGGTTCGCAGGAAAAACCTGCGAGTGCATGTCGTGCACACGTCGCGAGCTGTCGGTGGAGTTGTTGGAAGGTGCTAAGATAATTACTGGTTTTCATTATTTCGCCGCGCGGCAAGATGGCACCGTACCAGCGCAACACCTTGATGCGTTTTTTTTTATCTACACGTCCCAACTTGTCCATCCGGCAAACAACTCGCAACACTTCGCTTCGTGTCGAAGCGAGACAGAGGCCTGATGCACATTTTGCAGCGGCGTGCAACTTTATTATATCGCTTTTTCGGTTTTTGTCCCCGTCGGCCGCCATTTTTGCGTACCATTATACGGCTAATACGTGCGGTAACAATTAATTTCGAAAAAAAAACCGGCGGCGTACCGCTTGCGATTTTTATCTTAAATCGAACCACGCAACGCAAAACTATTTCGAAAGTTTTGGGATTGTTATAGAAAGGCGTTTGTTGTTTTGAGAAATTTGCTGGTACTAACCTCAAGTCGGTCGGTTGTCGTTTAACAATATATCACACATATGCGGTGTACATTCCACAGAAAACAATCGAGCACCGACGAAAACACTGCACCAATAAACCACTGCTAACACGTTCCAACTGATGCATTTAAAACATGAGCGCACTAAGGTCTACACTTGAGATGCAGATGTAGAAAATCCAAAACGAGAATACAATCCACTCCAACAAAACTTGGGAACTCTATACGGCGCGCACTTTCAAGTTTACCAAACTAATCTAAACCACGCGGGAGTCGACTAGCGATTGTTTATAATTTTTGTTTACTCCGATAGGCAGGTTCCAGGTGGTAGCGTATTGAACATACACACACGCACCGGTTCTGTTTCTCTAAATTGGTATTGCTGTTGTTCACACTGCACTTCTGCACTGCACTGATTAGCTAGCGAAGAGAATGCGAGCCCGAACGACGTGCGCTCCCACGTGCGACACCAGCTCAACTGACTAGAAGCGCGACGGCCGACCGCGAGTGCGATACGACCACGCCGAGGACGCACGATTCGCAACGAGCGTTACGTCACAGCACAGAAAACACGGAGAATGCCTCTAGAGTGGTAAACCGGTGTGCAACGTCAGCGTGCGCGCCGAGCGTTTGGAGCGAAACAGACCTGTGCCAGGGACCATCGAGTCGGCGGACTTCACTGTGGAATTCACAGGACAACCAGTGAGGGAATATAAGCGTCGTGTTTTTATGGCCCACAATTAAAATGAAACTTACCAGTTTTCTGATCTGCTTACTAATATTATACCCTAGTATTTATTTAAGTCATAATTACTTAACTTCGCACCTAACCTAACTTTTCGCCTAGTTTTGCATTTTATGCAATTTTTGTGTATTTTTTGAAACGCTGCGCATTTTTACATGATTATTATGCACACACCGCACACACTCACCCTCTCAAATACTCACGTATGCTAGTTTCGTTTAATTGCATGCGCGCTCGTTGCCGCCCCCGAAATGTTGCGGAAATGCGCCGCCGACCAGCCAAGTTTGCTTTGTGTCCACTGCTCGCGCGCCGGGCTGATAATTAAATTTGAAAACTAAACTTCTCAATTTCATGCGTTTTGTTCCGGTTTCCGGGTGCGCTTCTATATTTACACGAAATGCGCGCGAGTTAAACGTGCAAATTTATAGCGTTTCAACTTTCGACAAAGGTAAAATTGCTAAATTGAAGTGTAAATTCATAATTCTACATCATGACAGGTATCAGTGGTACTAGTAGCGCCATCTATCAACTGAATAGCCAAGATTTTGCAAACTCGCTTAATTTGCATTAGAATTAAATCCGAGCTTTCCGCGTCTTCTTCGGAGGGCGTTCAAGATCGTACACACAAACATTATTAAAAATGGCTTACACTATAATCCCCGCTCGAGTTTAACTTAAAGTTTTAATACCACCTCCACACTGAGGAGATCCATCTCCGTTGATATAATCGTCCGGATCCGCAACCCGACTTAATTGTTTCAAATTCCGGCGTAAACTTAGCAACTTTTTCCCCACACTCCGTAAGTTCACACTAAGTTTGCGTCAACTACCCTCATCGTTTTTAGTTTTTTCAACGTGAAGCACACTTAACTTACTTAACCTCATTTACATACCCAAATAAACTATTGCTGAGTGTGCACCCATTGTAGATGGCGCAATTTATCGGAAAACTATTACAATGTAATACACGGTTTATGTCAACATTGTGAGTCGAGTTGAGTTCGAGTAAAAGTTGTGTGAAAGCGGTGTGTTAGAGACTGCCGCCGCCACTCGCCGCCGCCGACGGACACATTTTACGACGCGACTACATAGTCGAAGAAAAGTTTTGCAATTTAACGTTGTTTATATACGCCGGGCGTTATTAAAGCCATTTTTATACGAATGTCGGGCGGCGGGTCGAGTTAATCACGAATTACGCACGAGGCCCGCGTCCCCCCGGCCGCCCCTATTCAAATTTCCATTTACACGCCGCCGAATAAATGTACTTTCTTTGTTTATTGCGTCGTTAATGCTATACATTTTCGGCGCGTATTAAATGACAGAGTGAGCGCTTTTTGTTCATAGGAAGCTTTTAAATTAAAAAGAATACATATTTTAAGCCTCAAATTTCAACCTATATCATTTTGGTTTTATTCAAAATTCATAAACTTCCGGAAATAGGTTTTCTTGTACAAAGCTTCGCGAACAAAAAAAACAACAAAAAGTGCGCTTTCTTCCGGCTACGCTGCGAGGCGGAAACGTAAATTTCGATTAGTGTCGCCTGTCAAAAACAGATTATTTAATATTAAACAAAAAAACACTTTGTTTCACAAGTAAAAGAAAAGTATTGCTAGGTCAAGTTAGGTTAGGTTAGCGCGCATGGAATGCAGATGTAGAAAGAAGAAGCAGCGCGCAGAGCACAAACCACAGCCCCGGTATTTACATAAACATTCACATCGGCGTACATGAACTGTTAATGCCACTTTATGTTGCGAATAAATTTAATCTGACGGTTATATGTTTTTATGACTTTAACATGTTATAAAGTATCATTTCAAAATCGATCGGCTGCAAAAGTCGGTGCAACCGCGAAAGCCGGTTGTCGAGAGCGCACCGAGCGTGCGCGTAACATTATGCCACGCACAAACCGCGGCGCGCGAAAGGCCGCGCGGGTCCGTTCATAGGTCGCGAACCCAATGAAAAGCGTCGCGAATGCATCGAGACGACGTTAACGCGTCAGCGAGCGATGATTCTTCCTACTTTGATGCCAATTTTATTGCGGAATTTCCAATTATACACACAAGTTACGTAAAATCACTTGTATAAGCTCCGCCCTCTAATGTCATTACTGCCACAACGTATTACGCCATCTAGTAGTGAACAGCACAACTAAAATATAAAGATTATCAAGTTTGCGAAGAATATTCGCTGACCCTTCTCTATTCTCTATTCAAGCAAGTTCAGAAGCTGAAAAGTGAGATATATGGCGTGGGTGGTTGCAGCCCATCGAATTTATTCAAGGGTTGCCTTTTTTATTCGGTGGAAACAAGCCGTAAGGTGATATTTATAGATTGATTTCGGTATTATCCGTGCGCCCACATTATCCGCAAAACTGCCACGAGAAATATTTGCGTTCGAAATTTGTTGAGGATATTTTGAGCGTCGGCCAACATTTCAATATTTTAATATTAATTTTTTTTTCTCTCGGAGCTTTTATTGCAAATCAGCACTTACCCAGAAAGACTTCATGGCCGAGTTTTTCTTCTTTAGGAATACATCACCACGGCGACGTCGTAAAAACTCCTGAAAGGATAAAAGTCGCAAAAAATTATTCGTACTTTATACACTTTGAGATTGGCAGGGAAGGTTTTAAAGATTTACGTATCGTGTGTATTTTTTTTTCTTCTCTGGAGGTCACGGGTTGAGTTAAAGTGTCGGGTTATAATGTACTTCAGACTAAATTAGCGTTATAGTCGATCGACATTAGTCTAGTGACCTAAATCGAGCTGCCCGGTGTATTATGCGCGTGCGCTCACAATGTAATTTCGAATTCTATACACCCACACGCAGACAAACAAAAAACTCATCATATTTCATTAATTTATATGTTATGCTTTGATTTGTACGGTGAATTTTTTCGGGAATGGTAATCAGTTGTGAGCATTTTTCAAATAATTCGTACCCATCGTGTGGATTTGGCGCGGTGCTCGAAAATTCCGCGCCGGGAATGAATGTAAATAAAAATGTTTTAAATGAATCGGGGATTTGGCTCGGCGTAATCCCGGATTACGAGCGCGTCGGGTCGGAGGGCGTGAAGGGCGAAATTTATTAAAAAATAAACGGCGCAATTGTAACAATTTTTATAGACATTTATTACAAGCGCCGTTTTTTGCGCTAATTTCTCAACATTTTTCACGTAAAATCTGCAAAAATTCTGTTGATGTATGTTGATTATGCAAAACAGAAAATATGTTGAATAAGTTGTAATTGTAGCGCATGCAAGGGAAGAAAATTCTTCAGGTGAGAGGAACTGTTTGGTATGCGCGTCGCTCACGTGGGATTCGGAAGTTTTCTACCCTTCGAAGAGGGAAAAACGTTTTCGGGGCCGAGTTAATATTCCATGTGTATAAATACATTCTTGCAGGACTCTCGTCCAAATCAGATTTGTATTCGCGATTATATTTGCGTTCGTCTTTTATCTCATAACCGAAATTTGCGCACACACAAAGCACAACCCTCGTAACAAATAACAAAACCCCATGGTCGGTGCGTTGCGCACGTCCTAATTAAATGATGTCCGAAATTAAAAATTTCGCACGATTGAGCGCACACGAGAACCGATCTCAACCGCAACACGTAAACAAACACCCACAGAGCGTAAAGAAAACAAAATTGTATAGAAAACATAAACAATACTTTAAGTTGAAATGTGCGCATCAAAACGCGGTTATTTTTGCATGCACGCGTGTGCAATATGTGCGCTTAATGATTTTATAATAAATGTGCGGTGTGCAAAGAGAGACAAAATGGCGTCCGTGGCCGTAATTTCGAAAACCGCTACGTGTGATTACACCATTCCGCTCAATTGCACCGATCAATCTCACGTAAACACAACCCCACACCAGCGCGCACGCCGCATGTGGCAGTGTAGCGCTCGTGTGAGGTTATGTTGGATACCTCATCATCACAATGGCGCGCGCGATTGATGTTTACAATAGCGCGCATTGAGACGTCTCGCAATCAGAGCAATCAAAGCCGTGTGTATACAAGCAGCGCGCAATGAAGAGAATATAATACACAGCGCGAAAGAAGACAAAACGTGTTTGACTTGCGTTTAACGCACGCTGAGGCGCCGGCCGTATCATCATCATCATTAAGCGGGCAGCTCTTGGTCTTACACGTCGCGTTGCTGTCCCATGGTGTTGCTGTAATTAGGCGGTGGTTTCGGATTCCGCGCTCTCCTCATCGCACCTGTCTCGCCGGCGAGCAGCGCAGAAAGAGAGCGCGCGCAGCTGCGCCATTAAAACACGAACAGGGTGCGCTCACTAATGCGCCGCGACATGCCCCCGTGGCAGATAAAAGGGTAGCAAGAAAAGCTGCACTTGCAGGAGAAGAAAATCGAGCAAAAACACACAAAGTGCTGCAAAACGGGCAAAAATTCCCTGACGCGACGTGCAACGCTCCGAAACGTTTTCACAGATGTTAGTTTCATGATAATAATAAAATTAGAACGAAATAGTTGGCACACACATGTGTAACGCCAAAAAGAAATCCCACCAAATGACAGCTAATTTTATTATTTGCGGTGTGGAGGTAAAGATGCAGCCATTGCGAGATCACGCGATGAGCGGGTTTAACCTGCGCGTTTAATAACAGCATATCGATCATCCCGCTCCTGCAATTACCTAACACCTCGGTCTAACCGAGAGCACGGCGCTCTCTGGACTTGAAACGATTTCGCCGACCCGAAACCCACTGCGTGCTTCGTCTCCTCACTCGCGCGCTACGTGCCTTCGATTAAGCAAAACGATTCATTCGAAAACTCCCCGGACAACTAAATACATACGAGAGGCATTTAACGGCCTAATAACCGCACGCTCGCACCGCGGACCACCAGACGCGCTGCACGACGGATGGACTGCGTTATTATCAAAATACGGGCACACGGGCAGGTACAGCAGGTATAGAGGTGAGACGTGGACTGACTGCCTTTCATGATTAAAACGTTTTCCTGCGTCTGGCAATTCCATCGAGTTAATGAAACTATTTTGACGCAAATTTAAGCAAAAATCAAGTGAAAACACAAAAAAATTAGTTTTATCACTTGGTACTCACCATAAGGGTACCCCATCTTCCTGTTTAATAATTTCTTAATTCCTAACTGCCTAAAATTCGTTTTTTTCGAAATTGAAATGGAAATGGATGATATTGTAACGTGCGCATTGGGCTGGAACACAGCGACATGGAAGAATTACGAGTGATGGGCCCCGGATAGAGACATACAATGACTGCCCCGGCCTGCTCTCGCGCTCTCGTACATGTACACCGCGAGTGCTTTTTGCTCGTCGTGCGATTTGGCGCATGCAGATACCGCATGCGATGCGATGCACAGTCAGCGCGACGGTTGCGACCGAGGCGGGCGAAGCGGAGAGGAAATCTACGAGCGTGCGAGCGCGCGGCGCGGCGCGTCGGCCTCGTCATACCGATCCGAATGAATGCTGCACGAAGCATAAATTTCTGCAAGATTAGAAAGTAGCAATAAAAAGTAATTCGCCGGTGCGCGCCGCACTGCGCCGCCGCGACCTAATGATTAAAACCTATTACCGATTACATGATCCGTCGTACATAAATTCCTCAAATCGTGATTTATTTCCGAAAATTATCTGTTATAAATAGCCGTTGCGGCTGCCAGCCGAGCTCGCTCCGCAGCCTAGGTGTTTCTCATCGTATTGATTATTCATTTTCTGCCCATTATGCTAACAAATGAACCAAAAAATTACCACCAACCGCAGTGTGCTACCCACCTCTACCTTTATCTACCAGCTTGTTTCCGAAACTATACAACATAATCAATCAATCGAATCGAAGATTATCTAGAGTTAAACGCACAGATTAGATTTTTGTGCGGCGGTAGAAATTTAATACCCTGTGAATCATGACTAGCCTATTGTGGAGAATCTGACAATATGTTATGTGGAGGAAGCGAGGAAGGAAGAAAAATGCCGTTGACGACGCGATAAAAACTGCTCGCGTTCCGAAAGCCACGCCGATTGCTCCGATTCAATTTTGCTGCGCCGAGGAAAGTTAATACTTCTTGGAAAGAACTGTGTCGGTGTAAAGTTGAGCCCAACTGATTCGTGTCAAAGGTATAATCGCGTTACACGTAACATAATCAACATAAGTAACTCTTGTAAAGGAAGCCTTGTAAATTAAGAATCTGAGTTTTTATTTTTTCGAAAAAAAAAAACGCGCCTACGGTGATATAATTTGTATATCATTGTTGGCATTGTGCTGAGTTGACGGGTTTTCTATAGAGCGGAATCAAATTTGGCAAAACGCCGCCCCAATCGTCATAATTACACTTACATCATTGATTGGTCAAAGGCGGGCGTGTGTTGGGCGGCATTGTAGATTCATCAATTCCGATGCGCCCGCCGACAATAACGACATTACGCATTGTCCTAGGACCCGACGACCGATTCTAATGCGCGATATATCCTATTCATGGAATATCTAACGTGTCAAGTTATAATTGGCGTCAAACTTGCTCGTCGTCGAAATTCTCCAAAGCAATACGCCACATACCTACCTCTCAGTGAGTAAACCAGCATCGTCAGAGTTTTGATATTTTCGAGCGCGAGCGCTTAATAATGTCACATGTGAAAATGTGAAAGCCCTTTGCGTTTATTTGTACGTTTTGCGTTTTGTTTCGCACAATGTCGAATGCGCCACGGCAATAAACACAAAACGAACGCAACAAAATCGTAACATTTAAAACAATGCCAAAGCCGGCGGTGGTAATGTGCAACTGCCGGCGAATATGTGTGTGTGTACGTGTAGAGTCAGTTGGAAACAATGCGCGCGCCCAGCGAAATCCGAAAATAAAATAAAAATGAAAAATTGTGCGCGACGCGAACTATGCGCGCACGGCTTGGATAAAATCGGAATCCGCTCGACGCGCGGGCGCATTTATACGGCATCATTCGGAGGCAAACAGTCGATAAATTTTTAGACGCGTATCAGATACACGGAAAATTTATATCTGTCAAAATCGCGTTGGGAAATTTTACTTTTTACGACCCGCAGCTCTCTCTCCGGCTTCGACTCCTCTCGAAAGGGCTTACGACTTTGCCAGACTTGTTCAAGCCCCTGCATTCATTGTTGAGACTTCTCCACTTTACTCTACTCAAGCGGGGCCCACTTAAAAATTTTGATTTTCAACTTTTACAAAACTAAAAAAAAATTTTTTCGCGTAACTCTAATGATTATGGATCATGTAAAAAAATAAAAAATAATGATGATGTGAATGCATCTGGAGATTCATTTTCTTTGAGTTTTTTTTACAAACACGTCATTAATGTTTTTTCTGCAAAAGTTTATGCTCGGAATGACACCAGCGATCACCGCAAATCTCCCATTGTCGGTTGATGACAACAAGTTAAACTTTTATAATGTTACACATTTAAATCCAGTTGACATCATTTAATTCCCCAAATTAATAAATGTATATTGCTCATAAAAAGTCTAAAAATTCACCGCACTGTAGTCACTACTAAAATGATAATCAACCTCGTGGAATGACGTGCAATTTTTGTAAAATAAACGAGTTTTTGCGTGTAATACCCCGGCATTTTTAATGCAATTATTGAATAAATAATCGAATGGTTCCATCTTTTTTTGCGGCGCACACACTGTCCGTTCCGCAAACAAATTAGCGCTTAATTTTATGCCTCCTCGTAAACGCATCGCCACACACCGCAAGACGTACAAAAATCGATAATTTACGAGCGAATAAATTGCCAGCGTAAACCGCAATCGCAGTTTTCGTTTAATATTAGTTACTTGAGGTAACATATAGTAATTAAAATGCCATTTCGTCGAGTTGTCATCGTTATCGACCTTTGTCAAGCGTTGACTAATACCTCTGGTTGATTTTTCGCCGAAAAGAAACTTTTCGTAAACAAAACTAACCAAACAGCTAATTACTTCACCATTAAATAAAATATGATATGAAACGTGTAATAAACATACCGTTTTGTTAAATTTTAGCCAATTTCACTTCTTGTTTTGGAATGAATGATCACCAGATGTACAAAAAATGATGACACCGTTTATTATTCCTTTTTGGACAATGTCACTCGTATTTCATTGTTGAATGAAAGAGCCGGTGTTGTATGTGTTACAATAGCGATCATGAGGATGAATGCTGGTTTTTATTTAATCAATCTAATTAGGACACAGCCACACTCATTCACACTTGAGATGTCCGTCGAGAACAAAGGCGATGATAATGAATTATTTAATGAGCGCCTTTTATTTCGCATTTTTGTTTTCGTTTCATCTCTGCTTTCACCACAGCGATAAATCGCAAATTCATGCCGAAACAATTTTCTAAATAAGAATGCCGCTTGTGTAAAAAGTATAAATTCGTAGGAGGCTGGTGATCATCATAAACAAAGCTTTAATTACGGCTAATTGCACGAGGAGAAACTTGTAAGCGAACGTGAACGCATTTTGTTTCGTCTCTCGATGCGATTTGCCAACCACCACACAACCACGCAGATGCATGAAATCGACGAGGAATGCGCGAATTAAGCGCATTAGGCAATTTAATTAAGTTGATTATTCAATTGCAGAAATTGCACACACATGTCTAATTAAGTACGCGCGCGTTTTTTTTTAATTATTTCAGTGCGCGACATTTGTGTTCGCGGGAGATTTTACGCGAGTTATTATTAATGCGCACTGGCGGCATTATGCAAGACAAGACAGTGTATGTATGCAAGCGGTAGCAATTAGCCGACTAATAGCGTAATTAATACACCACGCCGCGAAACGAAAGCATGCGCACGCACGCACGAATGCAAAACACGAAACGGACTGATTCCAATTACGCAATTACGAAACGATTTTTAGTTTTTCGATCAGTGGCATAAACACTTTCAAAATAATACATAATTCAACGTATAGATGGCGCTGTTTCAGACTGCGCATGCGCAGTGAGAGATAGGTGGAGCAAAAAGTACAAAATAATGAGAATATCTCAAGTTAACGACGAAATATCGTCGCGATATGTAGAAATTTAACATTTTAACCTTTCATATTTATTTATGGACCGTTATTTCACCGTTATGACTGACATACAAATACTTTGATTATTTAATCAAGCATTACACATGAATCATCCGCGTCGAAATTCTAGATTTTTCGAAAATCAGCTCGTCTATGAATGGAGCACAGGTGGTTTCGTATGTTTCTTTAGCGATGTATAAATACGCTCCTAAACGTCACAAGCAGCGTATAAATAAATAATAAATTACGCTTTTAAATGCATTCCCATCTCTTGAAAAACGAACGAAACAAGTTTTTTGTCGTCGCTGGCCGAAAAATGAATAGTAATTACGGCGTTTTCAGTTGTATTTTAATTACTCATAATAGCGCGACAAATAAATAGGAATTAAGAACAATTTATGTCCTTGTACGGCACCATCATTACGAGCATGCGATGCCTTTTCGTCGTTTTTCGTTTTTCAGGCACCGACGACGCCGAACTTACGAACGCCAAGCCACAGGAACGCGACGGACTCTTTTTTTGCTCCCATCGCTCCGTTCGTCTGGCCGTCTGGTTCGTATTACCTGTGGATTCTTTTTAAAACCGCGTTATTGACCGCAGATTGTAGCGCGGATAGGATCGAAATAAAAATCCAATATTCATAAAAGCTTCCCGTCGCGACCGGATTATTTTACCATGTTCGACATGCAAGTTAACAGAGAAAAAACGAGCAAACAAAGGCCGCGCGATGAAATTAAAAATTCTCTAATTATATCACAGTGCGCATGCGTGCATTCGTACTTGACTCCGCCTCTGAGTAGCGTTGCGTGCGCGCTGGGCGGAGCAAAATACGCACTCAATCATTATTTTCATAAAATATTTCATATTAAATTACTTTCCTGTCGGATGGAATGAAAAGTGACGCCGCTGCAAACAAACTGAAACCCATCGAACATTTTTCGCCAACTTTATGTAATATTATATTATACGTGTGCTCATCTGCTACCCTCGGACGCATATGGCCGCCGTGGTCATCGCGCTAAATTTTTAATTACGAATAAAAGTTTGTTACATTAGCAATACTTATACAACGTGCAACAGCTACGGAGTAGAGGCGTAACGCAGACACAATCGTCACACGTAAATATGACAGGGTTATCAAACAATAACATCGTGCCAGCCTAACACGAAAAATTAATTACGAATTATGTCGTCTGGACGCCAGACTACACACTACACACTACACACCTCCAAGTGTCTGTTGTTATAAATATCATCCAGTACGCGTCTGGGTGTTAATTAATTTAAAATTTTCGATGCGTCCAGGTGCGACCAGGTGCTGACTTCGGGAGCACTCTGCATTTCGGGGTGAAATTGACCCGAGCACACATCTGGTGAATAAAATATTCCTGCATGACGTTACACAGTAATTGTTAATTTTATACTTAATTACAACAAAATAAAAAAATATACGCTCAATACCGTTAAACAGCAATTAAATCAGTATTAAAATATCCACTAACGGTACAACAATTTAATTTACTTAATGAAAATTTCAGTTGCGTAGAAAACCTGCAACGGGATAATAACCGACTAATTTGACGCTTGTTAGTGCTTGTTTGACTAGCTCTAAAATATTTGCGATTTTACTACATATTTGCATTTCAAGCAGATTAAATTCCAAACGAAATGAACATTGATTTTAATGATTTCGTGATTAATTCGCTTGACAATTTATTTTATATCAGCGCAAAGTGCTTTCGAATGAAATTTCACATGTTGACTGCGACGATGTTTGAATTTAAATTATTTTTCAACCAAAAAAAACAACAAAAATTTTATAATTCTTTGAGTTGTAGCTGTGGGTATAATGATATATTCTATGGTATTTAATTTTTACACCATCGTAACATTTCACACTGTTGCAAACGTTTGTAAAACAACACATGGGACCGACACTCGCCGAAGGAATATGAATTAATAGCTGCTAAATGTAAACGAAAAGAATAAACACAAAGATGCAATACAAAACTTTATGACCTATAAATCTGCGCGCAAACTGCTCATAAATATAATTAAAAGACGCGCGCTGTGCTCGTCTAATTGCGCCACGGGAAGAAATCTCCAGCCGGCCTGTCCTCACGTCTTGTCACAATAGAACACGCACCGCCAACCTTTTTATTTTCTACCCCGTCACGTTTATTATGCCACAATTAATTGTAATTAAATTCGTACGGTACGAGCACGAATTTATTTCCCTTTGATAGCAAAACGCGTATCGCTGCGTTTCGTTGGTTTTGCGTTTTCAACCTTTATTTTTGTGACCGCGCTTTTTTTTTGTGTGTTTGCTTCATCCGGACGAATTGTAATTACGAGCCCCGTGTGCGTCCTGCTGCGCGGTGTTTTCGTGCCGATGGCGAGCGCCAGGAAGATGAGTTAAACATAAACGCAGGAATAAAATACACTGTTTGAAGAAGATGCTCGCTCGAGTCGAAGATGAATGAAAACAGCCAAAACGCAAAAAGTAAATAAAATGTGGAAAATAAAGAATGGAAGCAGAAGAAGAAGAAAAAAACCACGGTGTCGAGGAGGAGTTGATTCATTTTCCTCTAATGCGCTCTCGAATGTCTTCGCCAAGTGCCCTCTAAAAATACTTAAAGAGAATCGATTCGATGCTAATTATTCGAATGCATAATTAATTTGCCATCGTCCGGTTTCAGCGCTCGCGAACATACCAACTGAACTCAATCCGGAGTAATCCTTGAAACCTTCAAAGCGTTCAAAAACATGCTCAAAAAAATGTGCCACATTTGTTCACAACATGTTTTCCCAAAAACACATCTAATATTCTGTTACAACATAGAAATGTGCTATTTTTTGTTCGGATTTATTAATTTTTAATTTATCCGACAGGACAATGTGTATTTTCCGCCATCGATTCGAAAAGTGCGCTCGCATTTAAATGGAAACAACGAAATTTTATCCGTCCCCGAGAAGCATTCGCGTGCACTTCGGGTTACTCTTATTACATTCTCGCGCAAATCATGAATACGAACGCCCAAAATAAGGTCAAAGGAGCACCACACCGGGAGCACTTGGAGAAAAAATAAAGCTCGTCGAATAAAACTCAATCGAATTCGTAAATAATCCGGCGCGCGATGCGGAAAAACGCACTGATTGATCCCGTCTGTTCATCATGTAGGGCTTTAGCTTAACGAAAAATCTATTCATACGGAAATTTATACCTTACTGGTACCTGTAGGGCATTAATGCCTCCAGCGCCATCTAGACGTGATTACACACAACTAAAACACGTGATTTATGAAGCGTGTTATGTTTCGGTATTCGCAAAGTTTGCCAATTGTATTCAATAAACATTTTATTATCTCATAAATGTTTACGAACTGAATGCGCGTTGTGCGGAGTCACACGTTAGATTTTTGGAACACGGGCTTTGTGCTTTCCGCATTCAATTGCCAATTAGCCCGAACGTAATATCGATTATCACGACGGATTAAATGACGACGGCGCACGAAAAGTTTATATTGGGATAAGTAACGGAACGACGCGCGCGCGCGCGTCGTTGTTTGTTTGCTCCGAAACGACGTCGCATTACAATTCGGGCAAGGATAATTATCATTTATTACGCTCGGGCGCTAATTATTCAAATTGTTACTCAACTCGAAATTTATTGAATTAGTCAGGGAAAGCCGCTATGGTCACAAGGTGTACGCACGCATTGTATACAAGTATACAAAATGTCTCAAAACCAGACACATTCAATAAACACATTCAGCGATCATAAAATAAACAATCGCATGCACTTGCACTTGACTTTTGACGGCGTCAAATACGCTAAGCAAATGGAAACTACACAACACAGGCGTGTTTCTATAAACAAAAATGCACATGCTGGGGCTGAAATAACCTGTAAACTGTGAGTCAATGTTTTGAAGACCTACGTTGCGCATGTTGTACAAATTGTCTACAACACGAATCGTTTGACTTGAAAATAAAACCACGAGTGTAAAGAATAAAAAAAATTGTAAGCACTTAATAACGCATTCTTTGTGTGCAGCTCCTGTGCACTGCGTAGCCGTACAAGCGGCGAAAAACTGCGCCAAGATGCCGTACAATGACGATTTCCGGTCAAGCGACGCGCGTCGCAATCAGGGCGACCCGAACCCGAGCACCGCGAACGGCGCACTTCCTCTCCGAGCCGCCTAACTACGATGTGCACCGACTGTGTCACGAAACAGCGCGTAATTACATGTTATTTGCCACCTCGGCCATTAAACACACCACGTATCGCCTTAAACATAGTTTTTTTTCTTATTTTCAGCTTAAAACTAAACCCAAACTAAATATTTGAGAAAATTTCGTTTCTCTTTGTCAGAACAACACAATTGTAAAAGCTAAGTAAAGTTAAGTAAACACTTACTGTACGCTATACCCTCACAATATCGCCAAAACGATATTTTTACTAAACCATTGCAAGTCAATGCAAGTATTTGTTAAGCCTGATGTGGATAGCTATTTCGACCATTAGAGGTCTCATCAGCACACCTACTGGCTTGACAAATACTGCATTGACCTGCCATGGCTTATATACAACTGGCTTATAGCTTATAGCTATCCACATCAGGCTTAACAAATACTTGCATTGACTTGCAATGGTTTAGTAAAAATATCGTTTTGGCGATATTGTGAGGGTATAGCGTACAGTAAGTGTTTACTTAACTTTACTTAGCTTATACTCACCCTCTCGTACTACCTACCATTGTATTACAATTGTAAAAGTAATGATACAAACAGTATGGTACACTTTTTATGCCGTAGCAAAAACTTCCAAAGCTCATGAGAGCATGGCGGTGTGTTTTTTTTTTCCTTGACTATTTCTATTTACTACGTCGACTAATGCGCTAATACATCGTACGTGCTCGTAATGCGAGAGCGCGATCGAAGCGTGGAAATCGTAGCGACGAGAAAAACTACTTTTCGAATACAAATAAACACAAACACGCATGATTATGATTTATAAATGCATCGAGTGCGTCGGCGCGCCTAAGTGTAGCAATTAATTTCGAATTATATTTTAAACAATTTATGCCACAAGAGTCTGGCGCTCGCAGCGGGAGCGAAAAACGCATGAATTAATGCGCCGCAGTGTCATCGCCGGTGCCGCCGACGTAAAAACTAATTTAAACAAACCTCTCAAAAGTGCGCGCGCGCACGCTGTAAATATAGCGTTACGACTTCACCGACTGACATAACCACAAACCACGGCCGCGCGGCGCGGCGCAGTGGTGCCAACTTTTAGTGACTTTTATGGCTTGTACGCGCGACCGCAATGAGACTTGGAAAACATTTATGTTCGCGGTCAAAACGTAATGCACGACAGCACAAAAATCACAATCAAAAACTTGAAGCATAATTTTTTTAATTGTTACTTATGTACTGGAATTAATTAATATATTCCGGCTACAATGATTAAAATAACAGGCGCATTGTGAATTGATGAAATTGTTATAGCTAATTGTTCGCTAATTGCATAATTTTAATTATCACTTTAGTTATTTACTCATTGCACAAATATGAAATTTCCGAAAATTCGAATTACACGCGCATGTGTGAGTGTATTAATTTGTTCTGTTGTGCAAACTGCGAGTGCACTGTAAACAAACGCCGAAAGCAAACCGATCGCAGTTTAATTATAGCTTGTTTAGTTAAATGAGAAGTGTTTTAATTTCCGGCTTTGTTCAGCGATAATCAAACTCGGAAAAAAAGTTGAAAGCATGCAAAAAATGCAATTATATTAAATGATATCATTTTTAACGTTTCTCCGAACCTCGCTGCGGCAATAACTTTATCGGTTAATTAGCGCACGTGATATTTTCATCTTAATTAATCCACAAACGAATATTTGCGCGTCGAATTGCAGCCCCATTAGTGCACGCTCGGCCGAAATTTCATACATTTAAATATGCGCACAGGGCCGCACTAAATTCGCGCGCTAATTACCCTCGAGCGTATTTTTTACCACGGCGGAGCGGAGAAAAAGTGCGTTACTGCCGCGCCGACGATCATTAACGACACGACGAATAACATGCGATTCGCAACGATTTTCGTCATGCGGACAAAGACATGCCATCCGCGCGCAATTAGCAAGAAACCGTGCGGCGACGACGGAATGGCCGCCGACGGAGACGAGGAGGGCGGTTTGATCGCTTAATTTTATGCGCGAACAGCGACCACGGAAAAGGATCGTTTCCATGCCGGGGAGAGCCTACATTACGACTAATTTGAATGTAATTAAAATGTTGCAACTACCCGACCGAAAAAATGTACAAGAAAACGTTTGGTTGCCATGCAGCGTACTCAAGCGTGAAAAAAGAAGAAGAAAATAACATGGAATACATAAAGACATTAAATTATAAATAGTAAAAATCATAACAAGTAAAGATAATCATAAAACAAGTAGATTTAAAACTGGAAATCCCTTGTGAGCGCACCGGAAAGCATGACGTGTAATACCCTCGACAGTGGAGCGTTTTAAATCGTGCAGATTATTATTTATACACTGCCACGCAAAATAATGAATTTTTGTACTTTTATCATTAAAATTCCAGTTTTTCTACGTTTTTTACTTTTTGCGACACAAAAAGTGGTATTTTAAATGCACTAAATGGGCTAAAGTACTTTAGTCACGGGCATTAGTCACGGGGCGGAGCTTGTGCCTGCGCACTTGCATACAGTGTAGCACAATGCTATATGAAATGTCATACGTTGTTAATTAAACACGCGTTACACTCGGTCTCAATCAATCTCGTGAGTAAAGCCCTTGTTTAGCCACTTGATACTTAATATACTATCAATTTTATAGAGAAGTTCTCGTAGATTAATAATATCCAATCCGATTTTTATCATTTTTATTTTGCGAGATAATCGCAATTGAAATTTGTGATTGGTCATTTTTCGACATTTCGAATATTTAAATTCACAAACAGCAATTCATTCTTGGGTACAGGGAATCCCCGCTAAGGGCACGTTATAAATTCACGCTGAAATTAGAATTTTATCTCAATTCGATTATCGTGACTGTTTATTTTACGGTGCGCACTGGAGCACTTGTAAACATTCATTTGGATCCAAAGTCCACACACCACGCAAAACGCACATTGTAAATCTACCTATACACACAGACATCAACAAAAAGGTTATGTTCATGTTATTCATATAATCCCACCCCTATATGAACCATCTCCCAATTTATATTCTATTTATATCCTGGTTGGACGATGTGTTATATATTCAAATCTATTTTTTATCAGATACATTTACATCCAGGGTGTGTACCGGCGTTCCGTGGGTGTTTGATGCGCGGCGTGTATCATTAGAGACGTAGAGGTACTATTATTAGTAGGCAGGGTGAAAATAGCCGATTTTATCGCCCTCTAATTAGTGCGACGCTGTGGCATTGTCTTGGCGAGCCCCGCGTGCGCACCTACTCGGCGTGATTATTCACGCACTCGAGGATTGCTCTTCCATCCGCTGCGAACACCTTTGGATTCGTATTCTTCGGCGCCGCCTTGCACGTAGGTTAATTTTCCACATTAAGAAGATACTTGACTGACAATGCTATGGCTTCATGTTATTGTTCTGTAACTTACGAGACGCGCGGAACCAAACCTAAATCATTCGTAAACTAAACTTATTTTCTTGGAATTTCTACTCTGTAGTGCAAGAAATAAAAAAATAAAAAATAGTGGTACCTACTTTCTAATGTGTGGACCATACGATATGATAGGATTTGCAATGCACTAATAAGGTAATGCCGTAATTTCCATTCGAAGATCAGCGTAAGATAGCGATGGAAATTGAGGTGGATGTTGAAAGTTGCACAACGTTGAATGACAACCTCATAAAACATCAAAAGATCCATCAACAGTCAGATGAAGTAATTTAGACTTTCAAATCGACGTGGAAAAAAAAATAATAACCATTTAAAGATTTTCGCTTTTTATGCGAAAGAAAATGCATGTCAAATCGGTAACAAGCAAATGGAATGTCAAATACCAAGAAATCATTCCAATTAGTCACGAATTTGAAACGCGCACAGCGCGAGTAAGTAATTTGTGCGCGCAAAAAGCGTCGAGGAGCTCGGCAACATTTTAATTTATAGACTAGCCTCAATGCGGCGGCGAAATTCCAATGTATCATTGCTGTGCAGCAACAAACTTTCAAGGGGACTAAACTTCTTCGCATGTCTGCACGACTTCAGCGCGCACTTTCAGCACCACTGAATGAAAATCATAACAAAGATGCAGACAATGCATAAAGTTTTTAGCGAGCGCCCTGTATCGTTTATAATGTACATTTAGACAACTTGTAGGAGCGTGCTGATATTTTACAAACAATACCGACGCCGCCAAGAGAGCACTCGAAGCTTCAAGAAACAATTCGCGCAACATTATTACAATGTTGCAGAATTTTATGTCATCCGCCTCGGATCTCGGAAACACTCCGCATTAAAGTTAAGCCCTCGCGAGAGCAGGTCGAGGATGCGCTTTTGCGGATTAAATGTTAACTTTTTAAAGCGTACACGAGAGCATCCCGATGTAAGAGAAGCCTCAAAGACTCGCGCGGTCGAGTATCCGCCCTCCAGCTGAAAGAATAAAGAAAGGCAAGCGATAAAAATGTGTACTTAATAACCGGAAAACGCTTTTTCATCGCTCCCACGGCCCCACGAAATCGGCAAGGAGGCGGCATATTGAAGCCCGCACAATGCGGCGCGCCGATTTTAGGTCAATTGATCAGTTCCATTTGCTGATCGCGCAAATCGATGAACGAGAGCCCCCCTATAATACCAAGCTTTCTGGATTGATATCAATTTGCTCCCAAACGCGAATTTTTTTTGCAAGAAAATGAAAAATCCAGCGCGTATGAAATTATACATTTAGCAAAATATATAAATTACAAGTTAAGAGTTGGAATCATGTAGCGCAGGATGTTCCAAAAAGGGGGATGAATAGCGCAGGAACAAAAGCGTATCTATTTCAGGGCGCGCGCCACGTTTCGCCGGCGACGTGCTCGTTCTACGAATGTCGGTACTTATTTCAAGCACAGCGCCCGCCCAGCTCGAACAATCCTTTAATAAAGGAAGAGGCAGGAGTGCGACAAGTCCTTGTTCACACAAAGCGTACACCGAGCACAAACGATACACGGTCCACGGTCCATTTCGGCTTAACGTCGATATTACTGTTACTGTTTACTAAACATCACCAACAATCGTGCGAAAGACACGCCGCAGTTCGTACAATATTTGTCTATAATTAAAAGTTAATTAAAACTCATATGCGCCGAGCGCGAGTATCGAATCGCGGGCCACGTCTGTACATAATTGCCGAGTGTTTGTAATTAATTACACGTAATTGTATATAAAGGATTCATTGATTATTGTAAATATGGGAATGCGCTCTGCGATTGCTTTCCGTAATTATCTCGAGTCGAGTTGTTTGCAAGTTCGATCAACAAAGTGGAACTGAGGCGAAATACGAGCAAATGAACTCAGTGTGAACTAAATGTAAAGTTACACTATATTCACATATAGATGGCGTTGGTTTGTATGTGTGGTGGTATAACCTGAATATTAAAACTTTTGTTTTTCAATAAAACATCAAGTTTTTCATTATTTATTAATTTTTTCTACTTGCAGCTTTAAATCGGCTGTTTTTCCACGGTTTTTAGACACAAAAATGGTATTTAAAAAACGGACGGCCATGGTCGTGACTAAAGTATTTTAGTCACGGGCTTTGGTCATCTGCAAATTTTCGAATTTTGAAGATTTGAAATAAAAAAGTTCAAAACAAAAATAAATTAATGTAGCGATGACTTTTTCCACGGTTTTTGGCCATCAAAAATGGTACTTTAAACACGGACGGCCATGACCGTGACTAAAGTACTTTAGTCACGAGTTGGAGTGCATTTTCGAATTTCAAAAATTAAAAATAAAAAATAAAAAGTAAATTAATGTATAGATGGCGTTAGTTTGTGTTAGTGGTGTTACAACCTGCATATTACACCTTTTGTAGTCCAATAAATCGTCGATTTTTCCATGTACTTACATCGATTCAAGGATAAAGAACGGAGCAGTGTTAGAAAAGCGTTCCAATAATAACACCTCGGATCGCCAGCATGCCATAGCCATCAGGTTGCACAATACCGCCTCACAATGGCCCACAATAGTGTGATATAACTTTCAATAGATCGATTAATTGCCAAAGCGACGCGCACGTACAAGAGATATCCGTACGAATTGAATACAACACGCAAACACATAAATACGCCGTCAGCATTGCGACATACTTTGCGCCAGCCAACACGCCGGAGATTAATTATTAAACAGGCATTGTTGCTAATTGAATTCGCAATATTGCTCGTTTTATCGTCTCGCCACTCTTCTGCCAAACACCTTCCAAGTTTGATTAGCGCCGTCGGATCTTTGTAAGTGTCTGTAATTCTGATGTGAATGTGAATGTGACCCGCCTTCGACGCTTCGAGCCTGGAATGTCTTGCACAATGTTGGCACACTCACCGCTTAATAATTTCTATAAATGCACGAGTCAAAGAGAAAAGAGAAAATCATGCATATCGCATGCACATCGCATCGCAACGGCATTGTCTCTGATGTGAGATTTATTCAGCCGGGGAGTAATTATGAATAACAATGGAGAAAAAAGCACGCCAGACGTTTTCAGCCCAGTGGAACATTCTCTTAAAGCTCAAGTTTTTTTTTGCTTGCAGCCATGCGTCTCGCGGTCGATGTTTCGAGTGATAATATTTTCGTTTTTATTGAAATAACCCGGCGAGTATTTACGATTACGAGTGTCGTAAATCAAAAGTGAGCAGGCTTAATAAAGTTCTTGCGCTGGAGCTCTTCGATTTTGCCCATAAAACGCGCCTAATTAAAATTGACTACATTTAGGGTACCAACAAAAATTATTATAAATTATAAATCTTCGATTTATTATTATTAACCGTTCGTTTTACAACAATTCAAACGAAAAAAATTTAATCCACACCTAATGTTAAAAATTAATACGTAAAATTAGTTTAATTTATGACTTTATCGCGGTAAAAGTCATTGCACGCGATGAGCCAATAAATTTAATCGTTACGAAGCTGCGAAGCGTTAAAGCGTCAGCTCGTCAGCTTGTCAGGCTGGCAGTGCATAAGCGCATCCGATGCTTACACGCCGATGCCGATAATAAAATCGTAATTTACGATTTTTTAAGTGATTTTATGAATTTTAATAATGCCATAACTCTCCTTCGAGAGAGCAACGCGCTGCTCGCTTCCTATATTTATGCGTGCGTGCGTTTCTCGCCTTCTGTGCAGCTAACTGCCAGATAACGAATGCTTTAATTACGCTCTACGACTGCTTGTAGAACCGTCGTAAAACGCGCCAACTAACGACGCAAACTAACAAAAAATTAAATGATTAAAATGCTATGCGTCATGCACACCAGCCCAATAATTAGTACTTCTTTTGTCAACTTACCCCAGCAGTAGTCCATAGGTCAGACACTCACGCTGCTGTTGCAAGAACCTATAAAGAAAAATACTTATTAACAGCGATTGCGAATTACCAATCATTGCAATCTCATAAAACAAACATATTTTTACGTGTATAAGATATGATATATTCATAAATCGCCATCAGCTCCAAACGCAAATTTCAAAATATTTTATTTCACCGTGCATTATATGGTCGTTAATTTTCTGGGTCATTCAATGCGATGTGCGAGTTATAATATTCGCAAAAGTTTTTTCTTAAACGGTGGCTGCGCTTTTTGTTTTACGCGTTTATAACTTTGCATACCAGCAAAGAAATAAATAAATAGCGAAAGAGTTTTTCCATTCGTGAATCGTTGCGCTACGCGGCGCAATGTAATTAGTCGGCCGCAGTCGCACGACTCACGAGCGAATTGCAATTCGCGCACATGCAATTACGCAATTAATATACATGTACGGCGTGTTATTGTGTGTTGCGCGATTAGATTTACGGCCGCTCGCGATGCAATCGATGTCGATTCTGCGATAATCTTCGAATGTTGCCTCATCACAAGAAATTCAGACAAGAAATAATGACAATATCTTCACCAAAAACAAGTTTAAACCCAACAAATATTACGTAATCTATGCATTAACTTTAGACGAAGAAAAAAGCTTTATTATGATAACTTAATTATGATACCAGCCAAGACAACTGTATACATTAGCTATAATTAGAAAAAAGTTTACGTTTAATTCCCTTAATTAATGTAATTCTTTTTTCTCGCGGTGTGTGCGCTCGCAGGAAAATAATTCCATGCATGACTGGCGCAATTTACACGTATTATTACTTAAGCTGCACAAAACAAAGAGCTATTTGCCTACCGCAAGAAAGGAAGGCATAATTTTTCGGCTGCAAATTGTAATTTCACATTAATTATTTCCACACGCAGATAAAACCGATAAAACCACCGTTTATGACTTTGCCTTTATTGCGTTGGTGGCTGTGAACAACAAAGATTGATTTAGTGCACCAAATGTTGGCGAACTAGTGGATTTAGTTAACTAATTACTTGTCGATGATTATTGCAAACATACGGAGCGTGCGGCGTCGCGACGCCTATTGTCGAGTTGGCTTGTAATAATATTTTGTTGAAAGGAAGACAAACATGCATTCAGAGCGCGTTGGCACCGGACGGCAGGTCAGCCAACACCACCACCAGTTGGAAACAATCAATGTTTGCCGCCTTTATTGTTTGCATTATGCTGTGTGAAGCGCGCCGGCGTTGGTGTGCGACGCGTTGTTTAATTGTTATTTAACGCGTTTAGTCATAAATGCAGCGAGGCATGCAGCAAGCGTATGCGTGTCGCGTTTAATTAGAATTTCACTAAATTATTCACCGACTGATTATACTCGATATATTTTTAACGGCTGCTGATTTACAGATGGCGATAGGTATTGCAGACGCCAGGCAGCGTAACGCTGGCAGGTAATAACACGATTGCCGCCCCAGATGCCTCCCACCATCACTCGATGAGAAACGAGCAAATGTTGTTGTTACCTTTTGACAAGTGAAGCGGAAGATTAATCACGATCATTTTTATTCCGCAGAGACCACGTCCACGACCACCACACCACCTTTTGATAACCTTCGACCTCATTTGTTTTTTTCACTGTCGATTTGTTGCGTCGGGCGGCACTCGTGTGGATTTCTATTATGACCACTCAATGAACTCGGCAATTAATCATCCCCGCTTTAATAAATAATTGTAATGCTGAGTGCCGACCCGTCGTTTGTCACTGAGGAATTCTAATCAGGGTAAAATTTCTTAAAACTTAACAATTTCACCGCGTAAAATAAAGTTTTCTCTCGGAGCGATAGCGCGAGAGGGAAAGGGAAAATGTCACATCAATAATTTCGACATTTCGATTCCATTCATTGAGAATTTCAATGATTAATACATTCAACAACGCGAGCGTTCGTCGCGATTCACCTGCCCGAACAACGAACGCGACACACAATTCGATTACTTATTCATCGAGCGGTCTCTCAAACAGAACGCTATGAAAATAGGCTCTTTCTATATATACATATACATTTATAAACATTCGGTTATTTTTACTCGTACTTGTACAAACAAGTATAAATAACACAAAATACACAAACGGATATTTTTTATTCACGTAGATGATGGCAATTCGAATTTTTAACGACATATTTCGAATCGGAAAACGAGAATTTAAAAAATCAAGGGGGATGAAAATAGTGACGCGTGAGCCAGGCACGTAGGTGGAACCTACGTGAGCAATAAAAACATCCCTGGATGCATCGGATGTGGACGTCGACGACGCGTCGCGCGAATTGATTGCCGTCGCGGCCGGTTATTGAAACGTTCGCCGTTTCCCGTCGCATTTGCACATTTAGGGTATTTACCCTCTCGCGCTCAATCCGATTTCAAGTGGGGAATTAAATGTTTAGGTGGTGCGATTATCGACCACCGGTAATGATCCCGAACGGTCGGGGTTTCACAAATGAATTCAGCGGAAAGGAAAACCCTTTAAAAGTCAAATTAAAATTTTTACCTCAAATTTAATTTCTTATTATCAAAATCTTTGATATTTTAATGTAGAATTTAATATAGAATCTATTGCTGAAAGAATCAGCAAAATATCGTAATGCGTTTATGAGTTATTCCTCAATAACGCAAAGAAAACAATTTTGACATTAGTCAAGTATGTATTTTAAGATTACTAATGACTCAGACCGAATCGCCTTCGCAATTATATGTCAGAAGTAAGACAATTTTATTGTCTGACCATAAATACCACTTTTAACTGTTCTTCCATTGTTTCTCTCGATAAAAAGTCAACTCAAAGATGATGACAACACAATAAAATGCTACATACATTCATTTTAATTAAAAACTTTTCTTTTAAATCAGTTATTAAATAATATTATAACAACAAACAAATACATTAAAATTTCGTGGTTTGCAAGCCGCACAACGAAAAATTACATTGTTAAAACCGACTTTGAACATATATCCAACATTTCCAACACGTCGTTACACATTCGCGCAACTTAAGCTTTACGCTTTAATCTTTCCGCAACATGTTCGCCGGTCGCGAGTATGAATATGAATGCGGTGGTGGTCGGTGGTGCAAATGTAGAAAATGTAGAAATACGGGCATCAATTTATGCCCCGCATTTCGAAAGACTTTTACATGCTTTTTTTACGGCGCAAAACTGTAAAACCAAGAGTAACAGCCGAACGCACAGCCTTCGAGCTTGCAGAAAAAAATATCCGCAGCATACCATCACCATTACTATATCCACACACGCTTTTGTTAGTAATGCTGCTCATGCAAAAATCATAATTACAAATACAGGTATACTATGTGTGTGACATTTACACTCTTTAGACCTGCAGTAATCGGCATCAAACACGGATAAAACGCGTTTTGTAATTAATTTAATTATAAACTTTATAATGGCTATAAAATTATAATTAGTTATGCATGGAGCTCACACGCACTCACAGCCGATGACCGCACGGATCACAATATTCTCACTTCGAGTTTCACATTAATTTGCTGCGTAGATGTGTTTTCTGTCAATATTTACATATCACGTAATGGATCGCAGGCCACGAATGCGATTGTTGACTTTTTCTCGTTTACGATTCGTGGAAACACTTTAATTACCTCGCTGGTGCGCGAAACTTGATTTGTTATGACAATTTGCGTCGACGAACCTCTAAATTTGTAAAATAAACATTTTTAGTGTGCTTGACGGCAAATACTTGTTATTTTTTTCCTATTTCGCAGAAAATATGCATTATAAATTGAATTCTATTATGCATATACCTTTCGTGTTTGATCTGTGTACGTCTGAAAATAGAACTCAAACGTTTATTCTAGTGTTGTTTGTTCAGTGCATTATTTTATTCCGCAGCGAGAGCGTTTGTCGTTTGTTCCAAACACATTTCCCACTTTCGCACAGCGCTGCGGTGCTTCAGAATATGGCACTCGTACATTGTGTGTGCATTTATATAATTTCGCTCGACGCTCGCAAGAAGAACGCGCCACGCGAAACTAGTTATAGTCGAAAGTCGAAAGTCGGAAGAGTGTCGGAGATTTGCATACGCCGTTGCCGAAACGAGAGAAGGACGGTTAGGGATGTGCTAAACGTAATATCATTTTGTTCGCGTTCGCGCCCGAGCCGGAGCTTAAACCTTTCGGTGCTTTCGCTTTGCGGGGGATGAATTATGTCGTGCACGGCGTGTACTCGTCTTCTTTTTGCATGATTACACCCCGCGACCGGGGCGTCGGGATGCACACGTAGCGTGCGCGCAATCCTCAGCCTCGTGTGATACGAGAGATGCGAGAGAAAAGCACGCACGCCCGCCAGCGTCAAGCAGAAACAAGATTTTCGAGAATGAATGTCTGAGTGTGTGTATGCGAAGGGTGAAATGAGGAATTTTCACGTCTTTAGCAGCGCGGAAATTACCTGCGAGGTCTGCTTTAAGTGGCCAAACCTTCTCATTGACACCATATCGTTATCTGAGATCTGAAATCTGCTTTCGCTTCAATTCTAGGATTGCCATCATCAGTTAGACCGTTAGTCTTTAGTCTTAACCTCAATTCGCAACCTCTCCAAGCGACGCTTACGAAAAACTCTATTTTTTTATAAAAAACAAGAAACGCTTGGTATGTAAACAGGGTGCGGATTACGAATTGATATTCAAACTGCTTTCTATATCTGGAGGGCGTCGATACAGAAATCCGCGCTGGCGTTGCCGATCCGCCGATCTCTCGATCAATCCATATTCAAGTAGATTTTGATTGAAGAAGCCAGCGCACACCGTTGTCCTCTTAAGCAGCCTCTCCGTCTTGCGAACCCTCCGTGCGCTGTTCGTCTTTTCGCCTGCAGGAAACGATCTATCTATTCGGGTGCACATTTAAGTGCACGCGCGGCCCGGTAATGCCATAAACCTCTCTTTTAAAATACATTTCGGTGCGTGTCGCAAAAAATCCCCGACGGGCAAAAAACCATTCCCACTATACGTTTAGGAATATAACAGCTTATAAGTTACGATGATTATCACTGATTTCAAATTGGTAATTTCAAACGTGGATGCGAAGAGAGAAGGGAACCTTGGCGTTCCTCCCCTTCGATGTGAATTTGTCGAAATTATTATTCATGGTGGTGTGTGGGATGCAAATGCATTTCGATTTCCGGTTAAAACGCTTCTGCTCCTGCTCGCGCTCGCGCTACAATCCTCGAATTCGGAATTGGAACGAAAACGCATGTCAGCCCTTCATCCCAGGACCAGAACTCCTACGACGGAATAATTAGCGCACGCTGCAGGACTGGAACCGGCGGGAAAATCCGTAACTTACGATTCCACATTCCACCTCGCTCACCCCGACAACCCCCGGGGGCGGCGGCTAAGGGGTGAGTTCATAACGCGCGACCGTGGGCGTTCGTCAACGTCGAGAGTTTATAATTCAAAACCATAAATGCGACTTGTCACACGAAGCGTTTCGGGACGAAATCCTTTGCCCTTTTCAGGCGGCGCAAAGTAACCGCATTCAGAACCTCTCGCGCGCGCACGCCGGCTAGAAATCCGTTTTCAACAAACTTTACGCCACCAGTCACAGCGTGTGATATAAATCGCCGTGATTTTATGATAAGGGTTAATATATTTATGCAAAGCATGTGCATTAACAGCACCTCAAATAGCCACCAGTACATAACCTCAAACACAAACACAAAGGTAGATGTATGTCGAGGCATAGCAAGTTTTAATCGAACGAATGTATTGGCGGTATTGGCGCATAACCAGTGGTTGTAATTCTGCAGTAAATTAGTACAATCATAATTATGATTATATGCCTACATTTCGCATGCTTCGAAATGTAAAAAGCCGAACGCACCGGCGTGCACACACCTGTAATTATGTGTTAGTGTGAATTTTACATTAATTATAAGCGAAACGTTTACTACCAGATACCAGGCGATTAGCTAGGCGTAATCGCAATAACCAATAATTATATATTTTCCAAGTGAACCTGAATGAAACAGGCCGAGCCTGTTTTTTATGCGGTGGATATTTTTTATAATTAAATTACAACCGACGAAATGCAAAACGCGAGGAAGGTGCGCACTCGCTGAACTATGCACGTTCAATATTCATTTAACAGTTGCAATTAAATAATTTGTCAGTGTATAACCGAAGGTTGTGCTGCACCGAAGTTATTTTGCAATAACTACTCAACAGGCAACCAAACATACGTCAAATACACAGCGTTGACCTTTGGTTAAGCACTGCAGTACAAAAAATTTATATTTTTATTTCTTTACTGCTTACGAGCGACTCACCCAAATTCAAATATACCTATATTACTATGCTAGATTATAGATAATATAGATGTTTATCGATACACACCTTTTTTATATTATTTCGATGTTTTTTTTTCTGTCTAAAACACGATTTTAAAGATGTAGCGCGAAAGAAAAACAAAAATTCAATTTTGCAATGAAACTTTGAGGTCACGACGACGAAACGAAATGAAAACGAACGCGGTGAAGGTGCGCTCGCGTTGATCTATGCATATGCACTTAACAATTGCATTAATAATCATTAGCCAGTTAAAAATCGAAGGCTGCCCGCTGCAACAAACTGTTATTGCTGCGACTCTGGCCGATTAGTTACTTTCGTCATTATTGTGCCACCACCAGTCGGCATAAACACACCGCAAGTAACTAAAAACAACACAACGCAACTAAACCCAACAACTTTTTGCGTTAAATACACTCCTGTATTTAGATACGAAAGTGGCAGGCTGTGTCGCAATCACCGCCCATGCGCCGTTTCTGCACTAATGCGTTTAATTCATATATTATTTAATATCAGCGCGATTAATCTGAATGTTACGGCCGAAGATATATAAGATACACACAATGAAATTATTTATCTGCGCGCTGGCAAAGTGAAGGGCCGCCGGGAGTTTTTCTTGTTTCAACGACGGCGCGCAATCGGATTTTCAACGATTTCGTTTCGACTACACTTTCGATTGCAAACTCATTATATCATTATATCTATCAGCGTGGCAATGTTTGCACAGCCGCACCATGCGGCGTTTTCATAAACATTCAGCCGACAACACAACGTCGAGTACCACAACAAGTACACGAAGTTAATTAAGCGCAATGAATAGAGCGAAATTCCTGAAGAAATGAGATTTACACGCGGGATAACGCCATCTGACAGCCAACTCACCCAGAGAGAAAAATCAAGGTTAAAGTGCGCGTGAATAATATATGTCATAATTCACTAGTGATTTATGGCATAAATGCTAATGAAAAAACTTTATTGAAACCGTAACCCCTGACCAAACGAAACCTTTGAAAATTTAATGTCAGACTTTAATAATACAGTGAGTGGTAGAGCTGCCGCCCCCGTTCGCAAAGAAATATTGATTGGTTTCAGTGTGTCGACTCGCCGGTGTACAGAAAAAAAAAGGTCGACGTGACGTCTTAGACTGCGATAATGAAATCTAATGAAAAATGAATTCCACGGACACGGACACGAACCGGATGTGTCTTCGCGAAGGCATTCATAGTTGACTTGTGCATGTTGGCACATATATAAATATGCAAGCGAAAGTTTTCGACGGCGGCGAAGAAATTAAGACAAATGTTCGTTCGTTTGTCGAAACTTGGATGCGCGAAGCCGCCCGGGACATTTGAATATCATCGGAATGCAAGCAAGGTCGCCGCCGAAACTTTTCTCCACCGCGGAGGCGGCGAAATCCGTCTCGACATTCCACGTGCATAATCCCGTCGTATAATAAATGATTAAATTAGTCGCGGCGGGCGTGCGCTGCGCTGGGTGCACATTTAAATTTTAAAAATGTTGCCGCAGAACATTCGCGATGTGCGTTAAAAGTTTCGGTGTTGCTCGATATGTGTGTAAGGCATGTAAATTCATGTAACTGGGTGCGCATCAGCGCAAACAACGTCCGCCGCGCCATCGTGAATAATACATTTTTGTTTTATGCAAAAATCAAAAATTTCTAAAACCGAAAAAAAAACTGATAAAAATCCACCATAGCTATGATACGTACGTTACGCTACACTTTCAGATTTTCGGATTATAATCCGCTTTTGCTGCAATCCCGATGTTGCGTTCTTCGCGTTAAACACGATAACAAGCAAGACGACTACGGGCGGCGGGTGGTTGAAAGTTGGGCGTTGCTGCACACACAGGTGAGAGGGTGCATATATGCGGAGCATGTGCAAGTCGAGTATGGTAATCCAGGGGCATGTTTATTCCGCGCCGAATCGCATCTCATTTCGTATGCATGTATGCACGGCGAGTCGGCGGCGAAATCGATATCGAAAAGTAAGTGAAAAGTTTTTATCTCAACACACACACACACACACATAGTTATGCAAACCGGAAAACGTTAATAAAACGCGTTCTATCGCACACTGCATGCGGGTTTACACTTTTTAAAACTAAATTACGCGCAAAACAAATATCGTACGCTAGGTTAAATATGCGCCCGGCATTACTTCAAGTGCTGCGTGCTCTTGTTCCGAACCGGAAGAAAGCCCGCAGAATGAGATTGCTAACAATACGAAAAGAATGTCACTGGCCCCTGGAAGCCCCTGGGCGGTAATAATATTCATTAATTTTAATCAGAAGCAAGGCGAAATTAAAAAAAAAACGCAAAAAAGTGCCACTTGCAAATCACCAATGATTAATTATCGTCGTCATTATGCGACCAAACGACGCCGCACGCAATGAATCAAACTTATAATAAAGTCATTTATTGTGAGATTAATTCTTCGCAACGTCGGAAACGTTTTACGTCTCCCTCTAGCAATGCACTCGCATAAACATGGCGTCATAAACCTAACCACAACCGCAAAAGAATCAACTTCGATTGAAATAGTAGAAAATGTTAATTGCCGCGCAATTAAACTCGTTGATGACTAGCAATAAAAGAAGTCCATTTCAGGATGAAGACATAGATGTCATCGACCAGTTTTCATCAAACTTCCTCTGTGTGCATGTAGAATTTTTCAAGCGATTGAGAGACACTGGAATGTTTCAAGTTTCATGACGGAATAAAATCGTAATGAAATGTCCCCAGAAGTAATAAAACCAAATTAACGACACAAGATATCTTCACATGTGATAGAAACTGCAGTTTGCAGTTTTGTCGCGGCGGAGAGAATCAAAAATTGCAACACACATGTCGCCTGCAGTGTTTGACAAGATGGCGGATGTGTTGCCTAACGAATCGAAGTGACACGCTTGTCGAATATGTGCGATAACAGCAATTGTAAACTGTAAACATTGCGGCACTTGTGGCGCACTCGCAGCACTTTTCGCGGGCGCAAAATTTTTATATGAAATTTCCCGACTTTTGTCAATATTTGCTCGGCACTCGTCCGGGGACGTAATTGCCACACACGTCTGTCGTTGCCGCCCTCGGTGCAATTCGGGGGGCCGCTTGAAATTAAACAATTACCATAGCAAACATTCCATTTGCGTCGTGTATGCGCACGCGTTTTTATCTACATAAATAATTACATCAAAAATATGATTGACGTGCGTGCCGCGCCCGCCATTTTGGTTAAGCGGGCGGTTAGTTAGTTAATGTGATTCGGGCAGAGTGTGTCTTTTAGAAGGTGTTAAATAGTGCTATCCGACGATGTCAATTATTGATAGGTTCGGATGTGGGGTTTGGCAGCGTTTAGATTAGCTGCGGGGGTGGCTGGCTGGTTGATCTTGCCGGTCTGATGCGGTCGGCCCGAATCGATTCCAGCGACGAGCTAGGCGCTGAAAGCATTCGGCGCACCGCACAGCATCAGGCGTCTCTAAGGAGGTTCGCCGCATCCGATGGGTTTGGTGGAGGTTTCGACTGTAAGGACAAAAGTGTCGCCTCCTTTGTCTGGCGAATCGATTTCGAGGGCGATCGGGTGTTCGATTGACCATTTTGGCGCGCACACAATAACCAATTCATTAACAACGGAAACAATGCCATTCAAACTTCGCACGGAATAATTACACTTGATCAGCAGGCAATTAAGAAAATTAAGAAGGGGAAGCAGCTTAGCGTAGAAGTAATCACTAGACGAGTAGCCTCATAGCAATTTGAACAAAATATGTTGATATAGGTAGTGGTGGTACAAAGCAAAAGTTCTATTACTACCTGCCGTTCCAACTCTTTGTGAAATGACAGGAGGGCTGATTGTGCCCGTCCGTCCCCGCGTCGATACCAAGCCACAAACGTATCCTGCTGATAGTAGTTATCTTGAATGACGGCTGCCGCGCATACTTTCGGCTTACTTACAAACACGTCCGCGGCACTCATGATCGAGGTATAATGTACGCAGCGACGTGGAGAGAGAGAAGAAGAGGGTAAGAGGCGAATCGTTACAATCCGTGCAATCCACTAGCGTCCGCTTATCGGCTGCGAGACGCCGAATTTTAAGGATGACAACCTCAAAGCCCCAACACTCCAAGAGTAGAAGTAGTGGTAGTAGTAGTAGGGAAATTGGTAGTCTTGCATCTCGAGACTGTAGAGCTCCCCTCGAGGGTGGAAAAGCGCAGAGGAGTGAGAAGCGTAAGCATCGCGCCCGCCGATCTGATAGCACAAAGCACACAATCGTACTTACAAAGGTATAGCAGTTTAGGGGATGAAGGCACCAGCACCAGAACCAACTTCGGCAGCCAGCGGCGACGATTTAGAATAATATACATAAACATAGACTTGTGACATTGCCATATCCATGGAAAGAACTCTACCGAAATAGACTCCTCCTTACAAAAGTGGTGGGGGTAGTGAAGGGGATTTTAATTTCGAACCCAATTCGTTGAATCTCCATGTTTTTGCTTCAAAGAGGAGCTCGTAATGGATCCGCTGATTTACTTTTCATTCATTCTAATCCAAGGACCAAGAGAGGAGCTGATTCATCTGATTCATGGCCGCCTGATGCCGCCAGCCCTAAATCATCCGCTGGCGTTGCCAAAAACTCCTCCACTCCCACTCGCCTGGTCTTGGCTGGCGGCGCGATAATAGATTCCTATTATGAGTCGTCGCGCACACCTTTATCGTGTGATTCGTGTGCCATTTCTTGCGACGCTGACTTTAGAAAAGCAGCAAAGAAAAAAATATAACTAGATAAAAGGGGAATCGAGATCCACGATTTAGAGAGACGGCGATCGCCGCCGCCGACGCCGCCATAAAAGCGAATATCTGTCGGAGCAGTCTTATTTCAAAAACCTTATTCCAACTGTGTGCCCTTATTATACCCGTGACGAGATGACGCTGTTAAGTGAAGAGTGACTCGCGTCATTGTGATGAGATTCCAACAGAAAAAATGTTTGCCTAAACGAAATTAAATTCGGTGAGGCTGATCCTGATGCCATATTGATTTGTAAATAAATTTTATGCAGTTCCGAGATATTGAGATAGATTTCCGGAATAGAATAAGGAATAAAATCGGAATGCAATTTACAGGGGGGCGGCGTGTACGGCGCGTGTCGGCCCGCGTTCGATTTCGAATCTCAGCGAGCGTGCGCGCGCGCAAGATCGAATTACGAATTCAAATTGCAATGTATTGAATGAAGGTGAAGCGTATTGAGCTTCCGGACGTGAATCTCCGTTTAGCGCACGCCGACTTACGCCAACTTAGCGCCGGAAAGCCAATATAATGTCCTCACTTCATAACGGATGACTGGAAGAAATCCCATTTTTATTAGAAATTGGCGCGCGTGCAGCGCACGAGGTGAAAGGAATGCGTGCGCCGCATGGCATATTCATCCGGGTCCCGATTCCGGAATACAGGAATGAAGTGCCAAGAGTGCAGCTACACATATGGCGCACAGTGTCTCATAAAACTCGTTCACATGATCCTTAAACTTTCCTATCGACTGCGTTTTGTGTGACAAAATATTGCAACTTATGCTAGAATTTTGACGAAAAAAAATAAAGAAACGTTTAACGCAAAAATTAGTAATTAAATGTGATATTGCGTTGTAGATTTGATTGCGTCATAAAACGCGCGCAATAAGGTCCTAATCCAGAGGGTTGAAAAGAACCCAGCGACTCGCCAACACGGAAAGCACATTTAGGCCGCTTTATAGGCTCGCGCGGACGATTAGATATTTAATGGGAAAGGTCGACTTTATAGCTGTTTTTTCATTAACTCAATCCAAACTAGATCGATTTTCGGCGCGCACGCGGGCGCGGCATTAATAACGCACGGAGAGAAAAGTGTCTGCGCGCGAAAAATCGAACCGAGGATAAAGGATAAACGACAAAGCATGCGAAAGTATTAAAGTATCTTGGAAGAGAAAAGGTACGGCCCGACTCATAATACCTTCGAGAAAACAAAGAATAAATTGCGCGGCCCAAAAGTGCTGACAAATCGATTTCGCCCTCGGCCGGCGAGGCGGCGAACATCCGTCGATACAATAAATAAATACTAGATACACGAGAGTGGATAGTGGCTACACACCCACACACTCATTCGCAGTGGTCGTTTTCTGCTGGACTGCTCGACAGCACCGGTAAAAGCTCGCACGCCGCTGGAATTTTATCCGAGAAGCATGGAATTATTGCTTTCAGCTTCCAGCTACCAGCTACTACCTCCAAAAGAGGATATTAATTTTCGGTGTTGGACAAATATTGAATAAAACTCGCTACATCTAACAATTTTCTCAGAAAGAAAAAAATGCGCCGAATTAATTTATTGCTTTCGGAATGTGTTTTCTGGAGTTTTGCAGCCTGTAAAACATCGCCAAGGAACGAGAGTCGCAAACCAAGGTAACGCCTGTTGTAACCGTACGTAAATGTCAAAGTTGTCCCGCGGGATATTACCCGTGCATACCGAAATGGGTGTCGCAACCCAAGCGAGGGGATCATGGGATCATCTAGCAGCTACCTAGCACCAAGCAGATACTAGTACATTGTGCTAATGTTGAGAAAGTGGGTCAGAATGAATGCAAAATAAATCTACATTAACCGAAAGGTTTGCAAAGCAACACAAAAGTCTAGCACCAAGCTAACGAGATCATTTCAGAGTGAAAGCACACCCATAGTCATCAGTGCAATATATAACAAAATATGAATATATATATATAAGATGGGGCATATTTGTTGGCTCAAGTTAGCGAGTTGTTGTCGCTGTTAAAAGCTCAAACACGATTTGGCAACACTATTTTTCGTGCATTGTCAGAGTGCTTTCTAGCACTAGCGTTTCCAGCACAGCGCAGACAGTTTAGACATTAGGGCATGTCGTCCCTGTATTGTTCGGTGGTGGCGGCGGTGGCGGCGGCGGGTCGTTACCGACGTGGTAACGCGGCAACGTTAGTGATAGCGCAGGCAACAACAACTCCCGGGCTATTTTCGGGCGAGCGCGCGACTCGCCGGGATTGATATATGGTCGGTTGCGTCGTCCGACAACAATACGCTCGCCGAGAGCGCTTTACGACCGTTTGGAAGTTGGTAACGAATATAATTTCGCTGACCGGCCCCGGCTGGCAAGCTGCAGCTGGAAAGAGTTACCATCCGAGCATATGCACTTCTTACACGGGCGTGTAAAAACGCCATCAGTTGTTTTGTTCCAAGGTTTCATAGTCTTCCTCACTTAATTTACTACTTAAAACGCTTTAAAATCAGTATTTATCCCTCAAATTTTACACATTTGCTCCGCCCACTTTGTGTTGGCATATTTTATGCTTGGTTATGTAGTTACGCATGCGCAGCAAAAAAACCCACCGTGTAGCTACTGCTCTCATCTGAATCACGATTGTAGTGTAATATTTTTCTGCTTCGCTTGCGTTTGCGACGTTTTCGCTTGTTACCCGACTCGATATGCAAACGCAGAAGCTTCTTCAGCATTCTTCGAGACATCAGCGTCGCAAATCAACGCACACATGCGCGCACAGCGAGACATGATTACAATGGTATAATGAGTCAAGAAGCCCGGATTGATTCTTTGTCCAGCGTCTGGACAACAACAATGTATGCGTAATGTGTATGCGCGCGCCCAAACAAATCGATTAATCTATTTGAATAAATCAGCCTCCGACAGTTGAGGATACGCGCCGTGGAAAGTGGAAACAAAGAGCAAGACACACACGTCATTAAATATTTTATCGCTACTTATCTCAATTATTTTCGGTTTTAGTTTCTAACCGCTCTAACCTACATGTCTAAAGTAGGTACTCGGAAAGTTCTTAACTACCAAGTGGAAGTTTGCAAACTTCTAGTTTTGAGCGTTTCGCTGGTGTTTCCTTGCACTTTGCAAGATTTTGCGCTGTCCGGCGTGTTCGGTTACCGTTGCACACAGCCAGCATTCCGCCAATCAATTAGCGCGATTGGATAACGTCGTTTGCTCGTATCTGGCATATCATCTCCTCATCTGCGGTCGCTGCCACTGCGTTTATGCGCGTTTAGCTGCACCGCTAATGTTACCGTCTGCATGTACAATGCCCGCGCGCGCGCATCCGATCCTCAGGAAACGAGCGCATCTCCTTGCAGCGCAGATAGATAGATTTATGATGCTCGCACATGTGTGGGAATAAGTTTCGGTACGGAATTCATCATGATCGACCTGATCGATAGGCAATTTGAGACCATATCAAATCAAAACATTCAACTTGCTCCGCCTACTTTTTTACTGCGCATGCGCAGCAAATGACTAATGTCTACAAATTGAAAACGTGAAAACTCTATCTGTATCACATGCATTAATGGCAATTATTAATCACACGCTCGGATTGAACCGCGGGCACACTGCGTGCACACACTCTGCAATCGCAAGAATTTATATTCCGCTCAATTAATAATGCGGCTAAAAATGCCGTTACGGATGCACCATGGTCATTCCAATCGGCATAATTTGTCAAAAGTGAACACGTGGAATACGAGAAAAGAAAAATAATTGTGACATCGTTGCGCGTAAAGGAAAAAAATAAATATACCTATAGAATGTTTGTGGGTTAGTAGTTATTTTTAGTTACAAAATGGTTAGTTTTTTGCTGATTCCGAAATTGTGGTTACTGGTTAGTGGTTACAACCCATCGGTATGCAGAGTATGCAGCCGAGTTGCGGATTCGGCACGATCGAATCTATCCACGCCGTCAGTACTGCCGCCATCAAGGCAGTAAAAGCGACGATGTGCTTCCGTGCGAAAACTCGAACAAGTAATGGTAACGTCAACGAAAACTCGGTTAAAGACATGCGCGCGCGAGAGGAGCGAAATCCGTCGCAACAGCAACTGTGCGCTCGACGCCGCAACGCAAATCCGCAAAGAAAAGAACCGAAAACACGATGTTAGACTCGGTTGTTTTTTCCTCTTGCTCCTTTTTTCCCTCCAGCGCAACGGCGCTAAACGTAAATTCGCAGATGTAGCTCGCGGAGACACCTCTTCGAGGGTCCGCGCAATCTCGCCAATATATAAAGCGAATCGAGTTAAGACGCGAAAAACGAACAACGCACAGCAGCGCCCGTAAATCCTCGACATAAAATTGATACCTGATCTCGCCGTAAATAAAAATATAAAAAACAATTTAACGCCCGTGAAACGAAGCCGTGTGTGAGTGTAGTACTACAAACGGGTTCGCATTGAGATGCTTCTCTACAACACCATCGTCGGTGTGTTTTGCTTGTTTTGTTTCGAGGCCGCGCGCGGGCGGGTTCAACGCGCGATAACCCTAAAAAGGGTTGGTTACCTTTGTGTGTCGCAGCAGCACAGCATGCGCACAGCGTTTTCGAAAACGCGTTGAACATATGGCTACAAAATTCCACCGAAATCCTGGCGATTCTACTCAAACTTATTGCCGCATGCGTGTATGAGTGTACGATATCTTTCGGGTGCCATGTGCAAAAAATTATTACGTGGCAGACCAGACGGCGCGCATAAAAATTGCTCCACTCGTAAGTCGTAAAACGTCTACTTACGAAAAATTCACTCGGTTTTTATTCCTAGAATTGCGAATCGATAATAATTATACAACTTGCTCCGCCCACAAAGATGTGTAGGCGAGTAGTGCGCATGCGCAAACAGTGATTGAATGTATGGTTGATTGCCTGCCACTTTGCCTGACTTTGACTTTCTGCCACCTAGTGTCTAGTGTCGCGTCTCTGCGGCTAATTGAATTAGTGCGAGCGTCTGGCAGTGCGAAATCGATTTAAAATTTCATTACTGCTTCCGTACCAGCCAGCCTCCTGCGCCTGCGAGCACCTAAAACGCCTAAAGTGAATCAGAAGTTTACGATGTTATTGAAATGATGCCCCGGCATGCATAAACTGAAGCTTGTTTGTCTACAGGGCAAAGTTCGCTACTAATGTCATTGTGCACTTCAACCCCCTATCCGCCATCCCCTAAACAACACCTTAGTATGATGGGGTGCAATTGCCATTCGCGTATTCTATTCCCTTACTCACATTCACAGGGTGCTTTTATTTTTAGTATAAATTTAAGAGTTGCGTCTTTTTTGCTCACTGTATATAAGTGTAAATTTATGCAGCAGTGTCTTGAAGTGTTTGCTCCATATGTTACGAGTCCACCAAGTGGAAAAAAAAGTACGCACCCTTGATGCAGGTAGATCGCGGGGGCGCGAGTCGATTATCCGCGGCGCGCACGTATGCTAATTTACTGCGTGCGCGCCGCGGAATATATTCCGACAATATTTACATTCCTCTTCTTTCTACGGCCTTTTTTTCGGCAACCCTCTAAGGTTCGCCGTAAATTTATCCCCATTGAAATTGCATGCGGAGCGGGCGCGCAGACTAAAATTGGGAAAAGTTATCTGCGCTTCTTCTCTTCCACTCGCGTGTGTACCTTTTTTTTGTGCGCCTGTGCTTTAACCCTGCGAGACGTTTCTTGCGTTCGTTGTTGGTTACAATTAGATATAAATAATACAATCGTGATGGATCGCTGTCTGCGCTCGACCTGCTACAAGACTACCCCTGAGGTCCGAGGGAAAAACTGTCTGCACCTTTTTATTAACGCCCGGCATTCGGCAGCGCGCACAGACGTTAAATGCAGTAGTGCGACCAAGAAAAATGATTGCAAGCGTTCTTCTTGCGGTCGTGTGCTCCGGTTGCCTATATTTCAGCTGCGCAGCTGAGGGCGATGATAGCCGTGGCGTGATTATTTTTATGTACTCGCAGAAGTAAGAAATAAATTCTGCGACGTTTCAGCGGTTATTTAAAAAAGCGTAAAAACGCGTGATTTACGAGCGCGTTTAATAACTGCTATAATGTGTGTGTCAGGCTTTTAAAAAGTATCATTTTGCTCCGCCTACTTCTTTCACCTACTGCGCATGCGCAAACAGTTGAATTTTTCATGTAGGCGGAGCAAAAATACCAAAAAATTAAATAATTTATTATTTACCTCAAGTAAATTAACCTGGTAAGCGAGGAATCGCATGAAAAAATATAAAATTGCGATTCGTAAGCTTTTATTTAACAATCGCTGGAATTTCTTAATAACTCGCGCTTTTCATTACGCTTATTCATTTAGAAAATCGTGCCCACGTTGTCATCGTTCGCCCTTCGCATTCACGTCCGCTTTCCGTCCGAAATTGTAAGTATTTCGTTTTCGCATTTCTTCTTCTTACATCTCTCGACTGTCATATCATTTTATATTTTATTACAATGCAAGAGTATTCGGCGCTCGCGGTGCGCACCAACACAGAAAAAAATTAACTGCCATCTTGCCATGAGTAAATATTTACGCAGAATTAAATTGCTTCAAGCGAAAACAAATTTATAATTACTCATTCATATAAATTAGTTAATTCGGAATATAATTTCGGAGAAAATATTTTTTATGCTATGATATAGTGTAGGTGTCTTTCCGGGGACAGTGTCGACAAGAAGGGACAATTTATTCGAGCGACGAACGTGAGTTATCAGTAGGACCCTAATTAGGAAGTACTTTCGATGACATTTTGGACGAGGGGCGCGCTTAGTTAATGCTCGCGACCTCCACAAGGGCGAAAACACAATTAAAATCAATTCCATCCACTAAGGTCCTTAAAGAAACGCAGTGGCAATCAACTAAAGTTGAAAACTTTTGTGTTTCACTTAAGTTGATTGAAACCTCGTTGCGTAACAGTTTCATTATTAATTATTAATTACTGATTCATATATGTGTGGACTTTGCACAACGCGTAAACAATAATCATAAAAGATAAGATTACAAAACTGTCGCTTGGCGTAATTTACAAGCATGCGTAATTAATTTATCATTAAATGCGCGGCAAGCGCCTTAATTGAATTATCTAACTATATTCAATATTTATGCGCGTAGATTATTAGAGCGTTGAACGTTAAGCAGGAATTCATCGAGAGATGTGAGCGAGCTTTCAACGGGCGCGTGCATTTATGAATTCATGATGCAAGAAGCGCGCTCGCCCCAGTTGGGCGCAAAAACTAGACGCGAGAATTCGTAAGAAGCGCAAAAAAATCCGACAGACTGGAGAGGCAATAATGAGAACACTGCGCGCGCGCAAATAAAATTTGCAACACAAAACGATATGTTAAAACACACGATGCCGGTGCGCGCGCGCATTGTTAACGAGCCGTTCGGCCCGGTCGTTAATTATCAATCATCGGGCATTGTTTTTCTGCACGCCGCATTAAGAGGTACGCCGCGCGGCGAGTGTATTGTTCGAAATTAATAATTAAAACGCGCGCGCCCGCCGCATTAAAATGCAGATGTGGAGCGGGCGCGGGCGGCGGCGGCGATCGCGCGCGCGCATTTATAATGCAACATTAATTAATTCTTTGACGTGTCGGCCGCCGCCCGGCGCGCATCGTACATACAGATGGGGCATTAGCGGCCCGTGACCGTGATTCCCGCCGCCTGGAATTCGATGAAGAACCCAGTAGCAGATCACATCGCATCGAAATTCGTCGTTTAGAGAACTTTTTTCCCCGCTGACATCATTTGTGACCATTTACAGAGTGGTAGACCTTCAGAAACTGCTTCCATTTGTGCAGAAAATTTTACTAAAAATTCGTTTTTTTATTGCAATAATGCCGAAATAAATTTGCACTTAATTTTTATACTTGTTTTACTTGTAGAATATGCATTGTCCGCTGATGCAAAAAGTGCTTTGGCTGGCAGCATAATAATTTCGATTCAATTTGCATAAATATAAATAAATTGCGTGCACACAGCGGCCGCTACTCGAGGAAATTAAAAATCGCATCCAAAGTGACGCCGCGCGCGGCCACTCTCGCCGCAAATGAGTGAATAATTTTAGTTTCCCGCGCGGATATCTTGATATCCGTAATAAATTTCAGTGCGCACTGCGTTCCGCCAGCCGTAAATACGATTCGTTTATTTTATTGCCTAGATAAATTGATTTTATGTGAGTTTATTGATGATTTTATAAGCTTTTTACATCGTCATTATACCGCAAGCGCATAAATTATTCACGCAAACCGTTAAAACATATTCAATTATCATATTTGGAAAAATTTAATCGTGGATTTTTACGCATTGTAAAATAAATAAATACATAAATTGCAAAGTTTTAAAAGTGTGTACATCTGTTTTATGTCGATTTACATTAAATTTCGATGAGTTTCGGTAAAGTTCATCGCGTTATCTCCGCATGACGCGTGAATAATTTACGAGTTATAGTTCGCGATGCGGCAACAGATTTCCGCTGCGTTTTCCAGTATAAATTTCAAACATTGCTGATGCGCACAATATGCGCGCCTCGGAAAAGAGTCGCGACGCGAAAGCCCATAAGCAATAAATATGTTAACACTGAAAAGTTTTGCGACTCTAGTCACATATATGAGTGTTTCGTATATGTGTGGATGTGTTTTCGATTCGGCGACGCAAGCAAGCGTGGCGATAGATTAGGGTTTGAGATAATCTTATTTAGTAGTTGGAATGCGGGGGGCGGCAGACTGCTTGAGGCGGTCTGCCGCCACCGCCAAGACCACACCGACGCCGACAAGTCGCAAACCTACCCCGCATCCACAACAGCCAGCGCGCAAACAATCCCAATTTCGTTTTCGATCCAACGTGCTCGTCCAACGAATGCGACGCAAAACATTTAATTACTAACAAATACCAATTACATCACTGCCTCCACCGCTTCACGCTGGAATCCTCCTCTCCTTGGTGTGTGCGGACACGAGTTTCCAACAAGCCGGAAAAGTTTTTCATTGTTGTGTTTCTTTGTCTTGTACATTCGCGTCGTTTTCTTGGAAATTGAATTAATACAACAATATGTAATGCCGTATTGGCACAAGACAAATTGTTCGGCGTTGTTCGCCAACTTTGGTAAAGTGAATTCCTGAATGTCTATTGTAGCCGCCACACGCACACGCACACATCTAGAGGCATTAATTCGCCTGCCTAGTTCTATGAGAAAAGGGTTGATTTCGCGGCAGGCATAGAAGAAAAGTAAAATGAGGAAAAAAAAGCGCGCGCGCCGGCAAACACCTGTGTCATTATCATCGGCGGTGCACACAATGGCGACACACAATAACAGTTCTTTAAGGCGTGCGTGTGATTCGTGTCCGTCTTTGGTCTGTCTTCGCCTTTTCGCTGACAAAGCACGTCGCGCGACGCAATAACTGTAATTTCGCGTCGATATGAATACCGCGCGCGTTGTAATTATTCCCGCATTGTATGAATTTCTATTAAAAAGCAAATCGGGTCGACGTCGGCGACAAAGCCGTGCATTCACGCCATCGGTTGATAAATTACGCGCTTAGTGATGTGTTTTAATATGAAATTTTCGATTCGGCAACCGAAAGAAAATTCTGCGCGAAATAATAAAACTGACTGCGGAGTGAGAATTCACGTACGTTACACTTGTATATGCAGAGTGATGTCAGGTTAAACTCATGTTTGAACAAAATCACTTGCGCTGACATGTCGGTGACATCTGATGATGTGTTTCTACACACGTGCGCCACCATCTCAACCACCCGCCTCCCACCTGCAGTCAGTCTGCAGGAAGACAATTCCTCGAGGAAGCTCCACAGCCGGATTTGCTATGCGGCGCGCGCGCGTTCCGGCGTTTGCCAGCGAAATTGCAAGCGCTCCGCTCATCGGAATATTAATTGTCTCGCGTCTAAATTATAGCGCCGCATGTGTGGCTGCCGCCATGTTGCGTCGTGTTGTGTAACCGGCTGAAAATCCGGCGGGATTCAAAGTTAGTTTGCGTCCCGCGCTACTCGAGCGCAACCAAAATAGATAAGTTTGTAATACCTGTGGATGAAATTGCGATAAAATCACGGAAAACGATTATACGCACACGGCAGCGCAGAGGGATTCACGAAATCACATCCCGATGCAGAGCGGCGTGGAATGAAGTATGTAGCTGGTTGGTTAGGCTGTGAGTCTGGCTGGCTTCATCAGTTCGATCTCGTTATCCCGTTTTGCCCCGGTTTGGCTATAGGTGCGCATGCATACATACATCGTTAACAACGGCGGCTAATTAATTTTCAGACTGATTGACAGCTCCTCGATGGCTTGTTTGTTTCTCTCGCAGCTCGGAAGCTCGGAGTGTATTACCGTGCAGACATCACTGTCAACACACACCGACACACACATGGACAATCAGGCAGCAACTGTCGATGATGGTTGTGGTAGTGTTGGAATTTCAACTCAACTCGCGACTCCACTCCGATCGGTTCGTGGGGTTTAATCCCGCGGCAAGAATTTTGAAGCGATAATAATTTGACAATCAAAACAATAAATTGAGGGGCGACACGAAAACGCCATCAGTTTGTAAGATAGTCCCACCGGCTTCGGATATGACAACTACTTATAGCAGAAATGCACGCGCGTGGTCACCCAAAAATGCAGCAGAGAGGAGAAGAGAAGACTCAGCGACCAGCCTGGGACTAATGACTCCGATCACTTTCTTATCGTACAGTAGTAGTAGCACTCGATTCTTCTTGTCCTCTTGTTGTTGTTTTTTCCTCTCGAGCAGGTATATCTTCAACCACAGGGTGTTGACAAAACTAACTCCAGTCGCCAACACCTTCCCGATGGACTTTACGCAAGTTGAGATCATACAGTATGAAGGGATTGCTCTGGGTAAATGAGTTGGAATGACTTGTACTGTTGGTGAGATGGCTTTGAATTGCTTGGAAACATCTTCTTGTGTGTTGCTGGCTCGCTGGCTGGGATTTTAAAACAAGAGCGTCAGCTGACAACGACACGCGATACAAGTGCAACACGACGATAAGCGCACGGCTTTTAGCGCTATCGATATGTAAATGCGACCTCGGGCAACAAGGGCCACGCGGTCACAACATGCGCATCGCGCAACGGAACGCATCGTCCATTCCAACATTATTCGCATGGCTCGAGAGGACAGGGCGAAAAGAACTCGACGCCCAAACAATTCCTACAATGTTGCGAATTTTGCTACAACTACCGAATCCTCTAATTGACATTCGTAAAATTACAAAGCCCGATATAAATTCGACTAATCCCAAAATTCGGAATGCGCGCGCGCTACGGGTTTGGAATGCCACGTTATGGAAACGATAATTTTCGAATTATAGTGGAGTGCTTGCAGCATCCCTCCAGCCTGTGAGCAAACAAACCCAACCAACACTCACACCCTCACTGATGGCGACTCGGCGACTGTCTACACAACACTTCCGAGTTAGAGTAAAGTTAGAAACTAATCATAAAACAAATATTCTGAATACACCAGATGAACAGTGAGGGTGTTGGGTATTTAGAGTCTAGTGTATGAGGGTCTTTAATAAATTACAGAGTGTTTACATCATTACACACGTACCAACATCATAAATAACAACAACTTGTAGCGTTGTAAAGGTGTGGAGCAGGAGGAAAGTTCCAAATATTCCACAAACAACTTACAACTCTCAGAGGGTTGCAGGTGCAGCATCATCTTCTGTATGACTGTATCATTAGCATAATAGAATTTATAAATAAATTGCTCCCGGAATGAAATTATTGCATAATTAAAAGGGCGAAACAATTAATTGATGCACAACTGGCGCCGCATTTTCGATACAACAAGCGCGGCGATAATAAAACCGCTAATAAAAGCAAAAACTCAACTAATGGACCCTGAGTACTCAGTACGCGCGCGGTAATAATATGGCGGCGTGCACGAAAATGGATTATTAATCTGCGCCTGCGATAACGTAATCATTTTAATAATCCCTGAAAGCCAGTTGTTCAAAGCTCTCGACCATCCCCCGGCTTATCTATTACAATGCACCCCCAATGTAAAATCGGGCCTGATTTGCTGGATCAATCGATATTTAATTAATTGCATTTTATTTATTGAACTTCAGACGTGCACAGCATGCAATCATTCTATACTCATCCGAAACAATGATTATATAATGATAAATAATTGCTACGCTCGAATGCAATTATTTAATTGTCCACGAAATTCAAGTTTTAAAAACACGACACGAATTCAGCTCGGTGCGGTATTTGATAAACACCGGATAAAAATGTAAACACGCAGAAGATAAAAAAGTCACTCACGTGTTGTTGCGATGCTGATAACGCTTCTGAAACACTCGGTGGAGAAGATATTCATGCTGCGCGAGCGCGCACCGATCACATGCTGTGTCTTAAAAGACTGTTGATTGTGTATTTAGTTAATTTGTCCACAATGTAATCCGGAATGTACGTACAAAACCCGAACACCGAACACGCACCGAAGACGACTCCAGCAGTTTCGTCGTGTGGTTGTGTAGTTGTTGTTGTGTCCGGCAGTCCGGATGGAATTTCTTACCTACAGCAAAGCCTCGCTCGCCGGGCGCTCTACACAGCCGCGCGATTACCACGGTCCACATCCCGAAACACGACGAAACGACGAGAACCGAAACGTGAATTTCGCGCAAGTCAAAGCAAGTCAGCGATTATCAAAAATACACGCGACGTGCGCGCGTCGATTGCGCTCAGTCGATCAAACCGTGGGGGTTTTGCGCACGAGCGGTACCTGTAAATGTAAAATAATAAGTTCATTGTTTTCAGTCTTTGGCAACCCACAAACCACATGCATAATTTATTCACGTCACTATGATTATTATTTATTCTATTTGATTTAATAATACCAATTTTAAATCAATATCAAGAGTTTTTTTTTTAGATAAAAATTTCTTTTTGTTTTTTTTTTGTCTGAAATTTCACTTCCCGACCACCTCATGAGAATACCCATGACCCATGAATAGTAATTAGTTTGATAATTGTTTACGATTTCATTCAACTCAAATCGATAAACGTGAATGCACTGCAGCAAATTTTATTGATCACAACGACATAGAAACACACACCCGGAGGCATTGTACGGAATGTGGAATGCACTTTGAAAGCGCACATAACCAGAACGATCGCGTCCCATCGCCCGTAATAACGCACATAACCGATTAGGACAATAAACAATAATAATTACTGCGCGAGCAAATTGAGTTACAACGGCCGACATTGTGCGCCGCTACAAACACATCTACATTGTGTATATGCGCGCGTAGAATGCAGCTACCCTCTACCTATCCACCCGCCCCCGACCGCAATGCACTCGTGAATCTGTATTCTATTGCTTTCGATTGCCTTCGATTCCGTGTCGTTGTGTTCACATTTCGATTGCGGGGTATATGAGTTTATACTGGGCGTGCGGCAATGCGCACCAAATTGGAAGATCTATGCGGTGCAATTTGCTGCTCGATTTGGCGATTAATTTGTGCTTCCGTTCGGTGCATTTCGGCCCACTAGGTACACATCCGCTGGCTGTACTTTGACGCAGTTTAGCGCAATTCGAATGCTATTGTTTCAAGTGTCTCAATTTGCCAACGCTTCATTCTTGGATAGTACTCAATTTAACTTCAAGTTTATTTTTAACTTTCCACAATATTCAACCAGCTTTCTATAATTTTTTCGTTATGATCATTATTTTATCTTGTAGAGAATTTTCCGAGGAATCAGAATATTCCATTCGATCTTTTCTATCGCTTTTAGTTTACGAGATATTCAGAAATGAAAAAAAAAATCAGAAAAACATCAAAAAACGCTCTCATTAGCACTTTTAGTCGCTATTTCGGGACTTTTACACCACGAATTAAATATATTTTATTATCCTATCTTATAAAAAATTTTCCAAACTTTCATAATTTTTAATCAGTTGATCGCTATCACTTTTAGTTTATAAGATATTTGTTACCGAAAATACTCGAAGAACATACATCGTCCTACGGTGCCCTGAACACGAGTCACTTATACCGCCACCCTCGTACGGTGCCCTGAACACACTCATCTAGAAAGTCGATTTATTAAAATTAAAATACAATATGACTATTATTACTGAAAAAAACAGAAGATATTATTACGACACTGCTTCCAACACAACCAGTCGATCCTTACTACTTATGTTATTTAGTAGCATTTTGTTTTGTGCGGATTCCAACCAGTCCGGTCCGATTTCCCAATTAGTTTCCTTGATTGCGCGTCGTTTCCACTCGCAGCAGAGAGCACAGTACCAACAAACCAATATATCCATCGTGAATGTTTTTTGTTTGTCGTCTGGTCGCCCCTGCGCCGTAATTTTTACACAAGGGTAGCAATGGCATAGCAGCATCGCCCGCAGCAGCAGTTCTTGGTTATAATATATATTGCGAGATAAGGGCGCAGCATAATTAAGATAAAATTGGGATTTTAGTGTCCGCTCACCCCTGTTGACTGGCTCAGTCGGTTCATATTCGTTCTCGGAAAAGTCTTGCCAGCGTGATAAAATCACCACGACACTGGCCTTTGTCTACGATGTCTACGAAAAGTTTTGATTAAGTTTTCCAACGATATTATGAGGATGCGAGTCGAGAACTTGAGAGAGTTTAAATATAAAATAACTAGAAGTGGCTAAAAATGAGGCAAATACTCATAATCTAAACAAAACTTTGCACTCATATTTTACACTTTGCACTTTACTTCAAGTGAAGCATCACAAATCAACGCAAATCGTTAATTTACGCACCTTTTGTTTTGTACGCATGTTTGCTATATAAAACAATATATCGAGTGTTTATTCACGGCTTGGTCGTTAATGAACAAGCTGAGCGGACGGCAATATCTAATATTTACATTTTATCGGCGTGTTTTTCTTTGGGTTGTAAACGCGTCGACGTGTGGAGAGTATATGTATGTCGATGAAAGGGTTACAAGGTAAAGATAAATTGCTGTTGTTTGTTTAGGCATTCGGGAAAGCAATTAGTAATAAAATTCAATTATTTTAATAACTTAATAATTACAATCACGTCCCATGGCCGATATGTACCTGCAGATAATAAATGTTATTAAAGATTTTATTAACGTATTCAACGCAATACGTTTAGTTACGGAGCATAATAAATATCCAAGCATTAAAAAATCATTGGCGCCTCCACCAAAATGTCAATTTTGAAATTTGAGGAAAATAAAAACTCAACCGTGACATTTTCAACTAAAACTGATTCTATTAGTGATACAGGATGCTGTGTATACTAAGTTTTAAATTTTTGAGAATAGTGAGATGTTTGTATTTAAATAAAAATGTTTGGTGGCTCTGTATTTTCCATACACTAAAATAGAATTCTAGCCAACAGCATTTTGGTTTTATCACTGTTGTTTTGCTCCACTGTAAGGGTAATTAACTAATGCACCTCCGAGCTGTGCGCGCAAAAGTATCGCAAACAAGCTCACATGCACCGGCAGCAAATGCGTTTTCTAAATTGCATTCTCTAATAATGCGCCGCCCCTGACGTCCGGTCCACTCCACACTCCACGCTATGTTTGTTGCTCTTGCCGCCTGCCGCTTGCAGAAATCAAATAACCAAAATCCAACTAGGCCGGCTGTCCGCGCGCGTGCAACTTTCCATTATATTCATCACGATAAAATGCGCATAGGCAGGCGGGTAGATTACACGTGCAAACAAACGCGCGCACAACCTTTAAACAAACTCGAAAACAATTGAAACTGTCAATTTTTTCCCCGGCGCGTCGTCGTAAAATTTCCAATTTGATGAAAAACCAAAACCCATCGGCAGTGATGTAAAACAAAGAAACGCGCCGTGCGGCTGAGTGTGTCTTCATGAATATTAAACAGAGCGCTCGGTGTAATTTTTTCGATTGAATTTAGATAGGCATTTAATTCGCAAGGGGGAAAAAGTGTCATCAATCAATCGCGCTCCAATCGTGCACGTGAATAAACACAATTATCTATACACACTATCGTGTGGTCTATAGTTTTACAAGTGCCTACTTTAGTTGTTTATAATTTTTTTGCATTCGCGATTTGTAGGAGCGCGTCGATAAGAAAGCTATTAGTTACTGCGCAGCAGTACAATTAGTTCCATTTTGCTTTTCTTTTGTAGACTGGGTATTTTTTGCAGACTGCTTTGCATAGCGCAGTTTCTTCACGCTGCGAGCCGACGCTTTCAATCGCGGCCGAGGCGGTAATGGTCTTAAAACAGCATAACCAAAGAAGCAATTTATACGCCTCCTTAGATATTTTGAAATGTTACAAATTGCCTATTTGTCGTGCTACCGTGACCGTGTCGGCGTGCTGGCGCGCCTGCAGGAAAAACGATTGAAGGATCGTTACGCAGTCATCAGACATCAATATCTACGCCTTGATAGTTACGCGCAACTATCATAAACAATTTTATTCAAATTTATTCTTAAATTTTCTAAAAATTTAATTAAATTATTCTTGTTATTCGTTTGACTTCCGGTTGCGTATAAATCGCATTGTCTTCACTTAGCGATTAGATGGCGTTCGATGCGCATTGCAATGCAGTTGCGAGGATGTGAAAAATGTTGATGTTGATTCCGTGCAATTAATTTTTAATCAGCTGCGAAGAATTCTCGCACTTGGTGAAAGAGAGGCACTTATCGGGGAGTTGAAACTACCGCTAGGAATTTCCGTAGTTTGCAAACGCGCGAAACTTTTGTTCGAATCGGCATTGTGTTATTACGGCAAGTTACACAAAAGGCGAGTTTCATAATTTATATCGTTCTTGAGAGCAGCGCTCCTGGAACGCCAGCCAACTTAATAGAAGAGAATAAATCAATGCGTTTGTTTTTCGCCGGCGAAAAAGCTAAAAATATTGATTTCCGCGCCACTTTTAAATTGAATTCGATAAAATCTTCTCGGGAACTATTCACCGAGATATTTATTTCTAATTGGGATATTTAAAATGTTTTTAAACAGGTTGCGAATTGTGTGAATGTAAAAAAAGCAATCGAAATAAATCAAAATTTCAAATTTCCTCCCCGCGCGCGATAACACTGCGCAGCGGTAAAACGTTCGCATCCTGAACGAAACGAGCTAATTAAATATCCTGCATTTTGTAATTACAAGCATACTGGATATCGTGAGTGGTTGATTAAATTCGACGTCGCGTTGCTCGACTCCCCCTCTCATTTCCGGCGTCGACATTTTCGCTTCTGTATCTTCGACTTTGTTTCACTTTGTTTGCGCGCTCCCCCTCGAGTCATCCGCAGTGTCATAGTAAATCACAGAAGATAAAAGACCACTTTCATCGCCAGCCGCCGTCCCCGTCCTCGTTTAATATATAAAAAAGTATCCGAGATACCGAGATGTTAATTGGGGTCGAAGACAATGAAAAACAATCAATGTTTTGATTTTTTTATTCATTGGATGTTACTATGACTACACTATGACAACCCTTTGAGTTGTTGGGTTAAGGGTTTTGCTTTGAGCGTGTGAATGATGTGAACCGTTGCGTTTTTTGCTCGGACTAATCGCAATCTAGATTACAACTGATTGTGTCGCAGCTCAGAGAGTGTCGATTAAGCAATAAAGCATGTGATTCGAATGAGGCGATTATGGTGTGCGTTGGGGGTATGTGCGCGCGCGCGTGCAACCCTTTCGGGATGTTAGATTAGGTGCGCGTAATTATTATAGCGGGCGCGCACGCTCGATTGGTCACTTTGCCAAGCCCCCCAGGGGTTCTGCCGCCGGCGGCGCTGCCACACACGTGATCATAACATATGCAGAACAACCTTCCACCTACACCTCTGTACCTGTCAGATGATATCCCCAAGGGTTTACCAGCGCAAATAAATAGGTTAAGCAGTTTTAGATACGTAGTTTTGTTTTGTTGTGTTTTGCAGGATTATTAAAGCAGTTTTGAATTGTTGGGATTTTGTATCCGAGTTGCTGATTTCACCCTTTGTTCAACCCCACTGAAAGCCCGCTTGTGGTCTGGTTCGATTCCCTACTCGAGGGACGTCTTTTTGCAACAAAAGATCTGCCGCCCGTCGCCGAAAAAAAGGAACCCCGATAGCAACCCGCAGCCAACAATGTGTTGCTTACGGCTCGCGCCTTCGCGTATATAAATTATGCACGAAAAGTTGGAATAAAGGCGCAACGAGGAAATTCGAAAAATCGATCGGTACGTTTTCGCTTTTTTGTGCAATATGCCAACCCACAGCTTGTAGGTATATGTAGTGTATTAGCCAGGCAGTAGCTGCATGTGGTGTAAAAATGCAAACGGCAGCAGTGGCCGGAGAGAGCGACGCGGCTGGCAGCAAATTTTCCGGTCAAAAATCAACGGACACCCGTGCCGGGCCCGAACACAGAGTGGACGAGAGAGTGTTGCGCATGTTGTGTGTTCGGATGTGTTCTTGTGTTGCAGACATGTTTTTGCTAATTTACTCCTGCCGGGCAGTGAGTTGAGGCCGGTGTGCGCTGCAAACTGGCTTTCACGTTGCCGTTGCTTTTTTGCTGGGTTCAGTTGACCAAATTGCATCCATACGATTGCTACAAATGCCAAAAAATCGAAATACTTGAAATGTTTGACTCTGCACAAAATAGCTGCTTTCAATTATTAATTTCGACAATAAACCGATGTAAAATGTTGGTATTTCATCCAATTTTGGCGATAAATTAGAAAATAATTACTATGTAATAACATTAGTTGTATAATCAGCAATTATTTATTTTATACAAAGAAATAAAACCAATTAAGTTTAAAAAAAAATCATTTTTGATCCGATTGACGTGAACATAACAGTGGTGCACGAAAATAAATGGTGCCGCAACCCTTTTCATAGTTTCATAATTTTAACGTGAGCAAATAATATCGAATCAGAAGCGCACAAAGCGAAAGTACACTGCGTACATAGTACATATTTTCAATTGCCATTCGTTCCTCGTCGAAGCGCACACAATGAACGAACGCACCGCGCGCGCAAATCTGCTCCAGCGTGCATTTTGTTTGTTTCATCAAAGTCAAAGAGTGCTAGTCATTTAATTAACAACCCATTCGAATACAGCGCGCGATGAAAGCGCACCAGTGTCGCACATTTATCGTATATATTCATGTGGAAAATTTCACGTTCGATGGTCAAACATGTTTGCTGATGATGAGTGCAAAAAAAACCCACGCACACAAACAGAATCAATTATAGTTTATACAACTGTACCGGTAAAATAGTTTAAATTGTTCTGTTTTGTTATTATTGTTTAATTTTTGTCAGTGGAACACAATAAATGATTGTATTATTTACAGCCGTCGATTCGAAAACAATCTTTCACCATATGAAGTATTAGAAAGGCATTTGCTTGCATCAATACAGGTCAATAAAATAGATCTCTACTAAAACACTTCAAACTCATAAACGATCGAAATATTTCTTTGAATGAGCACTTACGGTGTGCTTGGAAGTTTGTAGTTGGAGAATTTATTGAATTTTGTTGTGTTGTGCGCTGTGTGGTGTGCATTTAGAACGTTACGAAAACTTATTGACTAATAGATTAAGTTCCTTTAGCGGAATTGACTAATCGACGCCGCAAAGTGTTGCTGCACTTTGCACACAGTTTAAACAACAACTAAAAAAAAAAGTAAAAGCAGTGACGGTTTTTGCTTTTGCGCGTTCGCACGGTTCGCACGTTTTCGTCCCTGTAGAGGCGAATTTACGTAAGTATACTCTTGATTTCAGTTTAGTCTTGTGTGGCATTGCATCTTGCGTTGCAGGCGAACTCTATAAACTCCACGCTAGACCAACGCCCGCTTTAATAAAGCCACGAAATTGCATTCCGCGCGCGACTCCATGCGACACGAAATTATCAAAGTTGCTCGCGTAATTCATCACGCCCCTTTAGTCGGGCGACTGATAAAACGCGCGAGCTCTGACCTCCGGCGAACCGACCGCACACGAACAACAAGTGTCTAAAGATAGCGAAACAATTACGACCATAATCCCTTAATTGGAATCAAACTCATGAGTTTGTTTCATTCCGGGATAGGTTTATGAAGGGAAATTTTCACTTTGAAGCCTTTTTGTGACAACTTTGTGGGTGCGCACATAATGCAAAGCGTCGTCGTGTAATAGAGAATTTAATGAGCATTAAAATGATATGTGCATGCATAAAATTAAATGAAGAATAGTGACATTATTCGACGATAAAAATTCGCTATTCGTACAAAGGCATGACTGTAAAATTATAGGAATACACGAAACGGGCGATAAAAGCTAAAATTATTATGATAGAAAGATGAAAAACAAATAAATCTGAAAGACAATTACACATACAACTAATAAAGTTTTTTAAAATTAAGATATAGGGGAGAGTAGCCATATTTGGACCATTTTTATATTTTTTGATTTATAGAGCCACATATAAACTGTCAATAAAAATTAAGTAGCGGAAAAGTAACTCACAAGGCTTACCAACAAAATGATATTTTTGGTTTAAGTAAAAATTATATTTATACCCCTCAAATTTCAATTTAAAAAAATTGTGTTTTTGGTCCAAATTAAGAAACCGGTTGCCTAAATTGGACCGCGCGGTTTCCTAAATTGGACCATGGTTTTTTAACGGCAATTGACACAATAGTAAATTTTAGTTTTAGCACTAACACAAGCACATTTTGTATAAACCAAAGTGCGGCATTTCATACAGTGGATCATTTCGAAGATTTGTGCTCGTCCACAAGCTTTTCTAGGAGGTCGAAAAAATGATATACATTTTCCCTGTTAAAACCCCGGTGCCTGTCTTCGGTCCAACTTGGGCAACTTGAAGAATTTATATTTAATGATCAACGACAATCTTAATATAACATAACCTCTCAAAATTAATACTATAAATTATAGATAAATAAAGAAGCTTTCTGATGATAATATAATAATCAGTAAAACTAACGTTTAAACGGCTTGACAGCTCTTGCACTTACGTCGTTATAATAGATTTGATAATCAATGATACACGAAGTTGTTGCCACGACGAAAGCACGCGGCAAGTTTTAACCCAAATAGTTGCATTAATTGTTTATAAATACGAGTAAAACGAGGGGCCAGTCTATTTTTGCACAAACTTCAACAGTCCGCGGATATCGTGGTGGTCCAACTTAGGCGCTGGTCCAAATTAGGCTACCTTCCCCTATTAATGACAATTAATGTTATTTCTTAGTTGAGAACCCACGTTTCGTCATAATAATGCAATTGAGTTTGAAACATAAATTATTTTAATGATAATTATTATATTTACCAGAGAAGTTAATTATTTTTTAAATAAGATATACCAAATTAAAATCGAATAAAAATAAACCTCACTCGGACGTTATGAAGCTGCAAAATTTGACACCAATTTAAGATTAGCTATAAAATCTATAATTATGACCGATACCTATTTATTTTACAGATAATTACATTTACTTGATTGTTCTACCGATGAAATTCATCAATACGCAATTCTCGTATGTTAATCGTTAGTTTAAAGTAAAATTTTTGTGTAAAACTTTTTTTGAGTTTCTCTGAGCGGCTATCATTATTAGACGGTAGACGCCGGGCACGTCGCACGTCTCCTTCGCGACCATTGTCTTGGCCGGCTTCAAGCATCATCTTTCCACAAGACGCGAGAGCCATCGACTTGGGAAATCAGCATCGCGCGCCGCCGAACTCATTTTTCGCTTTACGGCCGACTTGGCAACGCATTCCGCACCATTTGAACCCGATTGTGAACCAATCTCGCGCAATCACTTACAAGCTCTTTCATTTTGTTCAACGTTTCGCCCAAACATAACTAAACACAGCACAAATCCGATCATCTAACTCGCAGCGCAACAAAACAAACAATATGCTAAAGTTGTAGTAGTGGTTGAAAGTTGTTGCGAGTTTCCAAAATTGGAATTGTAGTTGTTGAAAGTGCTGAATGTGGATTCAAATCTCTGCAGTTTTGTTTTTGTTTGGCTCGTTTGTCGTCGCATTGCGACATGGCATGTCGTTTGTTAGTCGATTTTTTCGCATGCTGCGGATGCGTCTTCGATATATCCATTCCGGTGGTGCAGCAGCGCTTGAGTCTACTACTGTATGTGTATGCAAATTCGGCAATTATGCTGATTATACCGAGTGACTCCTGGCATAAACAGCAGGCGGGCTCTAGCAGGCAAATGCTTTCCGTTTCAAACTTTCCTAAACGACGTCGAACGCTGTGTTTGCATTGCCTGGTAAGGATGCACGTGAATTTCGAGCAGAAAGATGCGACGCGCGCGTCCTCTACGTGCGCGCAGGACGCGTAATGACATTATTGCGTGATGAGACTGGAAAATATATAAATTTACGTGTGTGCATCATGCACGTCACACACTACATACTCCAGTACCGAGTCTACCATGTAAGGATCTCTTTACGGACGATGGCAAAATGATACCAGTAAAAAATCCCCCAACAGCAACAAAAAACGTGCATAAACGACCACGTCTAGTAAAACGTAATTACAAACGTGGTGCTTTCTTTGCATTCCACGCACTCGCAATCAAATTATTCAATTCAATTCAAATTGATTTATTTTTAAATGCAGAATTTATATTCATGCATTTAGCGAATGAATATTTTTTTGCGGGAAAAATGCGAATTGTTAGCGTACCTTAACTTCAACGTTGCTTGAACAAACATACGCTATAAAGTCAACAATCTACCTCTACATTTACAAGTTGCGAAAACATTTGCGCTGTTCAACGAATATAAAAATATAGATAGAGTTGTATGCGTAACGGATGCATAACGCGCTGTAATATTTTAAAATTTAGCGTTTTTCCTGCATTTTAATGCGTTTTATCAACCGGGAGCTCCTCCCATTCCACTTAACATCTGCGCATGCGCATCAAAAATATACCGAATGCTAACTAATCTACACCAATGTGTAATATGCCTGTAATGCTATTAATATTCCGCATCCCTGCATTATTGGCATATCGATTGCGACTGATTACATTCCGAACATACACGTCCCGCATTCATACATATTAATTATATTAATTTATATTTTATATAAATATTGTAAGGCGCAGTTTTTGCGTAATTATAAGCTGCATGTTCAAATGGCATGCTGCGTCTGTTATTTCGCAAATTGCGCGAATGTTATGATACGTTTGTGACGTTTTTCATGCACTTTGCTTTTAAATTAAGCGCTTGTGGCGTGTATGATAATTTCCATTTTCTTTAATTAAAGCCTTCTTTTGTGTAAGCTCGCGCGCGCGCTGTTGCCATTTGAGTGGTTTTCATGCGTCAATTTGTCTTTTCATGCCGTGGTCGTAATGTCGTGTTTTAGTATGATGGGCTACTTGTATAATAGTTATGATTATGATTATACAACGTACATCATCATTTATTTCTAACGCGCGCCGTGATGTGATGATGATTGCGTGCGCGTCGATTGCGAAAGATTTTCGACAAATTGATGGATTAATTCATAATCCACCGTGCACGACGTCCGGCCGCACAAATCTGCTTTTATCAAGGCGTGTTTGAAATATAAATAGAATTTAACTCAATTAGTACATGTCTAATGTGAATTAACAAACTTTTAGTTGACGGGAGCTCCGCCCATTTGACTTAACCAATCATCATTCTTAGTATTTTTATAACCACGCCCATTGTTACGCAAAATTTTTATGTAAAGTGCATTCACGCGATTAGCATAGAAAATAGTCCCGTCGGGAAGCAGCGCAAAACAGTTATTCGCAATGCATTTGTTTCTGATTTTATATAACGCTCGAGCGGGCCGTAAATAACTCACATGTCGTCGATGCCGTTTTACTTCCTTAACAAATCTCGCGACAGGAGCGAACGATTCGGCCGCTTGTGGACAAGACAATTTTCTCTTGACGTCTCTGGCCTCTCTGGGCACTGTTTGTCTTGCGCGCTCTTATTTTCGAAGCCATTTATTTATTGCAATTATATTTATTGCGGTATACCGGTCGGCGCTCGCCATAATTTCATTACACGTCGAAGACGAGAGATGCGCGTCTCCCAGACGGGAAAAAATGTACGCGTGGAGAAAGAAAGCGGTTTGAAAATTCCAGGGATCGTCTGGTTCGTCAGACGCGGCTCGTTTTATTGCCTGCTTTTGTTTGTATTGGAAATTGATTGATTAATAATGGTAATGGAGGAGCGCGACGAGCGCAAGACGCCAGTATTTGTTCGTATTATATTTCAAACTCTTCACGTCGAGAAGAAGAAAAAAAACTTTATATTCTTTTGATTAGACTTTGATTTTTTTATATTTTCAGCTATTATATCTGAACTAGATTCTACTTTAGATGATTAAAAGCTTGTCGATTGGTTAACCGAACTCAAACCTTGTACACCCTTCATCCTTCATCCCTTAATCAACGAAAGTTATTTTCATCTGGGACACATTTCGCATCGGCGCGTATTCGCATGGCCTGTATTGATTTTTCGCAATAACTAATTATAATTTTGATCATGTTGATAATTATATAGATTATAATTATGCGCAGGACAGATGGCATCGTAAAACATCACAGCGTAAATTAATTAACCCAATTATTCGCTTTCTAGCTCCGATGGCCGGAGATATTTCTCCGCATCATTGTGTCCGGTTGATAACAAACCAATAATTGTGCATCAACAATCGCAAATGCGCTCACCTCCACCGCGAATTGTTGTTGTTGTTTGCGGGCGCAATTTATTGCGATTGGAATTTGAATTGCAAACACATTTCGACCAGTGCCAAACAAATTTTCATCGTTTCAAACAAAATGCAACATGCGCAACGTATGCAACACACACAACACCGCCTGGGTAGGCTTGACCAGATGTAAAACGCTTCCGCTCATAAATAAACGTGCGTTATATTTACTTAGTGGAAGCATCGCACAAAGTGAATTCAAATTAATTGCCAGTCGAACGAGATCAACTCGGGCACAACTTGTTTTTGGCTAAAATAATGCGATGCGTACAAATTATTCACTATATGTGTATATTTGGCTGCCTACAGCAGTTATAATAGCTGTTGAACACGCAATAATAAATTGTTTTTTTTTTCTCTCCTGCATCTGGTTTTGTCGTTACACCAACATATTTCAATCGGAAATGTTGAACAATGAACCTTCTCTCTTCGTGTGCTATGAATGAGTGCATTATTCCATTCGCGTCGAGTGTATTTACGGCCATAATTAATTGTCAGTTATAGAATTTAATTATTAAAGCGGGCGCTCCGGGTTCGCATTGAATGCGAAGGCACAAATATGCGCGCTAACAAAGTAGCGATTTATGCGCGGTTTGCAAAGGTGTACGTGCGTCTTTCATGCCGATTACGGTAGTCTTGGATATTTTCAATTGAAAACCAGCCGAACAACAAGTTTACCTGTGCGTGCTCCCGAGATTTCAATACGTAATACAGAATATAATTTCCCAACACTGCCGTTGCAGCTACGAGGAGATTGAAATAATAAAAAATGGATAAAGTTTTCATCTAAAACTCGAAAGTTTCGAACAGATTTATTGTCCGTTTTATAATTGCGTTGACCTTATAGTATAAACGATCCCGGTTAGCTTGCTGTTGTTCTTCTGAGTGTTGCACATCGACGTGTCTTAGATTCGTCGTTCGTCTTCGAGCTCGCAGTGCAGCGCAGCGCACACAATGCGCGCGTTATTCCGTAATTGTTGGCAATTTCAGGTCAAGTCGTGGTCTTTGACGCGAACACTTTGCACCGTCGCCATTAGACTTCGTTTACCGTTTCGCATTTAATTAGCACAAACATCACCTGCGACAGCGGCAGTGACTAAACGTCGTGTCAGTTTTCAAGGAAAACTTTTAGATAGGAATAAAAATAAAAATGTTCTGCTTGGTATTTCGCGAATTAAAGCCGAGTTGATTGTGCATGTGATGCACAATAAAATTTTATGACAGCTTGTGAAGAATTAAACATAATAGAAACAGGACGCGGGCATGACTGACGCGCGGCGATGTAATACGAATTGCGTAAGATACTCTTTAGTAAAAAAAGAAAAAGAAATGGCCGCGTTCTATACCACATTCATTTTAATCGAAATATTCTTAGAATATCCGGTGTAAAATTTCATATTTAATTTATTTAAATTTTTGCAAGCAAAAAAATTCTCCTCTGATGCCCTACATGAACTCAGTTGTTAAAATTCATTTTATTAATATCACGATTGTCGTAAATTCGCAACCGCGATAAAATCTTGCGAAAGATTCGCGCTCTGTTGATGTACGATCGATCGCGAAATTAATTTCGACAATTTGATAAACGTCAGATGCAGCGATAAAATTAAAATTGCGTGTATAAATAAGTAGCCGTTGTGGCGTCGTAAATTGTTGACGATTTTTCACGGATTGCGCAATAATTAAACCGCGTATAAATATCCAACGGTGGCGATTACGAACTTTGCCCTCCAACTTTGGCAACTTTGTCCAGCGCGAGTTTTCCTGTGAGAGTAAAGTATACTTAGGTAAGTAAGTGCCGTGCGCGCTTAATTATAGACGGCGGACGCATCTGTGAGTTTGATTTAAGTCGGCATTAATATTGATGTGTGCGTGTGGTGTGTGTTTCGGCCACAGGGCCCCAAATCAAAATATGTATGCGCCAACATCCAACAATACCCTCTGTACCAGAAAATTTCGAAAAAGTTTTTGGAAAAAATTTTCAAGTTAAAGTAGAAAAAAGTTGGATAATTTGATTGGAAGCAACGTGAAGAATAGGATTTTGAGGGTTTCCCGCGTCAGGTTACGGATCTCGGTAGGTTGATGTGGATTCGGAGGGATTTCGGCGAACGGAAAGTGCGTGTCGGCGGACGCGATATCCGCGTTTGGCGTTGCGTCGTTTTGGTTCAACAGCTTTTCGGTGTTCGGGCTGTGGTTGTGCGCTCCATTCTTCGCTCGTGCACTCGTGGCGGTCTCGTCCGTAATAATATGCGGAGGTAGGTGTGATTCGTATCCATTTTGCTGTCCCCGGCCGTGATTTATTCACTGGCAGCCCTTTAATTTCAAAAAGTGAGCCCATACAGCCGGGGCCATTGGACAATCTTTATACAATTTGTGTGTATATGAAAGGAATGCATTCTGGCAATTTTTTTCCTTCGAAAAATTCCCGAAGAAAACAATTTTTCGATAAAATAACAATTTTTAAAGTTTTCTTTTTCGAAATAAAACACGGTTTGACGTGACCTGCTCTTCTCGAAAGTGCACTTCATTAATCTTCCGTTTCAGAAAGCAATTACACAAATAGTTTTTCGCTGCTGCGCTTATATAAATTGTATTCATGCGAGGGAGTATACTGCCTCCTGTGGTGGCATAAAACGATGGAAAAGTGTGGAAAAGCAAACGTGGCATCGCAGCAAAGTAAACGAAACCAACCCGGAACCAAACCAAACAGAACGAAACCGAGCCCCGAGACGAAATGCCGATTCTGTGTCTCCACACTCTCCACTTTTTCTTGAAGGGGTGGTTGAGAGAAAAAAAACACACACACACACACAGCGCGAGTGCAGCTCGGGGAAAAAAACGAAGCAATTTTTCATTCAGAAAGATTGCCGAACCGGAACCAATATTCTGTTTCCAGGCGCGCATTGAAAAGCGCAGATTTCACCACACGCAGCCGAAAATGCTTCTTTTTTAATATCTGTGCGGAGGAACGCGAAATATCTAAAAGCGACGCCAATTCTAATCTGCGGGATGTTTTCTGCCGAGTGATTATCGCTTCTTCCTGCGAGTTTCTTGCGCGAATCTCGTCTCGTCGTTTCACAGATATCAGCGTCGACGCTTCGCATCAGTGCTCTGCGCTTCGCTTTTCCTCCACCCACACACTAATGACACTTCGTCGCATTCAGACGGTGATTTTTGGCTGTTTTTAAATAAAGTGCTGCATTTTCCCTTCAACGTCACTCGCGCGTAATCTGTTCTAACCTAATGTTCTAATGTAATCAATCAACGCTGGCCTCAACAAACGGTCATTGTTTATTTATTTATTCAGGCATTATTACCTACACTGACCCGGCTGGAGGTAAGAGGTAAGCATACACAATTAATCGCTAAACATAATAAATGTTCACCATTTAACATTTTAGGTTATAAGCTGGTACCTTGCACACTTTCGTATGCAACATGTAGTTTGGGTTGCGGTGCACGCGGCGCTATCTTCAGCGCACCAGGCGGGGAACTTTATTAATAGAAAACAATAGCGCCGCACGTCGCACGTTACATAAATTATTTATCGCGTCGGGATAATTAAAGCCTATTATCCGCGTGCGTGGCGGCCTGCGCGGCGAGATTATGCACGCCTTTATGTAAACTCGGTCGCGCTCTTTCGCTCACCAGGTGGAAAACTCCTCTGCGCGTGAAGACTCGACGAGTAATTTCGCATCGCCATCGATTTTATTTACAGCGTTCGCGAGCGATAGAAAGAAAACGCGCGCACATGCAGATCGCTGACATAATCGTGCCGCATGTTGTGCGCGCGCTTTTAATTCCATCATTATGTTCGTCATGATGCACGACGCGCCGCATTTCTACATGTTCGGCGTGTGCATGCTTGCCGCGTATAAGGCGCGACGAATTATAATTAATTCCCGACACAGTATTACTCTTAACGGATAAAATTTACAACCGACACGAAACTTATTACATAAAATATCGTGGATAAAGTATAGTATTGTATTCGCGTTGTGCAAAATCAAAGAAAAAAAAAGTCCCCTAGAAAAGTTCTGCATAGGTTATATTTAGACGCCATCAAGATTCCCTGAAGATTACGCTTTCCTGAACATTTCCTACTCTAAACTAATGCCCCGAGTGCATTAAGCCCTTTTTTATTATTTCAACCGCCATTGATTGAAGCCGTTGCTCGCCGTCACGAAATCTGGAAGCGTTTACAGGTTTTACACGTTACAACACACGACCTCGTGTGTTCAACATGGCGGGCGATTATGGCTAAGTATTCGCAACACGGAAGAAACGCACATTTGTAATTTCCAGCTAGTAGCGTGCGCTGGAGCATTTTCACAAATTGTTAATACAACTCTTAATGTCACATTGTCCGAATATTGCGGGGACGAGGATAATAGCAAATCCAAATATGACTTTGATATACCGGTTTGAGACGTAACAACTCAACTCACATCTTTCCATGTCACCCGAAAAGCCCTAAATCTAGGTTATGTTATAGTTGTGTTCAATATTGGGTTAGGTTATGCTGAGTTATGAGAAGTGATGAGGTCCTGACGTGACGAAGCGCCCGCCGCCCGAGATGAATAATTCAAACGCAAACAATAGGTGTTCGCTCAATTAATTTACATTGTACGGTGAATGTTTCGGATAGATACTCGCCGCGGCATTAAATAATAAACTCGAGTCGAGCCGTGCTGCACCGCGCAGCTATTACAGTGGTCATTGTGCCCGGGCTGGCTCTACTTCACACCATTCGCACTTTGCAGAATTCTATTTGCAGTATGCACTTGCTGTCTGCTGAATTTACGCGCCCCGACCAATCAATACATAACCTAAAAATGGAACACAACTGACTAGACAACCAGTTATACGTTATGTTTAAAATGTAATGCTGGTATCGGAATAAAATGCGTTCCCACATTTTTGCTCGCTGCGTCTACACCGAGTGGTGTACGCCATTAAAAATATTAATAAGCAATAAATACTTGTTTATCTTATCTTAACGGCGCTACGCATATTCAAATGATGTTTCATTGCGTATTAAAATGGCCATTATGCTTTAGGTACGTGCCGATGCAATTACGAGTCGAAAATGTCTTTGCGTTCGCTCGGTATTCGCTCAGTATTGCGCCTCGCGTCGCTTGCAGTTGTTCGAGTGTGAATTTCCATGATGTATTTAATGGCGAAGAGTTGGAAGTAAGTAATCTACACTGAAAGTCAATTAAAACTCCGTTATGATGGAGTGCTCGTACGCAGCGCCTGTGCAGAGAGGGAGCGCGAGAAGTGCGCGCGCGGGGGGAAACAAAGTGCAAGTCTTCAATGTTCGGGTCGTGAACGCGTCGTGAGCTTTCGAAGCTCGCTTTTCCATTGGGGAGCACTTACGGAGAACCCCGCCGACTTAAAACATTTCGCATGCAGTCGAATTGAAGTGAAACTGAACGCTATTCAAATATTCACGATTGATTGATAGATGGCGTTGCAAAAAAAACTGTACAATATTACAGGAAACTATAATGTTTCGCGATGGCACCTGGCTCTCGGGTGAATATTTCATAACCTCACTTAATGATTCAGTGATTATGTACGAGGACAATGACAAGTCCGTGGGTTGTTGGCGGCGGCCGATGAATATGTAAACTCGACCCAGATGCACTTTTCTCGTGGCTATAAATTTTCCACCGTTTGGCCCCACGTTTACTTCTTATTGCGTCGTAATCTTTCCCGCGGTTTACTGTCTTATTTTACGCCTCTCTTACCCTTTGACTCGCGTCGCGCACGCCTCCTGCGACGATTTGTTTCTTTCATATCCTGCCATCCTTCTAGTACACATATGTCATAAATATTTCATCAAATATCGCCTGGCCGTCCGGATGAATTCCCGGCCGAGAGAGCTTTGAACTTCTCTATTTTATATACGCCGGCACAAAACATAATCGCACACAAAAGATCCATCCGTGACACACCGTCTTTCGCTCGTCCTTGTTGTTGTTTTTAATTACTATAGTGGAAAAATGGAAATCGGAGCGCTTGTCATAAGCACGTCATATATATAATGGCCGTCCATCGTGCAATACGAGATCCAACGTCAAAAACGAGCCGAGGCTTTGTTTTTTCATCCCTGTGCGCGCACGGAATGCCGTGCCCGTTCGTTTCTTGTTGTGTGTTATCATTTTACTTGCGATATTCTTTCTTCTCTATTGTTGGCGCGCACAAAGGCGAGCCTAAAGTTCGCGAACACAAAAAAACCTACGTCTGGCCGGGCGATTATTAAAACACGCAAATATGGGGAGTAGATAAATTGACGAGAGTCGAAAAAAGCGAACGTATTGTTCGGCAGAGGCTTTATTTCAGGTCTGTCTCAATATTTTATCAAGGGCAGACGGGGCTGAAACACCTGAATGTGATATAGACATCAGGGATAAAAATAAAATTGGCATTCTTCGAGATAAAACGAAATTGAAATTAAAACCCCAGCAAAAAAAATCGGCAATTCAATTTAAATCTGCAATGAAAATAATCGTAACTCCTTGTAAATTATTAACCTATGTAAATTATTGGTGAGGCAATTAAACGAAAAGCTTGTTCATATAAATAAATAGCCAATAAACAAGCGCAATTTGGAAAAACATAGCATTTATATGTAATATACGTCCGGGATTATGTAAATTTATGATATTTAGCGATTTATTTTACCCAATTCATATATCCATGCGGCCCACCTTCTGCCCCTACCCCGCAAAAGCATGCACGATATCGATATCGGCGTTATTACACTCGTCCGAGGTGTTTTAACGCGCTGCCGCCCTTAACTCAATCCGCGTAATGTCTAATTCACATGCGAACTTTATTTAATGCCTATTTATTATTTTTAGGGCGACTTTTATAGTTTCGGCCCCGAGACTGTGGCCAGCGCACACTATTCCAAACAGAATCACCCTCATTTACTATACGGGGGTGGTGGCTTAAGGTCGTCGCGGACTCGACGACCAGACCATTATGGTAATGGACTAACAAGGCGCAGAAATTTTGTTTGTAATGTAATTCTTTCAAATGAGCTGCGGGTTGCTGGACGCCGGGTCGGTTTTCCCATAGGAACAACAGATGAATGCGCCCGCCCGTCCGCCATTAGCTCAGCCATGCATATAGAAATATGCATGAGAAAAGTAAGAAGATAGAATTTGGGGCGCAAAGCCAAAACGAGCCGAAAATCGGGCCGTATCACCCTCGGTCCCCAATTTCGCCGAAATGAGTTCATAAATGTGAGCAAATTTTAACACATACGCTTTAATATTTCAATGCGAGTTCTTTTTCGATTACCGGGAGGCGAAATCATACAGGTTGCTCAAAAATACACACCGGTGAAAATTGGGTTGCCTATGTGGGATAAATATGAGCTACTCATTAAGTTTTAATGAAATGTTTCACTTTGAATTAATACACATTGAATTGCGCTGTTATCTTTCGGCTGTCTGTGGAGGTTTCCGTATTCTTCAGCTGATAGCGTGTTAAGCATTTCGTATAAAAGCGAGATAATGGCTTCGCATCAGGGACTATTTGCGTTAATGGACTTCAGATTTTCGCGGCGTTTCTTTCTCGTGGGATTAGCGCCAGCGCGCGCGTGCTGTGTTCACGCTGTCTAATTAAAATATTTTCACTGGGAAATTTCGATCTCGACAGCAATTAGGCGCAGATGGCGCCACTTCACAACTATTACAACGCTTCGCACATTTATTTTTATTATTCTCGCATTACCATTGCGAACAACACAATTTTTTTCCGTTGGAGAAACTTTAATACGCGCCACTAATTAAAAAACAAATCTCATTTTTCAGTCAGTTGAAATCAGGGATCAAATTTACGGTAGGTATTTGCTCGCTGTGGTTGTAAGGATTCTCGGGGTCAAACTTCCCTTGTTTAGAAAGCCATTTCGCTTTTATTACGCCGTGAGCTTATATCGCATGTGATAAAATACGGAGTGTCTTACGAGTGCGTCGGTGGTACACGAGGCGCGTCGTAAAGCAGAAATGCGGCGCACACAGGTTTAATTGGCTGCACGTATTGTCGATTCAATTTTAAGTGTGCGCCGAGCTAAACGATTGCACTTTTGCACCAATTCTAACGTTTATTGCGCAACTAATGTTATAATTAAACTCGGCGACGATTTTAATTTCACCATTCAAGTCGTAAGAAAGGAACTAAGCGTTTTATGCTGCGGTCGTTAAAACTTTTCACTTTATTCGAAACTATTCGTCGATAGATGGCGCTACTGGCTACTTTAATACCATATTAATAAAAGTTTAGTATTATTTTTCTTTTACCAGCGCTGAGCGAAAAAAAAAGTTATAATCCTGAATGGATATTAGAGTTGACCCTCGAGTAACCATAAAAGCAATTCGGGGGCGGCGAAAGAAACACGCAAAAAATCGGTACAAAAGGCGCGCGTAATAGGTTGCATTGTAAATTTGCAACTCACTACATGACTATACGGCTTCTGCGTCTACGACTAGTTCTCCACCACGATACAACCGCCCCCGCACCGTTTCGCAAACCGATTTCTTCGGTTTCGATTGGCTTCGTTTCGGCTTGTTTTCACCGTCTGCATTTTTTCCTCTCCGAACGTGCGTTAAAGTTCGATTCGTTTTTAGTGCGAGGCCGCCGGCATCGGAGGCGGCGACGGCGGCGGCACTTTAATAAACCGTATCGCCGAGCAGCGTTCGGAAACTTAGTCAATATGCACTTTAGTTTAACTTTGCGGCCGAAGCCACAACCACCGCCACCACCGCCCCCTCACCACCTATATGCGGGTAAAAACTATTAATAATCAGTCGGCGGCAGACGTGCGCCGGTGGAATTTATCGAAGCCGGTTGTATGCTAATGGCGGCGTTTTAATAAAGTGCCGATTGGCATGCGAAGCAGCATCAAGTAAACAAACTTGATATTGGAAATATTTTCCACCGTGCGCCAAAGTGTCACAAAACTTTTACAACGAATTAAGTACCTACTACACTACGCGCAGCGTCGAATTGAGGTTAGGTAAACGTAAATATTTTAATGATTAAAAAAACCTAAACGAGCGGTTAAACTAAGTGTAGATTTATGATGGTAGTTGTAGCACGGAAATATTTAATTTGTAATTTATTTAAGCGCTAGTTTTAATCGCCGCGGCCGGCAATAAGAAATTTTATGCATTCATAAATTAAAATTTGTCATTGCGCAGCGTGTGAAAAAGCCATTATCTTCTTTCGACATTGTGCAGCTCGCTCGCATTCGTTTCGAGATCACTTTCGAGCCTGCGGTGCATTTGAAGGCTTAAAGGCCTTAAACTTAAGCGTTATTAATTGGAACTAGTCTAAAAGCCAAGCCAAGTTAATACAGAGTCTTGATAATCTTTTATTTCCCGCATTTATCAAAAAATACACTTTTTTCGGCGAAAATACGTTTAAATTACAAACGGTTTGGAAAAACATCATGCGTACAATGTGTAAAATTGAACGATTTGTTTGCAAATCTAAATATCCTGTATAAATATCATATCCCTTGTGCTAACAAGAAGAAAACGTCTGACTACGAGTGCACGACTGTAATAAACGTACCCAGCATCCCTGCGCGTGAGCACATTCGTATCCCGGCGTATATTTTTAAACAAATTGATTTAGGACGAAGCGCCGGCGCGCTACAGGAAGGTAAACGCGAAATGTTTTCCTTTCAGCCTCAGGTGACACATTTATTTAATGGTTTTCCACCTACACACACACATACACACAACAACATCTCGAGGATAACATTTTCGTGTAATACTCGAATTCTAGATATTATCCCCAACGCAACAAATCAACAAATTCCAAGCGGCCGCAATCATAACGCGCTGAACTAACTAATAGACTTTATGAGATACAGTAATTAAAACTTGTTTTATCCTTGCTGGAATTTCGGCTTTTAGCGAACAATACACCTTCTAATTGGCAAAATGTGCGCTAATGCTAATGCACCACGGTGTGTGCGCATTCATTAAGGTTAATGCGTTTCTAATAACTTTGGATTTGTTCTTGAAACTATCACAATCCACACGAATAAGTGCATGTTTAATTAAAATCTAGATAAATTAAGATTTCAACGCTGGTTGATTACCACCGTTTTGTTTTCATCATGTATGAAATTTCAGATGAAGGGAAAACATTAATTTATTAATTAAAATCGTGTAATTAATTCACGTGTCTAACAACTGCGCACCGAACTGGATCACCGGTAAGGCAGAGGAAAATAAACGCGCTGATGATGGCACGTACGGTGTTGCTAACAGAAAATATGATTAAAACGAAATTAATATTTAAACGACCCAACACACCGATTGCATAAATTATGAAATTTCTGTGCGAGATAAATAATATATGCGAATATTAGTAGTCTGATATAAAAAAATTGTTTTCAAAACATACAAATTGGTATTATTGAAATTTAGACGTTGATGTCGCCCGAATCTTTGCGCAACACAAAAAAAAAAACAAAAAGTGGAGCAAATTTATGGCTTTTTGATACTGCCAGGGGGATAAAAACTCTTCGAAAACATTGTTATTGACGGGTTGGGTTCGACGCCGAGGCATTTGTTTTATCCAGCCTAACACGACGTTTACATCACACGCGCACGAGAGAAAAAAATTGTTTTAAACCGTCCGCCTGATTTTTCCTTTGTAATTTCAGTAAAATTGCCGCCGATATTAAATTAGCTCGACGACGATCAACACCGATCGTACAAAGGCTAAAATAAAACCTGTAAAAATACGGGAAAAAAACGCGCTGAATATATTCTAAAGAATACAAGGAAAAATTCAAAGGAGAGGAAAGCGCGCCATCGCACACGAGTTCGGCGTGTTTTCCCCGGTAATATTTCACTTCCACTAGATATTTTCGCGTGCGGCGGCAACAATGCACAGACATTCGTGTCAGTTACATTGTTATGCGATAATGTTGTGCTTCGTGCTGATGTGTTGTTCTACATGTGCGGCCGCAGATAATGCGAATCACGTTATGCGTTATTTATTACGCGACGAGTGAATAACTAAATGAAATAATCATCGAATTTCCGTGCAAGGAAACAGACATAACCTAGTTTAAAAAATTTTCCTATTTTTAAACACCGTAGAATAAAATATTTTGTTGTTTTTTCAATATTTTAGCTTTTAAAATGTAGTTAAAATAAATGTTTGTACATAAAATCAATCAGTCATTTGATGTGCGGGATATTCAACACGCGCTGGACTAATTTGTTGTTATCGTACATAAAAATGGTCGCGCACAAATCGAAAAACAAGCTGATAGCCGTATTTCACCGCAATATCACACTTTTCATTTTATTTCATACATATTTTTGCATTTCAAATCTCTCACATTATTAATTTCGCTGCTCCCTCGCATAGAAATTGATTTCCATTCAGTATATATCCACAAACGCAAATATTTGGTGTGAAAAATTGACTTTACTTTCAAAGCCGCTGCCGAAAAATACGCCACAGCCCGAAAAAAGATGCTTTTTATGTGGAATTTGAAATTGCGCATTAAAATAAATATTTGAGCGACAATAGACGCCCAGACGGGCGCACAGCAATAAGACGCTGGCGAAGTACTCGTGCATACTCCAGTAGTCTACACGTTTTACGACACAGTTTAGGCAATAAATTTGTCATTATGTGCACGGGGTTAAAGTTAAACTGCGTCAAAGAGTTTTTACTCGCCGTACGCAAACTTCTACCGTTAATACCGTCGCAGATAAAATGATACACGAGTTCAGCGCGCATACACGCGCAGCGCAAATATTTAATTCTCGAACATAGATTTCATTTCGAGTCTTATTGCATCGACCACAACCTGTTTTCGGTACTTTCTGTTTGTGTTTTGTTTATGTTTACATCGGGCGCTTATCTTCTTTGCAAGTCACACAAAACAAAACGAAATGAAACACTTGATTCTATTATGCTAATATTAAACATTCTTAGTTGAATGCTTAATTAACAAATATTACAGAAATATTAATGATATTCATAAATTACTATTACAATATTTACCTTATTACTTTCTTTGGTGAATACGTAATCCATGTTGTATAAGAGTTTATGAAGATGCCCTCTGGGCGAAACATGTCAACTCAAAAATAAAATTGTAAATCCAAAATCACGTATAATGTTTAATAAATAAATTTTTTATAAATATTTACCTTGTTGTTTTTTCTTTAACAACGGGTGTTGTGGGAACGTAGGTGGAAATTTGTACTTTGCACAGGCCCATTGCAGAAATATAATTATAAAGTTTAATTAATCTATGAATTTTTAACGATATGACTCACAAATGGCAACATACGCGGTTTAAACTTACAGGTGAACACATTTAATACCAACTGTATCACTAGCGTACCCTAGTGTGCCGAAAGAGTTGTCAAACCACATTTTTAATGCAAAATCAATACGTATAGCGCCATCTAGTGGACATTTTAAATACTAATAAACTTAAATATAGAAACGTACATTAACTTCAAAAAATCGCCTCAAGGACGCAGAATTGACAAAATGTCGATTCAAAAATTCAAATTCAATGTGATGCAGTTTATTGCAATTAATGAACAAGCTATATTAAAAAAATACAATAATGATTCACCCAAACTTGTCGTAATGGTCGTAACAGACTCCAAGGCGCGTGTTTGATGTCAGCCTGCGATTTATTAACAGTTAAAGCAACGCGTCTGAATAGTATAATACAAAAATACTCCACACTGGCATTCTGAGTCTTCAATCAACCTCCCAAATACTTTACACATAACAAAATGTAACAGTTTATAAAAAGCGTGGTGCGTTGAACAAATCGTTAACTAGATAATTCGTCGCAGCGAACAATTGTTTTTGATTAGAGTTTTTCCGGCGCAGAAAAACGCAAGTCAAGAGTTTTAAGAGATAGATAACATCAGCGAAATTTCGTTTCAACTACTTGCAGTAATAAACAAATTTCCACACACGCACACACATTGCGCTTGCAGCTAAAATACACAATAGAAAATATCAGTTCAATCAATTAAGGTTAAAATTTTTAAAAATGAGATATAAATTATGAGACGTTCGAAATAATTTAAACTAAGATGATACATTGTCCTCCTTCTAAATTAAATACAGTTAAAATGGTAATGCTAATTCGTAAGTTAATGGCTCGTCTCGTACGTGTGTTAACCAGCACAGCCCTAATTTTTATCTGCGCTTATCAGATCTAAACGTTTTTTTAAATATAAAATACATAGTTAGTTGGTATTCCCGATCGTCCACCACAGTTCGGCAGGAATTTATTTTTGGTAAGTAATAGCATAGAATAGAATAATAATAAGTAAACACATTAAATAACGAGAAACCGGGGGGTAGAGAGAGTTCACACTTGCGTTACGCATTCGAAAATCAACAACTTGAGCAAAAGAGTTGGTTGTTTTCATCAAAATAGTGTTATTTCATGATTATATCTGTAAATAGATTCGTATATGTATTGTCCACTTGCAGTGCAGAATTGTAGTAAAAAATAAAACTCTCACTGCCAGACAATCGCTTGGCGAGCGCGCGCGCGCGCCCTCATCAAGTCGCAATCACTGTAAAATAACTTGTCAATCACTTAAAGTGCAGATTGGCAAGTTATTTTACAGCGATCCCTAGCACGATGTTAAAAACGTAAATGGGTGCGCGTTAGGGGAGGTGCGGTGTGGTTTACTTTCGTTTTGTCTTGCGGCTAACTTGTTCCTCGTTCGCCATCTTTGCCTTGTAATCGGCGACAATCTCACGAGCCTGGTCTAAAGTCGCCATCGAGCTTTCAATGACGCTCTCCCACGCTTGACAATATTCTGAAACACAAATCAATATTTTTAATCTATAGAAATACACAAAATATGAATTTTGAACCTTCTTGGTCATAAGTAACATCATCGGCTGCTCGGAGAAGAACCTGCATCTTCTGCGTGTTCGTATACATCGTCTCGTAGGTCTGTTTATGGTTATCCAACATAGCGTCTTCAGCCATTTGCAAATCGGAGACAACTTGGTGGAAATTAAGCATCTCAGGCGTCATGTCGTTTTCCTAAAGTTAATATTTTAATATTTTGTTGATTTAAGCTTAATAAACAAAATAAACTTACACTAAGTGAATGTAGTTGTAACAAATCACCATCTTCTTGTTTGTCAAAGCCGTCATCGCCCTGATTGGCAATCAAATCACCAGCGCCCAGCTCTTTTACTCTGTCAGCGTATCGAAGAGTATTGAGTGTGTGTTCGCAAGATGCAACACTCGGTGAAACCATCGCAATCATGCATGTACGCGAATTAGGCCCAACGAAGGAATCGCGCAAAACTTGCGTTAATTTACTGACCCGGAAGGGCAAATGCGCACCTTTACGACCCAACGCTCGAATACACTCCTTCAAGGCAAGCAACGACTTGTTGATTTCTGCACCTTCCATTCCTATAAAATTTCATTCATTAAAACAAACTCTAACGCAGTTTTTAATTCCAAAACTTACTAGTTTGTCTGTCTGCAGATGACGTATCAGCGCCTCGTTCGTTACCAGCCAGATCAATAAGCGAAAACTTGCCGTGAATCTTCTGCGGACTATTATTCAGGCGCACAATAATCTGAAACACCGCATGCGACCGCGACGAGTTGGTGTTCGCCGACGTTTGACCAGATGTGCGTGCCTGATTGCCGCGCTGAATCAGCTTGAGCACTTCCTCGGTGGAAACCACCACTTTTTCAGTCAAGCCCACAACTTGCACTTGTTGCCTGCCATCTTCGAGTACTCGCAGTTTAGCTTTGTTGTTGAGGAGATCAAACACCTTTCCCGAGTAGATTTCAAAGAAACTCGCCGAAATAATCGCATTCAACTGGCGGTATTTCGCCGACTTAGCAAACTTGAACACGTCGGCGGCTGCCAGGGCGTAGATGCCTCTGTTGCAGTCCTGAGTCTTACCGATGAACTCGCCACCCATCGTGTGTGTTTTGCCCGAGCCAGTTTGACCATACGCAAAACACGTTGCAAAGCCACCGTCGAAGATTGTTTTTATCAACGGCTGTGCAGTATACCTTAAAATAATATTTAGTTAGTAATAGTTTTGATGTTTTTGATAAGTTTAAAAGTTTACCTATAAACAATTTCGTTATTACAAGTCTCGTCAAAGGCGTAGTCAAAGCGAAAGATTTGATTTTCCAAGTACTTCGTCAAATCTACCTTATTCTTTGGTTCGTGCACGATCAGTTGATTCTTCGACGGTATAGTAATAACGTCAACCTCTTTCTTCGAAGCCTCTTTTTTATTCACAGGCCGTTTGCGCACACAGACAGTAATGAGATGATCCTCAACGGCGTCCGCTTCGCACAACGGATTGATATCCAAGCCGCGGCGATAGTCCATGATCATATTGAGCAGCTCCCAGTGCGGATTACCGGGTGCCATCTGCATAAACGCCTCTTTTTCGGCCTTCTCTTCCGCTTGCCGCTGCCGTCGCTCTTCGCGATTCTTCTTCAGTTTCTCCACCTCCTTGACGACATTACTGCGGCGCGGATTCGAAGAGATGATATTTAATCGAGACGCCACATTCTCTTTCGGCGGCGGTATTATCTCGGGGTTTCCTATTGTGGCACGCGCCATCGCGCGCGTCGTTCGAATCGAGCCTGCAAAGAAACACGCAAAGGAAACACATTACCAACTTGCTCACAACTCATGACATGATAAATATTTCAATCGATAGTGCTATGTGTGTCGATGTGCGTACGTATGTGTGGAATACAATTTCGCTAAGATTTCTGTACCCATTTTATGAATTGATGAAAGAGCAGAGTAAAGCGAAAATGTATGATGACGTTCAAAACGATAATTTTTCCCGATGATTTTTGACAATAAATGACTGCGACAAACGAAAACAAAAATGATCTAAGCAACAAAAAGATGACTTACCATTGGTTGGTCTGTTATTCGTGGATGTTATCGATTGTTGCGACGGATTCTGAAAAAAACAACCAACGTGAATAAAACATATTGATTGCGCTAGGTAAATCAAGAGACAACCACAGAAACTAACGAAAAACGTACAAACCAAAAATAAAACAAACTGAAAATCGAATCAAAAAAGAGGCTAAGGATACCGAAAGAGTAGTACTGTCAGGCGAAACCTGATTGCTGTTAAAATCCTCGTCGCTTTCGTCCTGTCTGTAGCGACCCATGTGGGCCATGTGAGCGCTTTCCTCCTCCGACGAACCCGACGACTCCTTTTGCAGCATTAACAAAATTACACTTTTAGTTTAAAACTAAAGCAAGAGTGCGCAACGTTTTATTATCGTTGTACAGCTCCAACTGAACTGAAATTCTGAAGTTCTTGTCGAACGCTGACCACAATGGTCATTAGGTACAAACATTAAGGACAATTTATTTACAGTGTCGGTGTTAGGAACAATACGAAAAAATACATTAGTTGGATACATTTCTTAAGTCCGGAAAAGTCCACCTCTGTTGATTTCACTCGATAAAAGAAACAAATGCTCACAATATGAATAATCATTTTCTGAATGATGAAAGAAAGCAAATATTCTGGAATGTGTGTTTGCACTAGCCTGAATTACCTTGTGCGTCATGTAATAAGGGTGGAAGGTGGTAATAATGCAAAATATGGAAGTAAATTAGCGTAACATGCTTACACATCGGAAGTGTGATTGAAAGTTGTAGCTGAAGGAGAACATTGCCGGCAAGTTTTAGTTGCGATTCGTATGTGGGAAACTGCAGCAACAGAAACAACAGCACGCGAAAGATAAGCAAAGTAACTGCAGGCAGCACAACATGGCGAAGACTAAACGCGAAACTTTTCGCAAGAACATAAAGAAAACGGGGTTTAATTTCAACATAAAGTGAAAATGATTAATACTGTGTGCTTGAACTGCCTGGTACCTATTCAGCAGTTAAACAACAATAGAGAAGGTAAAACATTCTTCATCCCTTTACACTCCTTTTCCAGGGAAAAGGTTGTTAACACTCCTGACCTAAAAAAACCACACTACACACATCGATTGATTGGATATTACTTACTCGTTGTAGCTTCGACGAGGTGTGATTGAACGCCGATTCCGCGGCGGCGGCTTCCGGCCGCGCCGATTCGATGATGGTGGCTTCCGGCCGCGCCGGTTCGGCGACAGAGGAGGCTTCTGGTCGCATCAGCTCCGGATTGAGGGACTCGATGGCGGCGAGGTTGATCTCCTTGCCCTTCGTCTCGTTCTGCTCGAACCACTCCACAACTGCGGTGCCTTGCGCCAAGTCGATGCCGGCGACGATCGCCGAGTGTATACGCCCTGTAAGCACAAAAAAACGTCTCACTCAGTTGACACCCTCAATCAAAAATCGCCTGAGCATACTCAGCGACGGCTTGACGTGCACCAATTTTTTCCAACGCTTGCGTGGACGTTTTGCTAGCTGCGCGAGCGAAATCTCAGAGATAGAGGTTGACAATTCGTACGGCGTCTCAGGAATTATCATATTATTCTCAATTTTTGATTCAGTTAAAATTTTCTGAGCATTTCTACGCGTTTTTCGCACATACTTCAACAATAAGTAACAGAATAACAGCGCTATTAACATTGTAGTTAACATATTGAGCAGTAAGAATGAAAAATCGATTAAAATCCGAAGCGCGTCCGTTGGTAACTAATGATCAGTGTAACAATTCAACATATAAACACTTTTCGTAAGTAGAAGCAAATGGTGGGTGGAACAATCTCTATGATGTGTGAATTTATGATTTATTTTATCTCAAAACCAATTTTTGAACCACGAAACAAAAATCAATATAGAAAAATATAAAACAAGTTCATAAACAAGTACAATACAATCAATATTTGTTATTTGTACTTCATCTACTCTTTAATTAAATATTTTGCATGATGTATGATATCATACACACGATTGATTCCACAATTCAAGCAAATAATAACACGAGTGTTGTAATAAACGCAAAAGTCATCAATACTCCGCTTGATTTGACACAAATTAACACCCTATTTAAGGTGAGGCAGCAGCACGACCTCGTGTTTCTCTACATATGTAAAAAAGTTTCGCGTTTTCTGCACCGCCATTGCCAGCCGGTGGCCAGCCTTCCACTGACAGAGCCATAGACGAGATTTTGCTCGCTCGCCACGCTCACGAAGGGCCCATATATGGCAAAGCATAATTCAAATCAGCTTGCGTCATCGTTTTTGCCTACACACATTCAAAAAAGTCTCAAAAAAACTGATTAGAAGCGACTATTGGGAGATAAAAAGTTAATTTTTAGCAACTCGTAGTAAATTTGTCTCAAATTAACAACGGCTACAACTTAAAATGTTTGAAAACATGAATATCTACTACTTTTCGTTAGGTCATCCGTTTTAGATGAGGCACCCACGCATAAGTTTCACATTCGTGTAAAACACGTACGAAAACGATGACATTATGACAAATATATTTAACCAGTGAGTATGATATCATTTTTGGATGTTCTCTGGCACAATTTACGCAATTTTCACGCGTATTGAGTATTTTTTACAGTAAAACTTTCAATTGAACAAAATAACAACAAAACAAAAAATAATTTCATTAAAAAACCGTTAAAATTCAATTTTTCTTCATGTTTTGCGACACAATTTCTGCATTTTACATGCGTATTGATTATTTTTTGCAGTGAAACTTTCTGCGAAACTCTTTTGTTTAGTTTTGAGAATAAAATTTAATCCCTTTCCGCCAAATCGAATCGATTAAGAACATGAAACCTCTCGCACGCAACGCATTGCAGCGCGCACACAACTTTTGCGAGTTCAGGCTCGCTGTAATCCATAATGACAAACAACACATGTTGGTTGAATGTTGAATCATTCGAACGGTGTGTGCGCGTACGTTTAGCCGGGGCGAGGAGACCTTGGTGCAATTGGATTTCCACTCATGGCGAGAATTAATCGAACCAACGCGCGCCTAATTGTTTTAAACAAGTTCATTGCGATTCTTTCGCGTGCAATGCGACAAAATTCTATAAATGGATCAATCTGCAGAAATAACATTCGTTTTTCATATGTTAAACTCAATCAATTTGCTGTAATCGCACTCACTGGTCGTGGGATATTGAATTATTGATGATTTAATGAATTAGTTCCTTGTTTTCGTTGTGTATTTATTATTTAATTTATAGTCTGAGGTCATGTCGCCAACGCACGGCAAGAATTTCTTGCTCACATTGCGTGAACTGCGTAAAAACTTGTAGAATTCTTCGAGATTTGAATTTGTACTGGTTTTCTGCTTATCACCACGTGTTACGTGCGCATATTTTGAATTTATCGATGCAGTCGAATGCACATGAGGGTTGATAACGTATGAACGTTAAAAAATCAATGTAATAGACCAAAGCACTAAAAATAACTGCTGTTTATGGGTGAATTATTAAGCTGATGTTTGTTGACTTGTGGTTGAATTAGACTAAACTTGATTTAATGAATTGCCTCGATGTGAATTTGAACGACACAATGCCGGGCCGGGCCACGGTTTAGGTTTTTTGTTCTCACGATTTCGAGAAGACACATGAAGGCATCGCCCGGCTTGCACCGCACCTCCAAGGCAGCGAGGAGCGATTACTCAGCAGCGTGTACTTGTACTGTTGTACTCACCATCGGTGCGTTTGATGTTGATGCTACATCCGACCGTTAATGGACTCGCCATGGCTCAGGGTGTTCAGCGCCCAGTCGGCGCGTTGTGCATGCAGAAAACGTGGGCAGCGAGAGAGGACCAAGACGGGTCGCTACTGCTACGACTCCTTCAGCCTCTTCTTCGGCGGCCGCTAGCGCTGGCAGTGTGCAGAAGGTGCAGACAATACCCTGTTCAATTTCCAACCAGATCTATACTTGCACACGAAACATGCGGTTTCTGCACTCGGTTTGATGTTTGATTCACACTACTCTGGCGGCGAATGTGACGGCCGACGGCGCTCAACACAATACGGTTGTGTCAGTGCAGAGAGCTGTGTACATGCACGGGAACGAACCGACACCGCCGGTACACTAACGGAAGTTCTGCTCGCTGCTACGAAAATCGAAAATGAAGAACGGTTATTTTGATCATATACATCTACAGATCGCGCTGCGTGCTTGAAATTTGATTTTTAACGCTTACCTGCGATAATCACAAAGAATGTAGGCACTTTTATGAATTTCCAGCGTTTTCTAGCTTTAAATAATATGAATTTAGATGTAGATCTAGTGAATTTGTCCGTTTTACACTTGAATATCAAAAAGAACTCTATCGACTGACAAACCAAAGCAATTTCAAGCAACGTTGCCAACATTTCAACTATAAACCGTCAAAATATTAATTAAAATAATTAAATACATTATAAAAACATATAAAATATATTCATTTTAATAAATAACATAATTCTATTAATATATCTAATCATTTTGAGCGATAAAAAGGCGATAAAGTTCAAAATTTGTGCAGCGCGTTGTGGATTGCCTATAGTAAAATCCTGCAGAATCCCCTCTATTGAACTTCTGCGGCAATTCGTGGTTTCGATTTTTGTTTACTGTGCGATTGTGTGATTGTCATAATGATCAGTGTTTTCGAATACGTTTTACAAACTCATATTACAGCAATAATGACGATATCGACGATTTAACTAATGCATTAAAACTTTTATAATAGTTTTAAATACAATGGATTCAGACAGTTCATTACCGTCACCTCCTGGGCCTCCAAAAGAGCCGCCGCCAAGCTTACCGCCCCCGCTACCAGCCGTAACTATTCATCCACAACCACCAGCATTCATTAAACTACATCTATTTCATTTTTAATCCCCAGCGGCCTCGGAAAACAAGCCCACAGCCACCAATTCCACAACATCACTACGATATTGATCAAGAAGTAGACAATGATGATGAAATCTCAGCCCAGATGACAGCATCCTACAGTGAAATCTCCTTCAAGTCTGGCCAGAGTCCTGACATTGACCTGCCAACACTCTCATCAGTGGATTCCAATTCACTGCAGGACAATGCCAGGAGGCCAGTTACTTTGCAATGTGATAAGAGACCTTTGGGACCATTGACTCTGGAAGGGTCTGTGCACATTGAAGGCAATATGACACATTTTGTGGCTGAAGATTTAGAATATAAGATTAAGTTGTCTAGTCCACAAGCTAAAAAGTGTGATACTCCACCTATTCCAGGCAGTTCATCAAGGAGTTGCACACCTAGCACTTTATACAGACAATTACTGGTGCCACAAATTGGACAGATTGATAACAGGCTGCTGAATGATCTGGAGTGTGAAGCACAAAGAATTGCTACTTCTATTGACAATCTAACTGAGAATTTATGTGGAATATTACATTCTGTAAGTAATTATCAATGATTATTTAAACATTTAATGTTTATTTCATTTCTAGATTTCTTCAATAACTGCTGATAATGTAGATGTTTATAAAAATGCTGTTTCCAAAATGTCAGATGCAATGGATGCTAATATTAAGGTTAGTTTTGAAGAAAACATTTATTTCAATTGTGATAATGTTTAATATTTTTGTAGAGTATGTATACTATGATGGCAAAAGCCGAAGAAGTCACACAAGCAATGAAACTAGTGCAAATTCATGCTACAAGATTGTATCCTTTTAAAATAATGCACAAAATTCATGTAAAAATCTTCAGTTGATATTTTTCTTAACCTTGTGTAACCTCCAACCCAGGAAAGAAATACGAAGACTTGTGGATCTCTTTGACAGCTGTGTTTAATTATTTTATATTTATTTATATGTTGATTGTATTAATTGTTATGCTGTTTCAAGTTATGAACAAATAAATAGCTTTTTATATTAGAATAATCTTCAAAACATTCGAAAACTTTCAAAATCTTTACATATTGTGTATTGATATTAACTTTGAACTTGTACTTATGATTATAAACGATCAATGCTCTTGATCTTTTAGCAGTAGTTGACAATCAGCAACTTATTGTTTTGCTTTCATTGAATCCGAACGATTTAATCGCGGCTCGGCAAGCGAACAATAAAAGATGTGCAATTATTTGTGGTAGCATTGTGTACACATTGTGAAGCGATAAGTCCTCTTGCCGCTCACGTCGTAAACATTAATTTGTCGCATCCTGCTCAATAAATAATCGCGCAGCCGCGAGTGAGTGAACTATGCGAGCTAATCAATGGATGTACTACGATTTGGTACGTATTCATCTACATTCAAATCATTGTCGAACCTAAAACGTTAAATTTAATTCCATTCGCAATAAATCTGTTGTAATCTGGTGTTATCAGTGAAAGTTGAAGCAATTTTTATCTTTTGCAACGTCATTTGAGAGAAAACTTAAGAAATACAATGTCTAGGTGTGAAATACCAGAAAATACAAAAATTCCCATCGATAACAAGTCAAAGAATGTTGTTAATAGTGTGTTATGTTCACACTTTTCTTTATCTAAGGTATCTAAATATATTATTTAAGTGTTGACAACCATACACTGCAAATTCTTTAAATAGGATGCTAACAAAGTTTTCCAACCTTGACTAAAGTCTTAACTTTAACAAGGAGAGTTTAATTTGATTGTAATTTGAACTTAGGGATTTTGTTACTACACAAATGTAAATAAATGAAAGTTAAAAGTTTAATGCAAGAGAATTAGGTTTAAAAACTCAATTTTAAGTCTAAAAAGATATATTAATGATTTATTAGTGCAATTAGTCTCAAGTGCAAGGTCTGAATGACGTAACTCTGAATAATTTCCCAGTGCAAACGAGTTTTTAATTGGTCGAGTTAAAATTTGAACGGTGATTACCACCATTAGTACTTTACAGGTATTTGATTTTGTTATTGAAAGTCTTCTTAGAATATTAATTCGGTAAATAACATCAAATCAAAGCCTCTGTGACAATGGCAACAATGACAACAAAGTAGGTATTATACATATTAATTACTTAACTATTGTATGTCCACCGTAGTGGTACTTGTACTTGTCCTTAGGTAAATTTAAACTCTGAGCCGTGCGCGTTTGCAATCACTCCGCGACTTAACTTCTGCGCGCACGGTCGCGTCCATCCATCGTCCGTTCGTTAATCTTAACTAAATAATAACGCTCGCTTATAAGCCGCTATTATCATCGGCCGATGGGCCAGTCGCAATCTGGACTGTGCTGGAACACATTGTTACAAACGACTTGCAAACAAACTGTGTCCAGTGACACAAAAACAGCCATTATTCAGTGTTTGAAACTGTTTGAAGAGTGACCAACAACATTCAGCGCCAACTACAACTATCAAAAGAGAATAAACACAGTTGATACTAACTAAATCATGATGTGATAATGTTGTCGTATTTATAAATTGAATATTTTTACATATTCAAGTGGAAAACAACTTTTTAAAACGAGTAAGTCACATTTTAAACCAAATAGTTGTAGTGATTTGAAGATATGTGGCGATAGTTAGTGATTTTGATTTAATATGAGCGTAGATAGACTGCACAGTGCAATTAGAAAGTGAAATCTGTTTGAATGTTGAAATTTCTCGATTTTATGAACGATGTGGGTGAAAAATTCAAATATTATTATTGGAAACTCTCACTATTCGATAAATTTAATATAAAATCAACGCATTTTTTGTTGGGAGTTGCGAAAAACTTGTTTTTAATTAAATTCTAACTTTATTTAAAGAATCAATTACGAAATTGGATGACGTCGGAGGATTTTGTTATCTACGTCACGGTACTTTTGATTTTACAAAGCATTTAAATCAGGACACGATAATATGTTAAAAAAGCGGAACTATCCGGGTAATAATCATAATAAAGTATTGTTGTTCTGTCACTGGATTAATTTATTTATCCTGACACATGATACAATGGCCAAAACAAATAAAACTTAATAAATGCTGATTAAATCTATAAAAATGCATCGTTAAGTTCTTTTTTCGCTTGTTTTTTTTTTATGAATAATAAAAAGCAGACATTAGCTGCAAGTGTAGATAAATTTATTTATAGAAAAAATGCAGTATAAAGCGCATAAAATGCACGCCGATGAAGAAATCGTTAAGATAAATGATTCTTATGAACAATGCACGTTTTGAAAGTTCGTCTCAACAAAACCGCAATCTGCAAGTCACTAATTGTCGATTAAATTACAATCAAATGAGTTATTTCACCATTTTAACAATCTATGAATTTGCGCAATATCTAATTGCACTCGCAAAGAAAATTATAGTGCAGACTATTGCAAAATTGTTTTTTCAAATTGAAAATAGATTAAAATAAACCTTGTTTTCATGTTTAATGATTGAATCGCATGTACATCAGCATTGACATTCGTTGTGTTTTGTTCAATTTACAATAGATGATTCAAGGTAACAAAATTGGTTAGTTGGTATTCACGTATGACACTCGTGTTATGCAACCACTTATACAATTTGAGTAATTATTTTTTAACACCTGGTTTATGAATTCTATATAACAAACGCAAACAAATTATACAAATGTAAGCAAAACTATGCGGCGTAATCAATTTTTAAACAAACAGTATAATTACTTTTGTATTTTTCGAAACAAAATTACTTCCTGAGTTGCGTGACGATGAGACTTAAACATTTTATATTAAAAAATAATGATTGATTGTGTTTGTCTCGAATTTTAGAGCTTCAACTAAACATCACGAATGCCCCGGTGTTCCTTAAAAAGTATTTAATCAAAGTTTTGAGAGTGATTTGGATTCACTCACGCAAGTTCCATCAAGATGGCGACGTTCCGAGAGTGGCTGATTGTGCCAATCATCAAAGATTTCAAGCAGAAAGAACTCCTGCCTGTCAAAATCTTATTTTTTGTTCACATGTCCAGTAAGTAGTTAAATTGGCTTAATTAACGATTAAAGAAAGTATGCCAACGTAGTAAACACATTAACCGCACGGGATTTACATTTTACATTTAATCATTTATGTCAATACGATTCTCTTCTACTCAATCATTGTTTGTGTGCTTTTTGGAAGTAATAACCAGTTGAATATTTGCACGAAGACGACCCTGACTTGTAGGTGAGCCTCATCACCGCGATTTGGTTACTAGTTATTAATTTATCTCTGAATAAAAAAAAAATTGGAAAGTATGCCAAAGTCAGCAACGCAAACAACAAAAAACGAACGCTTTGAATAGCACATAACAACGCTCGACATGAAAGCGTCACAAGTTGCACAAGTTTTGTGCAATTAAATGCTATTCTTGCAATATTTGAGCTACGGTTCATTATGCGCAACATATTTGATATTTACGCCTCACATATGCAACTGAATACACAGATGATCGTTTGATTTACAGCCATCTTGGTTTTATATCCATATCTAACCATACACATGCGAGAATTAGGAATAAACGTCGAAGAAACGGCAGTTATGTCATCGTTAACGCCTGTTGTCGGGATCTTAATGCCGCCTTTAGCTGGACTCATCGCTGATAAAATCGGCAATTTCAAGGTAATCCGAATTGGTTTCTCTCAACTGTTAATGACCTCTAAATAAAATAAACTGTAAATCATTCGGAACATGTTTGTGCCGTTACGTAACTTTTGATTTTTTATGTTTAGATAATGCTAACGTTATTTTCGGTATGCAGTGGTCTTTCCGCTTTGTTGCTGTTGACGATACCGATCGGAAGAGTTACAGTGACATATCCAGACCGAGTTGTCCTTGGCATGTCGTGCAACGCTCAAAATCCACTTATTCTCTCATTATATGAAGAATATCCATGTGAAAACGATGCAAACATGGCTTTTACATCCGAAATCTCGGTGGAATCATGTGGATATGTCTGTCAAGCGTACGTGGACACTGCTGATGGCGACGCCATTTTGCGTGCGCAGTATTACGATATCATGATGCACAATATCAAAGAAAACAAGACTTCATCGGTGAAAGTTATGCATCCAACATTACGAAATGTAAACATGACAAATCCACCAAAATATAAAATTGATGATGATATAAAGAATCATATGAAGTTACAAAATGACGAGAGGTACACGACTGTTGTGAGAAGATACTCGAAACATTCGTATTACTTTCCGGCGACGGCCATGTTTAATTTTAGCTGTGCATTAACCAAACCTGACGGCTCGTCGAAAGATGATTCTTATAATCATACGAATGCAGAACACGGTTTTGATTTACCCGTTGAAAACTACGAGTGTAAATATAGCACGAAAAATGTCCTACGTTCATTTGTTGCTGGGATAAAAGAAGGAAACAAATCTGATGATGATATGAATGAGTTACGAGAAATGTTCCAAGTGAGATATTTGAATTTACCTCAAGGTAAACACAATGCATACTGTGCTGAAGGTTATGGCCAAAACAAAGAATATCTGTCTGTGCGTGTAGACTTATCAAAAGAAAACACTACTGACATCTACCGGACAATAGATTTGGGTACATGTGCTCCCAGATGCATAGCAAGTGCACCCAGAGAGAAATTTTGCAAGAACTCAAAGAGAGTCATTGAAAAAGATGTCAATTTGACATTCTGGACATACCTGGGAGTAAGGGTTTTCATTGGAATCATTGGTGGTACCGCATACACTATGTTTGAAGGAGCTGTCATCGCCATTTTGAGAGAGTACAAAGCAGACTATGGTTTACAAAGAATGTACGCTCAACTTGGTGGTATGATTAGCTCACCCCTGAGTGGATTATTGATTGATTATGCTAGTGAAGGCAAAGGATATACTGATTTCAGACCTATATTCTTTTTATACTGTGGGTTGAAGGTTACCAGCGCTGTGTTAATGTTGTTCATTAATTTAGAGTTCAAAACACCTGCCAGTAGTGTTGTGGCAGATGTAAAATCTGTGATAAAAGTCGAATTGGTTTCGTTATTTGTTGCTGCATTCTTATTAGGTACGTACCATGAATTTTCTCATTAATTTTATATTAAAAATTATATTTTTACAGGTGCTGCATGGGGTTATATCGAAAGTTACCTATTTTGGTTGCTGGATGATTTAGGAGGTACCAAATCTCTTATGGGACTTACCATAACTGTTGGTGGGATATTGGGTATTCCCTTACTGGCATTCTCCGGGCCACTAATCAAAAAGTTTGGTCATGCCAATATTATTTTCATCGGATTCCTCGCGTATGCTGTAAGGTTATATGGCTATTCAATCATTTACAATCCATGGTATTCACTGATATTCGAAGCAATGGAATGTCTTACTCACTCGTTGTGTTTCACTGCACTGATAACATACGCAGCGAAGTTATCATCCGTCACAACAGACACAACAATCCAAGGAATAATCGGCGGGCTATTTTATGGAGTTGGTAAAAGTGGGGGTAGTCTGGTTGGAGGATACTTGATTAAATTCTATGGAATGCGTGCCACTTTCCAAATGTTTGCTGCCACTACCTTCCTAACAGCATTCTTATATTTTGCTTTCTTCCATCTTTATATGAAGTCCAGGACGGATCTTCGGAAAGAAAAAGAAGACGAAATTGAAGAAAAGGACACTAAAGCCAATGGAATTAGTGAATTGAACAAAGGATTACCTGATAAAGATAAAGATAAAGATGATAAAACACACACGAATCAAGCTTTTGAAGAAACGGAAATGAAAACTAAAACAGAAACGGATAATAATGCTAATGTAAATAAAGAGAAACCGGATGTGAATGGAATAGTTTAAAGTTGAACCTGTGTGACATACGTAAATATATCGTGATGACTGATATTTTCGACAATTAAAAGGTTTTTGTATATATCTAATCTAATCTGTTAGTTATTATTGTTAGTAGATATAGTAATACATATTTATTTCCGGTGGGCGCCATCTTGTCAACTGAATAAACTCCTTCCATTCAATGTCTATCTATATTTATTGTACACATGCGTAATAAATAATATGGAATACGTTTTTAAATAAAATATATATATCACGATGCATGTCGTATGTGCTAGGTGTCGAAGATGTCAAACTTTTGGGTTTCTGTCCGCCGCCTAGCACATTATATCTTCATCTCTTTTCTTTTCACTGTATTAACTCTTCAGCCCTTTCAAACATCCATTTTCATCACTACCATCACTACATTCAATGAATCCATTACAAATTCTACTTTTAGGTAAGCACTCGCCTAGTGGACATCTGTGTCCATTACATTTATCAACTTTTTTGTTGTTTTTAGCTTCAATTGTTTGATTTGTATTCACATAGGACTGGATCCAGTTGTGGTAGTTAGCAACTTTGGTGTAAACACCAGGACGGAAGGCACGTGCACACCCGTAGCCATTGCTGGTGATCCCATGAAGGGTCCACCTACCATCACTTTCGGAACACATTAGAGGACCACCAGAATCGCCTAGGCAAGCATCACGACCACCACGGTCATAACCAGCACAAAACATGTCGTCTGTTACTTGGTACAACGGTAGAAATAGGGTTCTTTTGCGACATTCAGCTGTGGAAATGATTGGTACCTGAACTTCTTGTAGGGTATCAGCTATGAACAAAATAATATTATTATTTTATGGATAATAAGAGTTTTGTCTATAAACTTACGGAAAATACGTCCAATTTCAAACAATTGGCCCCAACCAATAACAGTACAGATTCTCCCATCATGTGGGGCCACACCAGCTGGCGGGAGACATATGGGTCTGACATAATCACTAAATATAACAGGCACTTCCATTCTTAAAAGTGATATGTCATTGATAAAACCCACATCCACATAGCCAGGATGCAAGTGAATACTGATAATATCCCGTAATTGCTCGTAGGGTGAAGGTAGAGAGGTACCACGACGAAGGTTACCCATACGCGCCACCCAATGATCATTCTGGGAACTAAAAATCAAAAATTTAAAACTTTTCTTCTTTAATATGAAAATACAAAACTTACTGATAAAAACAATGTCCAGCTGATAATATCCATCGTTCTGAGATAAGGGTACCACCACATTGAAACTCTCCTTCCTTGTACAAAGCCGCCTGCCAAGGCCACGCGCCCAAACCAGCATTACCACCTCCCACAATCCTGTACACACGACTAATCATAATTCATCCAAATTTATCACCGTCAATAGACACCTACCTAGCGTTTTTCTTTCCAAGTTGAGGTCGTACACCGCACTCCAATGAATCACACTTAACCACAACAACCTCTTTCGCCTCACACGTGGTATTCTCAAAGGTTAGACTTGATTTCGTTGCATTGTTGAATGAATAACTCAATTCGTAGTATGGTGTGTCTTCATAGCGGGTGTTCAAGACATTTTCTTTGATTACATTCGTAGACTCCAGTTTCCTACACGTTACAAAGCATAGCACAATGATGAATTACTCTATAAGTTCAACAAACAGAAGTAATCTAGTCGGATGATGATAATTACTCACTTGTAAGTCATTGCTTTGCAAACCGCCTGACCCAAATCGGTAACTTCCCAGCTCATCCGCGACCTGGAGACAACCGAGTCAAAGTTCGCCACGCACAGCTTGCCCCAAACGCCGTTCTTTCGCACCATCAGAAACCCATCCGCATTGTACGGGAATTCATCAGCGGAGTTTAAATCCGGCGCTACTGTCACACACTGGCGTTCATCATCACCATTCGGACAATCGGTAACACCATCACAGATACTCGTCCGGTTAATACACATCTTTGAATTCCCGCAGACATATTGTCCCGGTTGACACCAGTCTAAATTAAAATTAAAAAGCACACGTTATTATAATGAAGATAAAGATGATGAAGAATAATATGTCGCTTAGGATTCACTTTGTTTTCATTATGGCTCTCGTGCATAGCAAAATCTAGGAAAACAGTTATGAGCTTATTTCGAACAATGGCCGCGCTCGCACAATGTTACAATTCCCATAGCTATTATGTCACACAGCACGAAGATCATGCCCCGCTATTATTACTCACAACAACAATCTCTTTGCCATCTTCGAGTGCTTTGTAATCTGAACATAATGCAATTATGATTGTCTATTTCTATACGTCGAGACTTACCGCAACGATTTTCATCCGAAAAGTCCCAACAGTCCACGATACCATCGCAGATCTTCTTCAGCAAGAATTGGGAGCGCAGATAATCGGCGCAGTTGCAGTCCTTCTCGTCGGAACCATCCGCACAGTCGACCAAATTGTTGCAGCGCGTCGAGTTGGGCAAACATTGTCCGTCCCCGCATTGTATCGTGTAATTCGTGCATTCCGACGCGTTGATCGATTCAAAGTACAGCGGATTATAACCGACGTGAGGTAATTTGTTCTTTTCTTCTTTGAAGACATCCTCCAGCGGAATTTTGTTATAGGTTTTCGTCAACATGTTAAAACCATTCGAATTTGAACTTGCGCTTGCCACAGCTTTTGTAGAAATTACCCCCGATGATGAATTAGTGTTTAATTTGCTTATTTTTGATAATTCCGCGAGTTTTTCTGGGGTTAGGATCTGTTGAAATGGCTGGGGTTCCATTTTGATGAGTTCTTCAGGAGGTGAAGTTGAGGATTCTGTAGTTGTGGGTATTTCAGTCGCAAAATTTAAAACGCCGACTATTTGGAAGGCGTTTAGGTTGTTTTTATTGGTTTTGACTTTGTGGGTGTATTCTTGACTTACTGAGGTGACCACTTCAGTGTGTACATAGGGTAGGTCAGATTTATGTATACCAGAACTGGTAAAATCGTTTATTTTGCTGTTTGTGGCAAAACTGCGTGTTTCTGATGTTTCATTGGGTCTTTTGGGTCTTGGCCGAATGGGTCTACCAACACCTGAGTTGGACTTTACTGGTAAAAGGGTCACAAGAGGTAATTTAGTTGTGGCCATCATTAGAGATACTTCATCAGCTTCTATAACCTCAGCTTGACCTACATTAGGACTTTCTGGAGTGGCAGTAGTGGTAGTAGTAGAAGTAGTACTTGCTGGTGTGGTAGAAGTTGTAGTACTACTAGAAATGGTACCAGCTGGTTCCAGGAGTTGTTTTTGTATACTATGAATCATTCCAGGATACTTTAAAGTAGCCACCTCAACAAATCTAGTCTCTAAAGTGGTACTAGGATCATTTAAGAGGGTGAGGTCATCTTCCCCTTGACGGTTCTCAATTCCCTGCATCACCGTTTCTTCAGAAAGAGGAGTTTCTGCTTCCGAATATATTAAATAAGGTGTTGTAAAGTACACCTCATCAGCCCCTGAATCAATCGGTGATGTAGCATCGGATATCTTGTTCACTGGCAATGGATGCCCTTCAACCTTTGTGGACCCTAGACGTTCAGCGTCCAGACCTTGCCACGAAAGGCCTTGATTAGTAAAGCTGGTATAAATAGGTTCGCTGTTGTCCACATGCGCATGCTCCGGCTGTTTGACATCCAACTGTGTCGTTGTGGCCGTGCTCGTCTCCAAGCTGTGATAAATCGGCACCCAAGGTTCCTGGTTGAATAGGTTCGAACCAAAGAATGGATTTATCGGACGCTGCGTCGTGACCTTCGTGGCAACAGTTGTGTGTGCGCTGTGTTTGTCTGGCAGACGCATTGTGGTCGTCGTGGTCGGGGTCGCCGTTGTTGATGATTTCGATATCGCCGATGTTGATGATGGCGATGACGATAAGGAAGGTGCAGTGGTTGTGGTCGTGGTCGGTTTCGCAGACGCAAGCTTGAACAATGCACTCGTGACGTAGGTCTCTTTCAGCTTCGGCGGTACCACAGATGGAGACAAAGCCGCTTGCGGTCTTGTTGACCCCTGCGTATTCACATTCAACTGTGTGGCCGTAATTGTTCCGATTGTCGTATTCTTCTCGGTGATATCCGCGTCTGTTTTGGTGATTTTAAACGACCCTTGGACAAATGAGCTTTGCATGGTACCTTCTTTAGTGTCATTAGTAATCTTCTTAATTGTAGCAACCTGCGAGGGTTTTGTAAGCATGCCATGTGGATGAGGACGTTTGGGTAGTGTGATTTCTTTAGGTTTTGTCGATACATTAACGGGTTGTCTTTGATACAAATCAGCATCGACTCTTTTGACAGTCAAAGACTTTGCTTCGAATTGTATACCCGGAAACACAGGTTTTCTACTATTGGCATCACTCAGAAGAATATCTTTGAGACTCTTTTCGACATTGTAGATCTGTCTTGGTATTTTTTTACGATTCAACGTTACCCGGAAGAATATTGTTCGTGTATCATTACCGAATTTATCAACAGTGCTGGAAACATACGCGCCACCTAGTGAGGAGCGTTGGTATAAAGTTTCGAACTGCATTCGGTAGCGTCGAGCTTTATCAACCAGTCCTACAATGAATCTATCACCGCGGACGACTTTCGCTCGGCATAAAAACGTAATCAAAGCTGTTTGGAGAACAAAATCATAAAAATCTGTCATAAAATGTTTAAAATACAAAACTTACGTGATGATGGTTCACTTCTAAGTGCTCCCATGTACAAAGCAAGCCCAGCAATAGACAAGACTGCAATAAGAACAAAAAACGTCGCTGCAGCGAGCGCTATCGAGCAATATTTGCCCTTTGAGTGACCAGTTGCAGCAACTTTAGGCATTTGTTTCGTATCATGCCAGAGCAGCGCTGAATTTCGTGATGAAAACGCGTAGTCATTCTGTAACGCAAAAAGTACAGCATTTTTAACGACAACCATGTGGAAAATGCGCATTAAACGAATGAAACAAATGAGAAGCGCATAACGAGCACACGAAAAAACCGAATGCCAAAGATGCCGATGACGATGGAAGTCCGTTTTGCGCGAGGGCCTAGCGAGTGAGCTAGAAAGAAGCATAAGGTAACAATTTGAAATGAACCCATTCGGTGTGCAAGAATGCGGAACGTTCGGCCTTTTTGCCGCTTTGCTACTCTTGCACCAAGCGAGCAAACTGTCGCTTCCTTCCAATTGCAATTTTCGCGTTTTTTGCTTCATCGCGGCGCATATTAAATATTATGAGCGTTATGTCACAGCGGGAGCTGCGGGATCGATGAATTATGAATGACTGCCGTCGCAATTCGCGTGAACCGTTCGTTAAATTGGCATTTGACCAGCAGCGCCAGATGCTGATTCATTATTTCGGTACAAAGTCACTCGTGCGTTTGCGCATGCCGCACGAGTTTTCGGCAATTTATATCATAAAGGACACTGACTTGGAAATCCTATTAACGAAAACAGCGGGCACGTTTTTAATAAACTGTGTGCTTACGAGGTGTGCAAGGACATAATTACACAAATTACATTTTTAACAAGACACAAATAACAGTTTAGATTAATTTTCCATGTCAAATATGATTTACAGTCGCTGCAGAGAATGGAATATCAATAATATGAAAAGTTGAGCGTTTGGCGTGCCGACGCCGGCGTAGATTGTAGTAAAATTGCTAAGTGAACATCGTGAGCATGTTGCCAGAATGTAGTAAGTTCGTAACCAGTTGTAAGACGAAGCGGAGTGCAAACATCTCGGCATCTCGGGCGGGCACGTTTGAAGACGTCGCGCGAAAGATGTATGTGAATACGAGCGAGTCCACTGCTCCGACCTGCTACGGTCAATGGCAGGCGATGGCTGCGTGCGCGCGCGAAGAGCGAAACCCACGAAGCCCGCGAAGACGTCGACGACGACACCGTGCGGCAATTAAACAAGACGAACCTCCTTGCAAAAACCGCATCGCCATCAAAATCAACCAAATTGTAACCACATTCATGTGTGTGCATTGTGTTGGAAATCAAACAACGAAACAAAACACATGATCAACTGCCAATAATAAATTAAACTTGCGTGAAAATTTATTCCGCGTACGAATAATGCCCACTTATTATGCTCATTGAGTACGACGCTTCCTCTTCGACGCGTTCGTGTCTCGTGTATGTGCGAAGAATGATACGGTGATTATCCACGTGTTACATAACCTCAAACGCATGCCCAAACCTAACCTAAGGTGTGCGCTAACGAAGCACATTAAAAACGCGCAGAAATGAATTAAATTAGTTTGTGCACACGCATATTTAATGACAGTGTGTAAAGGAAGATGAATTCTTGCATTGCATTCATATTATATTCAACAATTCAACATAGAATTTCATGTTGTGAGAGTTTCGCGTACAAACGATGCAAATGCGTTGAATACAAACATTTCATACGCAAATTGTATGCATGTATGAATATTACACTGCATTTTCATTTGGTTATTGTGCAAATGAATATACATGAAGCAAAATAAATAATAACAAACGCAGATAAAGATTTTATAGAAAATTTCATTTGCATAGTGCTAAAATTTATTTTTGTTGGTTATGATTTCATCTCGGTGGCCATTTTGTGTGACATAGTTTCCATGACTGTGATTTCCGCAAGAGTTGTTAATGTGCTTAATCAAGAGCAGCATGAGTTCAATCAATCGTCATTGGGATTACGGCATTCACTGATGCAGTGAGGTTAGTAGATCAGAGTATTATTATTATCGTCCGCCATGTTGGTTTTGATTTGATTAATGCGCAGCGAGTGCAGCGCGATTCAATTTAATGTTGTAGTGTAATTGAAACGATTAGTTGTACAAGAGTGCATTCGTGATGAATTACAACATTAGCAATAAACGCAGAAAGAAAATAATAACAAACCGGAAGTAATCACCGCTGGTGGAAGTTCTTAATTTGTTTATAAGGATTATCCAAACAAAACGTGTTGATTTTCTTGCTAAAACATAATTTAAACGTTTTTTCAGCATTTTGTATAATTGGTTGCATATAATCATCAGAAACAAACTGGTTTCCGCTGATTTAATCTGAAATGACGCTGGTTTATTGAAATTTTCTTTTTGTTCGCGTTAAGAGTAGGTATAAAGAATACAACTTCCTGTCAACACATGCTCTCCGGTGTCTTCTTCTGCTTCTTCTTCGTGTGTAAGCGCTTGTCGACAACAATTGCCGATGCACTCCGTGGTGCTTTACGAGCGCACCATGCGCGCGCGCACACACATGCCTCAGGAACAAAATTAGCATAAAAGGACGCGGAGAATCGCGCATATAATCGCGCGGTAGCATATAAAATACCAGCCACGCCGCGAGTAACTGTTCGCCATTCAGGCCCGACGTCTCAAGCAAGAGAATCGCCCGATGGAGGCGATAAACGATAAAAAGCCCAAGATGAAGACGCTCGACACCCGGTCCCGTTGTCCGAATTTAAATATAATGCGTAAACAGAGTCAAATTAAAACTTTTATAGCCATACACGCATTCCACGATGATTTCTATAGCAAAAAACTGCTTAATATTCGATATTAATGGCAAATATTCTTACAAACTATTAATTAAGCTCCGCCCCCTTTTCCGGTCGCTGTCACACGCATAGAAAATCAAATATTTGGCAGTTAATTATAAGATTAATCTCATTATGGGAATACAGTTATCATTCAGCTTAAATCTTCTTGCTGTAAACGTAATATTTTACATTCCGAAGCATCTTCACGAGTGCAAGGTCAATTCCAACCGGTTGAATGTGGGAAACGCACATTAAACTTACAAATTTCCATCTTTCGGTTTACTACGCAGGTAAATTTCGAGTATTGTGCTTAAAATTCCCGGTGTTGTATCGCGTTACAGTTACAATTAAGTTTTTTTAACATGCGCGGAACCAATGATACACATTTGAGCCAAGAAAACAAAAACCGCAATCGTCCGCGGGTCACAATGAACTCGCCGAAGAGTGAGCATGAACACACGAGCGTGTTGTGTTACATAATTACTTCCTAAACCATAAAAACACGTATTTAGATGATTTCGTATACTTGGTTGCCTAGCGCATGCAAATCTAACCTCAATTATTAGCTTTTATAGGTTTACCTGTCTGTAGGTGCGTCCATAGGTCGGTGGATAATAATTGGTTTTAGGCAGCGGTCGTCCTTTCGTGTGTCTGGTCGAATAGTTATCCATAATATGCTTTGTTTTTATTGTTTCACGTTTCGCAGCAATGGCAATGTCATTCGATTACGTAAGCCGCAAATCGTACATTCCGCTACACTTAAATCTTACTTAATGATGAGTCAATCAATAAACGCCACCGATATAATTAATTTATGTTAACACATTCATTGCATAGCTAATTGGTGTGTTTATGCATCGCGCAGCATCGCGCATTGTCCGCCCGTGAGATGACTTGACTTAACTTAAGTAATAAATTACACGCGGGCGCGCTCGGACACCGGTTTATGATTAAACACTCGTTAGTGTGTGATTTACGGACACTGACTTAAGTTGGGGCAAAACAAACAAACGATATCACTTTTTGTGTGTTTGCGTTGACCGAAAAACTGGTCGCTGCGAGTGAGTAAACGACGTCTTCCTTCCTTTCCGGCTTGTCGACTTCGTCTGCGGACGCGCAGTGAAAAGACCGACCGATGAGGACGAGCGTGCCGCGAGTACTGAGCGCACCAAACAAACGCCGTATCCTGGCAACAGACTTTACCTCGACGCACACTTGACTTAAGTCAAGTTAAGTGCGCGATGTGCGCTTTCGTACTCTTCGGAACTACGAAAGGTAGTACCAATACTTGTGTACACACATGTTTTACAGGTAAAAACCAGGTGATACTGCTACTAAATAAACTAAAGTAGAGTTTCAGGTAGAAATTAAGGAAAAATTTGTGTTTTTTTTCATCGTATTGCGGTAATAACCAGCATGTGGATGTGGAACATCTGCACATCGATTTTCCAGATATCCAGATGTGCAGAATTCCAAAATGAAATGATGCTAGTTTTATATCTTGTCCCTGCTGTGCTAGAGTCGGAATTTACGCCGTTTTCGATTTGTTTTTATTTCTTAAAGATACAGGTATAATTTATGAGCGTGCAGGCGAGCACTACGTGTACTTCTTCGACGTGATGGCATCGATAATCCGCTGGAACGTCGGCGCGTCCAGACCGAACCATGATGCGCTGCTGGTGCTGCGCGCCGCCGACCGGCGCTTGAAGAAGTCATCGTAGTAATCGTAGTCGGACGATATCGGATTGAATTTCGCGTAGTAGACGGCGGCGAACGCCGAATAGATGAGCAGCACCGCGGTGCCCAACTGCAGCAGACAACAAAAACGGGTTTATGCTTTATTACTCGTGCTCGGGGAGCACAACATGTGTGTGCTGGGTGTTTATGCGTTTGTATTGAAACCCAGGCTCAGACCCAGAGCCGGAGATAATTGCGATTGCGATTGCAAGCCGCACAGAAACGCAACGACACTTTTTCTTCACACCAATAAGGCGGCTTTAATGCATTGTAATTGCAGAATTGGTTGCCTACTACCACTATCAATCATGGTTATGAGATGTCAGCTATTCTGTGATGTGATATAATATACTTCTAAACTGAACGGAAATTAAATTTCAAGGTTGTTATTGTTATCCATCACGAAATACAAACAAAAACTCGGAAATTATAAATATTCACATGTCAATATCTACTCTAGTCTCAAATTTAATTTAAATATGTTTTCTAAATTCCCGAATTAAAAAAATAACCGTTTTGGTTTGCCGGAATGACAACTGGAAATCTCATTAGCATACAATGCGAATATTCAACGCGTAACAGACGTGGAACGCTCATCAAACATCTCATTAAATACGATTTGCTGTGGCGTGTACTGTACACATGGCCAATATCATGATTATCCGTTCTTGCGGAGCGTTTATGATAAGTTAAACTGTGTGTATAGCAATGCCAACGTGTGATATCGAAGGTGAGACGAATTAAAACGATATTAACGATGCGCAGGATGAAAATGATTAAAAATTACCTGAAACACCGCCCAAAACTTAAACGATCCTTCGTTGATCAAAAAGTCATAGTATCCAGCCCACGGATCAGTTTTCACCGCTTTGGGCTCCTCCACCGGCTCCACTTTTGTCATCATTTCTTCTTCTTCATCGTGCCCCATGTCGTGATCATAGTCCATCATCATACCACGTGCCTCTCGACTGGAAACATCATCTTCCGGACTGGCAACGAGAAAAAACGTCCAAATTATCAAAGAACGCAACAAAATGATGTAATAATAAGTAATCACAGATAAGTATAGACGGATTGTGATTGTGATTGTAATACAGTAACACAGGAATAAAGGAATGAGTAATCTGTGCCAGTGTGGAGCACATCGAGCATCTGCTGCATTCCTTTGTTTATTATTGAGTTGTCGATGTGGTTTTGTTTGCGCCAGGAGACGATTACGAGTGTTTTGAGTGTTTTCTAGCGCCGTGATGTGCATGTGGGCATTGTGCAATCGATATATACCTGATTGTCGTGCGCGTCGTTGTCGTCAATAAATTCACCGGCGATGTCGCCATCGCCATCGTCGACGTCCTTAAACTTGATTCTTCGCTGCGCGCAACGCCGCGGGCCATTACCACGCAAACACCGCACACGAACGGCACCAACGTTACCAACATGTTTAATCCACGCTCACAAATTTATAAGTCCTGATCTGGACTCAATTCAAATCAATATATTTATATTTATTTATTTACTATTGTTACCATAACACATTTATGTTTATCGTGAACTTGAACTTGTTTTCGTTCGTGGCTTTTTTTTCTTCTTCGTGTGTCTGGTTGACACTACGTCGTTTGCAATTGTAGCACCCTGACAAAATGACCAGACGCAACGAGGTGCCATGTTATTTCATAATTTCGATAAACTCTTCTTCGTACAATACTTAACACTTGCCGACGAATCTGTAACGGTATCTCGCCGGTAGCAGCATGACAACATTGCGCAAGTGATAAATAAATATCGTGTGCGTAATTTTCTATTCGAACTGATAATTAACTTAAGTCGTGCACCTAATACGCCGTAATTGAACGGTACCGCACACGAAACCAGATAACAATGCAAGGCATGCGTAATTAAGGCAATTGTTTCAATTCATTAACATCGATTTGATTAATTTGTGTGTCAAATCTTTCGAACTCTGCCTGCTTGCTGGGATAATTGATTTTTTTGCCAAGCATACTAACGCGCTAACTTTGTTAATGTTAAGTAATCATTGCAAACATTACGTAATTGTTTTTTTGTCACAACAGAACCGGATTTAGTGAAAAACAAACAAAAAAAATAAAAAAAATTGTTTCATAAAAACATAACCTCAATTAAAGTCTATTATTATAACCTATTATTACTCCCAACAGTAAAATTAACCTCAAATACAACACTGTACCATTTTTGATAGAATAAACTACAATATCTTACATTCGCAAACGAGTAAAACACTAAAATCGTTAAAAATACGAAGAGGAATCTTGAACTCTGTATCCTTGACTAAAAACTTCAACTTAGACAGGTCGAGATGCTGAACACGACTTTTTTTCCAAGGGTGATATCAGCTCACACATTATAATTACCCACGGATCATCAACAAACTAATATCAACAGGTTTCAATGTCTTTCGTCATAGAAAATTGAAGATGGCACCGTAATAATGCGCAATTGATCACTTTATTATGTGTTTTTATAGGTTTACACACTTAATTTAGCTAATTGCGCCTTTACAACGCGTTTGATATTGAAACTGAAGCATTTAAACTGAAAAGCGTGTCGTTATTAACGAATCAATGTCAGTGTTGCAGTAAAAACATTGTAAAACACTTTAATGACCGTGTATTGTTGTTGCGTGTTTTATGCTGGAAGCATTAGTTCTAAGAAAAAACTTAAACAAAGAATATTTTTATTATATAACTCTTAGATTGTTACAAATTACATGGCAATATAACGTCGTTTAAATTGAATCATGGCTCTGGTTGTTTGCTCAGCAAGTTCATCAACAGAAGTGGAGTTGGTGATGTCACCCAGACTCCTGCCCTTGTTAACATTGTCTAAATCATGCACGAAATTTACCTTGTGACGCGCGATTGACTTAAGAATTAAGACAGTTATATAAATAATGAAATACACGCTAAAGTACAAAGGTATGTAGTAGAGTTTTCTGCCGAGGTAGTAGTAACTGTAGTGTCCTTTGTTGACACGGTTTTCATCTTCCGGTTCCGGTGGTGGTGGAGGTGGCGTTGTCGTTGTTGTAATCGGATGATAAACATGATGATGATCATGATGGTGGTCATCATATAAGTTGGACCATAGAGGAAAATGGTTGAATTTACCTTTTAGGTGAGGGTCATGATCAAGGTATTCTGGGATATCATCCAGGGAGTGTTTATGGTCATCTCCTGGATTGTAATCTGTATCTGGGTAATCATTTTGATCAGGAGGCGGAAGAGGGTTTTGATCGGGCATATCTGGTGGTCCATTGTCAGGCATTTCATTAGAATGATCATCAGGTGGGTGTTGATGATGATCATGGTCATGGTTATGGTCATGGTCGTGGTTATGTTCATGATCATGGTCATAATCAATCGGAGGATGATCATAAACATACGAAGGGAATTTGTAGTGATGGGATAGTGATGGTAATGTCATCACTTGTGGTTTAGCTGTAGTTGATGGTACAGGTGTTGGTAACATAGCCGGAGGTGGTGGTGGAGGTGCAGTAGGTGGATTATACTGATACCCACCTGATGTCGGCGGATTATATTGATAACCTCCATTGTTATTGTCATTGTTATCACCATTATCATCAATACCAGGAGGTGCCTTATCATTTGAATCGTCGTAATCAGATCCATTGGCGTCTACATTATTTAAAGGTCCTTTGAAATCCGCAGGAGGTGCTGGTGATGATGATGGTGATGGATTATCATTAAATGGAGGATATTTAGGTCCTCCATTTGTAAACTTTGAAGAATCTGGTATTCCACTTGCTATTGGGTTATATGAAGATATAGGTGAGTCATAAGAAACTTTTGGCGGGATGTAAACTGGTCCATGATCGTGATCATGGTCCTGATCAACATTTCTCTTTGAATCTCCGAATTGGAACGCTGGAGGTGGGTTAAACCTGTCTTGAAATCCTTGCTTTTTTATCACGGAATCAATTTTTCCGTTTTGAACTTTTTGAACAGGCACACTGTAATGATAAACCACTTTTTCCTTGTTTAAATTTTGACCACTTCGTAGTTTTACATCCGAACTAAAAAAACATGAATTAAAAACACTTTTATATAAAAATATTAGGAATACCTTTGTGTAAAAAATGATTGACCATTAGAACTACGCCCTTCACCTAGGGTACCACTATTAGCTGCACCCCATTTTGCTACTTTAGCATAAGCATTTGTCAAAATTGAAGGTACATCTCCACTTTTACTACCAGCAGCAAAAAGTAACACAAACAATAAACACCAAACGGATGTACCACACATCGTGCACAACTTCTTGTGTTGTGATCTCGACAAAATTGAATACGAAGTATGAATACTCTCCAGCAATGTCTTTTGTCCACTCGAAATGGGTGATGCCCTCATGCGCCAATTAGCACTTATGAATTGCTACAGTTATCTTAATCTGACGGCGTTTGGTCCATATTCAAGTACCGTTCAAAACAGTTATGTAAATAACGACGTTAAACATATATCACATCTTGCCGGAGACCAGCGAAACTAATCATCGGACGAACACATTGATGCAGGTGCCAGCCGGAGTGAAAACTTTTCCGATACAACCAATTAACAAAGTTTACTGTTTCAGTGACTGATTGGAGTAATGAACCGAACGTTGAAACGGTTCACTATTTAGCACCCAGTTTAAATAAAAGAGGTAACCGTTATTAACTAATTGATACATTTAAAATTTAATTCATTAAAATTAACGAAGAGGAAGAAAAAAATAATAAATATTTACCAATTTTTTGTTTTTGTTAATTTTTCATCTCCTAGATTTTCTATTTAATAGTTTAATAGCTTATCTTATAGAGAATTTGACGTAGATTATGAATCTGCAAATTGTTTCTGTCTAAAACTTTTAGTTTTCGAGATAAACGCAATCGAAATATTGAAAAACACCAAATTTTCTCAATACACAGGATTAATGCTCGGCTGGTTGCCTACATTACTTAAATTTACATCTTTTGTATAAAAGGTTAAAGAAAATGGTTATCGTAACTTGTATGTTTATTTACGCAGTGTAGAGTGTTACACAATCATCTCGTGTTACATTTTCGGTACAAACATGAAAATTGTTCAGTGATTATGCAATTAAACCTAATCTTTCTTGGAATGCTCCTCCTTTTTGCTATGAATCGAAAAATCTAGCCTAACATAAATGATACAAATCAAGAACATCGCATACAATGCAATGCTGATAAGAATGGGCTCATGGAACAGTAAATGCGGCGACCATTCATAAACAATCTCCATATCTTGAATATGCTGTTCTACCAAATCAGTCTTCTTCAATTTGATGACCTGCCGTCCGATTGTATCCAGGAATTTGTGTGCTACTTCGTTGTCTAGCTTTGTGACTTCAAACGGATAAGATACTTGAACGTTTTGTACTCCTACAGGCAATACAATGCTGGTTTCCAGTTCATCAACCTGCATATCATCAAAGACATGATCTAACAAACGCATGTTCAGCTTGTAATTGCCATTTGGGAGTTTGTAAAGGTATTGATAGCTAGGTACACTGTATCCTAGAGTGTAGGAAGACCTCCATCCTCCGAATAAAGGAAAACGTGGTCGTAGTTCTAGCTCGATCCAATCTTTACGCGTGCGTACTTGGGATGTAGAAATATTACCATTACTATCACGGTAATAAATGCTATGTGCCGCTGCTGGTAAAACAGTTTTGTAGGATTTGATGCTATGATGAGTTGTACTGGTGTCACGTTGATAGTCATACCGCGAGAAAGACCCTTTAAGCTTAGCTCCTGTGTGTAGAATCTCAATATCTTCCTGTACAGCAATGTTACCCCAATGAGAGATCTCAATCAACCTCTCAAGTCTTGTCACAGTCAAGAAAGGCGAATTATTTTCATAGTGAATGATCATTTGATCAATACCAAATGCATCAATATCACTATAAGGACCATATTTAATGGTACTTTCAGTTTGGCTAACAGGTTTCAATTTGGAATAGCTTTCAATGTTCTTGGAAGCTAGAGTAACAGCAGTTGTCTGTTTGCTGGTCTTGTATGGGCTGTACCAGTAGTGATCACCAAAGTATCTCACCAATTGCTTGTCCTTCTGTGTGATGCTGGATGGATAGGATTCCAATGCATGTGTATAGACATATTCTACAACTACATTTGCTGTCCTGCCTGCAGCCAGGTTGGATCTCAGGTTGACTCTGTAAGCAGTCTTACCATCAACTTTCACCTGATGTACCTTCAAATCCTGCTTGAGCGCATCCTTCACGGAGACGTGTGATAAGCTCCCGAGGTGCTCCGGCTCGGGGATGAGGTGGAAATTTGTTTCTACATCTTTGCCGGCGTTTTCTAAGGTTATGGTCGTGGTTACTTTGACGAGCTGCGTTGAGAGATCGATGATTCGCTCAACGTTCTTGTTTATTAAGTTTTTGCTGAATGTTTCGGCGCCGAGGGTTGTTGCGGCAAGCAGGAGAGTCACTACCACTGATTTCCACATGTTTACAGCCCTTTGGAGCTTGTTTTACATTCACAATCTTCGCAGGACAGTCACATAGAAATTGACATGGAGGTGAGTGGCGTATGTGGATTGGTTAGAAGTTTGAGTTGTGTGTGTTTCGTGAGTTGTACGGACACGCAAGCAATTTGACATAGGCAACCAATATTTAAGATATAAAACTTAACAAAATACGAAAAACTAGGTAGTTTTATGTGTATATTTATGGGTTTTATTTAAATTATGTAAGTATTTGTTGAATTATAAGTAAAAACAATGATATTTATATTTTTAGAACATTGTTTAATGTAGGCAACTCTTTATACACGTCAGAATCAACTTTGCAGACGTTACAACATCAAGTTTGTCAGTTATTTTTGGTTATTTTAGTTTACAACAAACAAAATGAAGCACGGTGCAGTGAATTCTTGTGTTTTTGGTAAGTTTAAGTTAAAATAATAACGTTTTTGTTAACTTTCCCATCGCCAATTAGATTTTGCTAGTTCCGTCTAAAATTTTAACAAACTTTCGCTTATTATAAAGTTTTTACGTTACATGAACAAGTTTTGTAAGAATCGTACGCATGTGTAACAATCGCACGTATTCAATTGCGTGCATTTTTCAATTTCCACCGCATTAACTCGCCATCGCGGAATAATAACTTAATAACCCAGTTGTTTGCGCGTTTGGTGCGCGCCGCGCGCCGAGACGATGCCCACGAGAAGAGAAGCGAAGAGAATTCGACCTTCGAAGGTTCTTTTCTGTTATAAATAGACGGTATACAAATACTGAGATGCTGCGTGTGTGCAGCGGGCGATTCCTCCGAGGCCTCGCAAGTATGAATTAGCTGCGTGTTCGCTGCATGCGCGTCTGGGAAAGTTTTCACATCGGCGCGCCGTAAACGAAATTATATTTAAAATGTAAAAGCCTCGACCATCGCAAGTCTCGAGACTAAACGCAAACACATGACGATCAAATTAACACACGGGAACAACGAGAGCAACACGACGAGCGCTGCGCGCTGCAAGTTTGTAAACATAAATACGAAACGCACGAAAACGTGCGCCGCTGATGATTGATGCGCGCGATGATCAAAACATACGATGACTAATTGTTAACAGATTCATTGCTGGAATTCACAAGCAAATGCGTTGAGAAATTTGAAGCGAGGAAACTGGAGATTTTCTTTCCGCTCAAAGTAAACCGCGACTACCGCAACGACGGATGCCAGTAATGCTGTGTGTAAGTACAAGTAAGTGAAGAAGTGAAGACGCAGCATGACGAGCACATCATCATCGCGCACATAGTTGTATTCACAAGCCACCAGTATGAGTTGTCTATTGTCCGCATTGTAATACCGTTCTTGCATTCACATTCATTGCGGCGCAACTCTTCAGGTTTTTATTCAAAAACACTGCTCGTAAGGAAAGACAACTCAAGATCAACAGATTTGCGTTCTGTACAGTCGAGAGCAAGTTTAATTTTGAATAAAACTGCGTTAAATCGATGAAAATACGGAAAAAACTAGCTGTGGTTAAATTAAACCATGTTTTTTGGTACAAATTTGTTTATTACACAAAAACTAAAAGCAATAGAGTAAAAATTCTTTCACAGTTCAATAGTGTATTAAATTATATGTCTAATTTTATTAATTTTTAATTAAATTTTAATTAATTATAAGAATTATTGGTAAAAATGTAAATTTTTTATATTTTTTCTTTAATTGTTTATAACTTTTTAAATTTTAATATATTTTGAGTATACTTTATAAAATTAGATATATAATTTAATAGTTAATAGATGAGTGAAAGAATTTTTGTTCTATCTTAATTAGTTTTTGAGTAAAATAAGAAAAACTACACAAAAAGCAGTTGTGGAAGTCCACCTCTGCTCTTCAGTCAGCATCTGCGCGTGTTCCCTACAACGTTGCCACGTCAAGCCGCCGGAATGCATACACAGCGCACCGTGCCGCGCGCAGAGCGTTTCCAGTCACAGTCCACTCCGCGTTGTTTACCACAGCACGACAGTTGGAGCTAGAACTGGAAGCGTGTTCGGTGCTGTTACTGTCGGCGCAGTAGTCTTACCGCGTCCGAGTCCGATGCCGAGAGTGAATCAAAAACCTACGATCCGCACGCCGACCGAATTTAGCCTAGCCGTTACGATGCGCTGCGCGCACGCCTAGCGCGTTGCATTCGCACATTCCGCGAGTGCGAATCGAACCAACACGACAGCTGCACACCTGAGAGCGCAGTGACGTAATGCGCGGGCATGCGCTGGCGGTGCACCCCTAGAAGCTGTCACCCGGTCACCCACACATCCCACACACGCGAGTGCGAGTGCATCGTGCGAGTGTTTACTCGAAACCTTGTAAAACCTTGTTCGGTGTGATCGGTTCGTAAACTCTACACTCATACCTTTACGGTGAGAGATCTCACCCGACTGTTGATTTTTCCAACATTGTGCAACAACACAAGCTAACTGTGTGAGTCGAACAAATTGATAATTTACCTGGAACGTTGTTATTTCGCTCCGTGCAGTTTTGTTTGTTTGTTGAGTGTACGAAACCAATGGATTTCTGTGATAGATATAACTAAACACTCGTGGAACATCAATTTTTACAGGTAATTACATTACACTCCGTTTTATTTCATGGAAAACTATTATTAGTTTATTATGTTGACACAGTAATAAGAATGGAATTTAATTTTATAAACTATAAACAATGCGAACTTTATGACTTCATTTTCTGTAGGCGTCCCTACGCGCAGAAATTAAAATTTTCGAAAAAAAAAATTTTCCACCATTACTAAATTCTATGATGCATGACTTTTTTTAGTAGTTTTACACAATGATTCATACATTCATCACTTTTATGCGCCTGGTGTATTTATATCAAGGGAAACCAGTCGGTCAGCTGCGGTTTCTGATTGTTTGGATGTACTACGTCTGTTTTCTCTTAAATTTTCCAACGTTCCGTTCAACCTTCGACGCTCCTAGGTCAACTCGTGCGTGCAACACACACGCATCACTGGAATATGAATATCATCGGAATTACAACGAGAGAAAAAACACCACAACACGTCTACCAGTTTACACGTGTTATTACACTTCACTTCACTGTGTAATTATCGTGGTTTTTGAGTAAACCACGAAAAACAGTTAGATTTTGACCAGGGAGCCACGCCTATCATAGCAGTACGCATGCGCGTCAACCTTTGAACCACGCCTAATTGTAGGCGGAGCTTAAAAGGTTTTTTTGGAGTTTAGTGTGTAATTACGCATGGTACTTGCAAGATAATTGCAATATCGTGTTACTGTCGGTGTAAAAAAAAAAAAGAAATGATTTTTTTTTGCATTTTCAGCGAAGAAAATATCGCAATCGACATTACGCACACGCGAGTTAATTATCTCCGCAAGAAAATCGCAGAGGAAGATGTTGCTTGCGACATAAAAACTCGGCGCAATTATAAACAAATCATAATCACTTTCTGGTTTTTCTCCTTTTTTGTTTATTTAACATTTCATAGCCGGAGCCACGCCTACCTTTGGGAGGATATTATTTAGCATATCTCTTTTTGCAGTTAGTTCGCAGTCTCACGCGGAAAAGATCCTAATTGTATGTTTATATCGCGTATCGTAACCTTTCCCAATCCCATAGACACGCCGCGCACTCGCGGCGCACTCATCAATATTAATAATATAAAAGTTGCGCCTTTGCCGAGCCTTTCGAGATCGAGTTTTCCTCGCATGAGCATATCGCTCAAACATCTGCATGCGCACACAGAGCTCTGGAACACCTTATTAAAGACGTTATTATGCTCGACGTGTGCGTGTTTACATTGTGTGCACGTCGCACGTAAGCCAGGCATCATATTCAATTGTTTATAGTTTGTAATTTATATCTATCCGCGGTGTATTTAATTTAATATCGTTCATTGTAACATTACCTGAGACATATGACTTTGGCTTAACCGAGGTTTCTAGTTGGAAATCACTTTATGCTTTTTTCATCGTAACTTTGTTGTTATTGATGCGATTTTGATCTACTGAGTCACAAAAGATGCGTAATTTAATTCTCTATCATTATTAGTAAAATGTTTTCTTTGATAATGCTTTAAAATGCCTCAAAATTTTAAAAATTTGCGCAATTTAAGAAAATTTTGCAGTTTTTGCTAGTATTTTCTGATTTATCTTTCTTCCAAAAGCAAAATTCAACTCAACTGGTGCGTAAATTAATTATCTTTATACGTCTATTTACTTTTTCGGAATTAATCGCTAAAAATCTCTTAAAAATTTGAAATATACCGCAATCTATGCGCAACTCTTGTTTTTCTTGCTAATTTCCGACCCGATTTGTGCTAAAACACTTTACCCAGTGTGAAATTAAAGGAAAAGTTTATCAAGAGCGTTAATTCATTAATTATTCATGATTTGCGCTGTCAAGTCAAGGCCAATCAAAGCAGCAAAGCATCGCTTGAAAAACGCTTTAAAAACACTTTTAGCAAACCTTGTTCCATTTGACTCGTAATTAGCGCTATTACTAACAACTAATCCAATTCGTAATTCGTATAAAATCGTGCAATTAAAAAAATGTCACCATCATTTCTTCAGCGATTGCTGACATTCGCAGAACTACTCAAACGCTCAAAGGCGAGCTTTGTTAATGATTAAACTCGAAGACATTAAAGATATGTGTGTTTATATTCGAGATCTTTCATCATGCGTTAAAAACACGTTACGAGTTAAAAGTTAAACTCAGCTTAAATCGCACTTTGTTTGTGAATTGTGAACTTGACGAGCCGCAACAGAAAAGAACCGAGACAAGCGACGCAACTTGTTGAAATTGTTTACATTTCAACGTGATCATCAAAAAACGCACCAACGACCTTTGTGCCTCCAGCGAAACACATTCTGGAATAGCGAAGCAAAAGACTTGTAGTAATAGTAATTCATACGCATTTTTACCTCGCGCGCGCTAGTCCGACTCGTAACTCTCCGAGTCGGAGTCTTTTTTCCCGTTAACTTAATTTGCAACGACTAAGTAAACGCCGCGCCGGCGATATAACAGTGAAGAATATCCTGTTAGAGCAGCCGCGGCAGAGGCAGAGGATCTAATGATGCGCTTCATGCTTATCATTCTCTGCGGCGTGCAAACTGCTAGCGCTTTGGTAAGAATATGATGTGCGGCTGCAAACAGTAGCTGATTTGCTTTGAGATTAACAAAAAACACATACACACACACCGCAATCGCGCATTACAATCACAATCACACAATATAAGAACTGCTTTTTATCTTTGTGCATGAAGAAACAAATTATCGGAGTCAAACAAGTCGAACTATACTTATTCATTGACCCTGGCGAATGATTTATTATTCATGTGACAGAACGGAAATTAGCGTCAACAGATGGCGCTACTTTATTAATAGTGTTTTTTGTTTATAATTCGTAAAGAATTTATCGAATTTTCACTGTGTTTAGTTTAATATATGCAAAATTTAATTATTTATGCTTTTGTAAATTAATTTAATTTATTATTTTACACGAAAAGAGTTTTTTTTAACTTTTTGTGCGCCGTTTCATTTCCTATGAACATATAATGTTCAAACGTAATTGTAGTAGAAATTTACTTAAGCACTATTAAATTCCGCTTAATTTTGTTGTGTTTTTGAGTTTAGAAAGTGAAGGTGTGTGAAATTCGCGTGGTTTAGTTCACCTCCCGAACTGGATTATATAACCTCCAACGCGCGTAACGAGTTAACGACTAATCGTGGAATTGGAGTTAAAATTAAAATCCACGTGTACGAGCTATTAGTTAGCGTCCGTCGATTTCGCTCAAAATAGTAGCTTTTTCTTCTTCATTGTTATGCCACGCGTGCGATCGAGCCTTCCTACTACACAACCTACGAAACAGAAAACAAAAACATCATCGCGTTTCGAAAACGTACATTTTAAATTATACACTCACCGAAAAAAAAAACATCATATCTACATACGCCGGAGAATTTTAATAAATAGTTATTCTAGTCACCAGTCAACTGCGGTGACATGCTTCGTCGCTTCTTTTTTATTTTTTATGCATTGCTGAGTCGCCGGGGTCAAATCAAATTGACAGTCGGTCGGTGAAATTTTTCGGTCGCGTTTTCTCCAACTGCTAACGACATATGCCAGTTGGAAATGTGTTTAATATAAAACCGGTTAACCGGTTGTGTTGTGTGTAACAGTTTTGAGTTGTGTTTAGACGTCGAAAAGTCGCTAGAAAGGAGAGACTGCCAGCAGCATCAGCCGCGAGCCGCGAGAGAAAAGAGAAATGGCATAAATAAGACATACTGGACGGCATGAAAATGCCACAAAACAAATCGTGCAATTGAACGAAAACGAGCGATCGTAACGAATCTATAATTGTTGAAAATTCCATAATATTGACCAATAAAGCACACACAGCTTCAATAAATGGAAAATATTTGCATTGCTACCGGCGAATAATACTATTTATGCTCTCATATGTTATGGTTATGGTTGAAGCTTTCGTTTTTCTTTTTATCGCTTTGCACATATTCAAATTCATATAACTGTTGTTTTCATAAAATGGCCGCACTCGTATAGTATAATATCCGCGCATAAATCTCTTTGTAATTTCGTGCTCGGGTAGTTTTACACTCTGCACACAACGCAACAATGCGATTTTTTCTTCTTCGTTTTTTTTTGTTGCTTTTTCATCGAGGGTGGAGTGTGTAATTTCAACCTTTGAGCGGAATTCCACGAAGAACACAGGTAAAGAGACCTCTTCATCACATCGCAGCGATTAACTTCACGTTTATTCGTGAGGAAACGTTAGATTTCTTCGTGTGCGAGTTGCGAGAGTTCCTAGCGCGATGTTCTCCTCAATGGTAACCAGCATGTCTTTAATCTTCAGTCTTTAGCAAACTCTACGAGTATTTTTTTATTCTCTCAACGTCTTCACACTCTCAGGGACAGGTCTTTGCGTCGTCTTCGTGGACTTTGACTTTCGAGCGCCGCCGGAGCCGAAAGGTCAACAATTACCAGAGGAGTAAAAAAAAAACATCCGATGCCCACGAGGCACCGGCGAAGAATTATTACACTGAGTAAAAAAGTAAGATAGTAACATGCAACTATAGTTGCAGTAAAATAATTATGAATATCAATGATTTTAGTTGTGTGTTACCTTGTTTTATTAGTGTTAAAGTAGGAGAGTTCAAACGGATTTAAATATTTACTAGTGAAATCTATAGAAAACGCATAAATGAAAATGGTTTCGCTTTTTGACATCTTCGCAGGTTATCATAATCATAATCATTTGCTACTTTTGCGAAAATTGAATTTACTAGTTGTAGTGGTTGGCATTTCGAGCGCGCAAATACTCTTCGTGGAAAGTTAGAAACTGCAATCCGATATCTTCTCATTCCACCACCACCACCCATCTTGCGGCCATTTAATTACACACCAATTATGAGTTTAATTAAAGCGGTAGTTTATTTATGATGAAAAGTGGAAAACGGTACCAGTGCAATGGCACAATTAGAATATATTTGTCATAAATTTTGTTGATCATAATTAACGTAGGTGCGCAAGTAATTAATGCGCGGGTATCGGATTATTTAGGCCACACTGGCGCATATAGAGGAAGTGCTGGTAATTAATCTGTGGATAAGTACGAGTATACGCGTTGGCATCGGAGAAGTGACTGCGTGTTTTATTTTTGTTTTTGTTGTGTTACTGTGTAAGGCGATAACTGGAAAACACTATCAATTTCCTACAACATGAGCTGCGTTAATAGATGGCAACTGTGAAGTTATTGTCGACAACTGTTATTCATACTTTGTGCACGGATTAAATTTACCTATATGGAATTTTTGCATATATGTAAGTTGTGTATGTTTGTGGCGTGATAACTCTGGTTCCGGAAGAGGTAGGAGGTTGGTAAAGGTGTCATTGGAAAGATTATTAAAAGGAGAATTATCGGAGCTGGCGTATCCGTAGAACTTGAGTTTTTATTTTTCAAGGTTATATACATTATGTTATGATAGTATTTTAGGTGAGCAGGGTCGGCTTTATTGTATCGTGCTAGTCTGCAGGGTAGTATTAAGTAAGTTTCGTTCACTTAACCGTGTAAGTGTTGCCTATATTTAGGCGTTGATGAGTTATGACGTGAAACGTAAAAAATGAAAAAATATGATTTTTTCGGGTTGATGTTTTCTGATAGAGAATTAACTAGAAAATCCATTAATTTCTTTGATCTCCCTATAAAATCATTTTTGCTGTTTTTGTGTCGCCTGAAAGTTAAAAATTCAATTCGTAAAAATGTATTTTTAATTTTTACTCTAACAGGTTTGTTTTAGATAATATAGAACAGTAAATTTGATATATTACTTTGATAAGATAATAGATCTTATCATTTCAAGCACCTGTTAAAGCATTAAGTGTTCCCAAAACAGATTTTTCACCAATCAAAAAAAGCAATATTTAAAAATGACATTCCTGCGTCTGAATCAACACACCATAATGCGTCATGCATCATATTTTCTTATCACTATCGGCTGAAATTGTAATTCTTGCGACATTTCGCGCCGCACCAAATCAAACAGCATTAAATCACGAGATAATTAATTGCAAATAATCGCGCTCGGCCATAAAACGCGAGATTGTATTTAAAACGCCAATAAAATGACTTGTGGCTTAAGCAAGCATAACTCATACATCGTAGATTTGTAGGAGTGGATATAAATTACCTGCGAAGAAAAAATCCCACACCAAAAGAGCGAAATAAAAAGCGCGGAGAAAAAGAAAAGGAAATTGCCATTTACGCCGGTCGTAAATTGCGCTTGTTACAGTTCACCAACGCGCAGCGTAGATAATAATAATACGACTTGTGCACGCTGGAAAAATTAATTACGTTGATTAATAATGCATCAGAACGCGCGGTAAAATTAATTTCGACGGCTTTGACATTTATTGCAGATAAAAGTAAGTTATGCAACCCTGCAGACACAAATAACTACCGATTGGGACTTATGATAAAATTAATTAATAGGTAATCGAGTTAGTCTTGTTTATGGTGCAATGTTAAGCATTGAATTTGGGTTATTGGTAATTGAATTATTTCGAAGATTACGGTATTACCGAATTAGCGATATCGATGACTGATATTAATAAACCCAGCGATCAAATATCGCATTTGAAGCATTCGAAAGGTCTGTCACGAGTCGCGGACCTAAAGTGGAACGGTGCACGCTGCACTTCAGAATTAATCGCGGTTTAACATCTATAGTCGTTGATACAGGGATATACAAACTAATTTCAAACAAACATTTTATTATTTCTCATGTTTTTAATCTTTTACTCAAAAAATAACTATATGCAACTAGGATTACATTAATTTAACATAGGCAACACTATTAGCATTTTTATTTGTTTTTCTTGCCGTTAGAGGACACCACTTGCTATTTTTTTATTGTTTATATAAAAATATAGTTTGCCTATCCCTGAATCAGTTTTCAATTGCATAATAAGCAAACTCAAAAGGCGAGCACCCAAGTTAGCAGTCGCAATCGCAATTGCAATGAGTTTATTCGCTCTGCGTGAGCTCGTTTCATTTTCAAACGTAGAAAACCAGCGCCGATTATAGCGAACAATAAGATATTAACTTAATTCCTGTCATAAACCGATTTCTCCGCGTGCGCGCACACACAATATTAACATGTCTCCGCTTTCAACTTTATGTTCACAGTTCAAAGGGTGGAATTAATTAATGCAATTAAGCGATTAGTCTATGATGATGCCAGTACATTGCTGCAGCATGCAGTCGTTTTGTAATGAGAGTTGTAATAATTTGATTCTATTAGCGGGCGCGCAATCAGCGCGCGAGTAATTAATTTTATTTTCAAATGGGTCGAGTAATGATATGCGGCGGCGGGCGTTGACAACAACAACAAAAAACGTGTTCAAGATAAAGTTCAGATAAAGCGCGTACGTAAATGGAAGTTGGGCATTTAACACATTTAAACTTAAGCGATATAAGCTTAAAGTTAAATCACGTGTAGCGCCTTATCGGGTGTTTAATATATATTATTATTATTTATGTTGGCTGGCTGCTTTTGTGTCAATTGTTGTTAAACGCGCGATTAATTACGGACTAAATTGTCAATATTATTGTGAAAGTTACGAGTATGTTCATATGCCATTAACATAGAATTATACCTACTTATAAATGTTTTTGGCTGTAACTTTTGTGTAAAAAGAGATAGAGAGATGATTTTTTCATATATTTGTAGATAATGTTATTAACTATATGATTGAATAGTTGATAATTATATTTATTTATTTATTTATGAGATATGAGAGAAAATAGAAACTATTTGCAAGGTATTTATTGTTTATGTTTTTGCAACTTTTTTGTGCTATAACTTTTGAATTAAAAGAGATAACGATAAAATTCTTTCGTAAATTAGTAGACAATTAGATGTTTTATAAGTTAGCTCATTTGTTATTATTATTTATGAATCACTAATTGAGATAATTAAAAATAGAAATATCTCTGAAAATAGACGAGTCATTTTTCTAGCACAACTTTATTTAGTCATAACTCCGGAATTAATTGAGATAAACAATCGTTTCCTTCCAATAATTAAAGTTCAAATCTTCCATTGTAAAATTATCATTACTATAATTGATTTTTTTTATCAACAAGCAAGATAACTTATCACAAATGCGTTTTCAACGTGGATTTTTGTGTTTCGCATTGAATTCCTCGATTCTAACGCGTAGGTAACTGGAATTTCCACTCTTGGTTTCTTTGACGCTGAAAATATATGCCCCACACCTCTTTTCGGCGCCGCGGCGCGTTTATTTTCGGCGTTCGCGCTCCGCGAGCACGGAAACAAAACCACCTCGGAATTTGACAGCGCGTTTATTGCACGCGCTCCAACCAAACTTTTACTTTATTTTGCCACAGCGTGTTTGTTTTTAGTTTTATAAACGCACGAAAATTGCACATAATATCCTGGCAGGAAGCGAATGCCGGTGTGTCGCGTCGTAAAACTCCACACACACGACAGGATATTATTTCATTGCAGTTGTGTCCCGAAATCGAAATTTTCGAAAGTGTGTGAGTGTCGTACGATCAAATGTCAACAAATTGTGCCTCATGCATATTAATTAATTTATTGTACATATTTATTTCGACGAACAGAAGCGTGACTGCATATTTAAACGGCCTTGTTTAGTATAAACACGAAAAAAATAAATAGAATTAAAAACAAGACTAAATATTTAAATGAAGTTGATGTGCGACTTTTATTTCTAGCTTAAAAATAACAAGAAAAGAAAATATTTTCATGTCTACAAAGTGAAATTACACGAATTTCAACACAGTATGAAAAATATTTTCACTTTTTGTTGTCGACGCGTATGTAAACTTGAAATTTTTGAGCTGTTATGAATAATATTTGCATTTTTTCAATGGCACGCTCACGTAAATGCAGTTTTACTGGTTTTTGCGCTTGGATAATAAAGTGTTAAACTGTTGAAACGGTAGGAATTTGAAATCCTAGCGTGGTACGTGCTGCTTGCTTGTGTCTCTTGTACTGGTTTTGTAGTTTCGTACCCTCCGTGTGACGATGTGACACAAACTTGTCACTTCTGGTATGCGCTTGTTGTCATTTAGTCCAGCGACGACGACGACGACGCCGGTCGGGTTTCTGTGCCAAGTCATTAAGGTAAATGAAACTTGATTTGGCAAGACGAAAGTCTTAGATCCGCTAATAAAGACATCGGCGTCGCCACGAGCTCTGTGTGTGTGTGTGTGTGTTCGCGTTCGAATTCGCCGAAGGCATTTCGGCCGTGTGCGTATTTTTATTATTTAGTTCACGCGTAACGACATTACATTACTACAAGATGCATTACATCCGAGCATGACGGGCGACAATTAAGCATGTGTAACACCATCAAACACCTACTTTTTATATTCTACATAAGTAACACGTAAGAATTAAATTAAATGGTTTTTAAAAATGGCTACAATTTATTTTGTCATATCTCTCTTAATAATAATGTTAGATTAATTGTTTAGACATTCTTACATAGAGGAAGAAAAGTGGATTATTTTTGGGTAATTTGTGTTTTGTACTTTTTTATCTTTTGAGTTATAGACAAAAATGCGTTTTTTATTGGAAATGTATGTATGTTTTCTAATATCTCTTAAAATAATTGATCTACACAAATCAAACTTAATATAATTGTTTATTAGAATATTGTCTATAATTTAATATATAATTTGTTAAAATTGAGTGGTTGGTTCAAAAGTTATTGACAAAATAGTGCAAAAAACATTTAAACACTCTTTTTTGCAGGTTTTACTTATTTTTACTCGACAAAAATCTTTATTGCATGTTGTATTTGCATAAAAAGTCCTGAGAAAACTTTTTGGAAAATTGCGTATCATTCGACGCACGTTTGCTCTCCGAAGAGTTCGCTCGCATTGCTCGTTTTCATTGTCTAATTGTGAGATGACTTTCTACGTGCGCACATCAAAAGCGTTTCGAAACGACTCACGCATAAACAATATGCTGATATACCAGGTGGCGTTCGAAAATATTGCTCTCCTACGACACAAACTCTATATAATCATAGTGAAAGTTGTTATCATTAAACAAAAACAATTAAAACAATATATTTTTAAGTTTTTTGAGTGCTGCCCACTTTTTACAGAAAATTAAGTTTTTATCTGGTTGGCCTTTAAAATCTTCAATTTTGGTTGAATGTTACCTCACAGCTTCAATAACAATATTTATAGAGTTTTATGATAGGTAAAACCGTGAGAGGAGCACAAAATAGAAGAAAAAAACGACGCACATTGTTTAGCGAATATGTGTGAATTCTTCACAATGTGAAACGAACTTTTGTAATTGTAATTGTAGCGTAAATTGACTTCAAATCTTGCATAACACATTTCACTTTGTCTCTGCTAGGACAAATAGTTAGTAAATATTAATACAATGGCTGCATTCATTTCGTTTTCATTCATTTCTTGCCAGACTTTTAGCTTACTCAAATAGAACTAATGGAAGCCGAGAGGTAAAAATGAGCAGAATGTCTTCATTTTATGACTTGCAGTGGAAATATGTAACTAGTATATGCGTTTGATAAATATGCAAATAAGGTGGGCAAGTGTGCGAGGTGGCTTCGCTGATTCCACTTCAGCGCGACGAGTCGGAGAGCATTTCAAGACGGCCAACGCGAGACCACATTCCGATTGCATAAAGTACAGTGTGTTAATTTTAAAGGTTTATTTAAAGATCACAAACGTGTGTGCATCGTGCACGCTACATTGCTGCAAGTATGAGGTGGTTAATTGGGTTGCATAGTAAGAAATAGACGCAGAGTAGCAAATTCCAACCATTTTTTTTGTTATTAGTTAATTTTTACATTAAGTTTAACTTGAAAAAGGTAATAATATGAATGAAAATTAAATCTTCTTTTATTTAATATAAGTTTTATTAAGGTATTTGGGTTGAAAGTTGGTTAATTTTGCGTTTGTGTAGTTTTTGCTCAATTTTTTTATGGTTTTTATGGCTTTTAGATTTTAACAAATTTGGTGTCCAATGAGCGATACTTGTCTTAGTCATATATGAACTAAAATTTAATAACCTATCATTGCTGCAATAAAAGATATGTAGTGATAAAGTTCATTTTTTGAGCTAAAATTTATGTCGACATTGAAATAATCTTAGTTTTCAGGCAAAAATCGTATGATTTATGGCTTGTTAATTTATCGCACACATTAATATTTTAACGATTTGTAAATTTAACGACCAATTGAGGTTCTGCACCAATTTGTTTGGGTGTATTTGGTATTATCTGCCCGCTTATAATTATAAACCCATAAATTTGATTGCTGCGGCACACACATGTCGATAAATCTTGACAATCGCGCATTTCCAGAAAGGAATTTGCCATATTTATGATTTTGAAGTCTTAGAAATACAAATTTGGCGATGATTTGCTATTCTAACAAAATTATCTTGTACTTACCTAACGCCATATTTGGCGACCGCGCAAAAATTCTTAAAAACCTGTAGAAACCAGTTTTTTTCACCTCATTAACTGGTATTTGTCGTTTTGCTTTATTATCGAATTTATTTATTATCAAATTGCATAGCTATATAGCAGGTGAATGAATTTATATGAATATACAGTGCGTTTAGTGTTATATTATGTAATTTCTTTTTATTGTTGCAGTTTGTGGATGCGAGCAACAACGCGTCTTCATGGAACGACGAGTGTGTGGGAAATGTAATTAACTATGGAAAAAGAATCGGAAAGAAAGGTACGTACGTTGGTTGTTCGCTAAATTCTAGTTTGCCTGCTGAAATTACACACATTTCGCCGAAGAAGAGAAAATGCGCACAAAAGACATTCCATCGGAAGAGCAATGGGATTAATTTAAATCTCTTCCTGTTAGACGAGGATCTGATCTGATGTTGGCTGCTTTCCGTTATCGCAATAACTCGTTCGCGCGCGCACACAGCTCACACACACGATAAAAAAACGAATTGATTGACGTCGCGATTGCAATCATAAATAATTCAAGGGCGAGGAGCGCGTTTTTGCGAAATGAGAAATGAGAACGGGAGCAGTCGACAACGGTTTTGCGTGAGTTGTGTGTGTTGTGAGTGGTTTATGTCTCGCCAGCATTCGCGGTTTATGTTCTGTTCGCGTTTGGAAATTAAAACACACGATGGAGCAATGTCAGGAGCGGTTCTTGTGCGCGAGCCAACAAAGCGTGCCCGACGGCTTCCTGATTGAGTCATCAGCATCGATCGTTATCGATGCAAGACAACAAGTCAACCTCTTTTTTTCTTTCTTGTAATCATGGCGGCTATGGATGATTTGTAATTTTTTGTTGTTTTGTGATGATTGCAGGCGCAAAATACGCAATACGTACCGACGAAATGTAGGGTGACGAAACCGGTGCCGCCGAAGCCGGCCACCAATCCACTTCAGTTCGTCGCCGTTAAGCCCAGTCCGCTGCTCATCAAGGCGCAGGAAATCAACAAAAAGGTTGAGATTGTGAAGGAGGCGCGCAAGGAGCGCAAGGAAGAAGCAGAGGACTGGCAGAGTGTAAGCCTAGCAAGTTACTTTTTGGGCTACTAAGCATGCGCTTTTGTTTTTTGTTGAATTGCATGTGTTTAACGGAAAATAACTCTTGATTTTTCATTTCATACTAAAAATTGGCACATTTTACATAAATTTCAAGAGTTATTACCAAAAATTTCCCCTTATTTCTTCTTACTACTTAAATTTCTTCATCTATAGGTGGCGCTGTTGTCACTTTTTTACTTTTACTCTATTTTAAAAAGGATTGTAGGAGCGAAAGTCGATGAAATTGTTTTCCTGATTGTAGAATTTGGATAATTGGAAAAGCAGTCGACGAAAACGACAGGAACACATCATCGAGCGCGTAGAGGAAGTGAAGAAACTAGAGCTGCAAGAGAAGGAGCGCAGCAATTGCCGGCGCGGCACCACGTTTAGCGAAATACTAGAAAAAAGGTACGCGCAAAACCGTAACGTACTCGCCGCTTAACGCTCAATCAATTTAACTTTTGTGCTTGTATTGTATTGTTAGCACACTTTATTATCGGATATATTTAGACGCGGTCACGAAGCACCGTTCACGATTCACAATCAAATTTCATTTCAATCGGTGATTACGTCCTTTCTTCGCGCTGTTATATAATGTACCAGATTACGTTTGTTAATGCGTTGTGTGTCTATTTGTATTATCTGGTTTACGCCCGACAGAAATAAAGGCCGTTTTAACATCCCGATCTACGACAACGATTCGAATGATTTGAGCGATTACGGTATCGGCAGCAGCAGCTCCAAGACCAACAGCATCAAGGATGTGGACACGGACGACAATAGCAGTATATTAGTGAGTAGCGTATTCAAATCGAAATCAGTACAACAGTTACGGTGAGTGAGTGGTACAGTTGGATTTTCTATTATTTGCGATCTAGGATGAAAAGGAGAACTCGTATGATGAGGCGACCAGCCCAACCACAACAACTGTGCCAGTGCGCCACAACGACGAGCAGGAAACAAAAAAAGATGTGAAATTAACAGCAACGAACATAAACACCAACAACACCAATACACACACCAACAATGAGCAATACACTTATGAGGGTGCCATTGAAGATTACCGCTCGCGTATTCGCAGCAAGATCAATCTCAATGAAGCCCCCGTAGAAGTAAAAGTAGAAACTTATAAAAGCAAGGAGTTTACCGAGGCGCAGTCTTTATTGCCGAAGGGTAATCTTACTGAAAGACGACGAATGTTTGAAGCTCATTTAAATGGTACCTCGACCACGAAACCGATCGGTGAGGATTTGATGAATGCGCAGTCTATCAAAGAACGTCTACAGTCTTTAGAGAAATGCACAGAACAACCGGCGCTTGTTACCTCACCGGTGAGGAGTGAAGATGTCCTCGTGGGTAATCTCAAGTCAAGGTTGACGCAATTCACCAACGCATGTGATTCCGATGCCAAAAATAATAACGCTGATGCGAAACTACAACTACCCAAATCCTATTATCCTCTGGATGAGTATTTAGAGCATTCAGAGATGAACGGTTTTCGGCCGTCTACGTCTTCCAGCGATCTCGTCGCCGCGTCTTCCTCGGATCGTGAGGATAGTGGTATTCATACGGCGGATGTTTCCTGCTCAGTGAGTCAATCAGATGAACCTGTTGAAGATGCCGACGTGCAACAGGAGGCTCCGAATTATAAAACTATAACCGAGGCGTTTTTAAGCGGAGAGAAGGATTTTGCTGATAAGACTTATATTGCATTTGTACCAAAACAACTTCCGGAAGATGTTGTAGTTGTAGAGGAAGTGGTAGAGAATATTGTGGAACATTCTCCGTTAGTGGAGAACATTGCAAAGACCATTCAAGAAGTGCCAATCGAGTTGGATGATGAGAAACTTATCGACTTGTATGAAAATTCTCGAGTACCATTCACCATGGACAGCATTGACATCTTTGCTAATCCGTTAGCATCACCGAAATTACAGCCTCCTACTGAGAAACCGCCTCCACCACCGCCACAGAGCGATGACAATGCGAATCGCATCAACAGTCCTTCACTTAGATTCAAAAAGGAACTACTCATAAAGAGGTCCAGTTTTCTTGGACTTGAGGAGGCCGCCATTAATGAACAACTGGAGCAGTTGGAGATTCAAGAGAAGCAGAAGGAAATTGATGAGCAGCTTGTAAGTTTTTTTGTTGTTGTTATCATTCAATATTCTAATTGAATGAATATTTAACCGTAATTTTCTTTCTAGTTGTTACAACACGAGCAAGAGTTGAAGCGACAGCTTCAGTTGCAAGAACAGGAAGTGCTTTCAACACTTGCAAATGGCGTTGGCGAGTTGGTCGATTTGGAGAATGGGCCTACCGATGAAGAAATCATGAAGAAGGAGCGCGAAATTATTGAGATGATCGAGAAGGAAGAGAAATGCAAGCATCACGATGGCGGCATGCTGGAAGCCAAAGACTTAAACAATACGGAGGCAAAACCGTCCATGCCAGCCATGGAGCCTAATGACATTTATTTAGGAAATAAGAAATTTGATGAACCATTTTACCCAGAAGTAAGTTACAATGAATTTTAGTCAGGTGCATTGTAATGGGCATAGAACAAACCAATCACCAGAAACGCTTTGCTTCCTTGGCACACGGCAAATGTATTTATTGAAAGTGGAAGCAAAGTGGAGCTGTTTACACTCCTTCTGTCTGTGAAGGCGTCTTAACTTGTATTGTCATACCCTTTAAAAAATTAATTTCACTATTAATGGTCGCAGGAACACACAATACTTCTGCAAACCGTGAGAAACATGTAGCAAAACTCTCTTCCTTGTAATTGTACTCTGTACTCGTTCACTAGCATGAAAACTCTAACCTATAAACTAATAATATCTTAGAGGGCGCTCGAGAAGCTATTGTACGTTAGTCTATTGTTTACCATGTTCATCATGTTTATTTAATAATGTACTGTGAGCGAATATAAATGAATGATCTTCATCAGAATTCGCATTTTTGAGCTTAATCGTTAATTTTTGTGTACTTCCCTCGTATAGCGGTGTTATGATAATTTGAATGATCAAGACTCTGAGGTATTACGCGTGGAACAGGAACTGCTGCAGTTGGAGCAGGAGGAATTGAAGCGTCAACGCGAAATTCAGCTTTTTAAGGAGCGCTCGGCCAAATTGAATAGCGCTAGCACATATGAAAATATGTACTTTGATTGCTTTGCAAAGAATGCAGACACGCGAAAATCTATGCCTGATTTGAAAAATTTAGCGCCTCCGATGATGCGGAAGTCGATGGCGAACGTGCAACCACAGCCGCCATTACAACAACTTCCGTTGGTACATGCCGGCCATCGGTTGCGAACGAATAACACACCGAAATATGACTTAGGAATACCTGTAAATCACCGCAAGTCGATGCCGGATCTTGATCGTACAGTACAATCGGCGTTCACGAATAATAATCTTTTAATGCCGATTCAACCACTGAAACCGCTCGAGAAAAAAGACCGTTATATGAGGTTAGTGAGGGCATCAGCCATTTTAAAATGTAACCAAGTTTTTCAACTTTTTCCTAACTGATTTGTGCCGTTTTAAGTCATAATCCAATAGAATCGGATGCTTACAAACACCCTGGACGAGGTATGCACCGACATAGTTTGCCAAATCAACCTCGGTCGAAGTCTACGCCGCGAGAAGCTTGGATTCAGCCAAAAGCCAAACCGCAAACGAAGAGTTACAACCAACATTGGTTGTATCAAGTAAGTTATTAACAAATTTTATGTTTTTTGATAAATTCTAATAATTTTTTTAAACAGGAAGCTGAATTACGTCGTTTGGCAGATCAACAGAAAGCGGCTTCTATACAAAATAGGAATGTGATTGATCCAAAAAGGATAATGAATGATCCTAAAAGAAGGTAACAATATAAAACACCTTATAAACACTGAAAACACTTATATTTTGTTTTATTTTATTAGTATCGATCCAATGTCCCAAAAAGATTATGTTAATATTCCCTACATGGGAAGACAACCTCCGCAAACGTATGGACACGCTTTACCCATGTCGTATCCACAGTCTCTGGCTGTGGAAAACGATCGGGACGTGATTCTAAGCGTGAGTGGAAAGAAAAAGTGTTCGTATTGCAATAATGAGTTAGGTAAGTTATAAAATCAACTAAAAAAAAAGCCTAAAAATGCATAAAACCAAATATTTCAGGACGTGGTGCAGCGATGATCATCGAAAGTCTTTCGCTGTTCTATCACATGGAGTGTTTCAAATGTTGTGTGTGCCACATTGAGCTTGGTGATGGCCTCATGGGTACAGATGTACGCGTGCGCAATCAGAAGCTGCATTGCCACAACTGCTACTCCAGCGACGACGGTATAAAATTCAGTTGCGTTTAGTAAAAGAAAAAGAGGTTCATAAAAATTACTAAATCCGGTTTTCGGAATTCGGTTTCATGACTAACACTTCTCACCGGGAAGTTTTTGTTTATATTTGCGTAGTCGCATAGAACAATTTGTTTTTATTTTATCGTCTTTTCACTTATTTCACTCATGTATGATTGATTGTCACGCATGTTTGTGTGTAGTTTTTGTTTGTTTGTGAGATTATTACTACGCTATGGACGTATTTGGAGTTAGGTGTTTGTTATGCATATTTTTTGAACAAATCGGATATTATCTAATTTATACCATACCTCATATTCATTTTTTGTTGTTTCTCCGAAGTCTGGAAAGTCACGAGACGGGAGCATCACTTTTATGTATTTGTATATTTTAATAGTTTAATGTATATTATTATAAAATATATATAAAAGTCATATAAAAATTGGACGGAATTACACAATGTTTTAAATCTTACTACAACAAAACTTTTCAAGTTTTTTCTTATTCCTAATTCGTCAATTTGTAATAAAAAAAATTAAATTTAGCAGCAGTAGCTATGTGTGATTTGTTTTGTTTGTGTAATTGTTTTAGTAGCAGTAGAATATTTGTGTATTTTGTACTTGTAGAAGACTGTTGTGTTCCTAGACGTCAGTTTAATATGTCTTACTGTTTGTTCTTAAGTAGAGATTCGTCGTGAGACTCTAATAAAGCAACTTCTTAACTTTTACTTGAACTTTAAGGCCACAAAAGTTCAATATTTGGAGATTGCATCTCAGTGAAGACTTGGAACTGTGAGTAAATCACCAACCAGCAATACAACTGCAATATATATCAAAATATTATTAGTTTATGAAGCTAATAATAATTTAATTAGTTTGACTTACATGGTAACCCATCCAGATCCAAGTAATCAACGTGTAAAACACGGTGTCAAGCTGAAATAAAAATGGCGGCCGTTTTAAAACTCAAACTAATTTGTTAGAAAAACTTGTTAACTCACATAAATATAGTAGCCACCAATCATCCACAGTCCCCACACTAACTGGAAGGCAATTGCTGTGCCAAACAATATCATCCAGGGCAGCATAAATCCTCTGTTCATTCTTTTCAATCCCATGACAAGCAATACAGCAGATATGATCAACAGAATGAAGTAGAATAATAAAAATGCCCCAACTACTTGCATAGCTATACAAATTTTAATAAAATTAAAACAAATTTCATTAATTTATTTTGTAAACAAATGATAATTGTTTATACTTACATAACCTAATATCTGCCTCAAACAAGGGATTGTAAAGTTGGGTGGAATCACCTCCAGTCATATAGAAAACAATAAAAGTCATCAAAACGATGCTCATTGCTACCGTGTAGAAAGCGATGGATTTCACTCCGGAATGCAAATTGTCCGTCCATATAAATGGGGACCAGCAGGAGTTTAAAAGTACCATTTTGAGTACTGCAATAAATCAAAATATAATAAAGGTGTGTTTAATACGGTTTGTATAATTGCAAAACTTGAAAAACTCACTTTGTGGGTGATATTAGAGTGTTAATACAGTGGGAGATTGGTGGCTCTAGTTGAAAATACTATTTAGTTTTACATTAATAACTGGGAATGGCACGCCCTGGATGAGTAAATCTTGGTTGTTGTGTTGTTGTCACGTTTGTTCGCTCGCACCTTTATTTCGCTTCTTTTATTTTCGTGTGGTGGGAAACTTAAGAATGCATTGCCAACAGTTCGAAAAGTTAGAAAAATTTTAAATTTATTGAGGTAGTACACAAAATTTAGTCTTTACTTTATAAAATTAGATCAACAATGTAGATTTTCTCAAGATTTTATTGTATTTAACTCATTTTGTTATTATTTTTGTTTTATATTGCGTTTAAAAGTTACTACTCTAGTGAAGTTGGTATTGCAGCACGCCGTGGTAGATGGCGCCCTCTACAATGCACTCGCCGACGTCAAAACCGTCGATGCCGCTTGTTTCTTGCGTTTTACGTGCGGTTCCTCCAGAGTTAACTCGTAAATTTGATCATATTTGTGCAGTTTGTGGGTTTTCTATGGTACTAATTGTGTAGGCTCACGGTATAGGGCCGGTTAACCATAGAAAACAATGCTTTAATTGCGTGTTTGTGCTTCGACTCTCAATTACTTCATTTCGTTTCGCCGACATCAACCGCCACAAAAAATGATTGCGTTTGGGCCGAAGAAGGACGGCAGTCCCAACAGTAAATATTTCGAATGCCCTGAGACTTTAAACGCTCTGGGAGCAGTAAAGATATGGCTGCAAAAGAATGCAAAGAAGGTAAGTTCATGGTTAATCCTAGGAATTTGTGATAATTATAATCATTTATTATTTGTGTATAGAATATCCAGTCAGATCCTTTAACCAACAATTCACTATCTGCACTGGTTATTCAAATGCTGCAATTCCAAGAGGACACATTGGGCAAAAATGCTGCCAAACCACCAATGACCAGAATACCAGTCAAGTACTTCATGGATTTTAAGCCTGGAGGTGGTCTTTGTCAAATACTTGCAGCTGCATACAAATTCAGGGTGGAACAGGGATGGAGAAAATTTGAATTTCAAGTTGGCAAAGTAAGAAATTAATATTTTACAAATAATTTATTTGTTTTATCTAATTATTTTAATATTATTTCAATAGAATCCAGCCAAATTGGACAAATTGATTGAAATGTACCAGTCAATTGAGAAAGCTCTCATACAAAATAAACTCTACACATTGCCAAACTGCTTCATCAAGAGTGAAGTAGAGAAAAATCTCGCCACCAAACTAAAGGATATTTTGAAACGTCGTGGAGGACAACTTGTTGAATCCGAAGCAGCCGCCACTCACATTCTCTATCCACACAGTGATCCACTTGATGAAGAATATGCCAGACCAGGAATGAGGCAGGATAAGATGATGATGATGCATTGGTATTATTTTCCCGAGTCCTACGATACCTGGGTTAATGCCGAGAGTATTCTTGATGGTAAATTATTAAAATTTATAATTATAAACCATTTTTAACTAATAAATTTGTTTAGGAATGTCGTTAGACAGCCCATCACCACATAGCGGTTCCTGGCGCGTCTCCTGCACATGGTTACTTGATTCGGACCAATACAACGAGTGGATGAGCGAAGAGGACTACGAAGTCGACGATTCCGGCAAAAAGAAGATTCATAAGATGCGACTATCTGTCGAAGATCTTATGAATCCTGGAGATGATAAACGGTTGGTATATATTTTTAAATAATTGGAGCGTTGCGTTAATTATTTGTTTTTGACAGAAGAAAAATCAAGCGAAAACATTCGCCTTCGCCTCCAGCTAAGAGTGGTAAACGAAAAAGCGGCCGTTCACCTGCTATCGGAAAGAAATCCCGTCTTGACGATGAAACCGAAGACCTCACGAGAGAAATGGATGACCCGATGCCAGAGCCAAATATTACTGAGGTCAATCCACCGGTTGTAGCACCGCCCCAACTGGTAAGAAAGATCATGAGTTGCAACCGCTGAAAGGCGGTTCAATTACTGATTTGGACGAGGCAGACGAGCGAGGTGAAGACTCACAAACTGGTAAGAACTCCGACACTACCACCCAGGATGATGGACAGGAAGATAATGTCACAGAACAGACGCATCATATCATAGTCCCCTCGTATTCTGCTTGGTTTGATTACAATTCGATTCATGAGGTCGAAAAACGCGCGTTGCCGGAGTTTTTCAACAGCAAAAACAAATCGAAAACTCCGGAGATTTACTTGGCGTATAGAAATTTTATGATTGATACGTATAGGTTGAATCCGACTGAGTATATTACGAGTACTGCGTGTAGAAGGAATCTCGCTGGCGATGTTTGTGCGATTATGCGTGTGCATGCTTTCCTCGAACAATGGGGTTTGATTAACTATCAAGTTGATACTGAATCGCGACCAACTCCGATTGGTCCGCCGCCTACTTCACATTTTCATATTTTGTCGGATACACCGTCTGGGCTACAGCCGGTTAACCCGCCGAAAACTCCTCAACCTAGCGCCGCGAAAACGTTGCTTGATTTAGACAAATCTGCTGATCCGACTAAGAAAACGGAAGCGGGCGAGACTATTTCCAGTTTCGGTTTGAAACTTGATCAGTACTCGAAGAAACCCAGCGCAATGAAGAATAAGAGTGCTGCGTCCATGGCTAGGGACTGGACAGAACAGGAGACTTTACTGTTGTTGGAAGGTTTGGAGATGTACAAGGATGATTGGAATAAGGTTTGTGAACATGTTGGGTCACGTACGCAGGATGAGTGTATTTTGCACTTTTTGCGCTTACCAATTGAAGATCCGTACCTGGATGATCCGGAAGCAGGAGGTGCTTTGGGTCCTCTTGCATACCAACCGATTCCGTTCAGTAAGTCAGGGAATCCTATCATGTCAACAGTTGCGTTTTTGGCTTCTATCGTTGACCCGCGTGTTGCGGCAGCCGCTGCAAAGTCGGCAATGAATGAATTCGCTAGTATTAAAGACGAGGTACCCGCGGCTCTAATGGATGCTCATTTGAAGAATGTCGAGGCTTCTTCAACTGATGGCAAATATGATCCTGCGGCTGGTTTGGCTCTGAGTGGAATTGCAGGCACAGTTCCCGAAAAAGAGGAAGATGACAAGGTTAAAAAGGAAACCGATTTAAAAGACGATGAGAAAAGCGATGGCGAACAAAAGAAAAATGGAATTGAAACCCCAGAAGAAAGCGAGAAAACACCTAAGTCGGAAAAAGACGAAGAAAAGGAAGAAGCTATGGAGGTGGATGTCAAACCGGAAAAAGTCGTACGTGACAGTGAAATGCAGAGTGCCGCTGCCGCCGCTCTTGCAGCAGCCGCAGTGAAAGCTAAACACTTGGCAGCAGTTGAAGAGCGCAAAATAAAATCGCTGGTAGCTCTACTTGTTGAAACTCAAATGAAGAAATTAGAGATCAAATTGAGGCACTTTGAAGAACTGGAAACAACAATGGAACGAGAACGCGAAGGCTTAGAATATCAGCGACAACAATTGATTACAGAAAGGCAGCAGTTCCATTTGGAGCAATTGAAGGCGGCAGAGTTTAGAGCGCGTCAACAAGCGCACCAGAGATTGCAAGCGGAGCAGGGTCAACAATGGGCGCAACAACCGCCAGCTGCACAACATCCAACACCGGAGGTAGCGGCAAGCACCACTCCAACGCCGCCATCGCCGCAAGCCGCTGCTGTTGCATCACCGGCAGCGGGCGCTCATCATATTTAATTCTATCTATAAACTGATAAAAAGATTTGTTTTCTTTTTTTTAATTGTATGTACTACTATAGTTTAGAGTCGTATAATTTCACTACACGCGTTAGAATATTTAATGTGTGAGTTTTACAAAGGTGAGGATCTAAGATTTGAATAATGTACGCGAATACTTTACATATAAATTTTTGATTCAATTCCATAAACTGCGTACGTAAATTTAGTTTTGTGTTGGTACAAGTTTCATTTTTACAACACAAATGGCGAAATGATCGCAAATAAAGTAAGTAGAGTTGTGAATTTTAGCAAATAATTATTGTTCAGATACATAGCTTCTCTTGTATCAAACGCCGTGTGGTAGAAATGTAATCTATTCGAGTTTAGTATTTCCAATACCGTATTGTGCCGAACACAAACAGCGTTCGCTCTTTTCTCTCGCACGACAAGCATCACGCAAATAAACGTGTTGGTAGTGGTGGTGGTAACAGGTGGGTAGGTCACGCCGGCCGCCGCCGCCACCACCGCGGCGTATTGATGAGCATCCTTCGCCGCGACAATTCATGCATAGATCGCCTTTGAATATCATCTAATTATGTGTGGCTGAGTTGCCATGCATGAGCCATCCTTTCGCTTCCAGGTGAATAGGCAGCCGGCGCTCGCGCCACCAGTCCGACGAACGACACCTCCGGTGGCGGCCGCTGGCCCGAGATGTCCATCCGTATTCGCGAGTACAAGTTCTTTCGGAGTCTTAGTGTTAAAGTGAATGACAATTGGCCGGTGCGCAAGGCGGAACAGATATGGAAACAGTTACGCGCTCACAAGATTGCAGGCAAGTGCTGTGAAAGAATCAAATTACTTGTTTAATGTAACTTTAACGAGAAACAAGATGGCCGACATTAAAAATGTCCCTTTGTAGTTGATTCCAGATAATAGAATCTGTGTTTTGATGCGTAATACTGTTGTGAACGCGTGTTTAATTCTGTAAAATTTGCCGGCTTTGTCTGTGTAACAGGAAGCAAGGAAATAAACATTTCAGTGCTTTCAATTGAGCTATAAATAACGTTTAATGGCCGCCATCTTGTACAGGTGGACGGGAATCAAAATATTTATACAACTATCAAGTTCATTCGGTACTGTTGTCTATTAACTGCGCTTTGATTTTTATTACAAAAGCTATCAATCAAATATTTTTATTTTACGATTTTGTGATTGATTGAATCAATCAAACTGGGATAGCTGGCATTTGTAGAAATATTGATTTGCTTTGCTATTTTTACATGTTCATTGTTTGGTTCGATGCACATCGCACATTGTCCTGCCGGCGCGTGCACACACAGAGATCGAAGCGTTGGAGGCATGCAAATGGCTGCGCGCTGCAGGATTCCCGCAGTATGCCCAGCTTTACGAAGGTAGAATAAAACAATGCTTCAATGTCACCATTCATTGTTCATATACTCGTTGTTCTCGCGTGTAGATCAGCAGTTTCCGGTCGATATCTCGGCCGTGGAGCAAGACCACCCGATGTTGGAGGCGTCCGTGATGAAGTCGCTTTTCCGGAGGTTGCAGGCGCTTAATAGATGCGCTAATGTACACCAGCAAAAGCAGACGGAGGCTGATGAAGAGGAGGAAACATGCGCGCTTAGCGAAAATTGGACCTATCAGTCTGATGTTCGAAGATGGTCCAGGGTGGATCAATTAGAAATGCGTATGCATCTTTTCCCTAAAACGATAAATTTGCCTTTGGTTCACTTTTCAAAAGTTTTTTTTTATTTCTTAGCGACCAATATTGACGAATGGCACAAGAATGTCCTTAAAAAACAACAATCTAAGCATCTTTCAATCCGTGATAAGTTGGGGATTTTTGGGTCAAGTAGACATCGCCGGGGACGCGATGGGGCCAGTGAGGGTTCACCTGTGCTTGATTTCCTCTCACGGCAGATCAGTGGAATGAGCACAAATGACGCGGCAACCAGCGGAGATAAAGTGGCACCTTTGGAAGCGGATTGTGCGGATTACAATAGCCGTTATAGAAACCGGAAGACACGATCCTTTGATCGCACTGACCGATGGACCAGTTCTCCTAGTCACAATGCTAATCAGGATAGAATTACCTGGCGGGCTTTATCCACCTCCGAAGAATGGGACGACGAAAAATTTGACCTGGAAGAAGGGGGACGACCAATTTTCACCTTAGCTTGTACGCAACTTCATGTTTTGCGGAAATTAGCATTGTTGAAATTGACCGCCCATATGGAAAAATACTGTCCCACACATCGCACTGGTTGGAATTGGGACCTGCCGAAATTGATGCGCAAAATCAAATCACACGCATATCGTGAAAAGAGTGTATTCGGTGTACCTTTAACTGTTATCCTTCAAAAAACAGGTTCTGCACTCCCCAAAGGCATTGAGGAGGCTTTGATTTGGTTGCAACAGAGTGCGTATGATCAAGTTGGATTGTTTCGAAAGTCTGGGGTAAAGTCACGCATTGCTAATTTGAAGCAGTTGATTGAAACGCAAGCTGGGGATTGCCTCAACTTTAGCGAATATCAAGCACATGACATTGCAGATGTAATCAAGCAATATTTCCGTGAACTACCGGAAGCATTGCTGACCAATAAACTCTCAGAAACATTCATGTTAATATTTCAATGTAAGTTTTGAGTACAAACTTTGATTCTACTTGTATTAATTTACTTTTATTAGTTGTACCAGAAGAAGAACGGCGGCAGGCTGTACTATGTGCACTTTTACTAATGCCTGACGAACATTGTGAGATTCTTTTGGTCCTTTTGAGATGTCTCACGAGCATTGCCGAAAATTCCGTGGTGAATCAAATGAACGAAAGTAATCTGGCGGTTTGTTTTGCACCATCTTTGTTTTATTATTCTAATGCAAACACGGCAGCACGTCTACCAGCTTCATCAGCATCTAACACAACCAACACAAATGCGCATGAGAAAGAACTAGCCGAGCACAAGGCAGCTCATGATTGTTTACTTTATTTCCTTCAAAACTGCAATAATCTTTTCAAAGTAAGTTTTACTTTTAATTTTTTTAATTTTTTATTATGAGAGTTTCTTGCAGATTCCTCGTGAATTTCTTCAACAGTGTGCCTCCAGCGAAATGAAAGAAACAAGTGTAATGAAACTTTCAGAATTAGGTCTAGACAATGGCGGATGGAAAGGATACATGCAGGACTGCCAAAACGTGATGATGCGAGAATCACGAGAAAAGGACTGGATCTATATCCAGACGTACAATCCAAAGATTGAGATTTCGTATAAGAAAATCAGTGATGGGTACCCGCTGCGCATGTGGAGATTATGTTGCGAGATTGACGCTCCTCCTGGAGAAGTCCTGTACCGTATTTTGAAGGAAAGGCCCAAATGGGATAAAGAGTTGCATTCAACGCGGACCCTGTCGCAGATAGATAAGAATGTCGAGTTGTTTCAGTATGCGCGAAGGAATGTAGGTCCTTTGCCGATGGAGGAGTATTGCGTTGTGCGCGCATGGCGTACTGATCTTCCGGGTGGAACCTGTCTCATTATAGAAACATCTGTGGAAGATCCAGAGGCGGTAAACATTCCAAATAGTGTGCGAGGCATTGTCCTTGCCTCGAGGTATCTTATTGAAGTCTACGGAGGCAATAAATCTAGACTCACGCACTTTTCAAGAATTGATACAAGGTACAGTGGTTTTGAATTTTTATTGGTTGAAATATGAGTGTTGTTATTTTTCATTGTTACAGAGGTAGAATGCCGGAGTGGTATCATAATAATTACGCCCATATATGTGCAATCAATATCACCAACCTGCAAAAGTCCTTTAAATCAAACGGTGCAAGTACCGCCGGGCAGAACTAATGCGATATATACTCCCTTTCGTCCTTTTTACATGGCCTTTTTGGCAGTCATATTCATGCTGTTTATGCTGTAATGATGTGTAGCCAGCCACGCTGAATAAACACACAAATTGAATGTACCAAATCGTTAGTTTTAGATTATCTTATTGTAGGCAAATGTATGAACATTAATAAATATTATTGATAATGAAATCAATTATTGCTCGTGCAACAGTGCCGAGTGCGCATGATCCTGGCTCGTGCTAAGCTGCTGGCTGGTTGTGACGACTGAGCGTCAGTCGGTGCTGCGCTACGGTGGAGCTTGTACTTGTGTTATTCGTCATCTGAGCAATTTTATGGACTTTGTCAGATCCACGCCATTTATCTAGCTCGAAAAGCTGGAAAGCTAAGTCGTAAGCAACGAAGGCAAAAATTGGGTGGATTTATTTTCGGCGCGCGCGTGTGTGCCGTCGGCCGCCGATGGTCGGATCGTTTTTAGTGGCTCCTAATTCAATTGTTAATAAATCATGTGTGTTCCCATGTGGAAGGCTTTCAACGCAAAGGTTATTAAGTTATTTAATTACTTGTTTGTGCACTTTAGTACCTACTTCATGGATGGAAGAACATGGGAGTAAATAACATTGAGTAAATTTTGTCTTTGTTTTTGAGTACGTTTTTTATGTTTACATTTTATAATACTTTATTTTTACATATAAGTTACAAAGAAATTGGTAATAAAGTAAAGCTATGAAGAAACGAAAAGGTTCTTGATCATACCCCAAGGCGAAACATGTAATTAATGTAATTAATCACGTAAAAGTAAGGTATTACACAATTAAGTAAACATTTACTTCTGTTTAATTTTACAGATAATATCGCTTAGCTTTTGCGTTTTTTCAGTGCCTTGCCCTAAAAAAAGTTTTTGCAGCTTTTGCATTAAAATTCTTTATTATTTTCCTAACTCGTATAACTTATGGGTTTAACCCTCGGGAAACTTACAAAAATGCCCTTTTCGTGTTTTTCGGTCGGGTAATTTTGTGTTTTTGGTGTTTATCGGACGAACGCCATGTAGTAGGGCAACCGTTCATTAAAATTCTTTAGAATTTTCATATATTACTTATGGGTTTAACCCTCGGGAAACCTAACAAAATGCCGTTTTTGTGTTTTTCGGTGGTCTAATTTTGTGGTTTTTGGTATTTGGCAGACCAACGCCATGTCGTAGGGCAATCGTTCTTTCACCAAATTGTAGGTATTAAAATTCTTTATAATTTTCATATATAACTTGTGGGTTTAACCCTCGGGAAACCTACAAAAATGCCCTTTTGGGGCATTTCACGCGATTTCACAGGGCAACCATTTTCACACTATATTGTTGGTATAAAAATTCTTTATAAATTTCATATATTACTTGTAGGTTTAACCCTCGGAAAACCTACAAAAGTGCCCTTTTTGTGTTTTTCGCTCGGCTAATTCTGTGTGTTTTTTATTTTCGCAGGCGAACGCGATTTCACAGGGCAACCATTTTTGCACTAAATTGTAGGTATAAAATTTCTTTATAATTTTTATATATAACTTGTGGGTTTAACCTTCGGGAAACATTTCAATTTCGATTGAATTTTTTTGTTATAATTTTTTCGGTCGAAAAACAGAGTCAAACTTTTTTATTAAAAATTTTTTGGTTGAATTTTATTGTTAAAACTTTTTTGTTCGAATTTTTTACTTAAAATTTTTTCGATCGATTTTTTTTACTTAAAAATTTTCCGTCAAAGAACAGGGTCGAACTATTTTGTTAAAATGTTTTTCGATCGCAGATCGGTCGAATTTTTTAGCGATTATTTCAAGCACAAAAAGGTCTACGAAAAACGAATGCATTTTTCTCTAAAATTGTAAGTCTAAACGGTTAATATTATCAAAATTTTATTATCGATGTAGAATTAAAAATCTCAGGTTTTAGATTTAAAATATAATCTAAATTAATAGTTCCATGCATAGTTCGAGTAGAATTCTATTCATGTTCTGCACTACCACACTGAAAGTATCAGTGTTTATAAACAAACATGTTTTCTTATCCCGTGCAATTTTTGTGCGATCGCCACGCGGTTGGCTTGTGCAGTCTCATTATTGTCGTCAGGTGGTCTGCACGCACATTTTCTTCATTATTCTTGAGTTGCTAAATGCATCTTTAAATGTGCGCGATTAATGTACGGGGTTCGTACCACGCGGATTGGGCATACTCAGAGGAAAAGCGTGAGTGATGTTCCGTCGGCCGTCGTATTCTTTTTGTATTATACACGTATTTCATCGTTTCTACAATGTGCATAATTAAGGTCCATACAACTTATTGGATATACCAAAACGCAAACATTTATTTTGCATCAAGGTACGTTCTCGCATTTCTTCAGCCAACTATTGCAATCAACTTTTTTGTTGAGCCTATCGCGATAGCAACACCGCGTGACCGCGTGGTCGTTTCAGAGCGCGCATTCAGTTCCATTCCGGTTACCGAGCGGAACACGCGTGTTCATCGTGACTGTTTTATTTCTCCCTATTATAAATTGATCGTAAATCGATTTATATTCAATAAGTAATCGATGACATTTATTAAAATTACGCGTGAACGGAATTTCGCCAGATAATAAGCACGAGTGAACTACTGTCGGTCGTCGGGAATATTTTTAACTTGGATTTATGTTTAATTCGAATAAGTAGTCAACGGATGTGCCCGGAGAAGAAGTTTACACTTACTGGAGTTCCGAATATTCATCGCAGAAGAGTTGCAAATGTGCGCATATTTTAAGGCAAGTCTTCCGCGGCATTTAATAGCTGTCGATATTTTTCTATATAAAAAATGTTTGTATTTCTAAATGTTGTCAATAAAATAAAATTAATATCAATTAATATCTCATTCATATTTGTTTTTGGTATCCTCCTTGACGTTTTCAGTATATGAGTGTTTCACACATACAATATAGATATTATACGTGTGGATCGAGTGCAACATATCTGAGTCTTGTGTTGTTGTTTTTAAAAAGTTGAATATAGTAAAAACATAAATAAAAGAATCAAATATAAATGATAAAAACACTCGGTGGTCGAGTGGAGACGTGCACCTGCTGGCATGCTAGAAGGCACGGATCGAATCTCCGGTACAGAAGGCATTTTTCTCAAATATAAAAATAACAGGTGTAATTTGGGTTGCATATGAAAACTCAAATGAAGTATAATAGAAATTGCAATACAAGTGAAGGCAATATGAGAAGTAAAAAAGTAGTAATTGGAAAAACGGAGAACAGAGAAATAAGAGAAGTAGAAGAAGGAATAGCAGAGGAGAGTAGGAGACAAAAGGAAGAGAATAGAGTAGAGAAGAGGAGGAGATCGAAGAAAGAGAACAGGAGTGGATCAGATTTTTAAATTTTTTGGCACGTGTCGTTATAAGACAGTCTACAGGTCGATCTCCCATTGCGTCCATTGCTCCCGGCCCATCCTACAGCTACGATGTCTCTGCGCTTCATCCCCGGAATTATCAGGCATATCAACAATTTTTATGGTGGGGGATCACCCCCAGAGAGAGGGAACTCCTTATAAGGACATCCTTTTAAGGACTTGTAAAAATATTTCTAATTCTTAAAAATATTCTTACAAGTTCTCACCTGTAGCTGAAATGAAAGATGGAGTACACAAATCATACAGGATACCTTAACAATTTTTATAGTGGGGATCATCCCCTGAGAGAGGGAACTCTCTTAGAGACCTGTTCCTGAAATGATAGAAGGGGTACATTCAAAGCAGAAGACATAATATTTCTTTACATTTCTTTATTAATAAATACATTGTAAAATAAAACAAGTTTAGATTTTACAAGTCAACAGAATTCATGCAGCCGTATTGAAATAGGACTTCCGACCTGCTTAGCCGCGCAAGCAAGCGAGTACCACTTCTAGCGGGATAAAGCAATTAGCAAAGTAAATTTTTTTGTGATTGAAAAGGAAACAAATATACAGGGTGTTACAAAAGAAAATTAAGTACAGGAAGTTAAATTCTAATAACAGTCAAGGCAAAATTTTCAGGGATGTAAAGGAAAACGATTATACAAGGTGTCACAAATAGAAAATTCAACCATCAAAGAGGAAAACATCTGAACACTACAAATATTGCTCGTTTTCACCAGATGCTCCGGGAAACTAATAAACAGAGTAAACTTAAAGTGCAAAAAAGCCCTAAAACTACAGGAAAGTTTTCAAGGACACAAAAAAGTAAATATACCGGGTGTTCCAGAAGGAAAATCCCAAGTCTAAAACAAAGAACACTCAAAACTCACAAATAAAGGTGATTTACTTAGTACTGTTAGGAAAACTAATATACAGGGTGTTACAAAAGGAAAATTTAAAAATCTACAAATATGGTCAATATTCACATCATGACGAGAGAAATTTATACCGAAAAACTATAAAAATATATTTTAACATAAATTCAAAGATTTTACCCGAAAATCATCGGAAAAGTTGAGTAAAAAAGGTGCTACAAGAAACACTTACATTTTAATATATTGTGTATATATTTATCATTTGATGATAGCATCAACTTCATAAGGTAACCGACGGGTAAAGCATCATCATAAATTGATAGAACATCCGGCGAACAACATCCAAATCAGCAGACGGCAAGCGACGGCGCGTGGTAATACAATAGGTAGGTATATTCGACAAAAATAACTAGTTACTTTTAATATTAAGATATATGGAGACTATGATAGCGAAAAACTATTCAACGTACAAGATTTTATTAGATCAAGAAGAAACTTTTGAATTTAATAATGCAAAGGAGTGTAATTCGATAAAAACGTTCAACGAAAAGAGGAACGTGCCGACGGTCGACGGTAAAGTGAGCCTGGTCGACCACACAAATATTGTCATTTTAATAATCCTCAGATACTTTTTAACACAGTGTTTGTAATAATTAAATTATGCATGTTATTTTCAAAAACAGAATCTTAAGAATTCTGATAAAAATGCTACCATGTGTTTATAATCTACAAAATTAATATCCTTCAAATGGAATAATCAATTTAAGTTAAACCGTCTTAACTTTACGCGAAAAATGTGATTAAACACCTACCAGTGCATTGATGAAGAAATTTTAGATCCAGGAATATATCTTATCAACTGAAAACTCGCGCAGAGATTAAAGGACACTTATTTCTCACTTAAGAACACTCTAACCGCCACAAATCATCAAACAAAACAGGCACACATGCTCGTTACGAATATTTTTCTGATGACGAAAAGAATGCACGACGATTAATTGAATAATTGAAGTCTGAAAACGCGTGGCAATTACAGAGACGCGTTCGCGGACCACGCGGTGAAACGACTGCCGTGTGCGCTGCGAGAAACCAGGTACAAGGCAGGTGCGTAGCAATAATATGCGTCAGTCAAACAAAAAAGTTGTTTATATTCAAACGTAGTGGTAAACACGTAGTTGAGAAGACAAAAGTAAAAATTCACAATACTGAAATAACACACATACACGAAATCTACTTTTACTATCAATATTTCTCGGCATTAGAAAAAATGTATTGGTTTTGGGATGCAATAAGGATGAAAAAACACAGGAATTTTTAATTTACCAGTACAAATAAATAATTTATTGTTTTCTAATTGTCTTCATATAAGTTTACTGTATACCTACTCGTAAGTTAATTAAATAATTAATTGATGTTTAGAACACCGCGACTAATTTAAATATTCTCTATAAAATAAAGTATTAAAATAGGTAAAATGAGTATACCATCGTAGGGTGCCCTGAACACAAGTCACTTCTACCGCTACCTTCGTACCGTGCCCTGAACACGAGTCACTTCTACCGCTACCTTCGTAGGGTGCCCTGAACACGAGTCACTTCTACCGCTACCTTCGTACGGGGCGCTGAATACGAGTCACAATTACGCATCTGGGAAAATTATTCTGAGTTAACTCTAACACCCCGTTCGCGTGTTATACTAAAAAAACTATAATTCCTAGCGCAACGAGTACTAAGACGCACACACACAACTTTCAATATAACTCGCGTTGCGGAATTTTCTCGCCATAAATTTCAACACAGTGAGATACAGAATTAAATTCCGCATCTGGAAAAATTATTCCGAACATACTGTGACACCGCGTTCGCGTATTATACGCGTATTATAAAGTGCAAAATACAAAAAGAAAAACAACTAAATAACATCATTTCTGGAGTAAAATAATGGGAAACTAGTACACAGGGTGTTGTAAAAATCAATACAACGAAGCAAATTTAAAACAGAAAAAACAACAAATAACATCATCCTTGGAATAAAATAATGGAAAATTAAAACACAGGGTGTTGCAAAAAGAAAACAACATCTTTTCCAAGGAAAATGCAAAATTAAATGAGGAGAACAACCAAATAACATCATATTTGGAGTAAAATAATGGAAAATTAAACTACAGGGTGTTAGAAAAAGAAAACAACATCAATACAAAGGAAAGTGCAAAGTACATAAACAAAATCCACTAAATAACTTCATTTTGGGAATAAAATAAAGGAAAACAAACCTACAGGTTGTTACAAAACAAAAATAACTAAAATATAAAAGAAAACAAGATCTAAAGTAAAACACACTAAATAACTAAAACAATGGATTGACATCAATGAAAACATATACTCATGGTTGTAGCTCCTTATATAATATAAAGAAAATACAAAGTTCAAGTATAAAATACTAAATTATTACCATATTATAACAACATATATCACCGTACGCGCCCGTGAACACTAAACACTGTCGACAGCCGATAAAATATATCACGATTTACCGAATTGAACAAACCGTCGAGATACACGAACCTACCAACCGCCATCGCACACGGACTCGAACAAACTGCAAGCAACTCGGGTGCATGTTCTTTAAAAGTTCTTTATACCCAAATACAGCGCACACAGCGCCCAGTGCAGAAATCAATTCAAGGTTGCCACCAATTATCGAGTTTAAAAGACAGGATTGAATTAATACTTAAATACAAGCGCAGATGCTACAAGTTAGAAAACAATAAAAAGCTTAACATTGGCATATCGACTTTCCACCGTTCTTTCTCTTATCAATTATTTTCGCCACTTTCAATTCCAAAACAAAAGCTATTAATGAAAATATAACACCAGCACAATAGAGATAAAATATGCCTTTAACATGCGCTAACGTCAAAACAGTCGCTTTCGTTTGTGGTAACTTGTTATCAAGATACTCCAATATATCAAAGACTTTGTTTGTCAATAGAAAGATATCCCATTCCCATTTTGTATATAATCCAAATTCCTTACATTTGAGAATAATATCGTTTAAATGCGGTAACAAATGTACATACACGGGTGGTCCAGTGACTTGGATGGTGCCGAATGACTTTTGGTAATAATCTTCCAATCTTTGCACGCTCTTCGCCAAGGGTGTATAGTAACTGTCCAAAAAATTCGACACTAAGTGGAAAAATCAAAAATTATTATTATATGCAAAGTTTTTGCTTGAATTAATGACAAAATGTTACACGTACATTTAATGCTGGTATAATAATGTTGAAATGCATATTTCGAGTACAATGTCTTGGAAAGGCTTGTCCCCTGGAATTGCTTAACGACATTACGGGAAATCAAAATCTTCTGTGTATACTGCAAATAAAAATCATTAATAAACCAAAATTACTAATAAAAAACTAGGTTTATCTACAGTAAAGGTTTGATTTCGCGAGACATCAAGTTGGAGTAGCGTCATAGCTACAGGTAGTTCTGACCGTAACAAATCGTCAACTGTGCGAATGTTATCTTCATATTGTGGAATAATCAACACGCTAACAACGCCCGATGCAAACAAAGCCGTATAAAGTACAATTACAATTAAAAGCATAGCAACCACGCTTCGGGGACGGTTACTCCGAGGAATCTGTGTATCATTCAAACCTTGCATCAAAAACATACCACCGATAGACAATAACCTTGGGCTTCTCGCCTTTCTAAAGATTGCTTTCGCCAGACTAAAATACAACGCACCAAATGCGAGTGATACAAAAATAAATATCCATAAATTGATTTCAAATACTTGAACAAAACGCAGCCAGTGATCGTAAATTCTGTTGAGTACAAATATATTATTTATTAAATAATCCTAGTAACGTTATAAAAAATATAAACTTACTTTGGTTTTGGGACAAAGAAGGAATAATAAACTTCCGTCAACGGATACGATGATGGATAGGAATAAATATTAGGATCTGATACAATCACTTTACCATTTAATAAAGGAGCATAAAGTAATTGAAATCCTTTAACTTCAAAGTCCAAGTTCAAAGATTTCGCAAATACTGCAATTAAATTTTTCTCAGTGCCATAATGAGAGCTATTGATTGTATAATCAAATGGAATGGTGTTAATTTGCGACGGAATGTATACAATATTCATCCCTTCATTTCTTTTCCACCTCTCAAAGAAGTTTCCAACATCATCACCATCATCCGCGAATTTATTAGTGGTAATACACCAACTGTTCAAACGTCTCTCTGAGAGATACGAATTAGTCGAATTTAAATTAGTAAAACCGTCGACGTGAAAAAATCGTCTTGTTTTGAAATAAAAATAGAGTTGAGAAAAATTTGATCCAAAAAATTTGTAATATTAACGGTTTCCATTAATATTATCGCTTTAAAACGATAATTTCCGTTGTGGAGAAAACATCCCTTCAGCCACCAAGAATTTAAATATATATTGTCGGAATAATCATGTAGAATGTAATGAGAACAGCCAGGATAGCAGGCGGTCGGATTCATAACAATAGGATTTGAATTATTAAACAAGGTAGGAAACTGATATTCGGATTCATTGTATGGGAACACCATGATACAATACGCATCTTGAAAATTACGCTGCGTGATAACATTGAGGAGTAAGTTTAGTGCAATTTGCACACTTGAGTCGTTGCCGAACATTTTATGTGAACTGCACAAAAGTTGTGTCAAAAGTTACAACAAATTATATTTACTGCAATCAAATAAATAGCTAATGAAGTTAGTTAGCAAATTGTTTGCAGTGACCATAGCAACAAACTAAAAACATATTTATTTGTTGATATAACAAAGGTAGGTTGAAACACTAATTCTAGCATAAAATACTTGCTTCAAATTGATATCATTTCAAATATAATTACCAAAATGACACAAATGTGTTTGTTCTGCAATATAAAACCAAATTTTATTCATTGAAATTAACTGGCTTATACAGCTATACCATAAAAATGAAATAAAATACAATCCTTAAATGTTAGTTACATATAATCATAGTGCCACCAGCTTATTTCTGTGCAGCAAGTGGATTTCTCACAATCAAAATAACTGAATCACCTCTCAAAAACATCTTTGAAATAAACCTATCTTTGTTAACTGGCTTAGACTTCTTTTTGCCCTTGCCTGCCCTGGGATACTCTGTCCAAATCTCCTTCACATTTTCCAACACCATGTTGCAATGCCTATCGAAAGCTTTCACTCGACCCAACAATTTCTTATTGTTTCTACAGTTGATGAGCACTTGTGTATTATTGCGCACCGACATGGTCAGCACAGAGAGTGGACCAGTATTAAATTCCTCTTCTTCACGTTGCTGCAGCTCTTCTGCAGTCATTTCTGATTTAGGTTTTGCAACAGCCCTGGAATTATGTTATTAAACAGTAGTTTTAAACCCCAAGAGGAGAAGAAATTACGCTATTTTCTAAATAAAACACTTACATATTGGATAGTTGTTTAAGTAAATGTAATAACCAGCAGTGTGGACGACTCGAATTTATAAAGATTTGTAGATAAAAGTGTAAGAAACGTTGATACAAAAATGCGCCGGTTTGTTTGGTTAAATGCGCTTCCAAACGTTCACGAGCGTGTTGTTTGATGGTGTGTGTATTGAGCGGGCACGAGAAAAGCAATGAAACGATACATGCAGCGCCATCTATTGGTTATCAAATCACTCTCTTGTCTTATATACTGGCAGCTATATAATACCAATATAGTATAGATCAGGGCTGGCCAATCCCAGGCCCGCGGGCCACGAGGTGGCCCGCCAGGACATTTGAATTTGCCCGCCGCACAAACCAAAGTTGGAACTTTTGTATATGTATAATATTTTATGTATGAATGGCCATAGTCTGTGGCCCGGTGCTGCCGCATTCTAAAAAAATTGGCCCTCCAGGAAAATCCATTGGCCAGCCTTGATATAGATTGTATAGAATAATGCAATATAATATAAATTTAAATTTTTGCGACATTCGATGTATGTCATGTTTTTTTCGTGCGTGCAGCCGGCATTCATCGATATATAAGATCACGTCAAAAATCTTGCTTGAACAAATTTTTTGTTAATAGCAATTTTCTTCAGTGAACAAAAAACGCGATTTTAGCGCTTAAACTGTAATTAATGTTAACGGATATTAAATTGTGAAACAATTGATGCTTCATTATTATTAAATTACTTAATATCATAATATTATTATTATCGTGTCCAGCGAAGAGAATCGCATAAAACTGTAAACTGACGAAACTTGGCGTTAAACAAAACAGTAACATATTGTACGCATTAATACCAAGAATGTGGAATATTTGCCTGTACATGCACAACGCTCTTTGTCTATTCGCTTGCATTCAGTCACGCGTTCAGCGTTACAGTTATTCGATGTATGTTTGCCATTTCCCATTTGCAATGATAATAGTTAAACACACGTTACATCGTATACCAGCGTAAAAAAAGCTACAAGTTGATTTTAGCGCCAAAATAAACAATGAAATGAATTTTGCTTATCAACAAACAAGTCCGACATTAAGAAACGATTACAATTTAGGTATCTACATAATAAAATGAAAACTTTAAAGTCAATTGGAGTCAAGTAATGATGATTATTGATGATAAAAGTTGAAATATTTATAAAACATTACGATTTTTTCGATTTAGACGTTCAAAGTCGCTTGGAACAAAGTGTATACAGTGTAAAATGGTAGGAAGGTAAGTAGTGCGCACGCAGCACAGGTAAAATTCAGGTAAAACCGTTCGTACCTACGCCGGCGTGACTAAAAAACAAAAAATACGGTGGCCCCGCTTCCAACTTAAGTCAACTTAAGTTCAGTCTCCAATGAGACGCGCGCGCGTGCGTGTGTACCGTGTGTGACCTCAAGAGTTGGCGAGATGAATCAAGCCAATTGTGTCGCGCTTACGTGATGCAGTCGCGCTGCAAATTAAAGTTAATTCATTAGATATAACGCGCGACAGCGACAATATGGGTGTGACTTAAAACCATTTCTCCAGACTTGAAAATAAAGAAGAAAATGCCCGAAGAAACACTCGCTGAAGAAGTGGACGCCGGCAGTAGTATAGCGTCGGTAATTCTGCATCCATTTGTTAAGTGCATATCTTTGCTCAATTTCGGCTATGCGATACACCCAACGGAACCGATTCATCTTGCAAACAGTGAGTTCATCACCGTTCAAGATGGTTACAAGATTAGAATATTACACCTGCAACCTGACGATGGCTGCGGGGACTTAGAAGAAATTAAACGTGGATTCGAACGCAGTAGTTCTGTAAGAAAATCCATTGAGAAGCGGCTGAGCATGCGAAATAGTATGACAGAAGAATACTGGTTCACCAGGTGGAATAAACCCTTACAAGCTGGTAATAGATGCAGTTGCTCATTCCGACGCTCTCAGAGGTATTCGAAGTTAACTGAAGAAGCACCGAAAGCAATCGGAAACAACGTATTAGAATCTCCGCCAACGAAAATAAAAAATTTGGAGACTTTCGTTGAGAGACTGCTGCAGGAAACTCTGTTAGAAGCATACCAAGAGTTGTACATTACCAACTCGAAAACTGCTGTTGAAGCAAAGACTGATGCGCCAAAAGAAACCCAAGAATATAATTATGATAACTTAGGATATGTACAATCTCCCGACGAAATCGACGCGGCTCCTGTGGTGATAAAAAGAAGAAAAGACAAACCGGTGACAAAGCAGATAAAGAAGACAACGCCCGCTGTGAATACGCTATGCCGTCACAACAAGCCAAAAATTAATGTAAATATATCCAATTTTCATAATAAAAAAACATCGTATTTTAAATTCATTCAAATGATTTGTGAATTTTAGAAACCATTTGTATTCTTACTACATGGAATTGGAAGTACAGCAGACGTTTGGTGGAATATTATCGCGAGTTTGTTAACAAAAGGATATGAAATTGCCGCCCCTGAAATGTTAGGGCATGGCTATAGCGCAGCACCTGATAAACGAAAAGCTTATAAATTTAATAAACTATTGGAACACGCGCTTGCTGCGTTTGATCATTATGCATCGCGCGACGAAAACCGAAAGTTTATTGTCATAGGACATTCCTTTGGGTGAGATAAGCAAAATTATATAATTAAACATTAATTACGTTAAACTAGTGATAAGAATAAATTCATGTTTGGTTTGTTACAGATGTAGTTTAGCAACAGCAATAGCCCGCTACAGATCAACGCAAGTCGTTCAACTCGTGTTAATCAGCGGCGGCGGTCCGACGGCACTGTCTCCACCGGAGATCGGCAACGAGATCTCAGTCTTCAGTAATCTACAGGTGCTAATTAGCCCGCTGCTCTTTTGCGGCATGAAAAGGTAATATAATCGCAACAACTTTCACACGCAGTGCATTTTACACGCAATATGTGCACATCTCATCAATAAATTAAAATAAAAACAAGTAAGCGATAAATATCTAGGCCGCGAAACGGAAAGTGCGAAAGTAATTGCTAATTTGTAATGCAGGCGGTAATTATTTCAACATTTCCGCAATTACTGCAAGTCATCAATATGACTATCAATAACACAATTTGTACTCGAATGAATGAATCATTTAAATTAAATTTTTTGTTTAATTTGTAGGAGTTTATTTTATGCTACGCGCGGAAAACACTTCCAAAGGTGTGACACGGATGAGTCAATACCAAAATACGTTCTTGAATACATCGACCGCGAACAGCATTGGCCCGAAGGCGACGCTGCATTTCACCGACGGATTCTTATCCCGACTCTACTCGTACACGGCTTGAAAGATACCAATGTCACCTTGGTGCAAGAGTGTGAAATGGAACGGGTAAATAATAACGCATTTCTATGCATAGAATATGAATATTACTTACATTTGATGATTTGTAGACGATTCCTCGAGCGTTTCTTGAATTAATCCCAACCGCAGGACACATGTCTTTGCTGGAAACTCCGGAACAACTGAGCCACATGATTTTATGCTTCGTAGAATGGTGGGCACGATAAATCAAACTTGTTTACAATCACTAAAACGCAGTACAAAACAAACACCGTCCAATATTTATGATTTAAATAAAGAATTCTACTGATTTAACTTTTTGGTAAAGTTGATGGAAATGTCATTCAATTATGTATTAAATCGTATTCACATAATGACTGATTAAATTATTATTAAATATTTTAATGTGCGTGTTATTGTTGCACTTTATTGAGGGATTTTCAGGGATTTCTGCCATTCTTTAAATATCATTTGTTTTAATTGGGAAAGGCGTAAAGAGGGATGTTCGAGCTTCAATTCGGCGAGGCGACGTTCTTCGTAGGCAGTGTACGCTGCTTTCATTCTTTTCTCTGGGTGTTTATCACTGCCATCATCTTTCACACTGAAAAAATATGTTAATAATTCATTCTTAAATTGAAATAAATAAATTGAGTATTACCCTAAGATTGCAATGGCTTCCGTAACACTCCTAGCTTCTTCTCCTTCAACAACCATTCTGTTGATGTTTTCTTCCACAGGTTTATCCAGATGTGTCTCAACGACTTTCTTTTCCACTGGTTTATTATTTGTATTTTGGGCACTTCTTGATTCAATCTGTGCCCTGGTCACTTTAGCTGGAGGAGGTGGTTTGGTTGTCTTTTTAATTGAGTTCATCTCCTGTTCAAGAAGCGCTTTCGCTTCCGCTTTCTTCTGGAGTTGTTCCAGGCGTTTTTTTCTTGGTCATCCTAAACAATTATTCACTTTTGTTGGTTTGCAATAATTTAAAACGATTTAAACACCAAGCAACACAGTAAATATTTAAAACTACACGCACAACGACCGTACCGATATTATAAAACTTATAATTTAACGTGTTGTATACGATATTATTTTGAACACGTTTTATCTTGAACTATTCACGCCGAGGTTTGTTTGTTTACTAGTTTATCTCTTAATTTTTTTGTGCGTGCATCGCGTGATTTCGCATCTTTACCTGCAAGAACGTGCGCACTCACTGACACACACACAAACCATGCTCACACAGACGCTCGCTTAGAATTTAACGCAAATAAGTGCATCCTAGCGCCATCACGGGACAAATTCTGAAGTTATTACACTACTTCTTTTCTATTCAGAATTTAAACAATAGTATCAACCAAATTTTCTATTCCTACGTTACTTTTATAAATAAACTATAAATCGTCCTACCTTTTTCTGCTGCTTTTTCATCAAATTCTTATCATCATCTCTCCATTTGGCATCTTCTTCCGCCTGTGATTTCTTGCTCTTTTCCGCTTCTTTTGTAGCTTCCTTCCTACTGCGAGCGGCAACTGCCTTACTGTTTTCTCCGGCAAATTTTTTCGGCATCTCGAGCTGGTAATGCAATATAAATAAAATAAAAATCAATTTTAACCTATGAAATTCATCACAAATGCTATCTGATGTACTAGCATGCAAAAATCATTCTCTTTAAGTTTAAATAAATTTAAAATAAATCTAAATCACACCCAGGGCAGTTCCAGAAGTTTTCTTAACAATATTGTTACAATGTCCAAACAGAAAAGCAAATCAAAGAATAAAACAGCTGAGAATGTTACAAAGATTGCAGAGGTATGTTATTATGGCTCATATCTTTTAATTTGCTAAATAGATTATAGTATTAGTTAGCTACCACAAAATATAATAAATTATAGACCAACTTACATTTTTCTAAGTCCAATTTATTGAGAATTTATGATGATCTTTGAATAACTAAAAACCAACCTCTAAATGTGCGTCTTTTCCTTGTCATCTACAAGGCGCGACTACTCTACAAACATAAACATAAGATTATTGCTTGTTTATAGACATTCAGAAACTACTTTTACAATTGATTCAGTAATATTTTCATCACATTTAATTTAAAATATATATTTATTAAATGTCATCATACTTGTCAGGTCCACTTAATTAATATTTAAAATATTTTACTAGTTATCACCAAAAGATACCGCGATAACACTGGATAAATCAAAAAATATCTTAATCAATATCCTGGCTAAGCCAGGTGCAAAGCAGAATGCAATCACAGGTAATTTATTCCAGATAAATTAATTTTTTCGCGTGTGTAATTAAAATTTATTTCTTGATCTAAATTTAGATATCTCTGAGGAAGGCGTTGGAATTCAAATAAATGCTCCGCCAACCGAAGGTGAAGCAAACACAGAACTTGTGAAATATATTTCAAGCCTTGTCGGAGTTCGGAAGGGTGATGTCTCCCTGGAGCGGGTAAGCAGACAGGAATTACAAAACTTTTAAAATTTATACGTGCACATGGTTTGCAGGGATTTAAATCACGCCAGAAAACTGTAAAAGTCCTTGCGGATACTATTACAATAGAACAAGTCAAAGCAAAAATTTATAACGAAATTAAATAATAAATATATTTTCTTGAGAGTATTTGATTTTATTGTGTTTAGTTTTGTGCGTATGGAGATTCCGCATTGGTTTCATAATAGAAATCACCTGTGGCGTCAAAATCTATGTTTATTCCGCCGTAAATTGATACCTGGTTGTTATCACATCCGCCATTCTTAAATTCCTCATACGAATCACATTTAAGACTTCTAAATGCACGAGAGTTGATAGATTCCGCAAATAATTCAACGGAGCGAGTATGCGCGCAATATCCGAAAGGATCTACACCACAACCCGGTTGCCTTTGTCCACCTCCATTCGCCCAGTAGTCAGCATGTCCCAAGGAACTCAAATAGCCCAAGAAACCTGCGTTCGTATGCAAAATATGCACAACTTTGGCATCGCTGATGTCTAAACGCTTGCTGGGTTCATCCAAATAAAATAAGGGATGCGCAGGGTCCAAACCCATAATAATTCCGGGTTTGTTTTTCATTGCGGCGCCAGTTGCCCCGATTACATGCGCACCCAGACTATTACCTACCAACATGATAAGAGAAGAATCCATATTGTTGGTTTCCAATAACTTATCTATGAATCCACCAAGGACGCGTCCAATATCCGGGACAACTTGGCGTGCGACAGTATAAAACTCATGAGCGGGACGGTTCCAATCCACAACGAAAACATTTACCTCGTCTTTGACTAAAAGTGCAGTGTAAATCGTGCGGCAGGAATAAGAAGTGTTGAAACCGGTCCAGCCATGAGTGACAAAGACTGTTTTACGCGTGGGATCAAAATCAGGATGGTTAACTTGACCGTCAAAGTCATGCGCGCTAAATTTGTGTCCGATTGTTGGTTCTGCAGCGCTGTGGAAGTAAACAGTAATGTCTTCAGGAACTAATTCGAAGTCTACGTCTCTATGCTGAAGATCCACAAGGCGCGGGAAGCCATTGTCATCGGGGACGAGAACAAAACGTTGATTATCGTAGCGATGATCATCTTCCGGAAAGTATCTTCTTTCTATACAGGAAATAAGCAATCAATTTATGTAAAAATGAAAGTTTTGTAATAATTACCTGATGCAACGCAAGCGCAAACACATGCTACTAAAACAATCAAAACTCTCATATTTAAATCTAATTTATGAGCACACAATTTATTTCAATCGCGATTTAAAGTGATCAGAATCATCCGATGCTCTTTATTTTATATCCTTAATTACAAAAAATAGGAATCGTACGATCATTTAATCAAGTAATCACTTTTATCAACATTTTCCTGTCGCGTATGGCGATTTGGCATTGGTGTCGAAATAAAATGAACCTTGCGCACTAAAAAACGGAATTTAAAAATATGGCGGATATCCGTATTAAGTGTTTATACTTAAAACTAAATCGCCACTTACGTCTTGTCCAGTGATATCGTCCCGAAATATGATACGCTGTTATCATCGCATTTGCCATTTTTATACTCCTCATAACTCGAACAATTCCTACCACAAAATCCACCTGTTTTCAAGGATTCTCGAAAAATAGCTGTCGCTCGAGCATGCGCACAGGAACCAAACAAATCAGATCCGCACCCTGGTTGACTCATACCTCCGCCATTAGGGTAAAAATCAGCATGACCTATAGACTTCATCATACCCTGGAAACCACCATTCGTATGCAAAATCTGCACATACTGCGCATCAGTAGAATCCAGGCGATTTTCAGGCGCTTCATTCTGGAATAATGGAGCTGCCGGGTCCAGTCCTATTATATAATTAGCTTTTCCTTTTAGGTGTGCTCCAATACCGCCAACAACGTGCGAACCTAAACTGTGCCCAATCAATTTGATATTATCATAAGGGATATTGTTAATAACCATGTATTTGTCCACTGCCTCGCCCATAATAGCGGTCAATTTCGGCACGCACGTCACCACTATGGTGTAAAACATCGCTGCGTGTTTACTCCAATCCACAAGGAAAACATTAGCGTCTTCCAGATCAAGAATTAAATTCTTAAAACTTATCATACCACTGTATGAGTCGCCACTCCCGTGGGAAATAAAATAACTTGGTAGTGTAGGATCCAAGATGGTGGACACATTGCCATCAAACTCTTCTAGATTAATAACGGTCGGATTGTCTCTAATCTGTTGATTGTAGTAGTAAAATTTGACATCGGAGAGAGAAACGTCCACGTCCAGTAAACTACTAATCCTGTTCCAGAATCCACCGCTTCCACGCTTAGCACGAGGATTAGGCGCTGAACAAAAAATCGCTAAGAAAAAAATATGCTCCTTACTGTGATGAAAATAATTTTGGACAAATACTTACAGATGGCCAGCAAGAAAAAGAGCACGCAATGTTTGGTGTTTAAGGCACTCATCGTTCAACTGATGATTTCAGATTAAAGTAGTCTGAACTCTGAGGATCAACCGGTTTCGCTTCGCTTTTGTTTCGTGAGGCAATATTTACCGATCAGTTTCTCAATAACTGTTAATATGTATTTTTGCGTGCCGGCGCAATACTATAACTGATTTAATGTTTATGTTATAGACACCCACCGTTGTCGCGTGACTTTACTAATTTCTTATCATTTATTCATGCAATTGCATCTATTTCTATACTCTAATCAAGTACTTAAATATTGTTACTTAAGTTTTAATCCTCTTAAAATAAAATATGTGATAAAGCATAAGATAAGTAAGTGATATCACGCAATTGCAGATCAAATTAATTAACTAAAAATGTTTTCAAGCATACAGATCTTACTTGTTTTTAGATTCCATGTATATTTATTATTTAAAATTAATTTTCTTCTTGAAATATGTATCTGAATATTAGAAATACTCTTATAATTAATAAAATTTTAATTACAAAGGTTTGCTCGCTGTGATTCGCTTGTTATCCGACGCTCCACGTATTGAAAATAGCTAATAGATTTCATTGTTTTTTTTTTAATGTTTTTCATCTTTAAATTGTTTAGTCATCTTGCCCAGAGAAAATTTCATTGCTTCCATCCAACCCGTGATGACGATCAATCAGCGATCGTCTTCTTTTAAGTAAACACGCTAACAACAATCCAGCGAACGAACGACGAAGCGAACTTAATTACATTTCATCTCGAACCAGTTGGTTCATCTACAGAATAACTTGCTACTCGTGTTGCTCGCCGCATCATGATCGATTGGTAGGTTGTGTTTTACAATATAACGCTTCGTTAATTCATACATCATATAACATTACAACTAAGTATTTTATCATTTAAAGAATTAATTAAGAAAGAACTCTTTTATCAACAGAAAAACGAACGCTTACTCTCCTTACGAACTACCGACGATATATTCTTGAACGTGAAGTCGCTGAAAGTGCAAGAGCGTGCGCACGCGCGACTCATGAACACCGAACGAATGATTAGAATGGTTAAGACCGACTCAATTTCGCATCCCTCAACGAAAATTCACTCAACTTCATGATTGCGTTTGACTATAATGCTAATGATACAATGGCGGTGAATGGTGGACTGCGGTTTTGGTTTTGTTCATGGTTTATATGAGTGAGCGCGTAAACGATTCGGTGGCGGTAGTGGTGATGTGTCGGATAAAGGGGGTTGGCGATGGGGGGTGGTTGTTTGAAGGACCGCGCGCGCGGTGCGCGGTGTCGTGTTACGACGCGATCGCGATGGCGCACCACCGACGTTATAACTCCATGTCCTCGGCCTCGTTCTCGGAGAAGTCCGACATGCTCGATTCGCTATCGGAGCTCACATTGGTCTCCTGCCCGCGGAGAGCTTCCTCTGTCGCAAATCGACGTACATATTCTATAAGAACACAAATTGTACAGCTTATCACCGAGTTAAAAGCAAACAAATTACCTGAAACTTTCTTCTTGTATTCTTCCGGTTTATGAAGATACATTGACGCCGCATCACCGTTGAGTGGATCAATCGGATTCGGATAGGTGAGCAGCTGTGGCAGAAACGATTCGAAAATATTCGACAGATCTGCAACCAAATAACATGAAAAACCTCATGTTCCTGACCTTGTGTCTAAACAAACATACAAAACACGTATCGACCATTATTTTCAAACAATTATTTAAGAGATATTATTGTAGTATAAATTACCACTTACCATATAAGGCGGTCCACGCCTGATTAATCACATCCAGGCACACGGTGCCGGATACTTCGTCGATGTTGGGATGATAAACGCGGTTCATGAACCCTATGCTAGGCGATTTGAAAGGATAATGCTCCGGCAGGTGGACACGCACCTTCCAGACACCTCCTTCATATGGTGCTTTAATAAAAAACGAACAATACACATAATTAGTACAACATATAAAAGAAATCTGCTATTTTTTTAAATAGTTTCAACCAACTTACTTCCACGTGGACCGTAAAACTTAACACAAAAATCATTCAGTCCACCGAGGATTGTTACTTCGTGTTTACTTTCAATTCTACGAGGCATTCATTAAGGATCTTTACCGTTTTACACACACAGTATTTATGTAATCAACAATTCAAGCAATTAAATCCTCTACGCTTGAAAGTAAAATGTATTCAGGTGTGTGTGTAAGCATGCAAACATAGAATAATGAACTATCAAACTAAGTATGAAGCAAAACATAATTTCTTTTCAACCAGAATTGAGTGATGATAGACTTACTTCCTTTGGGACCATAGAACTTAACGCAAAACTCATGGAGACCACCGAGTAATGTGACTTCATGCTTGCTCTCAATGCTAAAAGTGATGTAATTAAGGAAAAAAATAAACAAAGACAAAGAAAATCAAACAAAACATCTGCCGCACACAAGAAGCAATCAAACAATCCGGAATAATGGCGATGACAACAGCACACACATGATTATGATAATGAAAAGTATGATTTTAGTAACAAGTGATTAATAATTAAAGTTTAAAGCAAGAAAATATCAAATTACTGACACATTACGCTGCAATAACATTCCTTGCTTTGAATTTCATCTTTATCTCTCTGTAATTTAATATGAAACAAATTTAAATTATAATTAACTCATATTACATTTAATTCAGATAACTCCAAAATGCAACAAGATAATTTCTGCAAATAAATAAAATCAATTCCTGCAGGAATTATTATTGCAGCGTTTCGATAATCGAAAAATTAATTAATAACTCTGTATATGGCACACAGTGATTGTCTGGCTTCTACGCTATTGTTTGTTTTTGTCAAGCCTGCTGATTGCATGTAGGTAAAACTGTTAAGACTATAATGCACTGTGTGAATTTAGGGCAGCGTTCTCGGTTGTCACGCTTCGCTGCCACAGCGAGAGACGCTCACGATGCTGCGATAGAAAGTGCGGTAGAGGCCAGCAGGCATCAGCTGATAGCCGAGCGCAGGAACTGGGATGTGGAACAACGCAACAAACGCATTCAACACGCACCAGCAGGCCTGCAGCGCGCTCTCTTTGTGTTTATGCGTGTGTATGTATATGTGGTGTGCGTGTTGTTTACAATCCTTCATTGCGTGTAAACTAAATGTAAATCGTATTTCAGTCTGGCAGAAATATGTCAGATGTGCAGTTTAGTAGTGACTTTTTGACACAAAGAGAAAAAGGATACAGTTTTATGACGTCCGTGTCCATGCGTCGCTTGCCAGCGCTGGGCGACGACATCGCGACTCCTCGGCGGGGCTTATCTCGCGATGCGCACGCGAACAACGATTGACTGCAACGACGACGACGGCGACGACGTCGACGGAGCTCGGTGTCGCTGTCACGCCACCGTCATCCAAGCGACGCAGCAGCGCGACCGTGTGCGTGAATGCGAATGCACCTACGGGCAAACGTTTAATCGCGAGCACGCTCGATTATCGCGACGCAATCACACGAATCACAACAATCGACTGGGAAAACAACAAACTTTGCTTCGTAGAGTGCAACTGTGAACGCACAATGGCCGTGCGTGAATTTTAGACTGTGATCGCGTTCAGCTGTTTGGCACTGTGCGAGGGCGAATGCAATCGAACAACTGACTCAAGAAAACACTTGCATTCGAGTGCGTTCGACTCGAGCCCGACTGGCAGACTGCGCGCAGCGCGCTGCTTCAACTCCTGCGGGCCAATCAGCTGGCGCTGGATTTCTACTGCGCCAGCGCAGTTACGACGTAAATGCAACTCGATTTCAAAACAAAAAGGAAATTTTCGATCGTCCGTCGTTCAATATGTAAGTATCACAAATGTTTGAACAACATAATAGCAAATAAAGTCGTGACTGTGCTGTTGTCAATAATCACAATCATCTGTAGACGATTGATTTGAATTGTTTACGAAACAAATGCGCATAAATCAAACAAACAAAGGCGGACATGTTGTAAATTCGCAAAACACGAAATACGAGCACTAAAAATGCGTACAACATTAAAATTCCAAAAGCAAGCGGTTAAATACTAACTATTTATACATTTTGTAGTGGTTATTGCCCCGAATGAGAAAAGTATGCAGCATATGCAACGTTTACAAAGATCGCAGACGAATTACACCGCACGTCCGCAACACACCGTACACAAATGTCTTTTTCATTTTATTTCATTGGTTCTCGTCTGTGCACGTTCGTAGGGAATTATTGAACCCTGGAACCCTTCGCCTGCATGCAGCGTGTCGTTTACCCTCGCACGAGGTCGAGGTCCTCCACCAGACTGAAATATTAACATGCGGCGACGCAAAAACGCGACTGCCACTCACACCACCTCCACCTCCAACCATCGTGGTGTCTTTGCACCCTTTTCACACTCACCCTCGTCTGGCATGTATTCATACAACTGCGCATATTGCTCATGAGTGGTGTGTTTTTTATTAAATAGAATTGACTAGCGACATTCACACAATTGAACTAATAAACGCACTTCTCTTTACGCTTCGCTACTCATGAATCATGATAACACAGAAAGAAATTAATGTAACTTCGTCAATTATATGAATTAAGGAATTAAATAAATGTTGATTAGTTAAGATCACTAGTCGCGCGCATTATTTGCTCGGCTAGGTGGGTCTGGTTGGGCGTAGGCGCCGAATTCAGTACGTATTCAGATGTGGTGATGTAAAGGCCGACCAGAAGGCCAATTGCGCTTGCCAAAACCATACTACGCTGGAAAATGATGCAAGTTGCGATGCATAAACCGGCGTAGGTGGCGTAACGTGTGAAGAGCACATAGTTTTGTCGACTTTCTTGAGCTGAATCTGTTTTTACAACAAAATACAACATTTTTGAAGAAAAAGAATAATTTTTTAGATATACACACAATGAATTTGGGTACAGTTAATAAATTTTGTAAAAAAATAGTGCATGTAGTTCATAATAAAGAAATAAAAGAATTTTGTGCATTGATAAATTGTATTACTGTATTAAAGTTCTAATTTGTCTGTATACTCACCAACGCACATATTTTCCCTGAGAACATAGCCACTAGCGCACCTGATGCACATATCTGGTCCATCTCCCGTGCATCCTGCGCACGATCTATCACAGTCCAAGCATTTGTACGACCCGTCGGAATTCACGCAGAACTGCAGCGGACTGCAGGGAGATTTCGGCGCCGCACATTCATTTAAATCCAAACAGCCTTTTTCTTTGTCAGAAATCCATCCATGTGCACATTTTAAACATCCTAGACAAATATTTATACAAAATTCAAACAAAAAACATTTAAAAATCAATTTTTACCTGTGGGTCCTGCTTTAGTACAACTTCCCTCACAGCTAGCATGACACTGTGCACACAACAACTTCTTTTCATCCTTGTATGCCTCAAAATACTTCTCTGCACAGGTCTCACACCTTAATCCTGCATATCCTTGATCACAAGCACATTGACCATTGCCTTTTCTTGTGCCTGCACCTTTACACTTTCCATTATTACTGCAGATATCATCTGGGAAGCCATCACAAGCTGTGCAATTCACACCAAAATGCTGCTCAGGACAACAATGCTTCACAAAGTCAATACAAAAGTACTGAAATAGATCAGGATGGTCATCCTGCTTGTGAAACCACCAGTCTTCTATATCAGTGTCATGCTGTTCATTCATAGCATAACATTGTGCTTGTCCCTCAACAACATCCTCACAGACTTTTTCTTGTATCTCAACAAGTCGCACTTCGCTTTTTGCATATGTGCGCAGTTTTTCTTCCTCCCAGGCGGCGTCACCTCCTTCAAATTTACTGTTTTCAGTTTTTTTCATCCCCTGAAATAAATAATTACTATTAATATTCGGTAATTATTGATGGAATATATTAATTACAGCTTTGAATGAGTCTACATATAATCGGCAGGCACGACATGGTGGCAGCTTGGTTTGTTTTAACAAATCTTTTTTACTCGTCGCTAAATTCGAGGCTGCGACCATGCAGGTTAGAGTTTGTAGCACCGCAGTAACGTAAAGTATTGAATAAAAACTGGGGAGAACCATGTTGCGTGTAAGATATTTTTAGAAAGAATTGCACTACACTTATATTCTACGGTATTACACGGTAATATGCGATTCGTTGGGATTACGTGTATGTTTTTAACTCGTTATTTGGACGAAGTTTTCGCGACTTAGGTAGAACTTGTCATATGGAGTTAGTACACTTGTCGCGTGTATATTGGGTTGCCTATATTAAAGTTAGAATATGTGCAGAAATAAATTCCTGCAACAAAAGTCACAAAACTACAAAGAGGACACAAAAATCACGGTTTGTAAGTTTACCGTTTGTTTTCAGCTGTAAAAGTACCCATGAACTTCTAAAAATAATTCTTTTATATGCGTTGTAGCAGACGTTATTATCGTTTTGGTAATAAAATCCATAAACTTGTATTTTCAAGGAAAAACGTTTCATTATTGATGTTTTTAAATGACATTGAGCATTATTACACTTAGTCAAGGCATGTTTTCCATTGAATTTCCCAAGAATGTCCCTTGCGTCATACCAGAGCGTGATACACAGCTGATCACAAAGAAAATCGATACTTTTGCTACTGCGCGCTTCTGTAACAATCGCAGGAAGCCTCCATTTCGCGATTATGCGAATCAAATGCACACAGCCAGCAATCCAACCGCAAGACCCACTGCATTACAAATTCAAGATTGAAAACGTCGCGACGACCGAAAACAATCGTACGTACTTTCAATTAATACACATTTATTGTTTTAATTAAAGTGTTCAACGACAGACAGAGTTCAAGAGTTCAGAAATCATTGAAAACTCTAAAATTACAAAGAGAAAGCAAGATAGTGAGATGTGAGACAATATCATGGCAATAACACATGTTGCAACATTGATTTACAATTGAATTAGATCGTTGATAATGCACAAAGTGCAGTTGAAAGATGGTTTCGAGTGTATTTGGCTTGTTTATCGCACGCACTGGCGAGCTGCACACCGAACATGCGTCAATCTTTGTTCAAACATTGACAATTAGTTATAAATAGCAATTGGGAATAGATAAAAGTGATTTCCTCGTGGTGTTTTTATGCGGCAGCACGTACACACGACCATACCGATGTTAACTAGTGTAAATTATGAAACAACATCGAAATAAACTATTTAATTTTAATATTAATCTATTGCATATTATGTGAAAATACTTCACATTTTGTAAATTATCGCCCAAAATCGATTGTTTTAAGAGATAAATTTAATATTTTAACCAGGAATTTGTGAAAATAATTTTTTAATGTATTTTTATTCAGCGCGATGGTGTGATGCGGTGTAATCACAACGCAAACAATTGATATTTAATTAGTTCACGCTCGCGTATCATGCGCGTGTGCGCGGTGCACCGGTGCTCATTATTTCTACAAGTGTCTACTTTATTTCATGCAAAACTTCCGAGAAACTGCGTGAACCTTTTGGCACGCGCGCGATTTTCCGATATTTATAGACTTACACGAGGAAACCGGGTGTTCATCACGTGGCATCGTGGAATATCGAGTAAACAAAGAAATAAAGAAAAGAAAATGAAATTATTGTACTAACTGCGTAAAAATGCACTTTCAAAGTAAATTTTAAGGTTAAATCAATGAAAATGCACGTTAGACATGTTTAAATGTATAAAAATGCATAAAAGTCTTATTTTACGTATATAAATAATAAAATATTACTATTTATATATAATTGTTGGAGAAATAAGTTAATATAAGTTAACTGCGCATTGATCAACTTCGAGACGCATTAAATCGGACATTAAAATGTTAAACGAGTAGTTAAAACAAAATACAAACAACAAATTATTTAATGCAGAGATTGCACAAGTTGTCTGTGTGTCAACAACTAGAAAAACAAAGGAATGACACACGAATTTAACATTCTAGCGATATACTCGTAAAGTTAATTTTAAGTAAATTAACTTAACTAATTTAAATTCTTTGGAAACTTTTCGGGAAATATTAATAATTGATTTTAAAAAGTTAGAAAATGACTTAATTTACTTAGAAACAAAGAAAACTCATCAAAAAACAGATTAAGGGATTAAATTTCTTCTTTTTTGTTGAAAATATATTTTTAGGAAAGAAATAAAAGTAAAGTTATAGCAAATTTGAACTCAAAATGAAATTTACAACTAACCTAACTGTAAAACTATAAATTCTTATCAAAATAAGTAAAATAACCTTAAATCAGGCTAAGTATGCCTAAACTAACCTAAAAATACCATAAAATAACCTAAAAGTACTAAAATTTAACCTAAAAGTTAAATTTAAAGTAAAATTTAAAATTTTTACACTTGGTATGATAAAATAAGACACACCCCGCGCCTTCCTTCAGTCAGGCATGCAGTTACCAAGCAAGCTGTATACTCGAATCAGGTCGTTTTGTTTGGATTCGCGATGAGTCGGTCGCGATCACGCTGTCCATGCGTGCTTCCTGCGCCGTGCGTGAGTGTAAACAAAGCGCGGTCGCGCGCCGCCGGGAATAAAACCGCCTGCTGCGGCCAGGGAGCTTTACGTATATTAGGCGTTTTTGTCCGCAGGAGCGACAAGTCGACGACGCGACGCGCTTTCGATCCGACCGCAAACAACTTCCACTCAAACTCGAGAAGAATAAGTTTTACCGTTGCTTTATTTCTACGAATTTTACGAAGAAAAAACAAGCACGAGAAGAAGAAGAAGAAAAAGTTTGTGTGGCGTTTCTATAGACTACATATAATTACACCAAGAGAAGAAAAACAAGTTTTCTTTGTGCGCCGAGTTATCGCCATCGTGTAATCATGTTGCTGCAACCGAATAGTGTACCAAACAGGTGAGTTGCAAACAATTTTCGCGCGAAACAACAAACTTTTTCGCAATGTGTTAAATAAAATTAGCATACTTTGCATATTTCGTGCTTTATATACTCTCGGGAATAAAAGAATAACTTTTCTTTCACAACTTTTCGAAAAACTCACACGCCACCAGCGAAAAACTTAAATTATTAAAGCATTTGCGAGTAGATTGTTCAATTTTCTCATTTTCTAAAAACAACTACCTTCTTTCCGACTAAGTTATTCATGAATTTGGCTCATGTGTTTATTTTGGCACCGCTTACGCCTACACACAAGTTACGCCAAAAATTATTCCTCGTTTTGCGCATAACTCAAATTTCACGCAAGGAAAAAACATTGTCCTTGAAGTTTTGATCTCTTTTCTATTCTAAGCTTTTGTAAACTTTGTCAACTGCGCGTGAAACACAACAAATTGAAAACAATTGAATTAGAAACGCAAAAGCGCTGTTGATTCAACACGCAAAAAACACACTTGTTGATTTATGGTCGTGTTGATGCGAAATTTTCATAAATTTTAAATTAAATTCATTCCAATTGTATAACCCGGTAGAATGCACGTGCTCCAATGTGGGAAATAAGGTGACTCCACTTGGAATTTGATCTCGAGTCACAAACAATCAATTCGAAAGTGTTTCGAGTGTGTACCACTCATCAACACGTTTTGTATAAATTACAACAAATCAGTGTCCTTGCTAGTTATTTATAATTCTTTGGATCACTCAAGATTAATAATTAACTAAAATTAATTGTCCAAGGGTCAAAAAGGGTGTGAAGTTCAAAAACTTCAACAAATATTTTCAAAGTCAAAAAAAAATTGGGTTAACTTCAAGATAAAATCGATTAATAACAAAATAATCATTTTTTAGTACTGATTCACATCGATACTGTCGTCAAGTATCCATTGAATCCCCGGGTACAGAAGCGTCCAACTTTGTCTTCAACTGTGAAGTACCCGTCCCTGACGTGCCTCCCCAGGGCGCGCGGATCAAAGTAGTCTGCGCTGGAGCCTGCTATCGCAACAGGAACCGTCTCCCATCCGCAGGCTCCCAGGCGACTATCCCCGAAGAAGAACCCAGCCAAACTAACTACGGCATTCGTGACAGTGCCCTCTTCCCTGGCTATGAAGTATCTGGGGTAATCGATGAGCTAGGCTCGGAGGTATCCATTGGTAGTGGATGTGGGCTAACAGAAGGACAACGTGTTGTACTCTACCCGCACGATGCAATCCCACACGGTTATTCAGACTATGTAGTCGTGAGTGATCTACAGTTTGTTATCCCTGTACCGGATAATCTACCACTGAGTGTGGCGGCCATGTTGCCAACTGGTGCGTTGTTAGGAAAAAACGCTGTTTTGGCTGCGCATGATAATGTTCTGCGTTTATTGGAGGAAAGACCTGATCAAGACGTGAAGATTTTGGTGGTTGGTACCGGAGGTTTAGCATTGTGGGCGATTAGAATCGCTGCGCATCATTTTGGACATTCTGGACATCGTGATAGAGTTAAAGTCACAGTGGCGTGCATGAGAGATGAAGGATTTGCAGTTGCTAAAAGCATTCACAAGTAATACCTATTTTTACATCTCCTTTGAATAATATACTAACTAAATATAATTTTTTCATTTTAGTGTTAACCTAGTCCAATGGAGTGAAGATTTATATGAGAATCAAATCATTGAACGCACAACAAACGCATGCAATGGTCTCGTAGACATCGTAATTGACTTTGGTACCACTGCACGTACCCTCAACCGGTCACTACAGTGTCTCAACAGGAAAGGAGTAGTATTAGTCAATCAAGAAGTAGCCGAACGTCTTTTACCGCGGTTTTCTCCGATTGCTGAGCAGAAGGAACAAAAAATTCAAGCGGTTGCCAAAGGCGACGTTGAACAACTAAAAGAACTAGTTGAACTTGTTTCCAGCGGAGAGGTAATACCATTTAAACTTAATATTTCTTAAACAAAAGTAATAATTTGATGTGTTTTGTTTATAGATTGTTCCACCACCGCACACAGTCTTCCCAGCAGACCAAGCCTGTTCAGTTGTACAGAAACTAAGCAAATCCGAAATTCCCGGGCGAGCAATTCTAAGATTTCACGATATTGAGTAGAATTTAAATAGTTTCATGTTATGGAATGAATGTAATCGACTGCTAGAGGTTTCTTGCGATTGCGACAAGAAACATTGTGATAATTTTACTGTACATATAACATTTTATATTCATACGAGTACATAAATGTATTGTTAGTTAAATTTAAGTTATATTTATCTAAATAATGAATAAAAAATTAAAATCTTTCAAAATCATATTGTATTGCTCCTGTAATTTGTGTTGCCTATATTACACCCGCAGTAATCCTGCTGTTTTAGATTCTACGTAGTCAGATTAACATAGGCAACCCACAATACTCTATACTACCATCTAAACTTGTTTAAACACTCTAGCAGCTGCTAAAAATAGACTAACTACTTAAATGTCTATTAATAAAACACGAATTAAAGTCACGGCTGCGATTATATAGATTAAAAATACATTATATCAATGCCGCACACTCTGGAGTGCCTCTAATAAAGACTTCAGCTAATCGCGGATTATCGTGTCTGCGTGCAATTAGTTTCCGATAAGTTTAGCAAACGGCGGTTCAAGGTGTTGGCAAACTAAACGAAGGGATGGCAACTATAAACTATAATGAAAGAGTAAACACGCACGAGAAGTTTGCAAACTTTTCGCAGCTTGTTTATTTCGTCTGCGCATCGAATCGCGATTAATTATTCATACAATCCGCAATTCCCAGCGTCGTAAAGCGTAATATTTAATACGGCGACCGCGTGAAGGTAATTTAATGCGCACATACAATTCCTGCAAGGATGTGCTGCTGTGTTATACAAGTTCGCAGCGTTTGTGGTTGTGTAGGGCTCGGAGCAGATCACGAAAAGGCTTCTATTGCTTGTATGGTATCCAAGGGCGTGCGGGGTGTAGCCCGGTTCGCCCCTGGAAGGGCGGACGGAGGTGCGCAGGCCCTTGGGCGCCCAAGAAACAACTCGAGCCGCGCGCACTCGACAAGCTCACACAACTCGGTTGGGCAGCAGGCCAGCAGCCTGTGTGTGCACCGCGACTTCAACGTCACATTCAGACTGTCGCACGCACGCTACTAACCAACCACACAATCGAAATTAAAAACAACATTTCGTCGTGTGCACACACTGTGTGAGCGCTCACCTTGCCGGCGAGGCACCATTCGTGACTACGTGCTCCGCGTGTGTGTGTGTCGTGGTGTTTGAAACGCAAAAACGTGCGGCGTCGAAACCGAAACGATTCCACCAGAGTGTGTCTCTCTGCCCAGGCGAAAACCCAACTGTGTACCTACTGTAGTTCTAGTCGTGGATCGCGTTTCACCGCGCCAGCACCACGGGGACATTAATATAACTACTCAATATCGCAATCATCCATCGTCAATTGCATCCAATTTACGGCAATTAGCGGCGTCGAAAAATCAACCAGCTATAAGCGGATACACGTCAAAGTCTTGGAAAGTTTTTCAAAACGTTTTTCTGTTACCCAAGTGCGAAGGGATGGCGAGGAACACGTGTAATTAACAGTTTTACGTTCTGTGCGTGTTATCAAAGTTCTTCTGTGTGGTAATTGACATCGTAAATGGGAATCATGTGGAGATACAGCTTGCAGTGCGTCCTGCTGCTCTTCGCGGCTGTCTACTGCACGGACTTAACCGTCACCAATGGTAAGTTTCGTTAATTTAATACCACCCCGATTATTATTACTTATTCACTCATTCTGTTGATGCAAACTTTAATAACTAGTAATAAATTAATCTGACTTACATTTTCGTATTGTATTTATTTACCGGTGCACTTGATACACTTGATTACAGTTGATAATGTCGCGTGCATTTTTTCCGATGCACTTTTGCGCGTAATTAACCTACAAGCGCAAACAGCGCGCGTTGTTTGCGCATGTGTTGTGTGTGCAGTGTGCATCACCTGATTTTGTGCGTGCAATCACCGACACACGTCGTAATCGGATGTCTTTTTCTACTTGCGTGCACACACCTGCCGGTTGGAGGCGAGCGTGTGTCGTGTTCTACCGGCGCGCGACTTTCGTTCCTTTCGCACAGTCACTACTACCAACTTAAATTTACGTTTACGGCGGCTGGTGTAGTGCGCTGTAGTTGTCGCTTGTTTCTCTTTTACTCGCGCACACGGCGTACTCTATAGGCGTGTGAATGTGATTCATTTTCGGAGACAGCGAATCGAGCCAGAATCAAGGAGGAAATGTCAGAAATGACATAACTTGCGGCGTGATTAATCATGCACTACGCAAACTCGATCTTCGGAACATTTCAATTTTCGATTTGTAATTACTTCGAATCTAGTGGAGATATTCGGACCGTTCCTTCGGGAGGCGGTTGGGATTGAGTTGGAGATTTTGATAGAGTAGAGGGCGCTGGGGTAACTTACATAACCTAGTGGTAAATGGCTATTGATTGCAAAATTTGATGTTTGTTCAACTTAAAAATGAAATAAATCGAAAACTATTAGAGGTAGAAAAATGATTGATACGTCAATCGATAGAGAATTAAGTAAACAATATGTTAGACTATCAAATATTTGTTTTATGCGTTTAACTTTAATTCAATTTGCTATTTTACACTTTGCGCGGCTTAACTTACTTAAAAACTTGTGTTTTGCGAATTATTTATTATATACGTGTGTATATTAAAATACCCCATCCATTTTGTAAGTTAGTTCACAAATGTTGTAAACTTGTGCTTCCGTTTGGCCCCAGAGTGGAGCGCGCAACTAAAAGCTAAATTTTCCGCTATTGCTCTTCACGCAGCGCTGCAAATTTCTCGTTGAAAATTTGTCGAACCGCCCGAAGTTAAATCGGTAAACATTAAAAGCCACGAGGAGTGCGTTTGGGGTGGAAAATGGAATCGTGCGCAGAGCCGTTTGATTGCCAGAAAACCTTCAGCAGCGCGAACCAACAACTAACAACTAGAAAAGTTTAACAATCGAGAACATGCTGCGGTGGCGGCTGCACCAGCATGGCGCAGAATTTCGATGAGTTATCTAACAGATCGATTGGTTTTATTTTTCATTATTATTATTATTATTCGGAAGCGCCGTGGGAAAGCGGCCGACATGTTGGGGATATGGTGGCGTGATGCATGAATGAGTAAGCAATACTTCGATGACGTTAATAATAAAAGCACATAATCTGAGAGCGACAATGTGCGCCAACACTTGTCTGTTACTTATGGCACTTGCGAGTGGAAATACGTTGAAAATTTAAACAGCTCACGATGAGTTGCAAGTCAACAGGAAAGAAATTTACCTGCCTCAACTTTGAGGGCGTTTTGAAGACGTTTTAGACATTCTTTGGGCTAATGAATGGTCTTATTGGAATCTTTACATCATTTTCTACCAGACTAAACAATTATCTTTAATTATTAAGTAATATTTTGTTTGTTATTTGAATAAAACGTAATTTTTTTTGTTTTTTTTCTTTATCTCTATAATCCAGTTTTGGCCTGATTACGTAACAATGACTGCATTTATGCATTTGATATAATTACAGATTAATTCTCCACTAAATTACCTCTCTAATGACACCTCATTCGACGTTTTACGACTTCTCAGTGCCGAGAAAATTGAGCAACTTACAGAAAAGAAAAAAACGCAGCAAAATTCAATTTCATTTTTAATCCCAAACATTTTTCTTATTTCTGCCCTAGATCCGCATCGTCGTCGTCGTTGGCGAGTTGAATACAACTTCATAAAGTTTTATTTATTTGCTTCCACTTGCGCTGTGAGCTGAGCTTTCACAACAGTCGCGCCAGACGACAGCGCCGAACGTAAGCGCGCTTATCTCTCGCATCTCGTTATCAGATGAAGCGAACAACCTTGTGCACCGCGTGCAAGAAGCGAAATTTGTCGGATTGTCGAGCGACGTGCCAGATATCCGCGCAAATTTAATTTGTTTCGCCCGCGTGTCGTTATAGAAAATTAAGATCGCGATTAAGATGCGGGATAAACCAGCCAGCAGAGACAAAACGACAACTAGACAACGTCGAGAGAAAGAGTAAAAGGAAAACGTGAGTCAGAAACATGGGAAAACCTCTCTCGTTTGCGTCAATAAAGGAACCGTCCCGACATCCGAAAGATAGATATGTGAAAGATATGAAAGCTTTCTGCTCAAGTGCCGTGCTGTACAAGTGTGCATTGGGCGCGGTAATTCATTAAATAAATATTGATACAGAGTTAATGCGTGTGCTTATCGCCGATTAGGCATTTCCGCGTTCGCGCGAGTGAGCGATTGTGAACGTGTGCGCAATTCACTAATGGGTAATTCTGTAATCATTGACGTAAACGCAAAAAAAAAAACGCAAAAAACAGAAAAAAATGTTAAAAAAAACGACTAAAAAAATAATACGTGTATTTTTTGTTATATTTTTGTTAATAAGTACGTAACCTGTGTTGGTATTTTATTTACTTTGATATTATATTAAAGAGTTTTAAAAGACGAATCAAATGATATCATGTTTGATTACTTGCCATTATTTTTAAGCAGTTAAAAAGGCTTCGAAAGTGAAAATTACGTAAAAAAATGTTCGATATTTTTAGTTTTTTGATAATAACTTATTAGTAAATCAATCAAATTTTCCATTCGTAGTATCAACTGAAAGTACTTGTTAAGACAAGTAAAATGATACCATGCATGCCTATCTGCGATTATTTTTAAGCTGTTTAAAAGGCCTTGAAAGTAAAAATTGCGTAAAAGACGTGTTTTTGCCCGATTTTTGACTAGTTTTTTGAGAATAACTTTTTTATAAATCAATCAAATCTTCCATGCATAGTATCAGCTTAAAGTCCTTTTCATAACAAACAAAATGATACCACATTTATTATTCTACCTCATCTGATAGCTGTGTAATAAACCAAAAACCACTTCAAAATTCCCCAATTTTTGCGTTTTGCAAGTTAACCTCCTGGAAACTCTATCACCATCGCGAGGTTATGCAACCGCAACGAGCGCCACCTATCTCATTCCAATCTGTCATTCCGGCTCTATAAACTGCCACATAAATCACATCTGAATGTCCATTATTCCGAGCGCAAAATTCGAACATTTTTTCAATCGATATTTTTTTCCGCACACACACTGAATAAAAAATGACGATATAAATATTTTGCGGCTGCGAACGGGGGCGACGACGCACGACGATATATAACAATTTGAATATTATGTTAATCTGAAAGCGGCGTATATCACACTTCCCTCGCACATCCAAAATCCATCCGAAAAAATTGGATATTTACTCGGGGGTTATCATCGCTCGCGCGTCGTCGCCCCGCAAATGTTTGGCAGCGGCGGCGGCGCTTGTCGGAGACGCCGCATGCCAACATTTTTGCTTCACTCGCATCGCCGCTTTCCGAAAATCCGAATTTGTCAATGTTATCAATGTTATCGGCTTATCGCACATCCAGATCCCGCACCCGCTTGCTACCTCCACCGGATGTGGGACAGGAAATTCAATTAAAACTTTCGGCGTACACCTTGACTACTTTACTATCGGCAAAACGTAATTGTCTGACTTTACAAGGCGCAATTTAGTAAACTATGCATGCGTCGATAATTACTTTTGACTTTCACAACTAAAAAACAAAAACCCACAATATTTGACTTGCGGTATAAGTACTGAACATAGCTAATAACTTCCAGATACAAAATTATTCTAAACACCTAATTTTGCTAAATATCAGAAAATTACTCAGAGGATACTCTGAATTTTCATTGTATCGTTATCACGGATATCGCAAGATGAGGAATTTTGGCGCGCGCGCGAGTGAAGACACGAAAACTTTGGCAGGCGTGCCATCGCGCCGAGGAGGTGTAATCAAACTTGAGCATAATATGCACGCCGATGTGCAATGAACAATGTTTGCGCGATGCGAGGCAGGCAACCACCCCTGCGCTGTCAGCTGGAGTTTGTGTGGTGTGTGCCTCGTACAGTGAAGTCATCAAAGTGCATATTTTACACACAAATTTGATTATTTAAGTTCTGCGCACGAGATATACGTATGCACGGCACAGATTTACAATACATGCTCATAAAGTTGGATTACATAAACTTTTACGGCGAATAAAAAATAAAGTTTTATGCGTCAAACTTTCGGAAAACTTATATTCAGCATGTTTACAGTATATCTTTTTCGTGTCATGCTGGAATTTTGATTTTTTATGTTTTTTTTCCGCATATTTTTGGCAAAAAACACAAAATTATTTCTTGAACATTAAATTAATTAGTGTAACAATAAAGTCCTTTAAATTACGAACCAAATGATACATTTTTTACCCTTCTATGATGATTAGAACTCTTTAAAACAAAAAAATAAAAATTTAACTCACAGTATTTCCATTGTGTATACACAAGTCACGTTCCAGATTCCAATACATGGGCGCCTCCACCATTCTGTGAAAAATATAAATTTTAATTAAATAAATATTGCGAATAACTGGAAAATATGCTGAAGAAATGAATTGACACGGAACACACAGCGCCATTAAAACGAAATATAAATACCATTTTGCTCTGTAACTGCAAACAGTTAAACACGAATGCGTTGTCGATAAAGCAAATATTTATGGCGCTGTCAATAAAGCACAAAAATAAATAATATTAAATAAATTTCATTTGGATTTTCAGTTTCTGATTGTGTACGACAATAACGAATGTTATGTTTGCTGTAAATGCGAATTTACTGATCGTTACATTTTCAAATTTCCGAAATTAAAAAAGAACATATTAAGTTAACAAAAAACGCGTTTGACGAGTAAAATAACATGCATGCTGGAAAATATTGATGAATTAAATGGAAAATATGAGCGAGTAAATTTTCATTAATTTATTTGCCGTATTTTCAGCGAAACCAGCGGAAAAATGTGTTGTGAAAGCAACGCGGATGGAATGTAGTTAACAATTTTAAAATTTCAATATTGTGCGTAATAAATGAGGTGGTGAAACAGTTTTTAGGAAAATATAATGCACAAAAATTTAAAAACAAAAATGTTTTTGCGCCGCGGAATGAGAATTAAGTGAATAACTCGAAAACTATTTGCGTTAGCATTATGATTCATTCACTAGCACATTGAGAATTAAATTCTGTATCTAATTCTAGAAACATTTTGTTGATAAGATAAACAAATAAAGTTTGTATTGTAAAAATTCATAAATTCATCACAAATTCTTATGTATCTTATGATAAGAAACTGATGTCAATAAATTATTAATGTACTTATATACAGAATTTAATTCTTAATACATTATTGAAAGAATCACCACTCTACGTTATTTAGTTTTTGAATAATTAAAGAAAAACTTTTCATCAAACGATTCAACAAACATTCCCGCGCGACTTGTATTCATCGCTATGTCGCGTTGTTCCTGCGACACGAGCTTTTGTATTTATAAGCTTTTAGTTTTTCCATTAATAAATTTAAATTAAGTAACAAACATGTTGACTAAAAGCGTGCGTTGCGTTGGCTGTGTGAGCGCGCACGGTTGGTTGCCTAGAGAAGGTCGAGCTTTATCTATCCGAGCAGATTTCAATTTGCATTTTGCATCTTAATTGCGCATAAAACTTAATTAAAAACTTGGCGCAACAACAATGATTAAGTGCCGGCGCCTGTTGGCGTTCGCAAACGCTACCGGTGTGCTATACTACCTCCACAGCAGGGCTGCACGTAAATTGTTTGCACCTTGGGCAAAAATTATATTTGTGTCACGTGTAATAAAACACCAAAAACAAAAAAAATGAAAAATACACCAAAAATGTGTTTGCATTTATGCAAAAAATGTGAGAATATTTTACGGCTGGCAATTGACGTTCGGTGAATATTTTTCGAAAATGTGCGCGCTGCAAACACAAATTGAAAAGCAAACTCTGTCCGAATTCCTGATGCATTCGAATGTGCAGCAATTGATAGCTCGATCGACTTCGAATGCGAATTGTCGAAGCGTCCGATAGTTGAACGCATTTGAATAGTAAACGGTAGAAAATTGTGCGTAATTTCGGCCACCGATCAATTTACATCACATCACATTTCACATTCATCTCTGTACGCCGAGCAGCGCGCCTACAATGGCAGCGTTCCAAGCGATGGGAAAAATAAAATGTCATCGGGAGCGTCCTCTTAATTGATTGATATTGAATTGATTCGGTGATTCAGCTAGCGGTCGTATAAACTTATTAGGTTTATGGATGACTCGTCACTGCGTTCGCTAATTTCGAATAAATTGTTCATCTAGGTGGGGAATTTTCATTAAAGGCTGAAATTTTGCGAATTTTTCAGAGTGTTTTTTGGTGTAACTTCGGTATAAATAATACTAGCAACAATTTATTGATAGGGAATTATAGAGTGTCAAAATACAAATCGAATAATATTAAATTGAATGATTTTTGATTTTTGTAAATGGCGTAAAATGAGTTTAAAAATAGTTTTTGACTGAAAAAACTGAAATTTTGCCATTTTCGCGTTGGTTTTTGGCTATAACTCCTGAACAAATAATGATAACAAATATAATTTTACACCCAATTAAAGATAAATTAAAACCGAACAAAATGACGTTTCTGTTATTTTGATAGGATTTTTATAAGAAAAGTAATTAAGATTTGAAATTTTCATTTCAGAAATTTCAACAAAAATCGTCATTATTTTTACAAAATATTATATTATTTTAACTTTTTAAAAATACATTTATATCCAAGAACATTCCATTTTCAATTTTCCGTGTCGGAATGTGATATTTACCCCGTTCCATAAATTTTAATTAATTATTTAGCTAACAATAACTTGAACAACGCTTTTCAGCGTGTTTTTTCGCATTGTAAAACTGCCCTTAAATTAATTAAAAAACCTTTTTGTTTCCGTATTTACGTATTTTTAAACTTAATTAAGAGGCAAAAAACACAACTCATCAAAAACTATTTAATTAAATATTCTTTTATAATAAACAAACAAAAACAAAAAAAATCGTTAATAAATTAATTTACACCCGTTTTTCATTATAAAATATTTACCTGCATATTACGCTAATGAAATAATGTAATTTTCAAATATGATGCGGGATAATAATAATAATCGGTTTTGAAAGTCGCGTTAAGCCTAATGAAAACCTCAAATTGGCACTTAAAGAGCAATAAATTCGTGTTGGCGAATTAATCGCAGACGAGTTTCGAGCTTTGCGAAAGTCACCGACTTAATTTCATCGTCTCGGATACAAAACGCCAATAATAACAGCATTACCAGCGTCTCCCGCATGCGTCCAATTCAATTACGTCGCGCGTGCAAAGCGAAAATCCCAAGTGAAATATTTATATAACGCCCTTCCACTACGGTGCGCGCCACCGTCACCGAAATCAAAATCTAATTGTGACGATGGATTAAGCCACGCAATAAGAAACTCTTTGGCACGTATTGTAAAGTGGCGCGTTCGTTAGCACGCCGCGCGCGGCTTGGCGCGCAACTTCTTTGTGTTACAACAAATGTTGACTTTTCAACATTTCCAACGTCTTCAACATGAAAAGACCGCGCTGACGGAAGCAGGGCACATGCCGTAGAAGGATGGAGATAAAATCTGGGTGCGCGAAATCACGATTTTCATGAATGTAATATAAATTTGAGCCGGCGAACTTTCCGACCGCGATGACTCATGATAAAGAGATGTCAAGCTGGATGGAAATGAAAATTCAACATTTCCACAATCAAAAAACCGCGACGGGAAACGAGAAGTTGATTTATTGCTTGTCGGAGCAGTCGCTACCTATAATTGAGCTTTAAACTCATCAAATTAGCAAGTTTACCGCAAGTTTTACAAAGTTTTTACTCGGTTACCATTAAATTTCGTAGTTTTTCGGCTGTAACTTTCGAACGCCTAATGTTATCTTAACTTGTTGGGTGTGTACTTAAAGATTTTTTCATTACGAATAAAACTTGATTAAGCTTGCATCTGCGAGAGCTTTGGACGCGAAGATATAAAGCTTTAAACATTTTTATCCTGAATAAAAATTACGTAATTTTTTAGTTTTTTTGCAATTACTTTGGAATAAAACAAGATAAATAATAAAATTTAGTATCAAATTAAAGAGAATTTAAAGACGAATCAAATGATACTATGATTGTTTATTTATAATAATAATTACGACCACAGCGAGTTTTTGAATTTTTTTTCACGAAAATACATTAAATATTACAAGCCTTTTAGAGCTGAAACTTAAAGTAGGTAATAAAGTTTGCCAAGTTATGCGCACTTTTTCCATCAAACACGTGTGTTGCGTGCAATGTCGGCGTTTTTTTCTATGATTTACGATGCGCAATATATTTAGTATCGACCTGGTGCACGCGCCACACTGTAGCAAATCGAGTTATTTTCATTTGCATGCGTCTTTCGCGCTTGACTACCGACCGAACGCGTTGGATTTTCCGTTTTTGTTTGGTTTTATTTTTGCGCTTAATCTTTCTTTCGGTGACCTATTTGTAAGCGCCAGTGCCAGCATATTGAGGCGCTACTTAGGCGCATAAGTCACTTTTAGCGCCGAAGCAATTTGCCTCCACGCTGCTCGGCGTATCATCACCATTTTTATCCGCGACACCGGAATCTGTGCGCGCGATAATTCCGCACATAATTCTAAACAATTCGCTTCGGATTTGTGCCCGGCGCTTATTTCGCTTTATTTCTTTCCGTGCGCAGCTTTGTTTATCGTCTGCATGTTTTTTTCGTCTTCTATTTGTACCTTGTGTTGTTGTTTTTTTGCGTTTTCTTTTTTCGATGCGAGAGAGATGTTAATACGGCTATGGTTGTTTGGTTTCTGCCGGCTTCGCTTTGTCGCTTTGTTGCCTTTTGCAAATCTTCTCGACAAACACACATAATTTCTCGTGTGCCGTGTGCGCGAAAGCTCAAAGCTCTCGGCGTAAAGCTGTTTGATGTTATCTGGTGTGCGCGCGGGGAGGCCATCATGAAAGGGCGCGCGCTTCGATTTTTCCGCGCTTGCTTCCGGCCCGCCGCGGAGCTCTTTTCGGCCGGCCGTGCGCCATTGCCAGAGAGATATAACAATGTGCGCGTGCATGTAATTCAATATTCGCCCGACACTCGCGCTTCGCTGCCGGCGAAATAAGAGAAACGAAGCGCGCGCTTCCATCGCGTGCTCGTGTTTCTTTTGCGGTGGCGGCAACTGCGGAGAATACCGACTAGCGTCTTATTCTTTTATGCATAACGCATAACTCATAATGTAACGACGTGAGTTGTGTTTTTATTAAATTTTATTCTCATTCGCACACATATGCACATAACTCTTTTGCGCCGCTATTGGAATCTGAAGTTTCTAGGCAAATAGTTGACAGGTTAACACGCGTTGCCATTGGTTTCGAATCGAGATGCGAGATGCTTTTATTGACGGGCGCCCATTTGCATATGGCGATGTGTCGCACAAAAAATAATTGCCGAACGACGACGACGACGAGTCAGTCACCATCGAAACGTCATAAATGTCAGTAGTAAACTGAAAATAAATATTCCCGAACATCCGAATGCTATGAATTCTAGACAATTTTAAACCTCCAGCGCGTTTATATACAAAATGTCCGGGGAAATAATATTGATTTTCACATTTTCCTTTATATCTCTTTAATTATTAATTAAAACATATCCTATGATATATCAAATGAAAGAGAAATTCAAGACGAATCATTTGATACTAATTTTATTTATTTAAGACAATTTTTTCTATGAGAAAACGAAGTTTAAAGATTTTTTTTTCTAAACTTTTGACCACTTTGTATAAAATGCATGTCGGAGATGTTCGTGAAAAGCAAAACCGTTTCCAATGAAACTGCACACGCCTGTTAGCACTAGAAGTGCTAAAAGAAGGCGTTAAGTGTGTGATGTGGCAGCATCTCTTGGAAGACGAGCACGCGACGCCGTTTAAGCCCGATTGAAGTCATCAATCATGCACTCACTATTCATGCAGCTTTTTCGCCAACGCTTGTTATTATCGCCAGTCTCGTCGATCACGAGAATAATAATTAAGCGTCGAAAATATAATAATAACGTCCAGCAGGGAGCAACAACGCCATACATTCCAACCAACATACTCGTACAGAAAAAAATGAATTGGATTTATTGATTTTGCTCCAAATATCCACCCACACATTTATTGCGAATAATATTTTCGCCCAGAGAGAGGAAATGAACGCGGAATGCGAACGTGATATCAAACATATTTTCGCACCGGAAAATACGACGTGTTTTCATGTAAAACTGCGCAAAATGTGACATTATTATATTATAATCCAATTAAAAATGATATTACAGACGTAAATTCGATTCGTTGGGTAGAATAAAGGAAAACTACAATAGATAGATAAATCATTCGCAACTTATTCGCCCTCCCACGGTATGATTTATTGTTTAAGTGACGGCGACAAATGAAAAACGACTTGTGCGACTACGAGCCGGCTGAAACAATGCCGCCGAGCTGAACGCGAGATATGAAGTTATCTTATTCGTGTGTGTATGTGTAAGTGTATTTATTTGGATGTGAGTGTATAATGTCTATATCATCATCGAGATGGAACCGATGGCAAATTATAATTGAAATGTCGCTCGTAAAAGTTTACACGCGCGTCCTTGGGGGGAGGCGGCGACGTGGCGGCGTCGTCCGCATCGATTGATCTACGATTTTATCTCATTGCAGTGGCAGCATCAGCAGCAGCGTTGAGCGGGTTATTTTCGAGTCGCAGAAACAGTGCATTTATTTTATAACTTTATTTATTACCGAGTGTTATAAGGTTTTAAGGATAATCTGACTATAAAATTAGCGAAGAAAATTAGTAGGTCTTCGAATTTTCATGATTTGAAAATCTTATCTTGTAGAGAATTTTCCGTAGATTAAGAATTTTCAATTAGTTCCTCTCTATCTTTTTTAGTTTACGAGATATTCGAAATTGGAAAATTAGAAAAAATTTAAAATTTCAAAAATTTGCAACTTTAGCCACGTTTTCTGATCTTTTTCTACTCGAAATTTATACATGTTATTATTTTATCTGCTAAAGAATTTTCCAAACTTTCATATTCTTCGATCCGTTGGTCGCTAGCGTTTTTTGTTTACGAGATATTCGCAATTGAAAAACTAGAAAAAATGGAGAAAATAAAAAATTTCGAAAATTAGCATTTGTAATCCCGATTTTGGAACTTTTACACCACGAAATTTACACATATTATTCTTTTTTGTGATAAAGAGTTCTCCAAACTTTCATATTCTTCAATCCGTTGGTCGCTAGCACCTTTAGATTTGAAGAAATAATTTTTTTTAATTTTTAATTCTGAATTTTTATAACGAAACATTAAACTGTTCCATTAAAATCGCAAAGAATCCCCAACATGTTATCCGCAACTCCTTAAAACCATTATTTTCGACGAAAGATAAACCCTGCTGAATAAAACACTCTGCAAAAACAGGCAAAACTTATACTTTCCGATTGATTGTAAACATTCGACGTTTGAATTTTTGAAATCCAAGCACAAGCCGGTGGCATGCCGACGACGACAAATTGGCAGTGCCCTCACTTCGCCCCGTTTCAATCCACCTCCACACTGCTTCTTTCCCTCTGTCTTCGCTACGTGTGTTTTTTTTTCGCGTCCGACATTCGACGTTCGCCGAGTCGACTAAAACAAATAAATATTTGAGCCCCGACAATCGACGGCGGGTCTTCAATCATCCCGCCGCCCTTCTTTCGTCGCGCGGCGACGGGGCTAAGCAGATAAAGTCCTCCCGGTACAGAAAAAGCAACAACAAAAAACAAAAGAATAAAACTCGCGTGCGATGCGCACTCATACAAATGTAGCAGGTAAGAAAGCAGAAGTAAAAGAAGTGGAGCGTAGTGAAGCGGACGAGAAGCACGGCTGGAGAATACGAAAAAAACTTGCGTTAGAAAAAGTAAAACGAACAGAGAGGGCGCTGTCGGTGGTAGTTAAAGGTCCTCTTAATGTTCGTCTGCGTCGCGTCCTCCAGGATTGCGCGAAGAAGACATTAAACGAGAGTTTCGAGCGCACATAAAATTTTTAAACGTGTTAGAAACTACACTTTTAGTCTGAACAACACATCCTCGTTAAAATTAACTAGTAATTGTACATGGAATATTCAAGAAACGATAATATATTAAGTATCAAGTGGATGAAGGGGAGTTTTTTCCACTAGAATTATTAAAAGCGAGTGTTTTATCAATTGAGTGTTTAATATTGTTTAGCCATGTTATGCTTACGTTATTTTTTCTACTTGCGCTGCACTGAAGGCTAATGCGCATGCGCTAGCTCCACCCCGTGACTAAAGTATTTTAGTCACGGTTTTGGCACTTCGTGTATAAATTACCACTTTTTGTACCTCAAAACCGTGGAAAAACTCGCTTTAAAGTTGGAAGAAATAAAATTTGTTTAAATTGTCTAGATGGATACCACCCAATTGGCGTGAAATGTCTCAAAGCAGGTCGTGAACGCGGCGAAACTCGAAACGACAAAAAACACAGTAGATTATTCAATCGGAAAATAAATAAACGCTCGAGCGATCCAAGCAAGTGTTCTTCCTGCGCGCGCGCGTTAAAAAGAGCCCTGTGTTCCTTCTGTTCTCTTCGCGGTCGGCTGGCGCATGAAACTACAAAACACTCCGCTGTGTGCGGCGAAGAAAAGAAAGTCTTTGCTGCCGTCGCCTCCAGTTAAAAGCCAAACTTTGGAATAAAAGCGCGCGCGCCGTCGCCGTCACCGCCAAAGAAACAAGCCCAAAAAAAAACTCAAGGAAGCAGTCCTGGTGCTGCGCACCAGAGAAAAAGAAAAGGAAACGAGAGCAAACGGAAAACTTTTGTCGAGCGAAAGAAAATCAAAAAGATTTCGCACGGAGATATTAAATAACGAGCCACGTAGCACGGGTTGAAGAGAGTAGAAAACTGCGCAACCTGAAGTGGACGACGCGCTGAATTCCGCCTAGACGATAGATATGCGCACTAGGCAGCATTCGTATAAAATGGGTAGAAATAGTCGAAAACAAAAAATACACTCGAGGAACGGAAAATCGCAAGACGTTTCAAATTTATTATCGAAACTAAAAGGAAATTAAAGTCGCGCGGCGGCATGTTTTATGGAACAAGAGTGGAAAATGACGCAGCGCGTGCTCCATTCGGAACAAGTCAGTTGCGAAAGCAAAAAAAAAGAACTTGCAAAAAATCTGGTTCAAACGTTTGCAAATGAGATTTTTATTGCGCAAACGACTAATCATACTATGGAAGACGCAGATTGGATTTATACGTACACAGGAAGGTCCTTTTTTGCTTTTAATGCCGTCACAAACGATTTTTAAACCAGTTTCAACATATCCTATAGAATTTAGTAATTAATGTGGTTACAATTTGTTCATAAATTAATTTCAAGAAATAAAAAACCCGAGAACTTCTCATACGACTTAGTAAACTTGAAATTTCGCGTCACGTTCGCGTTCCGAGAGTTCTTGATTAACAATTTCATGTTTGGAACGCGCAATTGCGTCGTTTGATGTGATTGAAAGTCGTCGGACGGTCGAATCAGTTCAATTCAGTTCCGAGTTAATATTTCACTACTGTCGATATTCCTGGATAGAACTAGGAACGCCGTCAAAAGCCGCACACACCGTCGTGTGTAACAAGCGCCTATTTATGCAAACTATCCGCTTTATGAATAATTATTCGTTATTATTCATCACGCGACCGCCGCGAGCGTGTTACACATGCATACATTTGTAGACGCGCGTCGTCGTCGTCGACGTGTGATTAGACCAATATGCCGGTAGTGTACACACTCGGGCGTAATTAATGTCGGTATTATTGTTAGACGCTAGTGCAAATTTCGGCGATTGTCCATCGACCGGATTCAATGACGTCAAATATCGTAATTAATTCTGTGACCGCAAAAACAAATATTGTATTATGTATCGAGGGGGTAAACAGGAGTTTTAGTCACAGCATTAATTAATAGCGAGTGTTTTATAAGGTTTAGTCACGTGTTGCTTTTTTTCTACTTCCACTCAATTTCCACGTTGAGATTTTTGTATTTGAAATTTTGTATTTCAAAATGCGCAGGCGCAAGCTCCACCCCGTGACTAAAACCCGTGACTAAAGTACTTTATTCACGACCTTGGCCGTCCGTGTATAAAATATCATTTTTTGTGTCTTAAAATCGTGAAAACTGGCTTTTTAAACGTGGAAGTAGAAAAATGTAATTTTTAAAATGAGCAAAAAATAAAGTAGAGTAATTTTAATCTCTGGTTTTGGCACTGGCGGTCGCCAGTTTTGATTATTTCTATTTCGTTCTCTGCCACGCTGTTCCACCCAGCTGATAATCTAATTTTTCCGTCGTGCGCGCGCGCGTCGCGAAGAAATTGGATTCAAGTTTATTTTTCGTTTTGCACAATTATTGCAACTTTTAGTTCCCAATTGCAAAACGAATTAAATCCAAGAAATAAAATCCCGACTTTATTTTTGCACTTGTCACAAAATTAACCTTAATTTCCCTCCATGTAACACCGCATGTTCGATACTTGTACGTCTACTCCAACACAGGCAAAATGTGATGTTATGATTTTAATTGAAATAACAACGTTAATCGATTTTTAATGCCGGGATAGTAATACACCGCCTCCGCGCGCACGTACACAGTATGAATTTCTGAGCGTATCGAATATGTCTATACCAACGACAGGAAGCTTTGAGCTTATGCGGGCATTACGCGGGGCTTTAATGTTTAATAAATGTTTACCTAAATTGTGTACGTTCCGCGAGCGGCGGCTTCATCAACGTGCACGCAGAGGCGCGCCGACGATGCGATGCCTCCACCTCCACGACGAGATGAGCTTGCCGCCCCCGGACGGGGTGATGTGGTTGTGAGCAAGCGCACACGCATCGGAAACTATTACACAATGTGCACACGCCAGAAATGAGACGAGAGTAAGCAACAAGGTATAGCCACCCACCCCAACAACCAAACGGTAAAGGAGGCGGCTGTGGAAGTAGTAGTGGAAGCCGCATCGACTGCGGGCTTAATTCCTAGTGTAAATGCAAATGCAAACCGGGTTCAAAGCTTTCCGGGGGAGCGTAGACATCACGCCACCGGCAATCATTCAAGCACAATAAATTTAATTACTTTTTTACGGCTCGCAATTAGACACTTTGGGTTAATTAAGCGCACTCAAAAGACGATAAATAGAAAAGCAAAAGTTTTTGTGTGTTACGCATCCATTTAAATACACACACACGTGTGGCCGAGGGTTTTTGAGGGTTTCAAAGTTGAAAGTCAATGTTTACCGTCAACCGGACCGCAAAAGCTCACAAGGTACGAGCATGAGCGGCGAGTAGTCTCAAAGCTATGAATGCAAACATAATCAAGTCAAAAGGACTCATGCGCGACCCTGGTCAACCCTTTAATCCGGACTCATCCAACCAAAATATCACTATTAATGATTTATGCAAAGCGCCATATTTTTCAAATCGTGAAAAACATCATAAAATTGATTAAATTTCAATTTATTGCTTTGAAAAGACTGATTGCTAAGAGGGAAAAAAATTAGTATCGACGTGATGCGCGCTGAAGTGAAATTATAGAAGGAGTTGTGGATGAGGAGCGAGATGAGAGAAATTCGCACAAAGTGGATCAAACGTTTGCGTCCCGAAAATTGCGCCTCATCCACCTCGATTTGTCTGTTGATTTAATTGATTTGCCGATTCAGCTTTTATCTACTCGACCAGCTCCAAACACTCACATTCATACATTCTATACCGAGTCTCCAGAGTCTAGCATTTTATTTATCAAACGTGAGACTTGCAGACACAAAAAATTCCATCAGCCACTCTTCGAGCGTATAAAAATACGCTTTTAGCGAGAAATAATATTTATATAAAACAGAAATAATTGAAGTTTAATGACGAATTTTTATATTCTTTTATTTTTAAAGGTCGAAGGTGACGCGCAACTTAAATTGACGATTTTTATTAATTTTTTTCCACAATTTCCTCTTAATGTCCTCGAATTGCTTTCAAACGACATTTTAGCCAGAAATATTATTTATATAAAACAAAATAATATAAATTTAAGAATGAATTTCTATTTTATTATATTTTTAAAGCCCCGAAGTGACGCGCAACTTAAATTGACGATTTTTATTAATTTTTTCAACAAATTTTCTCTTAATTGTCTCCGAATTGCTTTCAAATAACATTTTAGCAAGAAATAATATTTATATAAAACAAATAATTGGAATTTAATGACGAATTTTATTTTCTTATATTTTAAAGCTCGAAGGTGACGCGCAACTTAATTCCTTTAAGTTTTTATCCACATTTTTCTCTTAATGTCTCCGTGACGCTTTCCAGGCATCATTAAAAAGCTGAAATCGTTATTGAACTGAAATCGAGGGGTAAAATCCCAAGTAATTTGGAAGTCTGCCGCTAGCGGCAAAGAAAATGAGCGTCTGGTTGTTTTTTCGGCGACACCGCTGATAAATGGACTCGAAATTGAAGATGGAAATCACACACCATCGAAAAGAAAGTGTCTTCAATCTTAAATGTTTTAGTCCGAGCGCGCCGTAACTAAATACCCAGCTTCGTTATTGATTAATGCGGCGTCGCTAGATCGCATTATGCATGCATAAAGTTTGCCGAGATGAGATAATTCGCGGCGCGGTGGAATTTTTTCCCTCCTGCTTAAATTCAGTGTGCTTTTGACAAAATTAATGGAGGAGAGATGTCGTTTTCATATTCATTGGAACCGCCAGCGCCAATGAATTTCAGCGATAAGAAAAGACATCAATGTTTGATCAAAACGTTTGCAGTAATTAAAAATGAAAAAATTTATTTAAATTGAATTTTACTTACATTTACATTTACATCACAAGCTCCTTGCTGCTCCCTGGGTGCCATTTTCTGAAACAAAAGAATAATTAACTAAAGTGTCAATTTAGAGGGTGGTTGAAGGGTGGTTGAGGGTGGTTTCGGGGTTGTGGGTTCAAATAATAGTGCAGTCCGATAATTTTCGACGAAAGAGCGACCCTACCAGCCGGGCCATTTGTGCGTTAACTGTGTACTTTCCGCCAGCGGCGGCAGCGCCACCCCTTTTCCCGTTCGGTATTCTCTTAGCGAAATCGTTTAGCCTCCGGGACGAGCAGAGAGTGGCGAGCGTTGTCCAGCGCGCCGATATTTTAGGTAATTTGTTAGAATTAAATAGGACGTGCGCCCGCGTGCCGCCTCCGACGGCGTAATTTCTTTCTGTCTAACCGGCCGCACCGTACGTGAACCAGAACATGGTAAAACACATTCGTCGAGACTAGAATAACATAGATCTACCCCGAAATTCCGCACTCGAATTGAAATTGAAATGTACCACCGCCGCCGCCTCCAGGACGAAAATAGTCCTCTTGTCCTGTTTTGATTGTCATCTCATGTTTACCTAATTGCGATTTATGATGAGCACGTTTCGAATTTGACTTGAATAATTCAAGCGCGGTTAATTTGCGCATTTGTGCCGAGATCTCGCTGTACTTTACAAATTGTGAAACTAATCAACAAATCATACGCAGCGACCGCATACACGCCGGAGCGTCGTGGTGGAGGCGACATCTAGCGACAAGTCACACGCACCGCTGCGCCATTAATCAGCGCGCGTTTATGCCGCGCGTCCGAAACTAATTATTCCCCGGCCGCTTCTGCCGAAATTTACCTAGCCGCACCGCGCGGGTTTATTAATGAGTTATCATAGTTTTCCGGTTGTAATTAGCTGCGGGCGTAATGTATACACACACGTACATTGTAGGCAATCAGAATTAATTAAGTACTCATCATTATCGATATTGGCATAGATATTGCTATTTAAATATTAATAAATAAATATGTATATGGTAATTATACTGTATTATATTGCAAAATATTATTTTATACAATACTAGACTTTATTTTTACTGTTTTTTGGTGAAAATTTATGAAAAATTGATTTTTTGAGAAAAAAAATAAGAAAATTGTTTTTTCTATTTAATTGGTAAATAAAACAAGTGTTTGGAATTGAAATTAGTTCCAAATGTTAGTTATATATAGTAGATAATCAATACTATGCTTTATACATGGTTATTAACTACGATTTTATTTTATTTTTTACATTTTTTAGGCGAAGAATTATGAAAAATTGATTTTTTGGGTAAAAAATTAGGAAAAATTGTTATTTCTATTTTTATTGGTAGAAAAACAAGTGTTTTGTATGCCAATTATTTCCTAATAGTAATTTTCTAATTGAATAATCAATACTATACGTTATACACGGTGATTAAATATGATTTTATCTTATTTTTTACAGTTTTGAGCGAAAAATTATGAAAAAGTTGATTTTTTTAAAGAAAAATTAAAGAAAAATTGTTTTTTCTATTTTCATTGGTAGAATAACAAGTGTTTTGTATGGAAATTATTTCCAAATATTAATTTTCTAAGTGAATAATCAATACTATACTTTATACACGGTGATTAAATATTATTTTATTTTATTTTTGCAATTTTCAAGCGAAAAATATGAAAAAATTGATTTTTTTGAAGGAAAAATTTAATCAAAAATGTATTTATATGTTACTTTGAAGGAAAACAAGTGTTTTCTATGGAAATTATTTCCAAATGTTAATTTTCTAAGTGGATAATCAATAAATAAACACAAATCCCGTTAAATCATACAGAAAATATTAATAAGTTTTATTGGATCGCTATAAACTCGTTGAATTACGACGCTCGGAAGATAAATGAAGCGAGCGGAGCACCCGGATGGACGCGCGCAATTTCATCGTAAACATTAATGAACTTCAATAAATTGGAAAACGCACCCGAATGTAACCGAAACAATCCGTGCTCAACTCTCGCGCCGGAGGTGGCCGCAAAACGGCCGAAGCACAACGCCCCAGCGTGCTGGCAGTAGAGAACACAACGAATACAACTTGACGTGTTAACGCATGCACATCCAACCGCCCCCGCCCGCCTCCGCCTCAGCGAAAATGTAATTACTTTATACAATCAATCAAACTTTACAATTAAGTATTATGTCCGTGAGTGCTCGCGCGAGCGTACCAATGAAATGAAAAACTAATAAACTCGGAATTCACCATTCGCTGTGGGGGCGGCTGTGTTTTCACATACACACACAGCGCACAGCGAGAGAATGAAAATTTTAATTTCGAATTACATATTTATACCTGCATATTTTACGCATTTTGCATTTCAATTTCGGGAAGAGAGGCGAAACGGCACAGAGAGACGGCAAAAATTTCATTCTCATGAGCACTTTCCATGCGAATGGCAGGCCGCTTTCATTACACAGTCCGTCCGGGAGAGGCTCAAACGCCAAAATGACAGAACGAAATTAAACTGTGTCCACAGCCGAAGAATGTTGCAGTCAAAACGTCCCTCAAGCTATGAGCAACTCCGCTTTGATAATAATTTACAATTAGAGAAACTAACGCTTTGTTGCAACAACAACACAGCGAAATACAAATTTTCTTTCCGGAAGTCATGCGCACTGGGTAATGGAACAAACGCCTCCACATTTCATTCCTCCCAAGAATAATACCGTTCGCACAGGGGACATATTTTCACTTTGAAGCATCGGTGTTTAAGAAATGCGTTGTTCTTCTTTTTGCCGGAGGCGCAATTTAACCTTCCGCAATGTTACGTTGACTGTTCCATTACGGAAGACAAATTGCTCGCGAAAGACGACTCCGAGCCCGGGCCACAACCCACCACCCTCGTACGCCAAAGCCCCGCCCGTGGGATATCGCTATCTATCGAGGAGGAAGGAAGTAAATGTCCAGTTTGTGTCTTGCCGTGTCCTGTTTAATTCAAATTAATTGCCAGCGTTTCAGCGGAAACAAATTTGTTAGGTTAGGTTTTAACTTTTAACACAAAACGTATTTTTTACGTTTTTCGCTGAAAATGACGTCTATAATGTTAAAAATTAGCATTACAGGCTGGTTTTATGTTAATTTCTGGTCTCTAACCTTTCCTTTAGCTAATAAACGTTTATTTCGACCTTAATTCGTGCCAGCACCAATTTTTGCAAAAAAACAATACAAATGAACAAATTAAATCGACTCCCGCATGCAAATTACACTCATTCGCCCCCGATATGCGCCGATATAGCTCCATAAGCTGTCGTAAATATTCCGCCCGGCGAAAAAGGACGGAAAAATGTGTAAACGGTGTAGAAAGGTGTTGGAACACATGCGGCGCATTGTTATCGCGACACGACAACCCCAAAACCCGGGAAATTCGATAGTAGGGGACATGATGTAAAATAAAATAGCGAAAAACATCAAATTTTACGTGCGATAGAGATAAACTACAAATATTACGACGTGGGTAGCCTACGCATTAACTACGTACATATTATCAAATAAAAACATTCGATATATTTTCTCGAAAATATTTTTTGGCACGTTAAGTTTCAATGACACCTTATCGCGACACACGAAAAGTTTCAGCCGTAAACATAATACATTCACGCCGGGAAAAACACATTCTAGCGCGAAAAATACGAGAAACAAATGCAAATCACGATACTGATACATCAACGTCACCAAATGTAAGTTGAAAACACATGCGAACAACACGTATGCTCTTCAATGTTGCGCATGATGTTGTTGTTGTTGTTAAAACTAATTTTACGATCGCGACAGTAGTAACCAAACGCGAATTGTGCTGATGTAGGTGTTTGAAACGGTTATCACTAATGTACACCTCCTAGTAACCCTGAATATCTTATCGCTTATTTAATTTCAATGTTTGTTTACATCACGCTCGCCTAATAACGACACTAAAATCGGTTTTTATTTTTTTGATTTGCGGCGCGGATGCTCTCGTTTCTCAGTCGTGATGCGTCGCAGACATTTGGCCTAAAAACGCGGTGAACTTTAACACCAATCGTACGCTCGTCAACGTTATTAGATTTATTTTTATTGCATTCACTTTTTTGCATTTCGGACGCGTCCGGGCGCAATGCGCCACGCTGCCACAAAATATTTACATTTTTTATATCGAAAACTGCGCAAAAATCAACGCCAAGCATCGGAAACTTATTTTTATGTAAAAAAAATTAAATGCGAAAATTTTTCTTTTTTCTTTCATTAATTAAACGTCAGATTTCTAATTATTTTTGAGGTGGGCGAAATTTTATTGCGTAATTAATACATGAGAAGACGTCAAACGTCATTTTTTATTCTTTTTTTCGAAACGTTTGGGACATTTTTCTGCTTAGAAAGGAAGAAAATCTTTTAATAATGACAGAGGGGTAACAAGCGCCGCGAACAAGGATAAAAGGATAATGGGCATCAATATTTTAGGCAATTTGTTAGAATTAAGAAACACGGGCGCGGTCGTTGCTTTCGGCAGCGCGCTAAGTTTCTAGTACTTATGTTCGATGTTAGTGTGGCCCAGTTTTACACACACAAACAACAAAAAAAGGAAAAGTCCCACCGAAAACTTCACTTCAACACCATGGCTATTTTTTTCTGTTGTGAAACATACAAATTGACGTTGATTGCAAATAATTTATTTTGTATGAGCAAATATTAAGCCATAGTTAACCCCTTTGCTTCTCTCATCTCGATCTTAATTGCATAACACCATTGGTATTATAGTGGTAAATCGTGTAATTTGATCCCAAAATGTCGATAACACGCACAGCACGTGCTGTCACACACATGAACAAGCCATGGTATATCGTTAACCCTCGCGGGGGTGTGTGTAGTGTGGAAAACTTAATGGAACAAAACGTGCACACGCATCTTCCCCTCCATTTACGTGAGTGGACTTTGGTAGCTCGCGCGCCTTCCTAACTTGGTAACGCCACCAACACGAAACACTTTACTTCGATAATGCGTCGTGTACAAAGTTAGCCCTTTGCTGCTGCTGCTGCCCAGCAACAAAAGTGTTTAGCTTTCGAGGCCCATATCTATAGATATAGAGAGCGAAGTTTCTATCTTATTTGTTGGTCAGACTGCGTGCGTCTGCGGGTTGCTCTTGCACAATGGAGAAAAGTCCCCCGAAAGTCTCAAAGTGAAGTGGAAGTCTCGAGTGCGCGCTAAGTAAGTGCGCGATGTGTTTACGAGCACAATCGGCTTTCATCCCTCTTTACTCGCATCGACAAAACATCGAAAATTGTTTTAAATTTTGAATTTTAGTTAATAAAGTCAACAGGGTCACATAAAACAATAACAACCCGGCGTACAAAGGTTCGGGTACGCCCTGCTTGTTTACCGTCAACAAAGTTGCCCACATTTGCTATTTTCGCAATTTGCGCAGTGTTTTTGTTCGCGTAAAAAATGCATACGCCACAAAAAATGATCCACACCGTCGTATTTTCCTCCGGGGTTAAGAGAATGCACTCAGAACCATTTAATAATTGAACCGCCATCAGGGAAACCCGTCTGGAGCTCAAATGAACAAGAACAAGGTGTATTTTTAGATGATGCACGTTTTGAAGTTACATTTTTGAGACTTCAACTTGCTTTTACGTGCAGTCATTCGAATGGCGTCGAGGGGCGTAGGCCGCGACAACAATGCATTCGTCTCTAACAATGTCAACATCAACAATGGCAGAAAGCCGAACACACGAATGCGGTTTGTGTGCTGTGTGTGTGTGTAGGTGTATGAAAAAGCCGAATACACATACGCGACATGAGCAGCAGCACACCATCGACCAACTATTTCCAAGTCGTCGCGCGCGCCGAGTTACGAGGTCGCAAGGTACGAACAAGACAAATCGACCCTTCATTCTTCGAGTTGGAGAGTTCCCTGCAAACTCTACAAACTCAGGAGACCGGCGGACTGCGCTGATGGAGACTGTGGAGAGTAGTTTTTATGACTTGTTTGGCGTGTTTCGTGGTGCTTTTGCTTTTACGGCGTGTAATTAAACACTCGCGATGCTATTCTAGACTTTGTTTTAGTTTAATTTTTAACAAGCCCGGTGAAAATCTGTAATTACTCTCAAACTAAACGGAGTTTTGAAAATTAAAAACTGGATATTCTTTGGGCACTCTTTCTTTGTCATTGTGCAAAATTTTGTTGTAATCAGTCTTGTTATCAATAAATTATTAAGTAATAAACATACAAAAACAGTGGTTTCGCGTGATTATTTTTACATTTTTGTTTATAATTATTATACTAACTGGAATTTTGAAAAGTTATAAGAGGTATACTTTTCAGACACTCTTTTTTATCTTTGTGTAAAATTTTGTTTTAATTAGTAGTGTACTTAATTAATTATCATGCATTAAAGATACAAAAACACTGGTTTTGCGTAATTATTGTTACATTTTTGTTTATAATTATTAAACTAATAGGAATTTTGAAAAATTAAAAACGGGATAGTTTTTAGACATCCTTTCTTTATCTTTGTGCAATATTTTTTGTAATCAGTCGTGTTATCAATAAGATATCACATAATAAACATGCAAAAACACTAGTTTCGCGAAATAATTTTTACATTTTTCTTCCTAATTATTAAACTAAACAAAATTTTAAAGAATTAAAAACGGGATACTTTTTAGTCACTCTTTCTTTACCTTCGTACAAAGTTTTACTGTAATCACTCGCGTTATCAATAAATTATCACGAATTAAACATACAAAAACACTACTTTCGCGAAATTATTTTTACATTTTTGTTCATAATTATTAAACTAAACAATATTTTGATAAAATTTAGACGTGATAACCTCAATCAAGTCCATCTTTACCATCCTAGAAATTTTCACCCTTATCAGACATGTATTTGATAGATAAACAGACAAAAACACGCGAAACTAATGTTGTTTTTCTGTTGTCTATCGTTAAACACTTCCCGACGGCTAAACACTTGATTATTGATTCTCCGCCATACGCCATAGATAACCCAGCAGTTGGGGGTAGTTACTTAATGCTTTATTTATTGTCTCCGATTTCAATACGCGCGTTCGCAAGACGAGGCACGCGCCGCCTAGAAATAGCTTATTACGCCAGGCGCTTTTGTTAAATTCTATGAGCACACACCATCACCGGCTGCGCCTACGAAGCATGTGCGAACGCTGCAAATTGAGAGAAATCCCTTTCATTTACAACCGTTTACGTCGTACATATTCCGGGAGGAATTGCGAGTAACGCAAACACACACCACGCGTACACAACGCGTCTCTGCTTGCGTCGTGCTTTTGTGTGTCGCACATGCGGCTGGCATGTCACCTGGCATTAGATATTGCGTTTTCTTTCGCAGTCGTGGTGATGCTGCTTGCGTAACTTTCGCATCCCCCTAAGCGTCGTTAACGCGCGTGGCGAATTTCGCACTTTGCACGCGTAAACTTTTAATTAAATCCTCAAAACATAAAAAAGTTTTTTTTTTTTCGAGAAAAAAAATGTGCGAGAGGAGGAAAAAATATGATAACTTTTTCACAATCACACATCCGCTTTTCCCCGGACCTAGGCATTGTGCGCGCCACAATATATTCACGTGTGTGCAGTGTGCGGTCATGAGACGCTGTGTCGTATAATAAAAGTTGAATTATGAAACCAGACATGTGACACACACGCGCAGCACATAATAAAACAGCCAACAAATAAAGCCGTAAACGCGGATGGATGCCGGCTGGCTGGCTGGCTGGCTGGCCTTTTCAACGGACGAGAAATTTATCTTCATTCGGCCCAAAAGCTCACAGACTGCATTATTAAACGTGCTTCAATATTTGAATATCGCGACGAGCGACGATGAAGCAGCAGCGCTTAGCAGCGGCTAAGAAAACCCTTCGGCATTCAGAAGGATTTAATAACATGTTTTTAATGAAAGAAAACTCCTTCACAATGAAAGCTACGAAAGCTCAAACAACGCTAGCCAAAGATATGCATTGCAAATGCAGAATTTACACAGAAATGATGAAATATTGTCATAGTTATGGAAGAAAATTTGGGATTTTTTTTCTTTTTTTGATGATTACTCAGTGATTACACATCCGATAAAGATGAAAATTGACGAGGACATAAAGGGACACTTTGTGCAAGACCTCACATCTTCAGCTTTTTCAAATGTTTTCTTTTTTGAAAGTTACAAGCAAAATTCGAGGATATTAACTGAAAAAATGCAGTATTTTCAATTTATCATACGATTACTCAATGATAGCACATCCGATAAGGATGAAATTTGGCAAGGACATAAAGGGAGATCTTGTACATGATCCTACATCTTCAGATTTTTAAAATATTCTGTTTTTAGGAAATAATAAGCAAAATACGAAGCTTCTGACTAAAAAAATGCGGTATTTTTACTTTATCATACGATTACTCAGTGATAGTACATCCGATAAGAATGAAAATTGACAAGGACACAAAGAGAGATCTTGTACATGATTCTCCATCTTCAGATTTTTAAAATATTCTGTTTTTAGGAAATAATGAGCAAAATTTTTACTTTATCATACGATTACTCAGTGATAGCACATCCGATAAGGATGAAAATTGACAAGGACACAAAGAGAGATCTTGTACATGATCCTACATCTTCATATTTTTAAAATGTTCTGTTTTACGGAAGTTATTAGCAAAATTCGAAGTTTTTACCTACAAAAGCAGTAATTTTTACTTTATCACACGATTAATCAGTGAAAACACAGTCAATCCCAACCAAACATAATTATAACTTAAAGCGACATTATGTGCGAAAATTACTACCTTTTTAAATTTTTAAAATACCGTCACATTTAGGCATAAATCCCACTTTTCCAAAGATATTCCCCTTCCACCCACGCGAGAAAAAAAAAACTTTATTTATTAGCATCTTAGGCGCAACATCCGGCGAATAATTATATCCAGTTGTTATTAAAATTAATGAAGCACGCGAAGCTATGCTCATCGTTACGGTTATTATATCAAAGTTGCCGAAAGTTGTTGCCAACTTCGCCACCGATTCGCTGTTTTTCATGCCTTGCCGTTTGGCTTTTCAACTTTCGGCCCTCCAAAGTTGCCGCCGTGCTTTTTATTGATATTCGAAGGCATTAACCCGAAATTAAAGACGTTTCATCAACAGCTCATTAACGTAACACAATTATTTATATTTCTTTTTTGCTCTCCGCCTAGCCTGAATGCAGAAATCATTGAAAAGCTTATTTTTTCTCTGCCTCGTTTCAAAAAAGGTTGTACTTTTTGTTCGTTTGCGGGGGCAGAGTATTTCCGCTGGTTGTAGGTTTAAGCACGTTTGCGCAATTTTTTCCAAACCCCGAAAACGTGAACGCTTTTTGCTTTCTTTTTCTTATCAGCCCCCAACTCTGCCTAGCTCAGGCTATTTTTTATCCCATCTGTTTTTCCTCCATCCCTCCACCTGATTTATATCTTATCCATTAAGTAGGCGGACATTTAAGAACGCAATCAACTGACCCATCCTCCACGTATCTTCAAACTTCAATATCCGAAAACACTTTAGTTTATATTTTACGTTGGGGCTGCATCCCTTTTATAATTATTAATGTACGGGCGTTGGCTGTGTGTTGTTGCAGGCGGGCATGTTGTATCTACAGCATAGCGGTTCAAACATTACCCGCGGGTGCTTTTACAATTTACACCCTTGGCGACTTTGGGGATGTGGACCTATGCTAACCCTCGTTCAATGTTCAGCTCGTCAAACTCAACAACCAAAATCAACCCCCACCCCCACGCTCGCAGCCGAGAAGCGAAAACATTATTCTTTATTTACAGATAGTGATATCGCGCGCATCCATCTTCATTCCCATCCTCGCATCAGAATAACTAACTACTCGCCAAGAATAATTCACCCTCGTGGTGTTGGCGTAATTGTAACTAACCGAAAGCGAGTCATTCGCAACGCATTGAGAGTTATTGAAGTGTCGCAAACTTTGGCCGCGTCGCTTTATTTCGTCGCAGCAGCAGCAAGGACCCCGAAAGACGAGCAGACGATATTCCCGAGGGCACTGCGCCCGCGCAGCTTTTCATCTCGTTATAGTTGTCGTCCCCTTCTCGGGGTCTTAGACTCCGCCGCCGCTGCTTACGAGTTATAATTGAGTTTTAATTAAGTCATCCTCAAGTTGACTTACAAGAATATTTTGAGAGGCCCGGCTAATTAAACCTTTTAAACAAAAAATAATTTTTTATCTTTTTTGCAGACATGACCGCGTGCACGATGAGCCAGTTTCGATGCGCCAATGGAAAATGCATTTCCAAGCTGTGGGTGTGCGATGGCGAGGAGGACTGCGCCGATAAGAGTGACGAGAATCCCAAGATGTGCAACTTCGCTTCCGGTGAGTGTAGAAAACCCTAACATTCATCATCATCCCGGGCGAAAAATGTCTTGCCAACATGCGATAACGCCCCGGGAGCGATTTAATTGCCTCAAAGAAAACGCGCATCAATGTTACCAGCACTACACAACTACTCGCGTACATCGCGAACTAAATTTAAAGTTGTAAAGTTAAAGTTGAAAGTTTAACTTTTCGCCCTCGGTGGATTTTATTGAGGGCGCGCCACGAGTTTAACTCCTAAACGTTAATTTAATTAGTTATCCGCAGAGTTATAAATTTAGCAGAGTTTAACTCGTTTTATTTTTTGAGTCAAATTGCAACAAAATGCGTTTTATAAGCTTCGCTAAGCTTAAACAACAAACATTTATAAATTTATAAATTTATAAATAAAACAGTAAGAATATAGTCACAGTTTGTATAAAATTAAACCCGCTTAATTTTGTTTAATATTTAATTTCGTTTGAGAGCAAAAACAAAACATATTTATTCCGGGACTATTTGTGTGTGTTTGTGACGTGATAACTCAATGATAACACAACCGATCACGATGAAATTTTGTATATAAATAAACAAAATATTAGAGAATAATATAAAAGTTTAATATTTGTGATATTCCATTGCATTGAAGAGTAATTGAACAAATTGTAACAAAATGTACGTAATGTTGAGTAAATGTACGTAATGTGGTTTTACGAGGCGTAGAAGACGCGAAAAAAGGTGATCATGATAGTGATAAAGTTTCATCATCGATCTCAATACAAATCGACGGACGGCTGCGCGCGCTAAACGAGTAAACGACGTCTTGATGTCCCAAGAAGTCGATAAATCCAACGTAAACACTGCCAATATTACATCAGACATAACGGCCCCCGTTCTAAGACATTTTCCCCCCTTTCCATCTTCGTCGCGCTGTTTATGGTGAAAACTGCCTGGCGCATAAAGAAAATAATCTAAAGACTACCACACACGCCCACAAACAAGGTTAATACTAGATGTTCTTACTAATTTCAGCATAAAAACATAATCCAAGGCTTTGACGAAAAATTGCTAGGATTATATTTGTCGAAAACTTTCGTAGACATACAAAAATCTAATCCTGCTTGCACACAGCGTCAAAAAATGTTTTGACGACGTTTTATTCACGTATACGTTCACCTTTAGAATCGCGTCGATAAAAGAAAATGTTCATTCACCTCTCTACTGCTTCTACGTCTCTGAATCTTCAGTGCTTTACTCGGAACCCGAATATTACATCTATCTCCGAGCATCGATTCGCGTGTGCGCCTTTGATTTTTCCGCTCCGCGTGCAGCGCAATTGATTACGCTTACGCGAACTGGTGTATTCACTACTTGGCGTGTGCGTTCTTTTTTATTTTCGCTCTGATATTATTTTCTCTCAACATTTCTTTGCGATAGTGAGCGGCGCGTGAGTTTTGCGTTTATCTGCTCTCCCGCCGGGCACAACAGAGCAGCCCGCACGCATAAAACGCGACACATCCGCGCCGCCACCGCCACTGTGCTGCTGGTGTGTGACCCCCAAAGTGTTAAGACGTGTTAGATTCGCTGCTCTCGCTGCTGCTGCAAACTGTGCAAACAACGCGATTCGCTACTCTCCAAAGTTTAATTTTAATTAACCACCGAAAAGTTTCAACAATCACCAGCGTCGAGATTAAAATTTCAGCGTGACGCGCGCGCGCGCGCCCCTTTACTTGGTTGTTTTTCTTTTTTGTGCGTGGCAAAATGGCCGTGAGTTTGGTCAAAGTTTGCTGGTTTGCTTTGTGCATCTCGTCAGCAGCGTGTGCTATAGTGACCGTCGACGGTAAGAAATATTTTAGATTTTTTTTTAGTAATTTTGACATTTTTTTGTCTTAAAATGAAGAATTTGTTAGTAAATTTCATGGGAAATACAGCGACGTCATTTATTACATCTTATCTCGTCTGAATGTAGTTAATGAGTTCAAATTAATTTATGATTAGTGCGCATATTAGTTATATTTATAGATTAGTGTTAAAGTCAGCGTTTTCAAGATGTGCGCCATTGGCAAAGGTCACTTTTACTACTTTTACTATTAAAATTTCGTTTTTCTCGTAAACTACGAAACATATGGATATGAAATTTTGCAAAATCATATATAATATTATCCTTTACATTTTGTGATCGATAAATATCAAAAATATTTCCATGGAAATTAAATAAACGCGAAAATTTAACATTTTTACGTACAAAATGTAATTTTTTACATTTTTCACTAAAATACCACTTTTAAAGTATCAAATAATTCACATAATTAAAATTTATCAATAAAATAATCCCCAAATCGAGATATTAATATTGTAATCCCGAAATAAATGTAAAACTTACTTTGCAGTTAATTAAAAACGATATCAATATATATTTCGTGATTTAAAATGAATTTTTGAACATTTAACAATAACAAATAATCATTTTTAATCACAGCGTAATATTTGCATTTACCGTAAATCCCGAATTAATTAAAATAGCGAATCGCCGAAATGAAATTCAGTGGAAAAGCCTCGACAACAAGATATTCCCTAAATATTATTCCATTGCGACTGCGAGCATATTGATACCACAAGCCCCGATCAGTAGATATTGGAATACTTATATTGATATGCGGTCGAAAATTAATTAATGATGTTGTAATTTAGTAATTTCGAAATGGATCTGCAGCGCTCGCGCCTCGTTAGCGATGTGTGATGCGGATCTGCGGCCGGCGCGCACCAAGCGCATGACGACACTTATCCTTGTTTAAAATTTAATTAAATTCACCAAATCATTGGCCCGAACGCTTCTCGGCGCGCATACGGGAGCTGTATATTGATAATATGTATTAATTAATTAAATTCGCGTGCACACATTGTGCAGCGTGTATTTTAAATACGATTTAATCGCATGAATAAATGCGAAATGCCGAAATGCGAAACAATTCGATAAGCGCGTCAAATACTAGACTTTATACACGATAAAAATATTTTTCTGATTGGCAGACAGTTGATGTACATGTACAGTCAATGCACTGCGAGTGGATGTGATACGAAACTATAATTATTTATTGTTAACAACATTTTGCGATAAGCTACTCTGATACATGCGTGCTTTTCAGCGCAAGGTTACGCTGAATGCAGTTTCTATGCGTCGTTGATTCACGTGCCGTTGTATTTGTGTGTTGTGAGAATGTTTCATCATCGTGATCGGCGACGATGTTCGAGTTCGCGACGCAATTTCACCCAATGTGCACATCTAATTTTTTTCGCAATTAATTGAGCACGCGCGAGCGAGATAAAGCGCCGACGCGCAGTTCGGACAAATACGGTTAGAAATTTATGACGACATGTTTGTCAACATGGTTCATCATGCTCGGCTAAACATTGAAAATGTTACTGGCCCGTAACGCGGAAATGCGCGCCGCGGCTGATACAAATGTGCGTTTATTTTCATGTTTGATCGTACAGAGTTAATTTTAAAGTGCATTTAATATCCGGTGGGGCTTATTTTGATGATAATTTGGAAACATTTAAAATTTCGGTGAGTAAAATGTGTTTTTTTGGTAATAAAATCAATAATTATTGATAAAAACTTGAGACTCAAGGAATTAATAATAAAAAATTATATTTTGCTTTGTTATATAAAATTTGAACACAATAGAACCTTTAGTTTTTGAGATATTTTGATTTTTAATAGGAAAATGTTTTTTTGTGTTTTTACTCAATTTTTGCTTTTAAATTCTTCAATTTTGGATAAAAATATAATTTTCAAAGCAAATAAACAAGAAAATATTATTCCACAATACTTATAATAAATAATAGAAGTTAAAACGGTTGAAAATGATCTAATTTTTAGACTTTTATTCAAAAATGATGTTTTTTCCTCACAAATTCAATAAATTTTAATAAAATATAGAAAATTGAATGCAAAAATATGAAAATAAATTGAATGAAAGTGTTTGTCGGTGAAAAGGTCAATTTAAAAAATAAGCAAAAATTGTTAGTTTCCATTTTGATCGCTAAAAAGCACATCGACTTTGTTCCATTTTTTTTGACTCGGCGCTCGCTCGCAACAAAACGAAACAAATTGCCGCCCGAATGTCGAATGTTGATTTTGCATATTCCGGCGCTCGCTCGCATGAAAATGTATCAATAGACTTTGCGGGCTTTGTGCATGAAAAATTTCCCCTGTTGCGCATGGTTTTCGCGTGTTTCCTTTCGCCGACTTTTGTTTACGATTACGCGAGCGTTTCAATTTTCTCGTTACCCACGCGCTCCGCGCGGCGCGCATTTGCGATTGATGGACGATATTTCCATATTTAGATACACTTTCCGATTTACCTTTGCGCGACTTTAAAGTACAGCATGGCGCACAAAAAGCCGGAAAAACAAATTGTTCACAATTTTTTCTTCTTGCGCGCGCTTTTTATTTATCTGCATCGAAAGGTTAAAAGTTCTGAATGCAAAACACGAATTCAGCACCGAGCACGAAGCGCGAGGAAAGATTAATGAAAGATTCTTCATATTAATCGCAATTTTCTTACGTTTTTCTCATCTCTTTTCATTTTGCGCGCTGTGCGAAACTTGTTCTGTTCATTTCCCAGCTCATATTTTTTAATTATTACGTTATTAACGCCAAGATGTGCGCGCGCTGCGCTCGCCATAATTAAAAAAAATAAAACTTTGCGAGGACAACGCAAGAGGCGGCAAGAGATATGCAACCAAGCGGAAAAAAATCAATGAATAATTCAGTGTCTTGGCCAAAACCAAACTTTAATCTGCATCTGAGTCCACTCCACTCTATCCACAGCTTCAAAACATCTTTCGCAATATTAATAAACAACCGGAGTGAGTGACCGTCACTCCTCCAAACACAACAAACTTAATTAAAACTATTTATTTGCGTATTAATGATCTGTTGTTGTTATTATTGAAATCTGAAGAAATGTTTCTTTGCCCTTGTAAGCGAGGAGGAATGAATGCTCGTTAATATGTAGGTTGCACCGCCGCGCGCACAGGATAATAATAATTGATTTGAATATGAATTGCGATTTGAATTTTAATCAGCGTCGCCGTCGTGCCGTCGCCGCGGTGCTCTATAATCAAAGGCCCCCGCGCGCGCACTCACTCGCCGGCGCCTAAGTGCACAAGATGCAATTATCTCGGCGTTATTAATGTAATAACATAATAATGACTTGCATGCATATCCTTTTAATACGCTGCAGGGTGGGGCGTGTTGCGCAAGGACTTAATTGCGTATGCATTAAATATACTTCACTGCAACAACGTGATTTTCGCGTCGCGGTGTGGGTTTTGGTTTATAAACAAAACCAGTCACAACATTTAAAACAATGTTAATATTCTGTGCAAGTAGGTTTACTTTGAATATTAAACTTTGGCCAAAATGAGCAAGAAAATGTCGGTTTAGTCTTAAAAAAATTTATATTTTTCGTTAGTTTTCTTTAAAAAAAAATTAGTTTTTTGCTCATAAAATTAACATTTTTTGATCAAAACAAGAAATTTAAAAACTTATCAGTTTAAAATCTTATTGCGCAAATGTACCAATATTTTGTAAACATTTTTATTAATTGTTTTGGTAAGATATTTTAATTTATAATTTAAAAAACGATTTTTTTGTATTTTTTCCTTGAAAAAATTCCGCGATTTTATTTAAAAAAATATAAAATCCAAGGCAAATCACGAGCTAATTATGCCCGACGTCAGTACGCAAAACTTTAACGCAATTTACCCCCAGGACCTTAAGCTATTTCCATGAAAACTGCAAAACAGACATTTTAATTAATTTTACATCCAAATGGCATTGTTTCTCCTTGAAATAACTTTATTTTAAGCTTGTTATTTTTTTCCGCGCGTGTTCCCCGGAATAAACCGATTGTTATCCTTGCAGAGCCATGCGGAAAGAGCGAGTTCCGATGCAACAACGGCCGCTGCATCCCGTCGCACTGGCAGTGCGATAACGAGAGAGACTGCCAGGATGGCAGCGACGAGAGCGAGCTATTATGCCGTAAGTGCACCAACCCCTCAATCCTCCACTGCCCTCAATTTTAAAGACCTCCCGTAATGATGATGATTGCGTCCCGCGACACTCCGGAACACTCCTGCAACTTCCTTACGATGCATATCGTACACTTCTTTCCGCACCCTTCAACCAGCGTGGTGAGCTTAGATAGCGCACCGGGTTTTATTTGATGGTTTTGCTTGCAGGGCAAAAAGTGTGCGGCAGCGATGAGTTCACCTGCCGCACCGCCAAAGGTGAATGCGTTCCGCTCACCTGGGTCTGCGACGACAACTCCGATTGCAGTGATAAGAGCGACGAAGCAAATTGCAGTAAGTACCGTGATAAACCTGTGATTATAATCTCAAAAAACGCAAAAATTATTTTATTTATTTTTTACATCCAGATGAAACTTGTCGGTCTGATGAATATACTTGCGGCAACGGTAAATGTATCCCCCATCGTTGGGTCTGTGACATGGACAACGACTGCGGAGATAAATCCGATGAAAAAGGTTGCCCGAATGTAACATGTTCCGAGAGCGAGTTTCAATGCACGGAAACCTACTGCATCTCAAAGAAATGGCGCTGTGACGGTGATTACGATTGCGCCGATGGTAAAGACGAACACGACTGCCCGCAAGCCGCACACTCGCAGACAATGTGCACCGCCAACGAATTCGAATGCGGCGATCGCATTTCGTGCATCCACAAAGACTGGGTATGCGACGGTGTCAAAGACTGCACGGACGGTTCCGATGAACTGAAAACCATCTGCCCGAATGTGACCTGCTCCAGTGAGCAGTTCCAATGCGGGGACCGCACATGTCTACCCGGTCACATGCAATGCAATGGTATCGCCGAGTGTCCCGACCGCTCAGATGAAAAAGACTGCGGTACACCTTCACCCAAGTGTGACCCACGCACACAATTCGATTGTGGACAGAACAACTGCATTCCGCTGAGTAAAGTCTGCGATGGTAAACAGGATTGCCCCGCATGGGAGGATGAACCCAAGCAGCATTGCGGCAAGAATGAGTGTCTCGTTGATAATGGCGGATGCTCACAGAAGTGTGTCGACAGTCCGGCCGGATACTACTGCGATTGTAATCAAGGGTACAAATTGGTTGACAACAAGACTTGCAAAGGTAACTATCGGGTTGACCCTGATGACACCTTAATCAATAATCGCTGTTAATGCTTGCAGATATCAACGAGTGTGAGATACCAGGCAGTTGCTCCCAGAACTGCATCAATCACGTGGGTTCATTCAAGTGTGAATGTCTCGCTGGATACATGCGTGACCCACGTGACTTGACCAAGTGCAAAGCCACCGAAGGTCATGCTTCGCTTCTATTCGCCCGTCGGCGTGATATTCGAAAGATTTCCTTGGATCATCATGAAATGACCTCAATAGTCAACGAAACCAATTCTGCAACTGCTTTAGATTTTGTCTTCAGGACCGGGATGATTTTCTGGTCGGATGTTACAGATAAGAAGATTTACAAGGCGCCGATTGATGAAGGTAACGACCGGAAGGTGGTCATCAGTGATGATTTAACCACGTCTGATGGATTGGCTGTTGATTGGATCTACAACCATATTTATTGGACTGATACCGGGAAGAATACCATCGAGTTAGCTAACTTTGATGGGTCAATGCGTAAAGTGCTCATTCGTGGTGGTCTTCAAGAACCTCGAGCAATTGCTCTTCACCCTATGGATGGTTGGATGTTCTGGACTGACTGGGGTAGTGAACCCAAGATAGAAAAAGCTGGTATGGATGGTACCCATCGTAAAACCATCGTCGCCTATGATGTAAAGTGGCCCAATGGTCTCACCCTGGATCTTGTAAAACGACGTGTCTACTGGGTGGACGCTAAGCTCTACACCATCTCATCCTGCGACTTTGAAGGACACAATCGTAGAGTGGTCCTGTACTCAACCTACGCTCTCCGACACCCATTCTCAATCAGTACCTTTGAAGACTGGATCTACTGGACTGATTGGGACAAGGCAGCTGTTTTCAAAGCGAATAAATTCACCGGAGAAGAATTGCGGCCCATTACAGCGACGGATATGATCCAGAACCCGATGGTGATACATGTTTACCATCCGTATCGGCAGCCAGATGGCGAGAATCACTGCCAAGCGGTGAATGGACATTGTTCGCATCTGTGTCTGCCAGCGCCGAAGATCAACGAGCGTTCGGCGCTGATTTCCTGCGCCTGTCCCGAAACACTGCGGATGTTAGCGGACGGATTAACTTGCGTGCAAGACAGTGAGTATTATTTGCCTTTTCTTGCTGCTAGCGATATTCGGGGCGACCGCAAATGTTTTTTTGTTTGTCTACATGTTGTTTTATTTTGCGCACCGATCAGTTCAATCATGTTTTCATGCGGTTTTTCATTGATTACTCAGTGATGCGATGAGGTATAATTATGATTTATACATCATTCAAATCAGAATTAAATTTTGCATCAACCACAGCGAATATTTCATTATAAATAATTTTTAATGAATAGTTATAAACAAAAACGTAAAAAAAACATCATAAAATATTGAAATTTTTATAAATTGACTGTAAAACGATCAATTTTCAACCAAATTAATTTAAAAAAATATGGTTGATGCCAAATTTAATTCTGAATGTAATGGTGAAAGAATCATTAAAATTACTTGTTGCGTCTGCGAGTAATTAATTAATGACTGATGAGAATCATTTATTTTTTATTTTTTGTTCTCAATCATTTAATTTATTATCAGTGACAACCACGACGACGACAACGACGACGACAATAATGCCAACGGTGCATCACGATGATGAGAATGACGTTGAAGAGCACACTCGTGAGTACAACGGGTTTTGGCTTTGGACGCACCCACAAACACCTCTTTTGGTCTTGGGCTTTTACTTTTTTATACCTTCACGTTTACATAACAAACAATCGTACTTAAAACTAATACCAACGAGAATTAAACCAAAAACAAAAACCAAAGAGTAGCGTGTGATTTTGTAGTTTTTGTAGAATTTGTAGCTTCAGGTGATGGGACTCGTCTTTTCTCCGCTGTTTCAACCTCCAACGCTTGTTACAAAACTTATATCGAAATAATCATGTGACTAATTCGCAATTGCTTTGATTTGCAGGTTCGTCAAACACGTCGCGACCTATTAATGTAGAAACTGAGGGCGGGTTGCGACCCGGATACATTGCCTTCATTTCGATAGGAGTCTGCCTCGCACTTGTCATACTAATCGTGGGGGTAAGTAATCAATACGTTTCTTAATTAGAAATCACATTTAACATGCGATTTTGACTTGGGTTTTAGATCTGCTACGCGGTTTACCGACGCTACATCAATCGCAATGCGACGTCGATGAACTTCGACAACCCGGTCTACCGCAAGACGACAGAGGACACTTTCTCGCTGGAAAAGCCCCGGGATTCATCGCGGTCCTATCCGAGCACCGTCGGCGAAGAGGTAAGAGCGCTCACGCTCGAATACAATTCGAGATAATTTCGCAGAGCTGCTAGACGATGAGAGCATAACACGAGTATAACGCTGATTTTGCAATTATTCTATTCGAGAGTATTGAAAGTGTTAGGATTTAACTGCGCACGTCTTCGTTAAGAGATATTATATTATACACACAATCTCAATCCGTCAGTATTACAGCCGCCACCGTGCGTGGCGGTTTCTTAGGCTTATCAACGTGTATTATCATCAGAATTAACCGATCTGAATGAAAGCAATGCTCAACCTGGCTGGAAACGACAGTTGAGCATCGCTTTCATTTCATGCCCCTCAAGAAATGAGCAAAACTTGTATTTTTGTAATCGTGTATTAAAAAAAATGAATTGAATTGAAGGAACGGTGCCAAATGTAATAGCAATTCGTCAGTATTAACACACAACACTCACTAGACAGCACGAGAGTTTTAACGAGCGCGATAGCTTTAAGCACCCACTCAAATTTATCAAAATTAATCGAGCGCTCGCCGTCAGATTAAACAAAACACTGGCAAAAAATAGGCCCTTTGCCGTGGCGCGCCGGCGATTAATGCTGGGTAATTATAAGAAACCCTATATATTTTTTTGCTGTCGATACATTCAAGCGGCGCTTGCGTTGCGTCGCAAATTTATCATTCACGCTCAGATAACGCTCAATTTAATTAAATCAAGGCCTGTAAAGTAATTCGCAGCGCTTTTTTCGAATTAATCACCCGCGGGGTCGATCGTAGGTATTCTTAGAGAATAAATGCGTGTACATTTATTACGTCTACATCCCGAGTGGAGTTTTTTCTGCACGTTTTTCGCTCACACACACATTGCGAGGTTTGAATCATACCTTTTGTTTGTTTCATGCATCGCATACAAAAAATTAAACACTGAATTAACATTTTGCGAGAACTGATATCTTTGGTGAGTACATTGCTGTTGTGTTTTAGTGTTTAATTTCACGTAGATGGTCGCTACAATGGGGAATTTGCATGAAACGGTGAAAAACCGACTGAGAAATGAATAAAAATGTTGTTTACGCAAAAATTACTCGACCAAAATCACATAAATCTTTAACACGGTTAAAATATGAATAAAATTATTACCTGAATAAGTCTTCGGGGTATAATTTTTGGTTTTGTTGTAGTTATAGTTCAAAAACACAATTAATAACAGCACAATTTTAAAGAAATAACGCGTAACTATAAAATGTACGACGTGTTATTGTCGTAACTCGCGCAGAACTGACTATGTTTACTATTAAATCTTCAAACACAGCTAGTGTTTACATTCTAAGGAACGCAACAAAAAAATAATCGCGTCCAACTGATAAAATCGTGTGATCCGAAGATAGTCAGTCGAGTGCAGTTTTAACTCAAAACGTGCATCGTAACGCCATCTGTCGTCATATTTTAGAACTATATTTGAATTTGAATAAAAATTTAAAAATATTTTGCTGTTTTAACTTGTAAACAATGCAATTTCGATGTTTTCATACATGTTTTGCATTGTTTATGTTATATTAATGTTATAAACAAATTCTATAGGCATTTCCTTGCCTTTTTTTAAAGAAAAACATCTAAAACTTTAAAATTTATCGTGCAAATTCCCTGTTTCATAATTTTCTTACTCATACCCATTAAAAACATGCATATACGTGAAAATTATCGTTTCTGCTGAAGCACCTGCATGAATTACACCCTACAAACTATATTTATATGATAATTTCATCACTACAAGTGAGATAATGATGATTTTTCTTTTTAGGCGCAAGAACCATTAACATCCGGAGGTACCGAATGCGTTTGAGGCCCCAGATGAACCAGCATCTCTAACCAAAAGATAATTAATTCAACTAATGATACGAAACGCGTCTGGTGTCAGCAAAATTGCGATGGAAACCGGAGGCAGCCAGGCGGACGAGCGCTCACTTAATCCAAAGATTCGTATTAGGTTGCTACAAATGTGTACATTTTTAAACTCTAAGTATATAGAATTAAGTCAAAGGTGAAGTAAGCTAATCTATTATCACTAAGCATACAACACATTACGAGAAGAAAGCTATGAAAGACATGAAGCAGCGACTTCATACGATGAGAATGAAACCGGAAAGCGAATAAGAAATAATATCTCGACGGAGTTTGGTCAAGTAGCGTGTCCATAACATGTGTGGAAGTGAATGTCACTTATGTCATAGTCTTAAGGATACTTGTAAGGTAATTAATTGTGTATATTGTATACAAACAGGATAAAAACAAGGCAACAATATTTAGTCATAGATTCAAGGCGCGCGGGCCACAATTTTCGTTCAATCGAATATAATTGAGTATAGTTACAATGAATTTATTACTTGATTCCGTTCCTAATCAGCCATAAATTGATTGATTGCGACCGCGCAATACGTAATGCTCAAATATTTAATTTTTACTGTATGTACATACTATTTATGAGATACGTTGTTGTCCAATGAATGAAACACGGCCAAGTCATGTCATTTAGCGAGAAATATTGCGCGCAGACATTCTGCAACTCTGTGATTTATTATTGATGGGGATTAATTGATGATATTCGTTGATTAATTTCACATTTGTTTACCTGTGTATATTTTGCAACTGTTTGTTTGTTACAATGATGATGATCAGTGCATCTCTTCAGTTCCAAGTCTTTTTTATTGCAATGTGTAAATTTTATTACAAATAAATATTGTCAAAGTATTTGTTATTGTTTTCATCAGCTGTTGAAACACACACAACTATGAATTTGGTATGAATTCTACTAATTATGCTTAAAATATGGCCGGGTTATGTATTTTATAGCATACATTTTAATTTTTAAGAGATGCGCATCGGAATTAGGCATAACACAATAATCATAGAAAGTAAAACATGAAATTGTCAAAATTTACCTTGTGTCACGCCGCAAATGATTGTTCCTAGCCTCAATCACCCACTGAACATCCAATTAACACTAAAATTTAACTTTAAATCTTGATATTTAATGAATAATTTTTAAAATAATGAGCACCGATCACCAACAAACGTTAACCGCCATAACGGTCTAATTTCTAACCTCTAAAAAAGTGCGGCAGCAACGATTGCCAACTTAATTTATCGCGATATTGCGTTGCCTACATTTTCTAAGCTTTTCAAACGTTTTGAAGCATGTCATAATCCTATTATGTCTAAAAAGTATTAAAACTAACACAATTTTAACTGATTCAATAAAGTTTAGAGTAGTTTAAGGTGTTGTTGCAGGTGCTCAGACTCTAGTGCTGAGCAACCTTCATACAAGCCTGGTTATTCAATAAACTACTCTACTGTATCGACTTCCTCACAAAGCAACTCAAAAACAGGAAATAATCCACCACTGAACAGAAAGATGGATTATCAATCTTCTGCATCATCATATTCCACTTCCAGAAGTAAGAAAAGCAGTATTAAAACAGGAAAATCCAGCATAAACAGGGAAAGAGTGGATTCTGCTACAATTGCTGAAAGATGCAGCTTTGCAATTGAAGGAAAAAACAATTTAGTTTCAGTCCAAGGACACAAGAAGCCATAAACTCAATTTTTTCTTATTTGTTTTCTATTAATTACAATACCTTATTGTTTTCATATCTTATGTTAGTTTACTATGTATTAAAAGTCAAACTGAAACATTTTTGGTATTAAATAAATTAAAATTTATGTTCGCAACATACCTATTAATATTTCTCAGTTTTTGTTTTCGTTTTGCTTCGTTCTTTATATGATACTGTACAAAACACTAGCCTAAGTGTTATTTTTACTGAATAGATGTAATTTGTATATTAATTTCTATACAACGCGGTCTCTATAGAAATTCATCATCATATGTGTAATGTTGAAGCCACCAGTGAGGCTAATGATGTAAAAAATGGCGAGCAGTGGAAGTGGCGCAAGGATTATTTGCGTCCGACGAAGAAAATGCAACGAACTGTAGCCTAGGAACGTGATATATACATAATATGAACAAGCGACGAGCCAGAATGTGTTTCCGAGGAAGCGGGATGCAAACCATTCATGACTTATCAATCCTAAAACAAGAAAAATGCATTTTTCAAAGGTTTTAGCTATTTTTGTGTAAAAAAAATTGGTAAATATTGATTAAAATCGCCCAGATAAACACTATCTTAATAAATATTTCACGTTCAATCAGATAATATGTGACTTACCATTATAAAAGAATAATTGACAAAAATGTAACAGAATTAAAGGTGGAAAGAATGCGTTTAGATGCACATCAAACGCATAGCCCCATTCCACATCTAAATCATTCGTATTGTGTCGAAAATACTTATTCAACACATACCTACAAACAAAATATGAATTATTTTGTTCCTTTCACTTGTTTTACAAAGAAAACTCACCAAAATATTGTGGCTATTATAATGCCAGCAAATATACAGTCCACAAAGATAACATACAGCAGAAAAACAATAAATTGTATAAATCCTAATCTTAAAACTAATGCAAAACCAATTGATGTCACTAAAACCATAAAATATGTAATATTACATCATATTTTGTGAAATTTAAACTTACCACACAGCCATGCAGCAAATAATACTAAAAATGCTGGATCATCTCTTGCAAACTGTGATTTTGAAGCTAAAATTATATAACAACACTTAATAACATTAAACATTGAAATAAATTTAATAGTAAACATACTTTTTCTGTACTGAAAATTTCTGTAAACTTTTTGTGGTGAAATAAGTAGATATAACATTTGCCAAAATGCAAACTCAAAGTCCATTTGATCAAACTTAAACATCCTTCTCATATACTTGTAACATTTCGTTGCTGCGGACATGCAATCTTTAGGGTGGTTTGCCGGCATTGGCAAGGAATTCCTCTTATTCATTTTTAATTTTCACAGCTATTTTCCAAGTTTGATTAAATTTCTCACCAGCATAACCTCTTAAAGTGAACAAATTATTATTTTATTCTAGATTGAAGACAATTAATACATCAAAACAGTCACAATTTAATATTGTATTGATATTACTTACTAAATGATGGGTGTATATTATTGTAGGGGTTGATTTATTGCTGTTTTTATTAAATTTTGTTCGATATAAACATGAAAACCAATAAAAATGTCTGAATATGACACACGTAATACACGTACAAATTTCACGAACTTTCACGATTACTGAACTCAAACATAATTTTAAATTTGTTTTATTAAAATATATAAGTCTTAGGCATATAATATTAATTATTTTGGATTTATTTTGTACCAAATTAGTTGTATTTTATATAAATTCATGTAGAAATTAAGAAAAGACGCAATTAATGTTTGTATTTTGATGCGCAACTTTGACAAGAAAACTTAACCGCACTTTTCGTTGACCTGCCAAAAACATATGACGCTATCTCAAATATGTAAACAATATGCATTGAATTGTTTTGATATATTGAATACAACATTCCCCAGTGAAAACTCGAATAAAATGGGCCCGGACGATGAAAGTATGAATCGCAAATCGTCGCAGAACAATGACGATCCCAGTGGAGGTGATAACAACAAATCATTTGACATTAATGAGACACCAGAGCTTGTAAGTCAAATAAATCCAGCAAATAAACTTCAATTACTAATTATTTGGTGTACTTTCTAGCAATTTCAACCCTGCTTTATGTGCAATGGTTTTTATGGACCTTGTTACGAGGATCCAATCTGTCCAATGTGCCACTCTTTTCTTCTCACAAACCCAAACATGACTGCACACAAAATCTACAAGACTTGTCTACCAGAGGAAAAAGATGATGAGGATTCAGGAAATGATGAACCAGTGGAAGATAATGACAGGAGTGAAAATTCTGGTAATGATTCACTAGTTGCCATGCAGGAAAATGTTGATGTTCCAGCTAAAGTTGTTGATATTGAGCAACTGCCACCAGAAGGTAAGACAAATCAGTAAAAACTTAAATAAAACAGTTATAAGCATGAAATAATTAATAAATATGTAATAATAAAGAGTGGTGAATTGATTTTTATCACTTTTATCAATAAAATCCATTAGATTTATAAAATAATGTAAAATTTTGCTTTTTTCGCAGTTATGATGCTCACATTGTCATACCTCGATGATTTATCAATGTGGGCTGCAGCTCTGGTAAACCCAAGATGGCGGGCCATCATTACAAGAAGAGTAACCACCCCTGATTACTGGAAGAACATGGTAACAACAAGATGGCCGCTGTTTGAGTTCTGTGCTGGCGCGCAGATTAAAGACTGGTTTGAAGTAATATTTCCCTCATATAAACTATTTCCACGATGTTAATGCTTAAATTTATGCTAGGTGTATTCATCTTTGACAAAAAGCAGCTGCTGCATTAAATGTCTGCGTCAGATTGCGCTTCACAAAGTAGAAAACGAAGATTACAACCACTGGCGACAGCGTCGGTTGTGCAACGAGTTGAAATCGTTGCGAATGGATCCGCCCGATGGCATCCAGGCGCATCCGATTGACAAACAGTATTGTCACTGGATAGCCAGTGTTCGTGGCCCGCAAGGAAGTCCGTACGAAGGCGGCATCTTCTTCCTCTATTTGTATATTTCACTGGATTATCCGATGATTCCGCCGGTGGTCAGGTTTATCACACGGATTTATCATCCGAACATTTCGAGGCACGGCGATATTGGCTTAGACTCCATTGGGAATAACTGGTCGTTGGCGTTGACCATCAGCAAGGTTTTGATTTCGATACAGAGTCTGCTTACTGATCCAGTTTGTGAGGTGAGTTTAAATATTTCGTTAAAAATCGTGTTATTTTTGCTTTTATTTGCTATTTTTAACGACAAAAGTAAATATATTGATGAAAAGGTTAATAATTTTGAAGTATATTTTGATACTCCAATTAAAATATGTATTTCACCACGAATTGGACGCATTTTTTGATTGTAACGAGTGATATTTGCGTTCATATGATATTTGAGCATGACATGATAGAGTAAATACACGAATTGTTTGATTTCGAGATTGCAATTGCAATATGCGCTAATATTTGTTATAAAATACATCGCTGAAGCACTCAATTCTATTAAATAATAAACTGATGAAAAATCAACGTTTTATATCAACAGTTTTATTGCTGCGCTTCGATTACCAAGTTTAGTGGGTTTTTGAAGTGCAAAAAACGCCAACCGAATGGATTTTTTGTGCTTTAATTGCGTTCACTTGCAATAATGCGATTTGAAATGCATTCAATGCGATATCAATGCGAACGCGGAATGCCTGTTTATCTTTCCGGGCACTTTGGTGTACGAGCGCACGGCGATTCAATTACCACGACGCGTATTCGTTATTGAAGCGGCGCGCTAATTATCCGTCGAGATGAGGGTAATAATGCGCCGCTCGCGCCCCGACTACCAACCTGAATGGCGCAATTAAAACGCACGTAATGAGCCGTATCACTGATGCTGATGTACACGCAAGAAAAACGCCACCAGAGGCAAAATTACGACTAATTGAATCTTTTTTCTTCTTCTCTCTCATTGCGTTTGAACGTTAATGTTTTAACTTTTAATTTGTGGTAATACACACACGCATACACAAGCAACAAAAGTAGTCGTTTGGCGCGTGAATACAATTTGAAGTTGTGAAACTTTTGAGTCCGGTGTCCGGCCTTTAACGCCGTCCATTAATATTCGACCCGTCGGCGATATTTTATTTCACGTCATTAGCCGCATGCTTGCACTTGCATTCAGGACCACCGCTCGCTTTTCCGCTTTACGGCGCGCGTATTTTTCAACGGCCGAGAGGGCACGGCTTGTTTTTTTCTTCGTTTTTGGCGCCTTTTTTCATGTCACAACTTTTCTTGTTGCGGCGCTAAAAAGTGCACTAGGTCGGAGTCGCAGTAATGTTGGAAAAAATAAGCCTCTCATCGACCCGAAGTGCAGAAAACCCGGCGGTGTAGGCAGGCAGGGGTTATTTATGTTGCATAATCAGGTAATTTAACATTCGGTGTTGCGTTGACTTACGGGTGCATAAAAAATAGGGAGCTATTCCTTCTTCTTAGGATTTACTTCAAATACGAGCGACATTTTGTAGTTTTGTTGGGTTTTTAAAACATTGCTTGTTTTTCGGTAAAATATTTTTTGTCTTTTCAAATTTTAATGATTTAAATATCTTATCTTATAGAGAATTTTTCGAGGATTCAGAATTTTCAATCCGTTCCTATCAATCTCTTTTAGTTTACGAGATATTCGCAATCGAAGAATATTCTCGAAAAATGAAAATGTCCACTTTTTAGGACTTTTAAATACGATTTCAGAACCTTTACACTCCGCATTTTTTGGTTAACCTTATAGAGAATTTTCCGAGGATTCGGATTTTTAAATCCGTTTCTTTATATAGCTTTTAGTTTATGAGACATTCGCAATTGCAAAAAAAAAAACGGAGAAAAAATTAAAAAATTCTCACTCAGAAATTTAGCACTTTTAGTCACGATTTTTGAACTTTTACTACAACAAATTTATATATGTTATTATTTTGTCTTATGAGGAATTTTCCATACTTTCATATTCTTTGATCCGTTGGCTGCTATCGCTTTTAGTTCACGAGATATTAGCAAAATTGGAGAAAAAAATGAAAAAATTAAAAAAAAATCCCAAATTAGCACCCTTAATCACGATTTCTGAACCTTTGTCCCACGAAATTTATAAGTGTTATTATTTTATCTCTTAAAGAATTTTTTTAACTTTCATATTCTTTGATTCGTAGATCTCTAGCCCTTTTAGTTTACGAGATATCCGCAACCGAAGATAAACTTACTTTAAAAAATTTGTATCAGCAGTCTAAAAGTCGCGAATACTAAATTTTCTCCGTTGGCAACAATCTTACACATTGTATGACATTGTAGACGTACATAAAACGATCAAAGTAAACAAATAAAAATGTCATTAATACTCGTGCGCAGACAGAAAGTGTCTCTTTAGTTCTGTAACTACGTTCCTATTCGCTACTTTGGTCTGCTCCTGTGATGCTTGAAATTAAAGCTCGTGCTCCGGTTGAAAACATTAAAATAACTTTGCAAGTTTTATGAGAAACCGACGCGATGAAGTGGAAACGCAAGTCGTCGCCTATTATTTTCTCACTTTCGCATTGGTAAATTTAAACAAGGCATTTTTAATATTTATAGCGCTGTTTTTAAGTGAAAATGTTGAACATTTCTGATGACATTCGCAAATTTTTCCTCATTGAAAACGCGCGCGTATGAAAGAAGTTCAACATTATGTAAATGCGGCAAATTGTTGAATAACTTAAGGCACTCCGCTCGCCACAAAGGATATTTAACTTTCGCCGGGAGTGTTTCTCATTATTTAGGGGCATTGCTTAAATGAGCGCCGGGGCCGGGTGGGCTTCTTGGTGTTTATGGCTGGCGGAAAGTTTATCTCGCGATAAGAAGTTGAGTTGTGCGTAATGGGAAGCAAATGCCGTGCGCGTCCGAAAAATGGTGCAAACTGCGCTCGAAGGTGATTCCCACCGGACGGGGCCCGGACTGCACCAGAGCGCACCCGCAATAAAGTTATATTTTATATCTAATTTCATCTTAAATACCCTGAAGTTTACGGGTTGGCGTTGGCTAAAGCCACCAGAGGGCGCAAATTGCTGGAAATTGGGTTGCCTATATCCACATAAGAAAATCATCAACTTTAGTTGCATGTTACTATATATCTTTATAGAAAAGGTCTACACCTACATCCTGTGTAGTCGGAAATGCAGTTACGAATGCAATCGCCGCCTACGCCGCCTCCGTCGAGTGCAATCGCAGGACAAATGTGCGCCAGCACATAAACTCCTTTTTGTGACTCCCCGAGTCCCCAAACAAGGAAGTTAGTGAATTATTTATATCTATGACGTCGCGATTTATAAGAGCATCTAGGCGCCCACTAAACTTTCACCTCAACACACAAAATAAACAACTAGAATTAATCATTTGTCGCGACGCTTAAAAATTGCGCGCCGGTGCCGTAGATAAAAGCAGAATATGACGGCGACCGCCATTGTTGTTGTGTGTGAATAAAAGTGGAAAAACTTTCGCACGTTTTCCTGTCAGCCATTATGTGCGGCCATAATTCGTCGCGCAGCGAGTTCGCTTTATGCCGCCGTCACGCGCACTCAATCAAACCTGGAGCGTCGTCGTCGTATAACAATTTTCGCGGACCGCGGAAAACTCTGGCGAGATTCTGTTGCCGTGCGGAAAAATCACAATTTGTGAAGAAAAGAAACGCTTGCTATTGAAAACAACTAATTAGAGCGAATCGAGTGGAAATTGATAACGATACAGCTTGTATTTTGTAAGAAAAATAGAAAAAAGTAAAAAATTATTTTTAAAAGAAGCTTTGGAGAAGATTTTTATGTTAAAAATCATTAAATTTCTTCACTTTGATCGATATAAAGTAGATAAAATAACAAATTAGCATGAATAGCACTTAAATACGTACAGCAAAGGCATCCATAATATAAATTGAGATAACTACATTCGAGAAACGTAATTAAATGAAGCATTAGCAAAAAAACCGAACGTGCAGCGAAATCTAGTTATGCATTTTCGCTCGCTGCAACCTTTGGCGAGTTTAAATTTTTAATGAGTATCATTCGCTGCGAATCGAAAACTACACGCAGCCGTCGTTGATATTCGCAGCAGCCGTGGATTTAGGTGTAATTCAATAAAAGTAGATAGCGCGGATACTACTGTTGCCAGTGTTGCTCAAAACATAACCAAACGTGTGCTGCACACAGAAGGCACGTATTCAGTTTTCACACATTAAAGGAATCATCACGCGGCGCATCACAAAAACACGAAAGCGGAAAAAATCTGCCGCCGAACAAACGCAGAAAGAAACACAAACACAAAGCTCGCGGCGCAAAACACAAAGTGAAAATAAACAATGAAGTGCACAAACGAACTGTGCGCGGGGTTGTGTGTGATGTGCGAAGCGAGGTGTACACGCAATGTGAAAAGGGCGTGGGTGTGGGTGTGAGTAAGTAGCTCTTTGGCTCACTCTGTGCTAATATCGATACCCTGGCGTAGCAAAAAGTTTCGGGTTCATACACAGTGGTTGCTTTTTAATGTAGTATTCTCATTCGCATTCCGGGAGCTCATTTTCGTGAGTAATATTGAATGAGCGCTTTTACGCTCCATATCAGCGGGATTATCCAGGATAATACTCCGTATAAGAATACCGTGTACGTGTACTTTTGTAACAACTTTGCTTTGTGTGGAGAATTAAAAGTGGTGTCAAATAGAAACGTGAAAAACGTGAAAAACGCCAATGTTGGAGATGCGGTATAAGTATCGAACATAGTGATTCGTATGTATTTTAAAAATAACATCATCGGCTTTAATGTTTCGAATGCAGATTGCTTTTGAATGCTAATCGAAAATATGCACGAAAAGTGAAACAAAATGCGCTGATGAGAACAAAGAATCGGCGGATAGTACCGCTGGCCTTTTATGGGCATGGGCCTCGACCCAGCGCGCCAGATATTATCGAATAATCACACCGAACCTTTGACGCGGCAAAATTAAAGCGACCTTTTCACTAGCGTAGTGCTCGTTATTTAAAATGCAATTTTCTATCCATGCGCCCGCCGCACAAAGCGTATACGCTTTTTTCCAGTATTCTCTCCACTCGCACAGCGCGCAATTTAACGATAGTTTTATTCGGGCGGCACTTTTTTCGGCGAGTAATGTCTCCAAGCGCTTAATTGTTACAACATTAAGGAAGGCGCGCACAACTCCTAGTTAAGTGGCCGCGCACGCTAAATGACGATTTTTCGAAAATTCACTGACGCTTAAATGACCTTTTCGTTTGCATAGCGAACAAAACCTACGCGATAAATATAATAGACTCTGCAGCGCGCTACTGCTGCCCGAAAACGGGGCAGAACAATAAAAGCGTATAAAGCACTTTTATGCCGTCGCCTGTAAAATGCAAAACGCTGCGCGCAAATGGGATCGCGAATCGGATAGGCAGCGTGGGTGGTGCGGGATAGTGCGACTCCGTCTCGCGAAATAAATAGTTTGCTTTATTTCGTCGCGCGTTTTATTTCATTCTCTGCCTGCGACACGATAAACTCCGCTATCTGCCGGTGGCTTTTTAAGCGAAAGAAGGATGCAGCGGTTATTAGGCGGAAAATAAATTTGCGGAATGCGAAAAATGCACGCTGTGGGAAGTGGAGAGCTTTTCTTAGTGCTTAGCGCGTTCCGGAAATGTGAAAAATTTTAAACTGCCTGCCATTTTTACCTTTTGTCTACATACGCCATCTACTAGCGAAAATAACAAGTATTTTTTGCGCTAGTGGAAAATTAATTCCGGATCAGCGTCATTGGCTAAAAATCCATCTCATCAAACTTCAACTCGGCCCCGCCGCAAAAGATTAAACATTCCGGTGCATGGCAGCGCGTAAAACGGATGCCCGTACAACAAAGTAATCGTTTAATACATCTTGGCTGGCGTCGCCGCCGCCACACTACTACTGCCAGCGCGTTTTACTCGCTTGTCGCCGGGCGCGTATACGAAAATTAATTACGCCCTTCTGCGTAAAACAAATTTCGTTAAGTTTGCTGCGAAATTTGCGCGCTATCGATCTATTTTGACAAAATATTAATTAATGAACAGCGGCGGGCGTCGGGCGCGCGCGCGGATCGCGAATAACTAATGAGTTCTTCACTTTGCTTGCGCGTTTTGCGTTTGACAAGGCGCGCACGATGATATCTCGTTTTATCGCTTCCTACACACCTGCATCGCATCGTTTCATCGCGTATTTATTGCGGTGTCGCGTTTGGCCGTTATTGCTTTTTCGTGTAATGCGCATTTTTTCGCCAGTGATGGTCATTAACCAGCTGCAGCCGAATCAAATTGCTCATTTTTCTCATTAATTCGATATTTGATGGTGTATCTCATCAATCAAACTAAAAATAAAAAAATATATAAAAAGTAATTTGTGCAACATTTTAGTTTCGTGATGTTATCGTATGCTAATCGATGACTTAGTTGACTCTTGCGGGGAAGACTAATGCGTTCGTATTTAGCGCGTTCGAGTGGTCTATCGTTACACTAAGTAACGCGATAGCTGGTGAGCCACTCCGCCGAGGATTAAGTTTTGTTCGTTGGTACTTCAAGCCGCAGCCGCCGCCTTCCACCTCTCACGACCGCATTCGATACGTATGCTAAACTAAACTATCTCGAGTTGAGTATTCCGTGTATATACATTCGCATTCGTATCTCTTGTGCGATAGTTGTTAATCTGCAATGCCAAGCAGCGCAAGCCTTGAACTCGGACGGCGGAAAACTCGATGAACTCGATGAACTTGTTTTGTTGACTTCGGATTTCAAATATTTTCCGCTCGGTTTGCTTCGATTTGCGATAAGTGAGACAACTGCTATGATTAAATTGCAAAAAATCTTCTATGCTATAGTATAGCAGAAAACGAAGATTAGTTTTCATTCAATTGGAAAGTTTTTTTTTCTAGTTCTTGTTGTGTCTGGATGTAGGAATGTTTCATTTTGTCGATAAGATGCAGGAAATGAAAAGCAATAAGATACGAGCTGATTCTTATTAAGATATTTACGAAATGTATTACTGCGCATGCGCGTAGGTATATGACACATGTGGGCGGAGCAAAATGAACAAAACTGCATTAAAATAAGTTGTTTTTTGAATTTTGAACATGTTTATATAATTTTTTAGATTTTTGTTGTTTGTGAATGTCAAAAGCAGCTCCGTAGCTTTCTTTTGATAAATTCAAATTTCCGGGAAAAAAGATTAGATCAACGCGCGTAGGGACGCTGTATATGCGAAAAATTACGAATACTGAGCCACCGGATATTGAGTTGAAGGCTTTTATTGCGTGGACATAGAAATCAACATTGGAATCAATTTTTTCGTTCTCCACGCCAGAAAAAGTTAAAATTTACCGACTTTTTACGCAAACTATTTTGTAAACTAGATTAACACTCTTCTAGAATATCCTCTGCAGGAGTATTAAATAACCGATGATATTCTGACACCTGAAACTTTCACTGTAGCCGAAAACGAATCACAAACGAAAACAAAACTTTTCTTCGTTCTATTCTTGTATGAATTTTGATATTTCCGCTTCTGTTTCCTCCCTAATGGAATGGAAGAAAAACCGAAGGGGAAACTGCGATTAAATACGTGTTTATTGTTTGTGTTTCCGTATACGTTACGGGAGAACCGCAACAATCGTTCCGTAACGCGCGATATTTTTAGTCGGCAGCGCGGACGAAGTAGGCATCGATTAGCTGGTTACACAATGCGTTATTTGTTCGTTAATGGAGTGCTAATTAGTGCCGAGAGTGGGAAGGTCGCGGCCGAGACGTGCGCGCGCGAGGCCTTTTCTTAATCGATCGATCTAAAATTGAACCTGTGTGTGTGGTAGTGATGGTAATTTTCAAAGTGGCCAAAAATTGACCAGAAAGCCGATTTGGATATTTAGATATTACGATATTGTAGGAAAAACGAATCAGGAAAAACGAAGGAAATAAATTGGAAAGGAAAAAAATTACAAAAAGTGCTAGTTATTAGGAAACACACAAAAAACACCATACAATTATGGTAATAATAGTACACAAGGTGCTTACTGCGCATGCGCGAGTTTAAACTACGCGCACTCATTGGTCACACTCTGCTTAGTTGTCGCATGTATAGGCGGAGCATAACTACCATACAATTTCGTTTTCTAAGGCTATTTGCAAAAATGTTGATAATCCGATAGTGATAAAATGTAATTAGAATAAAAGCACTATTCCTACATATAATTACGATAAGATTTCCCCAGAAATAAACTAAAAGGAAATTAGCACACAATAAAAGAAAAATGTTCAATTAATTAGCTTCCATTCTGGACGTTTCCGCGTTATTTCGGCAAAGTGTGATTGCAACACTTGTAATTTTCATATCGCCGGCTGAGATAAAGGGGTAGGCAGCAGGTAAGTAAGGTAAGTAACCCAGGCTGGCGAAACTCGTTAAACGAAGGAAATTTCGGACGTAATCGCGTGATTTACGACCTGTTTTTGCGCTATCGCATACTTATTCCTTCTTATACTTATTTCACCGGCGTGAACGGCGGCGGAAAAAATAACGCGCACAACGAAAAGCGCAGTTGCACCCCACGTGCACTTCCAAGATGATAAATGACATTGTCTCGTTTGCGTGCGGATGAAATACAAATGAAATGTGACACTGGAAAAACTATCTGTTTTCTCTGTAGAACTTGAATTTTACTTATGAGGATTAATCCTCCACGCGACAAATTTACGACGTCGTCAGCTTGGGGCAGCTTCCGCTCATTTTCCACCGCGTTGATATTATCAACTTTCCACATTCGCACAACGCTGGAAATTGACGTTGTAAGATGTACGAGATGGAAATTTCGAAAATGGTTCCGCGAAGGGTTCCGCTTAAAGTTTTAAGCGCCGAGTTATCATTATCTTACCATGCGAAGCATGGCCAGACGTTTAAATGTACGTAAAACCGTCGGCCATATGCTGCGTCATTAGATACGCAGTGGTGAGAGGCTTTAATGATGGCGAAATTCGAAATTTACACGATACTAGTTTATAATTGCGTTCGTTACTTTTCGTACGCACGCGCAAAATATTTATTGACGACGACTGGCAGCGCGAGGAGAGGATTTGTGCACATTTTGCGCGCGCGAATTTATCGCGGCGTGTTGTTCAATCAATGACTCGCACAGCTCGGACAAAAGAAACGCTTACGCCGGCGAAAAGCGTGCACATTATGTAGACGCGCGATGGAGTGGAGGTTTTAAGTAGGACGAGCTAGGATGTGCTAACTGGTAACACGTACTTTGCGTCGGCTCTCTTACGCTCGTTTGAATATTACTTTTTTATTAGCTTTCTTCGTGCTTGGTACTTACTTTGCGCTTGATTTTCTTCACTCAAACTTTGGAAATTGTTATATTAATTTAATTTTAGCAAATTTTAGGTTTTATTAGTCGCGCATGCGCTGTAATCAAAGGGGCGGAGCATAAATTACATTTTTGGCGATAAAAAACGTAATTTTTGCTTAATTATTTTTTTTCAACGAATTTCTTTGTTTTATGTTTCCAGGTCTTTATAGAACCGAAAATTGGTGAAATTTATAGTCATTTTATGTTGTACTAGTCGCGCATGCGCAGTAATAAAGGGGGAGGAGCTTAAAATACATTTTTTGATATAAAAAACTTAATTTCTGCTTAAATAATTTTCTTTAGACGAATTTTTTTATTTTTTGTTTGCATATCTCCAAATTGGCTAAATTTATTGTCATTTTATGTGTTATTAATCGCGCATGCGCAGTAATGAAAGGGGAGGAGCACAAATTACGTATTTTGAAATAAAAAACTTAATTTTTGCTAAATAAATTTTTTTTCAACGAATATTTTTGTTTTCTTATTTGCAGATCTATATAGAACCGAAAATTTGTGAAATTTATAGTCAGTTTATGTTTTATTAGTCGCGCATGCGCAGTAATCAAAGGGGAGGAGCATAAATTACATTTTCTGCAATAAATAACGTAATTTTTGCTTAAATAATTTTCTTTCAACGAATATTTCTGTTTTTCTGCTTGCAGGTCTGTATGGAACCGAAAATTGGTGAAATTTATGCGACTGACCGATTGCGCTACGACGACACAGCGCGCAAGTGGACGTGGCGCTATGCGATGACTCAACTACTTCCCCATTAATCTTCCTTTCCTCCTGATTGTCCAAGTCTCCGCGTGGAGATTTGCTGATTTGTTGATTCGATTTGTAATAAAGCGCCGTCTTGTCACGATAAGGTCCGAACACGTCGATTTTTATTGCCGCCTTTCAATTGTGGACCGTTGCCCGCATATATTTAGATTTTTGATAGGCATAACGATGGGATCAGAGGTGGTATTGTTTGTCTTTTTTATATTTGCACTGGGCAAACAGATTTTATTATGTTACGGTTATCTGTCGCCGGCACTCCTCGCGCGCGCACACATCCCCTTTGAGTCTTCGGCACTTTGGCAGGAAGCAACAGGTTCGTTTAGCATACACATACAAAAGTCCTGCGATGGGAATCCATGGATTCACCTTTAGACAATTGAAAAACAAAAAATATTTTTCTTTTAATCCAGTTTGAATTTAGATCTTAATATTAATTTTAATATTGAAATTAATTGTTTATTTATTTTATAACTTTTAGGTTTGTTTATTTTAATTACTATTGTTGATGTTATAACATCAACAAAATAGTTAGCAAAGAAGGTGAAATCTTTTTGACGCGTGGCGCCCTCCCGAGCATCACTGCATCCTGGTGGCGGTTCTCCTTCGCGCACTCGCCGCCCCCGCGTTCTCCACCACCAAGCAGCGCGAGCTCGCGCGTCCTTCAGTACGGCGCAACGTCGCTACCGTGGCGGTCGTCCTGCTGAACCATCAACCCCCTCATTACGCAGACTCGTGTTGTCGCGTACTCGCGCGCTATGCACCCCGCCAACTTAACGAAACTTTCATTAACATTAAAATTAACCTGTGTTCACCAACAATAAACAAGCAAAAAAAAAATGAAGTGTCCCCAAGTGTTCCTGTTGATGTTTCTGTTATTATTAGTGAACGGTGAACAAATTCGTCATGAGCGATCACGGGCTCGATTATTACGAGCCGGACGGCATGAGGAACAGTTGAAATTAATTAAGGAAGATACCAGTGATGATGACGCTGAGCCCACGATGGTTTACGAACCCTTGTCGACAACTTATGATTATACTTCAGTTATGTTAGACCAGGGTGTCAAGGAAACTGAAAAGGATTCCAACAAGGCGTATCATTTCAGTACCCGCGTGAAACCCACCCCTGAAGACGAGAAAGAACCTCCCAAGAAAAATGTCACAGAAAGTCACGAAGGGACTAATCGTAGAATTACGGTAGATGGTAACTTTACTCAACCCGCGACGAAAATGAACAACACTTGGTCACTGGACAAAAGTGTCCTGTATATGGGCGATCGTGCGCTGCATCATAAACAGCCCTCGACACGCAAACCCCTAATAAGAGACAACAACCAGAACCTGGCCTTGAATGACGCTGGCCAACAAGACCCAAACGAAGATCAGTCCCAGGAACCTCAAGAACCACAGATCCCTGATTCCTACATAGACACAGAAAAGGATTTCGATGCGGATATTGATGAAGAAACTGTAATATCCTTCACGGAAGGTCCAAGATCTGGGCATGTGGATATTGTGACCAGATTTTTGAGAATTGTCGAATCACAGCATTTGCTTGGGGAAAATTGTACAGCTGGAACGGATTTGAATCTGGGTGAGGGTGTCGTGGATCGGTACGCGCAGGAACGCTTCCGGATGGAGGCGGACTTGGCGGTCAACCGGGCCAATATGCTAACCCGCCTGTGGAAGTACGCCGATCCCAATGTGGTACTCTCCGAGTATCTCCTGCATGCGTCCGTTTTTTCAATGGTCGAATTTGACGATGATATTTTCGCCGCTGGCAATTGCTACGATCAGTACCAGTACAAGGACTACTGGCTCTTCTGCCCCTACGCTTACCGCCTGCCCGAGGGGGCGATTCTCGTGAAGGATCTCGCCGTCGAGTACAAGTATCTGAGCAACACTTCCGAGTGGTTCTACATCGCGCGCAAGAATGCCGAGAATGTTATCAGGCAGTACAAGCAATTCAGTCGAGGTGAGTGTGGATATTTTTACACAAACCGGAAACTTTTTTGTTTTTGAAAAATTTTGTTTAAATTTGTTGACTTGACAATCCGTGGAAAAGGGTTCGTAGACAGGTTGATGTTCGTTTGGATCTCGAAGGGTATACACCAGACGCATTTCGTCCGGTCCACAGCGCCGAACGGAAGTGACGCCGAGAAGAGGCGATAAGCAAACGGCGGGCGGGAATAGGAAAATAGCCCGACGAAATCTATGACGCGGAAAATATGCGTATGAGTTTCCAGCGCGGCGTGAAAATTGTTCTTTACAGCTGTAGTAGTACTCGCAGACCCTAAAAGGGTTCACGGACTCACATTTATCCTCGCAGGTCGTGAAAGAAGTGAAAGGCGAAAGTGAAAACACTGATTCTGCAGACTATGATATATTGGATGAAGTGTTGGACATTTTTAGATAAGCGTAAAAGAAAAAACACACAGTTTCAATTTCTTTGGATCCCTTGACAACTAACTCCTCGTATAATTCTGTAATTGACTCCGGGCGGATGGCACCGATCCGCTACTCCCTCGGCGGGCCGCGCACCGAGTAACGAAAATAAAGCTCTCCATAAAGTCCGGCCAACATTCATTGTAATTAAATCAGATATACCTCTCCTCTCGGCAACTTCCGAGGCAGCCGCTCGCCACCAGCCACCACTGACGCCCGCACACAACCCTTCAGCTCGTTACCGTTTCGCTGGGTACTTTCAGTTCGAGAGTCGGGCGTCGAGAGTGAAGATACAGTTAAACACATCAGCGTGTGCAGTCGAGAGAGGAGAGCGCGCGCTGCGGGAGCCGGCAGGGCCAAATTAAGTTAATGAACGAGGAGCGAACGGATTCGACAAACAAATGTTAAATGGTAACCTCGAACCGTCATAAACGTGCTGCAGAGTGCAGAGTTTCACATTTGCACAAATTTTCCAGAGCCACTTCAACAGGTTCATACCTGTGGTAACACCGCTTGAGAAACTGAAACTTTAATTAACTTAGGTGCTTTTTACGAGGGCGAATTTAAAATTGTCTCCCGTGTTGACAGGATATTTATTTGTCATCTCCTGCGGGCGAGCGTATGCAAACAAACATAAAATGCGAATATCCTGAAATTGCCGCGTTACGCGACGGGAGTTTAGCGCCAGGTAGAAATAGTGAGTACACACGCTTCACGACGTCATAAATTTCCATGCATGACAAAATTTAAATCTAAAAAAATAAAATCTTGCGCAGAAAACGCGAAATTTTGTAATCTTCGCAGTAAAATGAAATTATTTTCATATTTTTAAAGGTTTCTTTACCAGTAAATGACGTTTCTATAAACGTGGAATTAAATGCTTTTAACAGGTATTAGCTAATAGCGAAAATTTAACAAATTTTACTTTAATTTAAAAAATCTTTACTCGGAAAGCAAGCAATTGTCAACCATGTGGATTTCCATGCAAACCGTCACGGCGAATTAATCCCGAAGCACTTTCGCCGCGCGCGCGTTTTAATGCGCCTTTTATTCTGCGTGTTTTTATTTTTTTCCGCGCGATTATGGCCGCCACGCGTAGCGCACATCATTTTCGTTTTTTCATTTTATTTATTCTACGCGACACGCACAGCAATGTTACGTATGCAAATGCCGTTCAAAGTGCGCCTGCCAAATTGAGCCGTAATTTATGACGGCACGTGCAATTTTCATTTTTGTCGGAATTAACCAAAAACCAGCCGCAAACACGCGCCTAATTACACTTGTAAAACACTCATTAAATTAATAAAGAAATGTTTTTCGTTGCCTCGGTTGAGGTTGTGTTGTTAAAATCGCAGGCAACCCAACAATCATCTACATAACCGAGCAAATGGGTGAGTTATACGCCAAACACGTGCAGTTTGCGAAAAATATCCGGCAACGAGTTTTATGATTCACCAGCGTGTACCGCAGTTGGAAAAAAAAGAGCTCAATGTGCACAAATCCACCTTAAAGTCGCACAACACACAAAAACTCGAATAAACTCGAGCTGAACCAATCGTAAACTGATAAAAACGAAAGTATTTTATCCGACTGCGAAGCGGAGCATAAAAATCCGGCAAGCTGCAGCTTCGCGTTCTTCAATTAATATCCGCCCGCCAGCATTCGGCATTCATTCGTATGCAGATTGCAGAAAATCGAACTCATGCAAAGGCGAGTACGGAATGTACTACTACCTATAAGAATTTCTCGAGACGCATACTGAGAGTTTGGAGCATTCGAACGGCGAAGTTTGTGCCCGAGAGTTTTCGAGATTTCCTGCATCAGCGGGGCGAACTACTCGAATGGAGCAACATTTTCTCGAGCTTCCATCGTTATCCTGCCACACATGAGCACCTATGCGCGCAACTTTTCTGAGTGAATAAAGTTTATAAACGGTGGACAATCCCAGGTGCTTTTTATTGCAATTTTAGATGTATTTATACTCGAAAAATTTTAAACTGGATTATACTGTTATTTAAAAGCTTTATTTGAGGTTATTTTTGTATTGTTTTCTAAAAGTTTTGCCAGATACTATATCATTGGTGGTGTTTTTCTATGGTGGTGGTGTTATTTTGTAGTTTTTTTGCTTAAAAATTGTTAAAATTTTTATTTTTCTTTGAATTCTTTGAAATTTTTACTTAAAAACATTATTTAAACATCGATAAATTGAGAAAAAAGCAATATTTGATAATATAGGTGGCGCTGATGTTTATATCATAACCTCAACAACATAACCCTACTTTTAATTTAGTTTACAACCAAATATTTTTCAGCTAATGCAATGAAACTATTTGTGAACACATGAGACTAAAAATCATGAAACAAAACTATATTGCTGAAAGTTTTGCCAGATATTATTTCGTAGGTGGCGCTGTTGTAACTGTCATAATCCCTGATTTATAAGAGTTTTTCTAATTTTTAAACGTTTTTGCGTAAAAAATGAATCAAAATTTATTTTTCTTATAATTCCTTGAATTTTCTACGAATAAACTTAATTTAAACATTGTTAGATAAAGAAAAACTAAAATTTTATAATATAGGTGGCGCTGTTGATGCAATCATAACCTGAACAACGTAACCATACTTTTAATCTTGTTTACAACCAAATACCTTTCATGTAATGAAAAGAAACTATGTGTGAACACTACCCAACACTAAAAAATAATGAAACAAAGCAATAAAAATAAAATTGCACAAATTGTAACAAGGTTAAAACGCGAGTGTTGTGCTTACGCAGGAAGGAAGAAGCACTCAGAGCGATATAAAACACTAAAATGGCAAGCGCACAAGCACTAAACGCAGTCCCGACGATTACGCAGGAAATTTCTTTAATTCCTGCGCCGCACGCACGCGAATCGTTCTTCTGCCGAGCCGAGAGTCGTAAAAGAAAAACTGGGCTGGGCAGGCAGTGCGCTGCTTAATTGTGTTCAGTGTTCACTTTGTTTTACTGCTTTGGTCGCGCGTAATTCAACTCGCCCGGTTAATTTTTTTTAACTCCGCGTTTCCAGCTTCATCACAGCATATTTTTTAAGTTTCCTGTCAAAAAATTTATTTTAATTAACTGCAAATTTCAGTTTTTTAAGTTTTCAACGATCGCTCGAGTGTGTTTTTAGTGCGGTTTTGTTTTCTATTTATTTATTACGCGATTACATTTGGAATGTTTGCTGCGCTTCGTCAACAAACGCTCAGTGCATTCATTAAAATCCCGCGCTCAAATATTTGCACGCGGAATTATTTGATACGGAAAAACATTGAAGCGAAACAAGCGTGCGTTGAAAGCGCAGGCAGACACATTGCATTAATATTAATCATTCATTATTTTCATTTTACGATGCGTTCATTATGCATAATTATAGCTGACGCGCCACTGCACCATCGGTGCCAAAATTTTAAAATGTCACGTAAAATTTGCGCGCATCCAAAACGCGAATATTCAAATTGATTGCTTTTCGAACGTCTTTTATTACATTAATTACGAACGGAATTAATCGTCAACGATTGAACCTTCTGAGTGCCACCATTGAACGTGTAATTTAATTAATTAGCTACCCACGAATGCTTTCGAACTGTCTGGTGTTAAATTAAGACATTACGCGTTTAATTTCATAATATTTTACCGAAAAAACGAGTTTTAAAGCAGCGAAGCACCGAAAATAAACAACTTTCGGTCGATTAAATGTGTGTTTTTGTTTTTGTGATGGATGTGTTATGTTTTATGATGAAATTAATTGCGTTGCGTCTGGCTTTTGATTTATTTTCGCTCTTTCGTTTATTAAAGATTTATCTGCGGTGGTGTGAGCGGTGGGCGCGCATGTCGTGCGCGCGGGGGCTGATGTTTTGCGCCGTGGAAAATCGAGTTATCCGAGTTAATGTTGCACGAGCGCACCGTGTAAAGTTACGAAGTTCGGCGTGTTTGTCGGCGACTTTGATCCGAGTTCAGTAAGTCGCCGAATTTACACATGCGCGGTCAAGCCGCGTGAGGAATCAAAGGTGTCTGGGCATGCAAGTTTTGCATGTTTGATCAGCTCGATGAAAAGTCTTTAAAGAGATTTGCTGATTTTCAAAACTTTCAAACAACCTCTCGGAATGTTTTAAATTTTTTGTGTTTTTTTTTATGTTTTTCTTCAATTTAACACGAAATAAATGAAAAACGCCTTAAATCGTTTCACTGACGATTTAATAGCAATGTTTTGAATGTAATGTGTAAAGCGTAAGTTATTCGTGTAGTTTATGAACTCGTTCGGCTTCACAGTTAAAGGGAAATGACTAAATGAACATTTGCTCAATCCATTCAAACGCAATTCCGGCCCAATAACGCCGTCGCAGAAACGATACCACTTGATGGCGTCCTAAATGCGCGTCGGAATGGCCGCCGTCGTCCTTCGTCCTTCGAGCGTCCTTCGCAACCTTTCACGGACCGGGATCCGCTTAATGTCCGCAATGACTCTGTCGGGCATTTAAATACGCATCAAACTCGGAATTACAACTATCCGCACATGGTGCGCTTTCCACGGCCTCTCCGCGCGCCATAAAAAGAACCGTCGCACCGGAATACCGGATAGAAATGGTGCGTGCGCCTCCGAGAAATAATTTCTGTTTTACGTCGGGTCGTATCAATCAAACGGTGAGCGCCATCGGCCATGAAAACGTTTTTTCGGCGCATCGTTATCGACGGCTGCAAAATTAACATTTTCCTGGAGCGTCTGTGTCTGACTCGTGGTTTTTATTAAAACCAGATGTCACATGTCTCAATCAAATCACAAAAAATAAAATAACACGAAAATTTTCAAACGAGAAAAAAAAACTGTAAATCGTTTGGAATCTGGTGAAAGAGACGGTTAAAATTTATTCCCGTGGTGGGAATGTCAAGTACTAGGAGTGGGGGGCATGGAAATTACTCCCGGGGCAATTAAAATCAAATTAACTCAAACACCTACGCGCCGAACAATTACCGAGGCGACCAAAAAACATTTTTAACTCAATCAGCAAAAAATAATTAAAATTTGATGAAGTTACAAAGCTCAAAACAACAAATCTATTAATTTTTGTATTTTTACAATAAAAACCATAAAAAATATTTTTTAAATTTATAATATCTAAGACAAAGATGAAGGCTAGAAGTGTTAAAACAAGTGACACGTTGTAAATTCAAGTGTTGAGCACTGTCAGTCCTGTGCGCAAAGTCAATTAGTGTTGACACATGCGGGTCGTGGTTAAACACCCGCGCGCGGGTCGCCTGTCTCAATATTCGGTGACCCATCTCGGACGTATGCAAATATTAGCGTTTGATTAAGGATCCGAGGCGCGGCGAAAGTTCACGCCTTCAGGATGTGCATCATTTCATTATGATACTCGTATTACGGCGCCGTCAATAACACCGTCGTAACCGTAATGAAGGTCGTTATAATAACAATATACTTGGGCTATTATATTATTATTTAGTCGTAATTGTCGGAAGTATTATGATTATTACTATTATTATTATTGTGAGAAGTTGAGGTAACTTATTTTATTGCGCTTGTGTTACGAGTAGGTAATATTTGATGATGTCGAAAAGCTTTTAGTTTTAGTAGTATTAGTATTATATAGAAATATAAATAGGAAAAAAAAAACGTTTAGGTTTTCTTCTGGTGAGGGTTGATTTTTTGGTTGCGTAAATAAGGTCATAAGTCTGTCGCATTTAATTACTTTTCCAGTGCTCTGCAAGTTTGCCAGCGATCTCGTTTATTATGACTGTATTTGAGCGCATTTGTCGCGGTCGGGTTGTTCCATCGCTCACGGTCGTTTCCACCCTTCGGCAGGCGTATATGTGCATAAATGTGTGTGTGTGTGGTTTTTTGCGGTTTGTTTGCCGCAATAATCTTTTATTGAATCGTAAAATCCTCAACGTCACACATCGCTATCGCCGAAAAACGCCAAAACCAAACTGAAAATCTGTGTTTTTTAATCTGTGTTTGATTTTTCCGAGGCATCATCAAAGTGATACAAAAAAAAAGATACATTTCCAATCACAGTGAAACAAAATTTTGATTTTCTGCCCGCGCGGAAAAAATGCATATTAAGCTGAAACCAAGCAATAAATCTCACTTGAATGTCATATTGTCCTTTGCGCCTTGCGCTCGTTCATCATTCCACATCCTTCTATATTTATTAATTTTGTCCTAATATCAGAATTTGCATTTTTTTTGCACGAAATGTGTTGCGTTTATTCGAATATAAATCAAATCAGAAATTACCAAAAACGCAGAAAATGGAGCGCAAAAGAGCAGAAAAACGCGGCACGCATGCGGTATTTTAGGAGGTATTTGTTTAGTGGTAAACATGGCGTTGCTTCTTGCGTTCTGAGCTTTGAATACGAAAAAAATACACGCCAGGCCCCACGCTGGACATAAATAATAGCGGCTCGGGAGCGTCAAAACGCGTGCGGAGATTTTTGATTTATGACGAAATTTCGGCTCGGTTTTCGTGTGTTTTTCGCTTTTTTTCTGAAATTATATTATCATAAGAGGGATAAGTAGTCAATACAAAAAATGTTTTAATATTAAAATAAGAAACAATTTATATCTAATAATTTGTGACTTTTTGAACTTTACAAAATGATATATGGCAATATGACAAGATGTAAATTATGTAGTGTGCAGAAATAAAGCAAAATTAAGTGTCACGTCGCTTAATCGAATTACGTTATGTTAATGCGGCACTTTCGTCCCGTTAAAAGCGCATTTCGTTCCGTCGCCACCAATGCATAATATTCTGCAAACAACGCAACCGCAAGACACAATATGCAACAATCATACAATCACAGGGAATAATTTATTGTTCACTAGACATTTACATTTCACATGTAAATTCAACTTGTGTTTTGAAAATGCAAACAAATATAAATGTTCTAGACGGTTTTAATTTAATTTTTAGAATTATTTTTTTTACATTTCATTGAATTTTTTACTCCTCCGTTTGTGCAAACAGAGATTGCAGCGTAATATGCACAAAATATCTCTTAAACCCCTCGAAGAAATAGTTTCCATACTCAGATAGTATTTTTATACGCTCAGCTTGTCTCGTGCGCATCATTCAGACTCTTAAAACTTTCGGAAACATAACGGAGCAGAAAATAAGAACACGAAAGCGCGCACACAAACAAATAAAATTGACGACACCGCAACGGGCAAAAAATATATGTATAAAACGCAATATCTGCGCTATACATGCGCACCTAGCTATCTGCGAATGTGTCTGTGTCTGCATCGTATGCATTGCGATGTCGGTCTGGATGCTGCATGCTTCGTTTTGCGCCCGGAGCGACAGCGCAAGCTGCCGGAGTGATGTACGCTGATACAGTGCCGCGAGCATCCATCCGACCACAAAAACCGCACGATATATTCCCGAACCAGCGGCGAAGAAAAAGAACCACCGCAGAATGTTGCATTCGCGCTGCGTGCGCTGCGAGTGAAAAATGTTTGGCGGGCGTGTTGCCATACTAACCACCTTAAATCACCAGTGGAAAGTGTTTTAACTTCCTCTGTATTAAATAAAAAATAAAAATTTCAAAAAAAATTGATTTCTATTTAAATTTGGCAGTTAATTATGTAAAATTTAATTAAATTTTGCTTCTGGGCAAATACTGACATTTCCAAAGTACTTACATGCATTAAATCATTTATTCTATGTAATTTTAGCAGTAATGGCCATGAACAATAGCATAATTAATTCAATTACCAGCCAGAAATACAATATTCGCAGTGGTAGGTACCCTGGGTCGTTTTGGAACAAAATAACAAAATTATCCCGCAATTATTATACAAGTTTATTGTGGAAACATACTTGAATGTAATGCATGATTAGTTTATTATTGTTTACGCGAAAAGCCAAACGCAAAATTGCCCAATTAGCGTTTGTTTGAATATTATATATCGCTAAAAACGCTTAAGTTTGGTTGGAGCTCGATTTATGCCGAAATTAAATGCGAAATTGCATTGTAGCCCGGCGCCTCCACTATAATTCAACTTACAAAAGTCGCGCGCGCTTTTATGCGTGTAACTTTAAAGTTGAAAGTTGCACAATAAGGAATGAGGTATTATTATGCACAAAACTTGGTGTAGAATTAACCTATATGAGTTTTAATTGCGTAAATGCAGCAGTTTAAAATTTATACTTAAAGTGAATGTCTATATTAACTTTGGAATATAATTACCCGAAGTATATTTTGTGATATTGTGTGAAAATATTTTTAATTAAATTTTTTTCACTGCGCTGCATTAACGTGGTTATTAATGTAGTTATAATAACTTCACAAACGCATAGTGTGTTTCCATCACGATAAGCTTCGTTCTTTTTTTTTTCGCTCGCACTTTGGTTTGTTCGCAGAGCTTTTAGCTATGCTGCCAATTAATTAACGGCTAAATATGCGCTTTGCCCTTTGGTAGTTTCGACCCATTCAACCGCACTGCCTACTTCACTTTATCATATTTCCTTGGAAACGTTCTCTTCGTGTCACATTCGTGTGTTTTGCGTTTCGATACAACTTCTCATACAGTATGCGTTTGTTTTCCGCCACCCTGGCGGCGGACGTGCATGATTAATTAAGCGCCACTCGGCTGCGTTGAGATTATTTACCTCATTTGCTTATTCGCTCATTCGTTCAGTCGTTCATTAGCTCAAGCGAGCGCATTGATTTTTTCTCCTCTGCTGCCTTCTTTTTTCTTCTGCGTTTAGTAATGTGTGCTGAGTGGAATGTGTGTTTTGAAATGCATGTCGGTTGTGCCGCGCGCAACAAGCGACAAGCTCATGGGAAACAAACGCGCCCCGTAATGCGAAGTCATAATTAATCATGTAATCTGGTGCAGTCGTGCATGTTTATGCTGGCGCGAGGATTGCCGCAGTCGCATCGCATTGGCGCACTGCCTGCAATGAGCCTTGAAACAATTTTTTGTTTCAAACTTGTTCCATGAGCTTTACAAATGTGATGAGCATTGAAGATTACACTTTGGATTCATTTAAATGGAGTTTAAATAGAAATTCGAAATTTTTTGCTCGGATTTTTTGTAAATATTGATTTAAAATTTGCTACAAGTTGCAAAAAACTTCTTATCTTGTCGTATGACATTAATCCGCAGTTCAACTTCTGACAGGCGCCGATAATCCAACGCGCGAACTTGAAACCTCGTCTCGATGTGGAATTAAAATTTAATTAAATTTTTGCCACGCTGCGAAGAATTTATAGATGAAGAAAACATTTTAAAAACTCACGCCCCGCCCGAAATTATGAAATTCCACAACTTTTGCTTTTATTTTGCATTCAACTCTCAAATAAGTAAAAGTGAACGTGAAACTGAAACCGAAAGTTGATTGTCAACGCGGTTTAAAATTGCGCACATTGTGTGCACAAACAAAGTCGCCCGAACCAACGGCGCTGAAAAGAAAGTTGCGAAATTAAATGATGGAAAAAGTAAATTTAATTACGCCGGTTCAACTGCTGTGTGCGTGTAAGTGTCATTCTACCGAAAATAAAATACACAGCGTGAAAATGTTTCACTCTCCTGGGAAATTTACGACGCCGACTAAAATATCTACCTATAAAAATAAATAGGTATATCTTTAAAGAAAAAAACTGCGAGTGTGATGAATAAAAAACTTGCAAAAAATTGAAAGTTAAACATAACGCAGGTAAAGTGGCAATTAATGTTTAGTTTAATTTGCATATTTCGGCATAAAAAATTTCAATTACTCGCTGTTTTTAGAAAGCGCGCAGGCTCAGGATCTGCTTAAATATTGATATGTGCACGGGGTGTGCGCGGACGTGCCGCGCCAACTTTTTGATTAATCTCTTCATCTTTACGGAAAACCGGGCCGGTGGAAAAAATCACAATAACCGGCCGGCTGCTTGTGGGAGTCGTTCTTGTACGAACCGATTGCTTCGATTCGTTATTGTCCGAAAAGTTTCGCTTGCTTCATTAAGTTTACTAAGTTTTAGCAGGTCTTTTATTCGGTTTAAAAGTATCCGGGGCGCTTAAGACATCGATTTGAGTTTGTATACTCGTTTTTTTCCTTCTAAGCGTTCATTTTATTTGAGTGCTAAACGTGACGAATCTGAATTTGCGTTTTTTTTTTCCTCAAAAAAGTTTTACTGGACACAGTAGAATATATTTCTTTATTTTTAGCAATTTTTGACGTTTTGATGAATTTAATTTGCATTTTATTTAAACCCACGGCAATATTTTAAATTGAAGGGTCTTTTGCTTGGTTAAGCAGGAACTTTTTCGCAATCGCCATCCAGGGGATAGGTCCCACTTGGAATGGAACCCTTATCACTCGATTTTTTTAGCGTGCGTCGCGAGTTGCTCGAGCGTATCGGTTACAAACGCTATTTTTTTTCCTTTTCAACTCCTTCAGTATTTGCTCATCGGAAAAAACCGGATCGAGACAATGACGTATTGATCACGAAGTGTAAACTGTAACTAAGCCGATATATTATAAAGTTACAGTTTCAATTCAACGATAACGCTGATTTATCAGCATTTGAATTTTTAAAATTAATTAAAAGTCTGCGAAGTTAAATTACTAAATACATTCGAAAATCGAAAATGTTAAATTAGCATCGGATATATGCATAGCGCGGCGAATTATTTATCCAGGCCGAATTTATAATTGAAATTAAAATTAAAACGCATTCGATTATCGGCCGCATGCGAATGCGACTTCAACAAGCTATATTTATGTTGTTTGCGCGTGTATGCAAATCGTTGCAATCGTAATTTGTAATTTGCCATTCGAGAGTGCAAGGATTAAAAACATATCGACACGTTGATACTATGATACTATATTAATAACAATTGCCGTAAATTTGCATTCGAGTGCGGTGCATTTTGACACCGGAGCTTAATCTAAACCCTTACAATTGAATATCCACACCGCATAAATATCGAGGATGTTGTAAAAATGCATGATTATGTGATGTTTGTGATGCTTTGCATTTTTGGCATGGGCCACCCCCGAATACAGTCGTTTCGCATGATATCGCTTTTTATTAGCAGCCGTATTGGAGCAGTAGCTACTATTTTCTTATCATTTCGTTGGCGTTTCTTTATTCTTGTGTTTATTGTGTGCAAGTTGTGAACACAGCGGAAGGGATCAAGTCCCACCACCCCCAGCGTCTCCGCCTAGGTGGTGTTATTGCTCGTAGTGGCTGTAAACAAACGCCGAGCGCAACGTTTGCCAAACACGAGTGAAAGCACTAAAACAACGCCGATAAAGTATTGACTTTTTAACGTCAATGAAAATAAAATATTTGCAAAAATAATCCAAAAAGTCTATAAATATAATATAATAAAATATAATAATATTAAGATTGATGAAAACGAGGTCGAGTCGTGTCAAATTTATTATGTCGACCCGAAAAAAACGCATTTAGGACTGATTATATCTACATGCACCTCACCCTTACGAAACCCTTATCTTGTATTCATAGTAAAATATGTATAAGCGTCGAATGTGTGAATTTTAATATTCACCCGGAAGATTTATGGCGTAGAAACATTGAAAAACTTAAAACTTGTCAAATATTTCAACTCGGCGGAAAATCTATTGTTTTAAATGTTGGAAAACTACGAGTGCACTTTGTGTGTGTAGGTGAGGTGTGTGTTGCAGCAGCCGGGAAGGTAGAAATTAATCTCCATTCGCTGCTTCCCGCCATTGCCTCACTTTTGTCCGGCATAACTCCGACACTTTCGACGATAAATTTTAGTTTATTGGCGCAGCCGAGACTCTTTAAACAAAGTAATACCTATAAAATTAATCGCTCGGAAAAACCGAAAAAGGTGTAGTAAAACTCGAATGGTCGATAAAACATACAAAACTAACTAAATTTTGTTTCTAGTGTCAAAAATAAAATTTTTGCAAAAAATGTTTTTCTTTAAATTTATTTTATTTGCGGCGCTAAAAGAAAACGATAACGAGCCTGCCTGGGCCATTTAGGCCCGTTAGAAATATTTACAAACATTAAAGCTTTGGTAAAGGTGGAAGCTTTAAGCTTTAAGCACATTCCGACGCGATTTGCCACGTTTCGCCACGCGCGCTACGTGCCTGTTTTCTTTATTTTTTTATTTTCCGCGCGCGCGCGAGGTTTTTCTCTGGCCTTCTCAGCTTTTCATCGCGTAAAGAGCATCCGAGTGCGTGTCACCGCTTGTGTGCTTTGCGTGCGCGCCGGCAGGAAAGTGCCCCGAGTCGAAATGATCATTAGGAGGCGCGTGGGCACGTCCTGCAGGCGTTTGTCTAACGCCTTCACCTCTTAAATCGTTGTTTATCTTATGCCTAATGTGCCGTCCGGGCCCCAGAGAGACAACACACCGGCCTAAAACAGCCCCGCGGAACGCAAAAAATGAACTCCGCATATCACAAACGACTTTTCTTCGACAAACAAAAAACTTACTTTAATCTTCGTTTTTTATCACATAGGCTGTTGATGTTGTTCTAAGGACCTTAGTTCACGTCATTCGCATGCGGATCTGAAAATTAATAGTATCAGCATCAGGAGAAGTATGATAAGTATACGCACGTATTCACAGTTTATACAGGTTATTATACTAATTTTCACTCCGATAACTTCATTCGGAGTTTATAGACGTGCGCGACTTGCATTGTAACCAACGCTTGGTGATGCTCGTAATCCGCTCGTGTTGCGCGCGACGCTCGAGCATCAAATGACGAGGGATTTGTTTTAAGTGTCTTAATATTCGGCGGAAAATTTATCATTCTTGTGTTTTGAGTGATGGCGGTGGGAGGCGGCGCGGACGCTGCGTAGCACACAAAGTGGTATCATTCATCTACCTACAACATGCGCGCCGGCTCTCACGAGTTTCATGAATATCAATTTCAGTTAATCATGCTTTTGATTTCGTAAGGATTCCGTGCGTAAACGGAGCCGCCGCGCAACTTGATAAAGTTTTATACCATATTTTACTCCGTGCATGCCTCAAAACATCATTTTAATTATTTTAAACCTAATAAAATCAGAGGTTTTACTGTTTTTGTAAAAAATGCAAAATTGAAGTGAAAAATTTAGTTTTCACATACTGTAGTAGATGTTATCTGTTATCCAATGCTATTCACGAGTGCCTTTCAAGCTTTTCAGTACGTGCCGCGACGCGCAACTAACCAGCTGCTTTGAACTGTGAAAGATATCAGTAAAAAGCGTCGAAATTTTTCAATTTGCATTGAAATGTTAAGCGCATTAATGCGCAGCCTGAATCACTAAATCACATTAGTGAGAGTGCGCTGATCAAATGAAGTATCAATCACATTAATACGTTTTTTCCCTCTTCTCGGCTTTTCAACAAGTTGAATGTGACTAGTGATTTTCTTGCTTTTCTCGGTCGACATCAAAAATGTTACGTGTTGTTATCGTAATCAGCACGCGATTCAATGTGTAAGCAACTTGACTTCGTGAACGTATTAAATTTTGTTTTTTCGGTTTTCTTTTGGCGTCTCTGGCAAGTTTAGAGCTTTCAAAATGAAAAACAGACCCGGATACGCGCGGTAAGTACTTCGATAAGATGCGGGTTTCCGGCGTTTTGTATTGGCTTCTCGTTTTCGGCGTTTATTTTTTCTTATTGCGGGAGACTTTTCGCGCGCGTTTTGAGGGTGGTGCTAATGCGGTTTTTGTGCGCGACGTGGTGATTAATCGCGTTCATAAATAAGCGTTTTCAATATTTGCTTGCTTTTTTTTGCGGTCCTGGCTCGACATTCGTATATTTCATGTTTTCATTAACTTTCAAGTCAAAAATAAAACGCAATAAAATCGTCAAAATACTCTTTGAGTCAGAAAATATATCATAGCAGGTGTTTGTTTATTACAACAGCAAAACAATCGATATTCAAATTTTTAATTAATCGAAGGCTGCGTCGAGTGAATTTTAATTAAATTTATTCTTGCGTCCTTTCCTCGACATCTTTTTGATGAAGATAATGAAAATGTAAAACAGATTTCATTTTTTTCTCAAATTTTATTAAGTCAAAAATCATGCTTGGAATTTTCTTGTAATTTGGCTAATTAATGAAAAAATAATTTAAAAAAATAATCCACGCAAAGAAAAAATCCGTATTTACTGAAAAATCAGTGTGAAAAACAAGTGAAACTCCAATGTAATTGTTTCCCAAAGTAGATGGACATTAACGACATATTGATCGTTTAATACGAAACTCGGTAATCCATCGACGCTTAAACACCACCGCCCGCCGGTTTCCCGATTGGCTTCGAACTTATTAACACTTCGGTTTTGTAATCAAAACTTTATTAAATCGTCTTGCCCCATGCGCGATATCCGACATCCAACATTCAAAACCCAACATTCTGGAAGCGATGAATATGAGCATCGGCATCGAACACACATACCTACCACTATGAGAACATCATCCACTCGCCCCCGCCGAAAGTTCACAAACGGGCCAAGCATATTGGAAACTTGGGTGTGTATTAGCAATATCGCTTATTGCCAGCACAACTCGATTCGAATTGTGCCAAAATCTACTGCAATCCGACCGCACGCATAATCACATAATCTGCTTTTAATCGCGCCCATCATAATCGCATGTGTTTGCATACTGTCGATACATAACCTCAATTATGAACCTCATGCGGGCGTTTTATTCGTTAGGGGTTTTTAGTTGTAGCAGGTGTTTACGATGTGTTTAACAGGTTCCCTTTTTATATAAGGAGTTGGCGGAGTTTTATTACCGACGCGGTAATCCTCAGTTTAAAGATTTAGACCGGTAATAAAAAGTTGGCGGTCATAAAAAAAGCCCTACAACAACAAAAACAGGATTAAAAGTGGGGAACGCATGAGTTATGAGCCAAAAAACAGATAAAATGTAATTAATTAACATGCTGTTTTTAATAAAGCAAACTTTTCATGTTTATATTGTAATAAAAGTTGTTCGAAGCAATATCAACCATCTTGAAAGGAGTTGTGCGTACAATATATTATTTTTTGGGGGAATATTGAGAATAATGAACATATTTTTGTTATTATTTTATTCCAGTCACTCTAATTTTAATGATTTAATAAAATATTAAGTATCAAGTAACTAAACGAGAATTTTGGTCTCGAGACTGATTGAGAGCGAGCGTAACGAGCGTTTAATCAATTGAGTGTTTAACAACGTTTAGCCACGTGATGCTTACGCTATTTTTCTACTTCTACTCTATTTTTGCATTAAAATTTTGGTATTTTGAACTTTTCTTCTTTAAATCTTCGAAATTTGCTCGTACACTACTGAGAAATTTAAGGTTACAAATGTCTTGCGCAGACGCAAGCTCCACCCCGTGACTAAAGGCCGTAACTAAAGTACTTTTAAGGTGAAAGTAGAAAAATACGTTATCGCAGAGAATCTTAAGAAATTCCGTTATCAATTGACGATAAGAAATAAGAACGAACCTGTTGCAACCGCAATACATATTGTACAGTTAGATTTGTCGAAGTGACAAATTTTGTTGAAAATAGCTTAATATAATTTTGTGACATTTGATACTTACTTCGACTTCCCAATTGGAAGATTACAGATATCGAATGGCACCTCACATACGAACACAATCTTGTAATTTACGTTTTACGAACATTCCACGCACGATATATCACCTTACACGCACATTAAACACTAAACACTGTCAATTGCCAATCAAATATATCGCGATTTACCGAATTAAAATAGAATTAAAGAAACCGTCGAGATACACGCATAAGTCAACCACCGCCGTGGACCAACTGAAACAAACTGCATGCAGTAAATGTGCATGCGTTTATATTCGCTGTCACACTGATAACGCAGGTGCCACAAAAAGTTGTTTGTTTCCAAATTCTGCGTTGCAGAAATCTATTCAAGGTTGCCACAAAATACGGAATGTTATAAAGTTTAAAGACAAGATTTAATAAATTACATGAATATAAAGGCAGATGCTACAGGTTAATTTAAAAATCAGTAAAAAATAGAGAAAAAAAAACATGAAAAGACTTTTAATTACTATTTCTGAAGTTATGCCAAACACAGATTATTCAATTTATTATCTAATATTTTAAAACAAATTCCGACGTTTTATAATCTTCAATTAGATTTTCCTGATGGCTTTTAATTTTCGAGAAAATCACAATCAAAATTTCGAATTTTCATGATTTATATAATAAAATAAATAATAAAACAAACAGCAAACAAACAACTCAAACCCTTTCGACTGTTGTGCCTCGCGATAAGAATTTAATGTCTCCATGTACGAATATAGGGCTTTACGGCTTTGTTGCGCAGGCGGAATGTTCGACTAATTCGAAATTACTTTGCGAAATTAGCGTCTGATTCCGCGTTTCCCCTTCATTTTATCTCCATGCGCGCGCTCTCTGGCCTAAATCTCAATTCTGTTTACGTCTAATTTACGTCTAAATAATCAACCGGTATTCGAAGTTGCCGCGCTCTCAGTCTACACTCGATTAGGCCCACACATCCCGACATGAGGCTGGAGTGTATTAAGGCGAATAATGTTACGAGATCCACAACCCCGCACACATCGAACATGCACCGAAACATTGCCGGAACACACCGAGCGCAGTGATTTAATTAATAATCGCGTAATTATTGTATTATTACATTTCGCTGACGTGAGTGCACAGAACGCGAGTACCATACAGCGCCGCAGTGAATGGCAAATGTAGAGTGGGTTGCCTAGCGCTGAGGGCTATGCGTCGAAAGTTGCATACAGTGTTATGCTAATTATGCCTACGCACTCCAAACGTTTCACAAATGCTTATATTTGTGCAAACTTTGTTTTCGAAAAACATGTTTTCATTCATTCTGATGATTATTCCCGCGAGATATTATTATGTTCCTAGGTTGGAATTCTAGCTATTGATTTCTCATGTGCTTTTATGATTCCTGGCGCAGAAATACGTACTCATACTCCGAATCGAATTTATGTGCGTCCAAAGGAGCGCGCAGGAGTAAAAAATACGAAAACGCAAGAATGGGATGAAAGGCATGTCTCGTGTTCATATTCCGCGTGTCGACATTCATCATAATCGAGCGCATTCAACAACTGCCGAGTGTCGAAGATCAGTCGATTTATAAATGGAGCGGTTTTTCTCGCATTTTCTTCGTTTTCGGTCAGTTACAGGCGTATATCGAGTTGGTATCTACTGGGCACGTAAGGTATTTCTTTCTGTTCACTTTTATTCGCACACCTGACTACTTGTAGTATTTCTTTTGTTGGAATATTTTATTATAAAGGAGAAAAATGTGAAATTAAATTTTCTTTATTTCTGAGATTATTATTAATTTGTGATATTATGAAAGATTATAAGTAATGTGTATTATTTTTGAGAAGTGTTACCTGCTGCTGGAACGAGAATTATTAGTTTATTACTGTTAGTTTCAGAATTATATGCGTTTGAAGTTTTAAAAAATAGCAAATTCCAATGAATTTGCGTTTTTGCGTCCACAATTTTCCAGATTTCTCGGAAACTACAAAACGTATACATTTCATATTTCATAAGAAAAATCCTAATTAAAATCTCTTTCTAATGACGTTTTATTCAATATTCTACGATTCGAAAAAGCTGAGTTATTGTTTAAATTACTTTCTACCGAAAAACTCGTACAACTTCATCTCGCTTGATTAATTGCTGGCAAATACCTGAATTACAACACCTCACACACTCGATTCTAGTGTTTTGAAAACAAATTTGCACCCGTCTAACGTTTACCTTTTTTTACCACCGTTTGTACGAATGTCCAGTCACGTTCAACCATTCGAAGCACATTTTTAACACCCCTCCGGCGCGCACTCGTCTGGCATTCCTCACCGCACTATATTTTTTCACGCTTGGCGGATGCGCCGTGCGTTGTTTTTGTTTTCGTTCGCCGCCGGTTTCAAACTCGCGCTCATTCACGCGCCGTTTGTTTTTTACTTCTACACACAGCGCTTCCAACTTTCCGGCATGACGTCTGCCGACTGTACTTTCTCTCGCGTCAAACTTGCGCGCGAGGAAGATAAATATTCCCGCAGCCGGCAAGCAAGTGCAAAACCCGGCAAGGAACAAAGCCAAAACAAACAAACAAACAACTGAACACCGGGGCGAACAACAAATAAATAACAGCGGAAATAAATACGAAAATAAGTACACATACCAATCACTTCCACAATGCCCGAACGTTTAAGAAGTCAACGGTGTCGAAAGTGCGCAATAAAAACTTCGCAATGTGATTATTACGCATGATTAACTCATGATTAGTCAGCTCTTGTGTGAGGCCAATTGTTGAAAAAGTTTCACTAACTTTTCCGCCTGTTGGCATCATAATTGCTGCAAAAAAACATCAAAAATATCCGAAAAAAAATTCAATCATAAATAATTCATATTAAAAACTTGTTGGAAGTTGAAAATTGTTATCATCGAATTTTATTCGGGCCACACACGCGCTCGCTCGTAAAAAAGAAAATAAATATATTTTATGTCGAGCCTAAAACGCTATATAAATAAATATCAATAACCTCAAAGGGCGCGGATAGAATATTTGGATCAAAAGCTGGATTGTAGCCAGGGGATGGTTCGGAATTGATTCGGATAGATTCAGATATTAATCCAATGTGCATCGATGCACCTGCTGGGTTAAACTGATGTGTGGGAACGAGTGAGTTCCGTAATGGGAATGTAATAGTCTGGTAATAGCTGTTCTCGAGCTCATGACTCGTCCTGGAGTGCTCTTGCGATGTCGCGTTGTGGATGGGCGAGATTAGCGCCGATCGCTTGCCCCGACACCTTGGGGATAACACACCCTTACCAATACAAGCAGCCGGGTGCTAATAGGGTTTTGAAAGGACTTGAAACAGGAACATGATGAGGCAAAGTGTTAACATATGTCAAACTTGATGAAATTATTCGTATTACGTAATTTCTACGAAAACGTTTTTTGAAATTTTGTGTTTTTTGATATTCTAAGATCAAAGACAGGATTCACATGGATTGGTTTCACGTGTGTGGACTGCCCGAACACGGATTAAGATAATTTTAATTGAATTCCGACCGTTTAACCCACTTCTGTTTCACTCTCGCGCGTATTTTTCGTTCTCCTCGTGTTTAGGTTCGTATTGCGTAGGTTTCAACGCCGCCGCCAAACAGGTGCGTCGAGCAGGATGGGTTTTAGCGGTGGTGGCGGCAATGCACGCTTGTCGCCTGTCGGCTCCGGCGCAAATTTGCGGTCGGCTTTGGCATTTTCGTTAATACCACACGCGCACCATCCGTTTTCGTTTGATGAACTTTTTGTGTTCCGCGTCTACCTTTTTCCACTTTTCTCCGGCATAACATAACAATGCCATTAAGATTAAATAATATTTCCGAATTAAATCAACTATATCTATTCACATTGTTCAAAACAGTTTCCGGTTTCTTGTTTCTAGTTGCCGCTTTGTGATGCAATGCGATAATTCTGATATTTAAATATAATCCCAGCGGTGGGCGGTTTGCTGTTGCCGCCCACGTTTGCACGCTGATTATGTGTAACACAGTGGTGGCGTGCCCGACGCCGGAGTCATCTAATGACAATTACGGTTTGTTGCGGCGCGGCCATTAAGCGCACCATTACGTAGGCAAAATTTAGTGCCCGCCATGCCATTAACATAAAACTAACGTTACGACAGACGCGAGAATTAGCTCCGACGCGTTATAGCTCACTCGGTGGGAGCTGCGCTGTCTTCAAAGGGCGACAATGGGGTTGAAATCGTGTCGATGGGATTTTTATTGCGTTAGGAAAAAGATAAAGCAGTGAGCTATCTATAGTCGATCAGAAAATGTTGGAATTCGGTTAATTTAGTTAGTTTTACTTATTATTAAGTAACAAGTGGCTAAATGTGAGTTTTTGTCACGAGATTGATTAAGAGCGAGTATAGCAAACGTTTAGTTAATCGAGTGTTTAATGACGTTTAGCCACGTGATGCTTATGCTATTTTCTACTTCACCTCAATTTTCATGTTGAGGTTTTTGTGTTTTAAATTTTTGAAATTCGCTGAAATTCGTTTACTGGAAAATTAAATAAATGTGAATTAAATTTGACTAAACTACTTTAGTCACGGCTGCCATCAGAAAATGTTGGAATTTGGTTAATTTAGTTAGTTTTTACTTATTATTAAGTAACAAGTGGCTAAATGGGAGTTTTTGTCACAGGATTGATTAAGAACGAGTATAGCGAACGTTTAATCAATCGAGTGTTTAACAACGTTTAGCCACGTGATGCTTAAGCTATTTTTTACTTTCACTCTATTTCCATGTTCAGATTTTAGTAGTTCATTACTGGAAAGTGTAAAAATGTGAACTATATGTGACTAAAGTACTTTAGTCACGGCTGAGGCTGTCTGTGTTTAAAATAATACTTTTTACGGGTTAAAACTGTGCTTTAAAAGTGGAAGTAGAAAAAATATGAAAATGATGCAAATTTGCATTGCGCAACATTGTTCATGACCTAATTCCTCCGTTCAATTAACTAATGATGTGTTTATTCCGAGCTGGATACAATTTTTTACAACATTCCTTAATCGCATTATGCAAGGCTGTAATGAAATTTTATTATTTTTCATTCCGCTGCGCCCCACAGCGTGTTTCTTGCGTAATCTAATAACTTGCAAACAAAAACTATCAACGCTTTTATTTAATTTTATTTTCCCTCTCCCGCGCGCGTAATTTATTTATACATTTTGCATTCAACTTTTATTGCAACCTCAAGGACTTTGTTACTTTTTGTGTCGCGCGCGGCAGTGATTTCATTTTGAAATGCAAATATCGCGTCATTCGGAGTGACTTAATTTTTAATATAAAAACGTGCGCGCGCGGCGCTCGCCGACATGCGATGCGAAAAGCTTGTTTATTAAATATAAACGCATTAATATCATACTTTGCGCCGTCGAGTGCAATCGGGCCGGACGATAAAAACGCACGAATGCATTCGCGAGAGCCATGACAACGCGCAACAAAAACCGCACTAAAATAAATCTACACGCTGAAGAAGCCACTCGCCCACGCTGTGTAGATACTCGTGTGTGGGTGGGTTGAATATGAAAGTATACCGAGTACCGAGTACTGAGGTGGTGTTGTTTTTTTGTTGCAATTGTTGCGGTTATTACGTTTTGATATCTTTGTAAATTGGCGCAATATGCAAAGCGAAAACAGCGGAATATCATGAGTTGAGCGTTGATGAACACGTAATTTTGCGCATAATTAATTATTAATATTCCCCTGCTGGTGTATCGTGGTTTTCCGCTATGATAACAATCTTGCACGAAATTAATTTAAACCGAAGTCTCATCTTTCAACAATACTCTTAATACTATCAAGCAAAACAACACGAAATTTATATCTACTCGTTTCTTATTTATATGTTTACCTAGCGCACAAATGCCAACTGATATTAATTAATGTTTAATGAGAATTGTGACTTTTGACATTTTCTCTGTTTGTTTGATCATCTGGAAGCAACCGCCAAGCAGAACTTAAGCAGCGGATTGGGAAGAGTTCGTAATTCCTTCGGGCACGGATTAACGTCCAAGTCGAACGCTCCTAACTGCAAGGATAATTAATTGGCGTGCTCGGGTTATGCAATGCTCGCCGGAGCGTATTGTTTAGGCCTCGACCGGAGAGTCTTTCATTTCTATTCTCCTATCGTCGCAGGACCATACACGACGAAGCGATGCGTAACATTCGGAATAATCGCATTCTGAGTCTCTGGTCGCTTTGTCCTTCCACGGCGGGCTTGACTCACAATAGGAAATAAATCGCTTACATATTGTTATTGAAACAAATCAACTGTGAATTGATATGTTTCAATCAGTCCTAGGCTTTTCCTTGGAAAATACAAGTTTTTGTTATTTCACGCACGAGTTAAGAGTGTAATGTGGTTTCGAGTGATTTGGGACAAATTTTACATAAATCTAGTTTCAGTCAACACGTTGCAGTATCTGAAACAACAATCGTCTTGCATCATAATTGATATTTGTTGTTGGAACGCAGGAGCTCCAACTGTCACAACATGCGCTGATAGCATAAATTTAGACAGGTTTTCAGGGAACTAAAGTTGCATTCAGGGATGTATAAACTTGTTATAACAAGTGTGCAGGCTGACATTTATATTGTTTTAAATTCACCTGCACATAAAATCAAAATGTTACTTTTGTTGATGTTTTGTTTATTGTTTGATTTTATTTGGTTTTTTACAGTTTTTAGACACAAAAAGTGGTATTTTAAACACTGATGGCCAAAGTTGTGATTAAAATACTTTTGTCACGAGTTTTAGTCACGGGCTGGAGTGTGCGCCTGCACACTTAGTTCATAAACTCAAGATTTTACTTTTCTTGATGTTTTATTGTAATTTTATTTGTTTTTTCACAGTTTTTAGACATAAAAAATGATACTTTAAACATGGACGGACAAAGCTGTGATAAAAATACTTTAGTCACGGAATTTAGTGACGGGGTGAAGCTTACGCCTGTGCATTTGCTTACGGTGCAGCAAAAACCTTAAAACACGCTCGCTACGTTCTCGTGACAAAAACATCCGTTTAGCCACTTGATACTTAATATACTATTAAATTCACCTGCACATAAAATCAAGATTTTACTTTTTGTGTTCTTTTATTTTGATTTTATTTGTTTTTTTCAGTTTTGAGACACAAAAATTAGTATTTTAAACACAGACGACCAAAACCGTGTTTAAAATATTTTAGTCACGTGTTTTAGTCACGGGGTAGAGCTTGCGCCTGCGCATTTGCCTATGGTGCAGCACAAAACCATAAAAATTAATCTCATGCACATAAAATCAAGATTTTACTTCTCCTGAAGTTTTATTATGATTTTATTTGTTGAAAACGTGTTAAAGATGTGAATCATAATGAAACTGACAGATAACAAGACACTCTGGGGTGCTAATATTTTAATTAAATATAGTGTGATGTTTTCCAATTTTGCGCGAAAGGATCATGAAATTTAGATAGACGTAACGTCGTCAAACATCCGAGTTAAAGGAAGTAATCTCTTTAGAGCGACGTGTTAGGCTTCGAGTGTACACCGCCAACATTCGCAACGCAAGCCACGCATGAGTCTCCCCAGAGGGGTTGCCAAGGAGTTTCCTCAACTCCAGCGACGAGACCCCGACTGTGCTTCGTGTCAAGTTATTAGTTTCGATCAACTTTAACCCAGATGTCAGGCTTAAGTCTTATCTTTCATCGACCCGCATATTCCAGCTCGCATTGTCGATGTAGGTGCGCTGGAATTATAAGAAAGTATCTCATAAAAGGGATTTTGCGGTCGTGGAAACAGCGCAGAAATTAAGCCGGGTCAAAGAGGTGCAGCGATCACGTAAAAACGTGCCCAGACTCCGAAAGTATTCCAACATTCAAACATTGTTTTTGTTTTGTAATAATCTCGCCTCGTTTGAGCACTTGAGCACCAGTAGCAAACAGAAGGGGTGGCGATGGTTGTAACAGTGGTGGTGGATGTTCGTGTCGTTTCTGGTCGGCGAACGTTTTGCGCAATCACCGCGCGTTTCGAACGGTTGAACACCTCGACGATGGCGGTCGTTAAAAACGCGGACAGCTTCGCGCATCGCGGCCCGCAAATCCCTTTGGTCGATGATTTTTCCACCGCAAAGGTAAATATTACGCCTCGCACGTTTTCAACATTTCTAACAGCGTCTGCGTTTTATTTTATATTTTTTTCCTTGCGTGCACTCGTTAACCATCTTTGTGAGATGAACATCTCAGAAAGCTGGTGAAAAACGACCGGATTCAAAGTATAAAATTGATGGCAACACACAAACACAGAAAAAAATATTTTATAAGCAAAACAAAACAAAAAGAATAATGAATATAATATTTTATATTTATATTTTTCTCGCGCATGCGCATTAAAAATATGGGCGTGGCTCCCGTAGGCATCAATAGTGTTAATTTAAAAGTAGTTGTGTTAAAATAATGAAATTTGCACCCGAATGAAATTTCCTAACGCAATTTACGATGCGAGCGTCATGACGAAATGTATTTTAATGAAAACGGGTTCGGAAGTTGGAAACTCATGCGGCTCTGGTCCCGGTGGAGTTGCAGCACGCGTGACGGTCACTTGACTCGCCGGCCCTCTGTTTGCCCACCGAAATAAGTCATTAAGATTTCGCTCCCCAGGGTCGCGGCCTAGGTGAAAATATCGTTAGTCGGACGTAAATTAATTCGTGCGAGCGATACGCATCTACACGAAAGGCAACGCCGACGCAAAACGCAAATAATTGCTTTGCAAAGCGCGCGCACGGGCGTTGCTTTAAACAAAATTGATTGAACGCCACCCAGGCGAAACTATAAAACACGCAAATGGCGAAAAATGTTCGGGCCGATTATAAAAAACAAGTTAATTACAGTTGGTAATTAATTTTCTGACGTTATTTTCGTATGTGCAAGGCGAATATTCAACATCAAATGAGAATACAGTCTTTGTGAATTAATTCACTGTGTTTTATGGCAAATTTTATTCGAATTATCTTCGTTTGTGAATTTAAGCGCCTACGGAAGTAATATTAGCCTTTTATCATTTGTTTCGAGATAATGGCATTAAGTTAATTTATGAGACCCGCGCAGTTGCTATTGAAATGCGCCGCCGCCGCCGCCTGGGCGTATTCGCACATATAGAAAATGACAAATCGCCTTTTGCCGCTGACCGCCACAATGAATCAACATTTTGCGATATCGCAACGTGCTTAAATTTAATTTCTGACCTCGTACATAATGTGCACGCATTAATCATTAAGATAATGTTGAAACACTGAATATTCACTTCACTGCGCATGCGCAGTTGACTTTTCTTTAATTCGTAGTTGTATCCGGTGTATTTAAAATTAAGATCTAGAGCGATCTTAGTTAGTTACTCATTAGTTTAAATTGGGTGCTGTTTCTTGTAGAGCGAAGGATGTGCTTGTAAATCAATCTGGGCGGCGGCGGCGTGTTGTGCCCTCCTTCGTAATTAAACAAATTCCTAATGAGCTGCCTCAAGTCGTTGCTCGCTTCGCCGCCCCTACGCCGGCTTAATTCAATGTCTCCATTATTTTTTTATTTTCCTATCTCTTCGCCTGTATTTTTTTTTGCTTTCCTGCGAGCGTTCCTGCTATGATGTAATTTACAATTATTTCGCTGCGTTTATTGCTTCCTGCAAAATGTTTTTTATTAAAGAAAAGAAGACAAAAACGAGCAAACATTTTTTGCTTTTTTTCGCCGGATGTACAACGTAAGAATTGAAATTTTTACTTAACAATATCTTCCGTTGTCTTATATAACCTTGAAAGACTTTTTTGCTTCTTTTATTGGTTTTTCCTTCTTGTGGTCGATGTTGTTCTGTTTTTTTCCTCTCTCTTGGTAACAATACTTTGTTTTTTTTTTGTTGCTTTCACGAATATGGTAATTTCGGTGTACACAGTGTTGCGCGCACGGTGTTCTTGTGCGACCGATTTGTTGAGGGCGGCGCGGGCGGTGTCAGTGTGTCAGTGTGGCGGCGGGCCGCCGCTGGGATCAAAGTTAATCCGATTACCAGCCGGCACGCCGCCAGCGCTCCCTTCGGCGTCGGCGGCCAGCCAGCCAGGGGCGAATATTCGCAATTTCCCAATCGCGCTTTGCTTATTTCTTTACCGCGCTACTAATATTCGTCGGCGAGGCGCTTTTTTGTGCGGGGCGCTTCTTCGCACTGTGCGTCGCCGACGAGTTTTTCGTTTATTAAAAAAGTGCGGAAATCACGGAATTTAATTTTGAATTTCGAAAAACGACAAACAACACAAACACAAATTAGAATTGAGAAGGCGGCGTGCGCAAAACCAGGAAATTGCATTAGAGAACATTTTTCTCTTTTTGCTCTTTTGCGGTGATATTTTCATAAAAGTTGCTTTTCTTTTGCAGAGCACAATAAAATTAATGTATATTTTTATTTTCATTTACCTATTACTCACGTAATGTAATTATTAGCATTTAAGTTGCGCGGAAAACGGAAATGCCTCTTATCCCAATGGAAACGACATGTAACGTGTGCTGTATGCTGGCTGCCCGCACGAGCACTCGAGAAGTTTGCTTTCCATTAAGATAATCACTTTCGTACGTCTTACCAGATGACATTTGCATAATGATAATGTAATTTTCTGGAGGACGGTTAAGTGTAACGTCCTAGGACATTCACCAAAGCTTGAAGCTCATAAAACCGTCGTTCAAAATCAGATCCTTACACTGTTATTAATCGCACCTACTAATATTACTCAATATCGTAAAATCTGCAACATATTTATGGCGTCTTTTAAGTTAATTATACTTAAAAACACTGACTGACGCTCTGACTGTGTTTGAGAAGACGAAAAGTAAGCGAAACTTTTCTCTTCGCTGCGGTTTAAAACCTCAAAGCTCCGAGTGCGCTACCGATGACTAAGTGCAAACGAAAATGCGAATTTTCCTCTCGGTGTCTTCTCCCGCTGAAAAGCCACAGCACGAATCTGATTAAAAACTTTTAATGAAACCAATTAGAAAAATTAAATTTTAATTGAAACTGCGCGACCTTTATGCGCAACAGAGACTAATGCCATGGTCCCTGCGCAAATTATAATAATACAAATGGTAACATTTCCACCCAACTTTTGACTATCATTAAAAACATCAACAGTTTAAAAGCCGACTGTTCCTGCATGAGAATTATTCATGCGCATTAAATACTAAATCCTTTGAATGATCACTTCCGTTCTACTTAAGTATTTGAATCTTGATCTTAGCAACGCGTACACGAAACTGTTTGACAATGGATCACAAATAGCACCGCACAATGGATTAATTATCGAAGGAATATGTGCGAAAGTCCTTATCTAGTTGCGCACGTGGATTCACTAGTAACTAAGTGAATTGCGAATGACAAGTAAACACGTACGCGGTGAGCCGTGCGCTGATTGTTGAGGCGTGTAAGAGGAAGGAATACACACGCACGTTGTTAACGATTATCGTCTGGAAGCTTATTGTTACGATTATGGTTAGTTGGGGAAGTTACTCAAACAATTTAAACATCTTCCACGTTTAGATCATTCAGATTTGTAAAGTTATTCAGGCGACTATTCAAGATTCAACATTGAAAACTACATAAAAGTCTAAAACTTTAAAGTTTCTTACATTTTTGGCGGCCATTTTGGGCTACTTTTGGAGCGCTTAGATGATCGGAAAGGTACTCATTTTAAAAAGAAAATCTTAAACTATCATATGATGATTTGATATCCCAACTTGCTTTATTGGTTGCCGAAATACAGCGTGTTTTCAATACAACTTTTTATAAATTTGAAAAAAATTTAAATTTTGTTTGTTTTCTACTTCAATTTTTGACGGTCTTTTTGAAGTACTTTTGGAAGACTTAAAAGAACGGAAAGATAATCATTCTATAAAGAAACTCTTTTACTATCATATAATGATTAGATATCCCAAATTGCTTTATTGGTTGCCGAAATATAGCGTGTTTTCAATGCCATTTTTATTAAGTTTGCAAAAATTTCCAAATTTGTTTGTTTTTTATTTCAATTTTTGACGGCAATTTTGGGATACTTCTGGAGGATTTAGATAATTGAAAAGGTACTCATTTAATAAAGAAACTCTTTAACTATCATACGGTGATTAGATACCTCATGTTGCTTTATTGGTTGCTGAAATACAGCGTGTTTTCAACACCACTTTTAATAAGTTTGCAAAAAAATTTAATTTTCCTATTTTCTACTTCAATTTTCACGGGAATTTCCGGATACTTCTGGAGGACTTAGAAGATTGAATACATACTTATTTTATAAAGAAACTCTTTGACAATCATATGCTGATTAGATATGCCAAATTGCTTTGTTGGTTGCCGAAATACAGCGTGTTTTCAACCCCACTTTTTATAAATTTGAAAAATAATTAGATTTTTTTTGTTTTTTACTTGGAAGCGTATTGTTACGAGTATGCTTAGTTTAGGAAGTTACTCAAACAATTTAAACATTATCCCCGTTGAAATCATTCAGATTTGCAAAGTTATTCAGGCGACTACTCAAGATTCAGCATTGAAAACTACATAAAAGTCTAAAAGCTTAAAGTTTCATCATTTTTATTGACAGACTTGGGAATATATTCATATATTTAGACAGCATCCGGGTTTTGTTCAAGAATTTAGTTATATCACATCCACTAGCCATTTATGTCTTTGTCGCTTTGCGTTTCAAGCACTCCAAATCACTCAGTGGTGTGCAGAAGATGAGTTGCGTCTCTCCGCCGAAATTTCGAATATCGAATAGCCGGAACGTAATGCGCTCGGCATGCGGGCATACGCTTATAATCCTCCTCTGAGATCTTTCCTCGCTCGTCGCATGCGAGTCTCATTCATATTTAATGATACGGCGGAATAAAGTTAGTAGTCGCGGTTGGAGTGGCCTAAAATACTCGCCTTTGAGTTTTCCTTGCAGCTAACCACTATTCTTTTCAACCTAAAACTTTTCCATAAAGGTTTACTATGGCACACAATATAAAATTATAAAGAGTGACTCTCAAAGAAATCTATGTTTGTGTGCTGCAATGATTATCATTATATATGCATTGGCAACCAGTCTTTGAATTCGAGAGTTCTTTGAAAAACCTCTTTATCAATCTTGCAGCTGAGTAATTTTAACTGTAAATGTTGCAGTTACCGAACACATGTTTATTTGTTTGCAGCTAAATTGTTTTACATGTAAACATGAAACTAAATGCTATTCGAACGTCAGAAAACATGAGAAAATAATAGGAAGCAGTAGGAATAACAGAACGCACTAGGAAATTGAAAACAGTTGCACAACAAGTTTTGAAATTGTTTCCTTTGCTGTGTTTGCATGTTTTTTAAACAGCTTTCCTATTTGGAGGCAATTCAAATATTTTTCCGGGAAATGTAAATTTAGAATTTAAATATTCCGTGATAGAAAATGCGATAATTTATTAAATTTTCATCCGAGGTAAGTGAATAATAGCGATGGCGACTGGTAGTTTTACTTTTACCGCCATGCATCGTCCTTAATCCATTGTGAGTTATAATCGCGAGCGAGCTCCAATAGCGCATCTAAATCATTATTCCATTCACAGATAACAATCAATCTAGTACTATGCGACGGTGGCCCCTATACGCCGATGCCAACCTTTGCTCATAGATCTCCGTAGACTGGTAGCGAATGTAGATCCCCGTTTTCTATTCACGAAATGTGGCACGAGGCATAAGAGTCTCTCGAACGCGCGCTTGTGTAAATGCGAAAGTTTCGTGCTGCTATTTCGACGTACGAGTGGAGGAAAAACGAAAAACGCACGCCGAAAAGGCTCCGCTGGCGGAAAAAGAAGCAAACCTGCTGAAGCATTATTATTATCTCTGGCCCGAAGCTGAAAGTCTCAAGTGTCGAGTGAGTGCTTCAGTGTTTTATCAGTTTTGATAATACTAAAACTAAATATTTAAGAATTAGTAAAAATGTTTATAAACGAGTAGTAAATTACCGTTTAAGGATTATTACGTATAATAATTCAATTATATGTCGCGTGTTTGTAATGTATGATAATGGATTCAGTTCTTTTAATAAAAGTCCGGAATATGATATTTTTTTGGTTATTAAATATTAGTTAGAATGCAATTAAGCTTCACCAAACCGCAACATGTAGTTCAAAACTGAAATCGAATTCGGGTTCATTCGACACGCACGTGCATTAATTATTAAGATTCAACCCTTTGGGACGCCAAGCCCGTGTTAGACACGTTCGACATTATCAGTTAGTTGCAATTCCGTGTTTTTGGTCGCCAGGAACTCATTTCAAGTGGGAAATGAGATTAAAACAAACTAGAATTTGCGACATGTGATGAATTTCTATCTCTAGAAACTGTTTCAAAATACTAGTCATTATTTTTTAGCAAATTTCTTAAATGTGTTATTTTTGACGGCCATTTTCAGGCACTTTAGGAGGGTTTGAAAGGTTGGAAAGGTAACCATTTTGTAAAGGACTCTTTAGCTACCATTTGATGATGAAATATCCCAAGTTGCTTTATTGGTTGCTGAAATACAGGGTGTTTTCAACGCCAAATTTTAACAATTTGAGAAAAATTCCAAATTTTTCCAATTTTTGACGGCCATTTCGAGGCACTTTTTGAAGAGTTACATGGTCAGCAAAATACTTATTTTATAAAGAAACTCTTTAGCTATCGTACGACGATTTGATATCCAATATTGCTTGGCTGGTTGCTAAAATACAGCGTGTTTTCGACGCCACTTTTTATAAATTCAAGAGAAATTTACATTTTGTTTGTTTTCTACCTTAATTTTTGACGGTCATTTTGGGACACTTTAGGAGAGCTTAGATAATCGAAAAAGTACTCATTTGATAAAGGAACTCTTTAACTCTCATATGATGACTAGATATACCAAGTTACTTTATTGGTTTCTGAAATACAGCGTGTTTTAAACGCCACTTTTTATAATTTAAAAAAAATAAAATTTTGTATGTTTATTACTTAAAATATTGAATATTACTGAAAAATAGCAATCACCATTAAAATTTTTTAGTACAAGATGACTAACAGAAATATACAGGGGGTTATTTAATAAAAATACCTTCGTGCTAGTTAAATTATAATATAATCGTGCCAGTTTAAAGTCAATTAGAAAAAGCGCAAAATCTCAAAAGAAGCATTTAAATAAATAGCTCTATAAATGCGCACGACGCATTGTTAACATTGCCAACGTAAAGCAGGTGGTGATAATCAAGCCTGCTACAATTAAAAAAAAAACCACCGCCGCCTCATTCGCTTCCAGTGTACGAAATATGTTTCTCGTGTTTTCCATTTAAATCGCTGAATATACGAATTTGAATTTAAATGCAAACCACTGTTCGTTAATCGCCGGCAGTCATGCGACCGCCCGCAGAGAAAAACACATATCAACCGCCAACAACCGCCACCTCGACTGCCGCCAACAGGGTGGTTGGGCGTGAGCGCGGTTTTCGCATAGGCATATCAAGCCGCAATCACGCGCCGCGCAGAGTTTATACAGTTGCAGCAAAATCTGATTTGCACCTAAACAAAACAACAACAAAACAAAATAAATGCAATTTTCCTCTCGTGTGCAACGATATGTGCCACTTGTATTAAATTTCAAGGCTTCCAATAAAAACATTAAAAATTCCAATGAATTATTTACCTAATTAAAATATCCAGCATAGTATTTCTTTGCAAAGTGGTTTTTAAGGTGATTTAATCTTCCGGAAATTGAATCAATTACTGTACAATTTGCTACACCGGCATTATTAAATTCTATTGTATTGAATCGCAGATCTGCTTTCGGGAAAACAATCGGATCTCGTTAAACAACGTCCGGCGCGCAAAAAATAAAGACACGAAAGCGTGACACGTGCTTAGGCGCAGATCCCGCGCGCGTCCAACTTCTTTTATGGCCAATTTCTTGCGCCAGCCTCATCGACGTCAACTCGGGGCTAAGTCTCCCAGGACTGAAGGGTTTCGTATTTTTTTGCGCCTGCGTTAATGGCCGCCTGGCTGCCTTTTCGTGCGCCGAGTTTGACGACGCGCTTCTAATTTAATTGTGCGCGATTGCCTGCAGATCGTCGCAGCGCGCGACGTTAATTGCGAACGCGTTTATTTATTGGTCGCAATACCGGCAACTTTTCTTACACAAGTGCAAAACGGGAAGTATACGTAGAAAATAACTATATTGGGTTAGATTTTGATATTTGACAGAAAATAATGGTAGAAAACGTGAGGTGATTTATATTACGTTAATCATACGTGCATTGATTGGTTATGTAATGGTTAAGCACATTGAGCATTAATTAACACATAATTTGTGCGCACAACCGACGTAATCCGCTTGATAAAAGTTAAATGACGATATTAATGCAACGCGCGCACGCACTGCTGATTCACGCCAATGCGATCCAATTACTGCTCGCGCTAAATAATTAGCATATAAATAATGCATATGATCAGCGTCGCGTCGCGACGTCGCACCATCGCCCATATTGATTAATGATTATCCTTGTCAGCGAGCTGTAAGCCTCTGCAGGTAAAATTTAATCACGCACATATTTAAACTATAACTTAGTGTTAACTTTAAAAATTTCATATTATTAACGTGATTGCGAAAGTTTTCAGCTCTTTTAGTTCCTTGACGTGTAATCAATATTCGCAACTTTTCATGGGTAATAGTTGGAACGTGACAGCATCACTGACAGCGCGCACAAGTCGAAAATCTCGAGCTGGAGAGTTTTTTCTCCTCTCACACGCCGCGGAGTGTTTTTTTTTCTCTCTAGCTTCGATCAATCTGACCGATTTTACTTCCTGCCGCGCACGGCAGTTTCCCGGAAGGTGTGCGCGCCGTTTTCCGCCTCGAGAACGAGATAAAATGGGCGCGCAATCTATTGATGCGGCCAAGTTTAATTCAATTACGGTACCATTTTATAAGTTTTCTTAAACTTCACCAGCAAAGAATAATATTTGCGCAGTGAATTAAATTTATCCAAGATATTAATATGAAGTGCCAAAAATTAACATATTCTATAAGATAAATTTTAATTCTTTGGCATATTGTCAAGCGTAGGCTCGAATCCGTCGCATGAGCAATTCAATGATGCACAAAATAGTATTCCAAGCATGTTCGTCTGGCGATGACAACAAAAGGACCTTGCTTGTATGCGGCAAACGACGCGGAATTTCAGATGCTGCTGGGCAACGAAACATTGTATAAATGTCTACGCAATAAACACAGATTTGTTTGAATGTATAAAAGAATAAGCAAATGTTGTTTCCAACCTTAGAAAAAAAAAACGTGTCTTTGAGTGGTTATAAAAATATTTGGATTTATTTAATACTTTGTGGAATTTTATCCCAGAACAAGAAAAATATTTTAAGGTCGTATATCTTACAGATCTGCTGTTGAGGGAATACAAAGCTTTCAGCGATGACATTCTACATGAGCATATATTATATATTCTTTTGTTTCCAGGAAAATTTTGATGTTTTTATGTTGAAATATGTGCAGAAATAATCACTGAGAATTACTTTGATTGGTTACGATGCTCTGTGAGAGGGCGCAGAATGTCAAGGGTCTAAGGGTCTGCGGATAGGTCAAAGGACCGATCAGAATTACTGATATCGCCCGCTTTTCCCGGTGGACGCACCCGACGACCATTCAAACTTGCGCTCAAAGTTCGCCAACGACCGAAACTCTTCTCATCTTCGCCGATTTTGGAATCAGCGCCAAGCTTCTCGCTTTGATGATGCAAATATAACCACGGCTGCTGACTTTTGCTCCTCCCGCATGTATTGCCCGCTGTGATTTTCATCTTGAATGGACACGGCCGAAGAGATTAAGCGATTAAACAACGTCTGTTAATTGGGGTGCACGCAAACTACGAAATGACTTGTCTAATGTCCCAGTTGTTGTTTCGCTCACAAAATTCGCCGAAATTAATTCCGCTCGGAATACAACCGACAAGAAAATCAAGTTTTCACCGGCACGTTTCCGACGCAGCGAAAGTTTCTAGGTGCGCGGCAGTTTAATATCAAACCGGCCAGACGAATTTCCAACTAGATTCAACTATGAATATGAAGGCAGCGCGCACGTTTGTAATTTTATATTTTGGCGGAGGCGCCGGTGGTGGTGTCACGTGCGTGCCGCGGGCGCATTAAAAGTGTCGCATGTCACGAGTGCATCCATAAATATTTAGCATGGAGCCTGCGGCAGAGGATGCACACGTAAATTCCACAAGATGGTCACGTTCCCTTTGCAAGTTTCGGGTGTTCGTCATCTTTGTGGCGGATTCATGTCAGCAAAAAAGCGTATATCCGCAAGTATGCACACAGAAATGTCATCAAAGTTAAGATAAATCTGCTCCAGTGCTAATTGTAGAAATCTTAGATGTTACTCGCGCAAATTAAACAAACTAAACTAAAACTTTTAAAGTGAACTTGTGTAATTTCCTCCTACGTTTCCTTTTGAAGGATTCTTCTATTCAGAACTAAAATTGAAAATTTTGCAAGGTTTCGTAATCGAGACGGAAATTAATTTTACAATCACGTCCGCTGCAAACAAAGCGTTTTCTGTTTGTTGTTGTAAATTATGATTAAATTTTTATTTCAGCTCCAATATCATCGAAATCATAGTAATTCTCATGCAGCTGTAACATAAAACTGATTTAAATATTAATTAAACAACATTTTAGTCCACTAAATAACTTAATACCTTAATGACACATCATGGATTTGTAAATACCGTCCGTAATTACTTTAGTTTGGTTTAGTTCCTGAAACATATCAAGTTGTCACTGTAATGGCGTTGACGCTTGTAATTGTTATTATTGGACGATATCCTCGCGGCCCATTCATTTGCATACGTTAAGCGTACCCGGGGGTGGCGAATGTTGAAGTGGCATGGCTCGAGAGGCGGGGGCAGTGGCCGATAACGAATGTACAATGCGCGCCGATCGGATCTGATGCACGGCGGAGCGCGTTGTTTACTTGCAGTGGCGAATTAGTTCGTTAATTAATAGATGCTCGAAGCGTCGCCGGCAATAGTTCGCTGATTACACGTCCGAAGTTAATCGTATACCGGACAATGCGCGGACGAATAATTACTCGCCATCAGACCAACATAGTTTGTATTAGAAAACTGGAACACAAACTTGACAAATTTGCATCTAATTCAAACAAAAACTGTATCAGAGAATTAGTATAATTGCAAAACGGTGAATGGTCGAAATAAAGCACCGATTCTCATTCTTCTCCTCCGTGCGCGTCGCGAGATTTACGGCAACATTAATTACTTCGCCGTGCGCGGCGCCAATAAATAATTATTATTGCGTTCGCGTCTCGCGCGTGGAAAAGTGCGCGCCGGAATTATGTTCGTGATTTGTAATTGCGCAATACGCGCACTCCCGGAACATTAAACGAATTTATCGTCGCGTGGTGAATCAAAAACGGAAAATAGTTTTATTACTCGCTCGAATTCACAATAACATTCATGAGTGCATAACCGCCGCTTAAATTAATAAAAACAGCATATAAATCTTTTTCGTCCTTCTATTCCCAAGACACAGTGAGTTAATTAAAACACTGTCATCCGTTTATTACGGAATTGTGTCATATTCAATTTATAGTCTCATCTCGGCCACTCTATTGTTGTTAGTTTAGTTAATTAAAACGACTTTTAATTTGCTATGCGTCTCTATAGTTTTCTGCAGCGTATTGTTCGAGGTCCTTCGTGTGCGAATTTGACATTGTCGCGAAATTGTCGGACGTTTGTCGCGCATTGTAATAAAACGCAGAGAAGACAAGCCAATAATGAATGTTGTTGCATAGCGTTTTCCGGCTGCTGCTGCTGCAGTGCTCGCCGCTATTGTGTTGCGAAGAACATTTTGCAACAAGGTCGCGTTAGTTCCAGAAATGTAACAAGCAATTTTCTAAAACGGTACATTGAATCTATTGGCTCGGAAATTTATAAGCGGAACACGCGCATCGTATCTGCATGCCGTTTTATTCAAAACTTGGAATTTACTATTTCCACGTAGCACATTTCAATTTCACGTAAAGTGCTTATTATCTCGTTCATAGAAATTTATTTAACATCAAAATTTATATTTATTTAAATAAATATACCTCAAAAAGTTACTGCTTGTTATCATGCAGACAAAAACGTCTTCCAAGGACAAAAGTTGTGAAGTTGTAAAGCTCAAAGTGCTGCACGCGCGCAAAAAGATAACAAGTTTGTTTTGCACTGGATTATTGGCTATAATCGAGTGGCAAAATGTCGCCAACTTTCTAAGAGACAATAAGCACGTAGAAAACACACAAAAGAAGCGCACCCGAAATAGTAATATTTATTGCATATTGTCTGTTTCGAGCGATTCTCGTGAAATGTACTACACGTAACATGAATGCGGACACTCGTTCATCTTACCGAAATGCGCATTGTTGGCGCTTTGTTTATTCGCGCGGTGTTCACATTCACAAATTCTCCAATTCGTTTCCGAATCAATACGCGCCCGATTAAATCGAGTGCTTTGTTTTACAATCCTCGTCGAATTGTGTGCGCTCGGAAAAGGCGGATTGTTGTATTAATGGCGCGCGCGTTCGTTTTAGTCATTTAGTGGGTGGTGTGGAATTTACGGGGCCAGGCGGGCCAACTTTTGATTTTGACATCTGTGGTCTACACGGTGCTGGAAATTTAATGCTTTGTTCTATATTAAATAAAACATTCATCGGTGTAAATATGCTTTTCATGTGGGGATTTGAGGTGGAATCATTTCAACTAAAAACACAAGTTTTGGGTATTTTACTATTGTCTACATTCAAAATCAATGACCCTTTATAATTAAATTATAAAGAATAAAATATATTATTTTTTTCTACTTTTACTTTTAAAGCGCGGGTTTTTTCTCGGTTTTGGAGCACTTTAAACACGAGCCGTGACTAAAGTTAATTATTCACGGACTTTAGTCACGGGGTGGAGCTTGCGCCTGTTCAGAAATAGAATGAAAGTAGAAAAGAACGCGTAAAGATCACGTAGCTAAACGTTGTTAAACATTCGATTGATTAAACACTCGCTACACTCGTTTTTATCAATTTCATGATAAAAACTCCCATTTAGCCACTTGATATTTAATATACCATTAATTAGTATCAAATTTTAATTAATAAATTAAAAATTCCAAAAGTTATTAACAAAAATATAAAAAATATATTTTTCACTCATTACCCTTAGTCAAATCTAGTTTTATTTATTTTGTAACTGTGAAACTGTAGCAGAATTTAATTACAATTGTTTAAAATTTATGAAAGTAGAAACGGCTTTTTCCGAGAATCCAAATGCAAACGTTTTTTCCCGTTATTTGGTTCCGAAAGCTGAACGCATCGCAACTACGCATCGAATAAACCCACGTACAAAAGGCTCATTCTACGAATAGAAATCAAGAGCGAACGACTTATTGATTACTATTTTCGGAAAGCTGATATTATTTGATAACTTGTACGTAATTCGATACACGTCGAATCGTTATCTTCTCAAAGTAAATATTTACTTAACCGAAGCGCAAACACAAACACCAACTGAAACTGAAACTCGAAGTCAAACAAACTATTGCCGTCATAACTTCATTATTAAATGTGTAATCAAGTTGTTGCGATCTCGAGAATATATTTCTTTAATCTCCGGCGTAATTTATATGAGCATCAAGTTGTTTAGCGCATAGTTTTGTGCAATTTGCCTACGCATTCTATTATTTACGAGCGCCGAGGGAAGATTTATGCGTGCGTGACATTTTTAAAACGCACTTTCGCATGTTTTTCCTCGTCGTGTTACGCTTTTATGCGTTCAAAACAGACAGATTTCACACGACGATATATCGCCCATTCGCATGTCGTTTAGAAGTATTTATCTTCGTTTTTTGGCGCGCGACGCTCTTTGCGAAATGAAAGGCAACAAAATGAAAACACCTGTCGGCGAAAAAGCGACATGATTGTGTGTAAACGACACAAATTACGAACTACAGAAAAAAGAATTCCGACAGTTATACTGAATATTAATTATTTTATTTCGGTTTTTTTAAATTGGCACCGCAGGCGTAGGAAATGTTGAAGGAAGAAGTCGTGATGTTAAGCGTATTTATCTTCGCAGTATTTAATTAGAGTCAATCTGTTTTTTCCCCGCCGGTTATGTTCAAATGGGGTAATTTAATAAGAAATGATTAAAAAGAAAGCAAAAGACGTTGAGATTATCGCAAGGGCTCACGTTATTTTTAGCTTTTGCTATAAAAAGAACGTTTTATTTTTGACTTTTGACTTTTTATACTCAAATTATTATCTCACAAACAAAATTTTATTAAAAATGAAAATTTTTCACAAAAACAGTTTAAATTACAAAATTTATAATGTGACAGATTCAGGAGATGTCATTTTCTTTGTTTGCTATATGCTTTATGCAGGATGCAAAATGACGCGTGTCAAAGTCAAATTTGCGTTAAGTATATTTTTATGTTCACAGCCAGTCAATCCAGATCGCAATCACAGTTGTGGCAAAATCTCTGTTTTTGCGCCCTCGCGTGTCAGGGATGTCAGAGGTGTCAATAACAGTGGTAGTGTGTGGTTGTGGATTAAATCAAAACATATTTCATGCAATTTTCTCTCCTTTTTGTGTTCAAAATCAATAAAATTTTAATTTTAACATTGTTTGCATAATACCCCAAATCTATAAAAAACTTGACTTGATAGTTTTCTGAAATATAAAACTTTAATCACGGGTTTTAGTCACGAGGTGGAAACTTTACATTTTCGTGTAGTGTGCAAGCAAATTTCAAAGATTTCAAATACAAAAATTCAAATATAGAAACCTCAACGTAGAAATAGTGTGAAAGTAGAAAAATAACGTTAGAATCACGTGGCTAAACGTTATAATTCACTCAAATGATTAAACGCTTGCAAATGATGCAACGCTTGGTCCAAAACACATTTTACGCATTTTTCTTCTTTTTAATGTTGAAAATCAATAAAATTTTAATTTAAACATTATTTGAATAATTTCCACAAGCTATAAAAAATCCTGACTTGATAGTTTTCTGAAATATAAAACTTAATTTCCGGTTTGAGTAATTTCTAGACGCGTTTCAGTTGTTTTGCGTCAGTTCGTGCGAAATTAAATTACCCACGCCTTTTCGCAATGTTTTCCGTGTTGCATATTGCAATGGATTAGATTAAAAAGCGCTTTATAGGAAATTACCGCACGTGGAATTATTATTAGGGAGCAATTACTGACGGCGGATGGCAGGTAATAATTTTTTATTCGCTTCAGCCTGGGTTATTTTTTCCGGAATGCAATTGCACGCCGACACGCGCCAGCAACATGAATCAATAATGCATTTTTAGAAATTCCTCAAAAAAAAACGCATGTTTCTGTCTGTTGAAGCATTAAATTGAATTTTAACTTTTAGTGTCTAAAATAACACGGTGTATCGCAGAGAGATATTTTTTCCGCTGTAAAATACGATTATTATTTTTTTATACTTTGGGTTATCGGGCCGGAAAAGTAAAGAGTCAGAGGATATAATATACTAGCAGGATTGTCGAGTATTTATTTTAAATGAAGCAGAGTCGATTTATTGCGGTAGATTGAACTTCACGAACTCCATCTTTCATATCTCACGATTTCTTTACGTTTTTCGGCTTTCCGGTTTACGTTGCTCTTGCATCCGGATGTTTCAACGTTCCTATTCGATGATGTTTCCGTGCATTATTTGTGCATCAACAAACAGACACAAAAAACGCCGTAAAAAACACAAAACTCAAAGTTTTCTTTATAAAAACAAAAATTTACAACCGCGCACCCACAGAGCGCAAAAAAGTTGGGAAATATTTCAAATTCTTTTATATTCGAATGTAATATTAAAGTTTAGTTTAGCTTTCTGCATTGGCGGATCAAAACACAACTCACGTTTGTAAGCTTGTCGTTGGGTCCATCATAAAATGGAAACATTCGACTTTGGTGGAGTGAAATGAAACGAAAGGCAAATAAGGAATATATTGCGATGCGAGAGGGCGCGCCGCGCACGCCGGACGAAATCGTCGTTTTGTCATTTCGTGCACGCTATTGTTGTCCGCCGACGGTTTTTGTTCGCTCGATCGGAACCGACTCGGAAAGCTGGGGACGTTTGAACTCGTCGTCGTCGTCGTCGTCGTCGACGCTGTTCGATTTGCTCCGCATGACAACGCCCTTCACAACGGCGCGCGACAGCCGCTTGATTGATGACAAATGATGCACGCCGAATCACTGAACAACGAATTGACATGCAGAAAAAAAACACACACACACAACGCACGAAACAACATCCAGTCATGCATACGGAATTAACTAGTTTTTAACGATCTGCTTATCTTCTATTTGGGGTTATAAATATAAACCGGGTTAATTTGGGAAATGTAGAAACAATTTTGGTGGAGGCGCCGGGATATTTTTAGGATTTTGTCTTCTTTAAGCTTCTTTTTCTTTTACAATGTACACTTTGCAAGATTAATTTATTCTTTTGCAGTAAATTCCTCGTTGTGACCCGTACAAAATCAAAGCAGTTAAACTAAAAATTTACGATTATGTTGTATTCATTGATTTAGTAATGATGCTGAAAGGTTTATTCAGGCGTGTTGTTTCGGAAACTTGCAATAACTGCCGCTGAGTCGCAGCTCAGGGGGTGGCGGAGGTAGTAATTCGGGTATTCTCGCGGCGCAATTGTGTGCCCGTTAAAGTCGGGCGCGTAACGACTGTTTCGAAGCGTTTCCTTGTACGACAAGAAGCGGGGAGGCGTTTGTTGTGCAAATGACTGCAATGTTTCGCGAGCAGAGCAGAGAAGCATCCACATGCAATGCTACCGTTCTGTTTGCTTTTGTTTCGCCGTTGTCGTCGGCGAGTAAATTCGCAAACATCAAGTGCGGAAAATGTGCCGACGCCACACCGGAAATTGTGCGCGTACATCGGCTGCTATTGTTGATTTTGATTACATGTGAACAGAGAGGTAAATTTAGAAATAATTAACCATGCGGAATGAAAAAATTTGAACGTACTTGCCTTATGTTTTTAGCAATCATGTTAACAAAGCAAACAAAAAATAATGGGCGGTGTGTTTGTGTGTTTGTGTGTTTGTGTGTAAATCAGCTCCCCGGGCGGAGGCGGCTTGATGAAAATACAATTGGCGAATATTTACGGCGCGCGCGTTTAAAATTATCAGCGCGCTCTGATCGGCAGCACCCCCTGCAGTTTTACTGCCGTTTATTTATCGTTCCATGCCGCCGTTTCGGCGGGAGCGTCTTTATTGCGCGTTCACGCGCGTTCTCCTCGGCGGTAATAAGCGACTTATAATGCGTTAGATATAATAAAATGTTTTACAACCCAACGGAACATCCGAGTTAGGGTACTTTGAAGGGTGCGAATGCGATTTCCGGTTGTTGCGACACTATGTCAAGAGTATAGATTACTAACCTATAATTTTTTCTATTTTTTTGTTTTCTTTAACAGGTTATTGAATTTTTGCACTTTAAATTTCCTCCGCCGCCAACTATCGCGTGAGTGCAGCTTGGCTGCTTATAGATGGATTGAATCCAAAGTGGGTAATCCGCTTGCGACTATCAACTAAGCCGGTGGCGGCGTGCACGTGCATATCGACGATGGCGGCGAGCACAATCCATTTTCTCAATGCATAAATTCTTCATTGAGCCGAGTGCGGTGCGGATTAAAATTTCATTCGGCCGCACACACACACACGTTCCACCCATGCTAACTAGGATTTTATTGCGAAGTGCGCCCGACCGCGTTTTCCGCACCGGAAGCACACGTTGTGGCGATGGCCGGCGGCGTCGTGGGCCAGTTTAACTATTAATGTGGCCACAGCTGGCCGGTTTTAAGTACCTCTCGCCTCATCGAGCCATCTCCAAGTCTAATCATCGTAGCTCTTCACCTTTACCACGATAAAACTCGAATTTAAAAACAAACAATGCGAAAATTATTCTGTTTAGTTTATTACAAGTAAATTTAAGAGAAAACTAATAAAACGTAACAAAAAATAAAAGTAATCATGTAAAAGCTGTCTGGTCCAGATGACAAAAAGCTTACTCAACTTAATTTACTAGCATGTTTGATGTAATATTTTCCACACGCAATGTTTTTCAGAATCTGAAATTTTTCACTTATTTGCTACTTGAATAGGAGTCGCTCGCAAAAAAATAATGCACACACCTCTCGCGCACGTCTTATATTATATTTTTCGTCATATTAGACGCGCGCCGAGGGCAAATTGGTATCTGGAGTGTGTTCGTTATGAAATTCCAGACGGCGAGACTTGGTTGCGCACCTCGTTCGCATTTGATATTTGGCATCATCATCTTCACGTCGCTCGAAGGGCTCAAAACGTGTATTTCACGCCCTGATTTGCACCCTATTTGACATCAATGTTTCTGACACTCAAACACACTTTTTTTAATAATCTAGTTACTCGATAATCAAATGTCTATTGAAGTACTACGTTCAAGTTAAATTCGCCTGCGTATTCACCAGCTTCCGGTCCTCGATTCCCAATTGTTCTCGTTCTTCTCCGGCGAGCATAATCACTGGCGCTGTCTTGGATTGCCTTCCGGTGTCCCATCTGCTGCGCATAATAGCACGGGATAACTTCGAGGGACTTAATACTAAACTAATTGACCAATTAAGGCTCCGCGCTCTGGTCGGCGGATACAGTCTTCTCTCTGCAACCAGGGCAGCTCACTTAAAATGGTGCGTGTGCGATGATTGACATCAAAGTAATCAGGCGAATAGTCACTTTCAAGACTTTGGGGACCATCACCATCATCTCTTCGACATCTGTTTCGGCGGTATCAAGGGTAAAGTAAAACACGTTAAATTAAAAGGCTTTTGTTGGAAAACCGAGGAGTCGAGGTGGGTCGCATATTTGATATGAATGATCCGGTGGTCTTTAGCTTTCAGTGGAGCAAATAGCTCCAAGGCGTAGAGTTAATCAGGTAGGACTAGTGACTACTAATGTGCAGTCTGTACGCGTTGCTTGGTTACTGCACAAATAAACCCACCGCTAAAACCACAGAGCTGAGTCGATCCGAGGGATAATATTTAACGAGATTTGGAAATGTTACGAAATTTACATTCGGCGTACACTAATACAGGCGATGTTAATTAATTAAACATTATATAACCATTTCTCACCTTGGTTAAAAATATAAAAGCAGCTGTGCGAAAGCTATATTGATAGCCGCTGGGGGTTTTTGAAAGAACCAAGAATGATTGTTGTAGTCCCATGGGTGCTTTTCTTGGCTCTGACAGGAACTGACGACTCCCGGGAGAAAAGTCAAATTTTCAACATCACCTCAGTTGCTCAGAGCCTTGATTGCAAGCTCATTATTATACCCAGCATATTGGATAGACGATTGATTGGTTTCTAATCGATTTATTGATGATTTATCGCCAGTTAAATTTAGTCCACTTAATCACACGTTGAAATAGAACGCTGTAAATTACAAAATGTAATAACTTAATACTTTTTCTATATTTTTGTGTTAAACTTTACGACACGACGTTAAATTGAAGATTTTCTTCGTTTGCCGCGCTCATTCATCTCACACGCAGTCGTAAAACTTTTATACTTTCTATGAAGATGTCCAGAACATGTCCCAAACAAATATTGTCTGCAGTTTCAATTATTTGTTTCTCCCGAGACGTAGATAACATGTTTATGACTCTTGGACTGGGAGATAATTTACGTGAGGCAAATTTTGAAATTATGGTGGAGGCGCCGCTGGGAAAGTTTGGATTATGCATCGATATTATAGATATATCCCGGCCGCATGTCATTAGGTGCATTAATCTAATAAATGATCTTGGCAAACTGTCGCCGGCATGCATGCAGCGGCGCGTGTGCATCGGAAAACGTGGTCACGTGCCCGTCCACGCTGCACCACGAGATCGATAGCATCTGTGTGCATCCGGCGCATCCTGCCGGCGTCCTTTGCATAGAGTCCGAGCCGGAAACCATAATTTAGTGCCTCGGAGGATTTCCAAGTCGGCCGGGGAAAACGCCGCCGGCTGTACGACAAGAATGCGGGTTTCGAACATCGAAACTAACAACAGGACAGCAGGTTGAACATCTTGTTGTTGGCCAACTTCGCAGGACATATATTTTATTTCCTTACATTAAAAAAAACACACATTAAAGATTAACTTTACGGAATAATTGAATTATTTAATGTTTATAACTATTTAAAAACTGTTTATTTATTTAAATTATTATGTGCAAATGTTTGGCTCTGTTGAAATGTTTGAATGCTAAGCAGATATATATATGCACATAATTTCATGCGTACGTGCAGGATCTGTTTGTTTTCGACGCACGTCCGCCGTCCGAAATGCATAAATATTTGCCGGACTTTTCACCGCCGGCGGCGCGCAGAGGGTTGCGGTCTACGTCGATGCGGGGATAAAATTTAGTCCCCGAACAAGAAAACGATGCGAAGCGTTTCGTTAATGAACCGCTTTGTGCGTGTGGGTCGTGAGCACGGTCGATGCTAATTTGTCGCCGTCAATTTCGGTCCAAGAATGGCAAAAACTCCTCGGTGGGGACCCACAAAAGCAATTTGTTCCAAACCGAACAATTTACCTAATAAATTAGCGCAAAGGTAAACCCTTAAAATTGATAAAATACTCCAGATAATACAATTAATAATCTCGCTTAATAAAAAAAATGATTAGAGACATCTGCGTGCTGTGCAGTTTTATGATGTTTTGTCGTGAACGTTACATTCGCATTTGCATTCGCCGAATGGATTTTTCATTTCATGCATGCGGCGTGTTCATTTCCAAGCGGCGGATTATAGAAAAGCTTAAGCACCGCACAACCTGACACCCCATTGAAACTTTTACACAACGCACCATAAACGAGCTAAACATATGCGCACGGAGAAATTAATTATGTGCGAACACAACTTTTGTAATTCTATTAATATTTCCCGACGCAAAACTTACACTCGTAAAGTGATGTTTCAATTTAAAAATCGTTCCGCTTCAATTTCTATGATGATATTGAACGGAAGCAATACATTAATATTTGCCAAGTTTCCTCGAGTAGCTGCGGTGCTTCACTCAATTCAAATACTTCAACTGGAAGTTTGGATTTTAGCCTTGCGGATAATATAAAATGCAATTTTGATTTTGGGCATTGTATTTGCTCGCGATAAATTGCAAAATTTCGTTTTTAGTCTTCAGATTGTGTGTCATCGTTCAATTTCGCATTGAATTTATGCGCGCGTGTCATTCGATATTTGGCGTCGTGGCGATCTCGCACGACTATGGAACAAGTGGGAATATAAAACGGGGAAATTGCCATATTCCCGGAGTTACGCATCACGTTGCGTATATAGTTGAATCGCGCTCATAAGTTATTCGATTCTATATGATTGCATGCATTACGATATTTACGATTGACAATCTCGAGAAGTCATAAAACCGTTCAGTGAGTAAGATGATCCGGGTGCCAGGCAGCGATAAGTTGCCTCAAATTAATTTTATAACTCTTTGAAAACAATGAGAATGATTGATGAATTTATTTGTAAAGAATTTCGACGAAATAAATTCCGCAATAATATTATTGCAGAATCCATCCGGTTTGGAAGCGATGGGGATTTCATTAAATTTTTGGCATTTTCCTTGCGTGTTTGGAAAGTAAACAAACACACAGCAGCAGCGGCAGCGGCACGACGCAGTGGATTAATCAATACGTGTGTATCTGTACTTAGAGAAAAACCACCAGAGCTGGATCCACTCACGCAGAATGACCAACTACTGAAGTGTCTTTTCGTTGCTTTTCACATCGTCAAACAGTCAATGTTCACTTTTAATTAAAAAAAAAGCAGACACAAACAAATAAAAACATTTTATACGCGTTTTGAGGTTATGACAGTAACGCTATCTTTACAGTTCCCAAAATTTTAATTAAAATGTTTGTGATATATTGTTATGTATCCGGTTCTTAATTTGGTCAATATTTGTTTAGACCCTCGTTACTTTCCTGTTTGTTTTCGCTCATTCCATTCAGCCTGTCAGTATTATCCAACTAAAACAAAAAAAAAGCACTTCATACACTGCGTAGGTCATTAAAAAGAGATCTTTGCGGCCCAATAAATCTCTGCAAAGTAATAAATTACAAGCGCTTTATTAGGCCCGCATCAGATTAACCCCCATCGAATTGATCTTTCCCTCTTCAGTAATTTCTAATCTACTAAACGCGTGAGATTATGCAATTCATGACAAATGTCAGAATTTGCGATTCATCGCTCTACTTTTTCTGAAAAGTAAAAGATATTCAATACGCGACCAAATTGAGGGTGATATCTTTGGATAGGGGCGAAACGTGTGGTGTGGAATGTTAAAAATTCATCGTGCGTCTTGCGGCATTTGAGAGGATTCGTTACCGTCACTACCGCCATCTTTTTTTATTGGATTTTTGCGAAAAATATTCGATCGCACCTGTCGGAGATAAATCTCAAGGAAACTGGCTATAAATATGACAAAAACTAGAGAATTTATGATCAAACAAAAGAACAAATCAAAAGTTTAGAAATATTTGTGAGTTTTTGTGTTTTTATCAAAATAGAGAAAAAAATATTTTTAAAATTGAAAATTTTTATGATGAAATGTTGATTTTACTGCAAATCTGTTTGGTCATGTTTATGAGTCCCATCATAAAAGGTAGCTCGGTGTGCCAACAGGAAGTGAATGGTTGTGCAGTTTTTACGAGTGAAAAATCGTTTACGACGTGGATGCGTCGAGCATATTTGAACAGGACGTTATTATCCCCGCGCGCGCGCACAAAGAAAGACACACCAAAAATAGGATTGTAATACACCGCGCGTCGATTTTAATTTCAATGCATCGCACACCAACCAACCGAAAGAAAGATCATGAATACCAAAAAGCATGATAATAGGATTAAAATTAGAACTGCTCGCACGTTTTGTTAGCGTTTGATTCTTGTGATTACTCGGATTTATACAAGAAAAAAAAACGATGTAAAAATACGCGCACAACCTGACGTTTTCGGAATTCTTTCGACGGTTTTGCAATCGTATTTAATTATGCGTTCCATTGTGGAAATTTTACGCTTGAATTTACATTTAAATGGCGTACTGAATGCAGAAAGAACTGCGCGTTTAATTAAAACAAAAATCTTACGGATGAAATTTCATGCGCACTTTGAAAGACGAACGTTAGAAAGTTTTTAATATGAAAGAAATCGCTATATCTCAGGTATTTCCACCGTAATGATTTAATTATAACACATTCAACACGCGTATTAACAGTTTTTTAATATTTTTTCTACTTTCACCTGTAAAGCGCCTGTTTTTCATGATTTTGAGACACAAAAATGGTACTTTAAACGTGGATGACCAAGGTCGTGACTAAACTACTTTAGTCATAAGCTTTAGTCACGGGGTGAAGTTTGAAAATTTAAAACACAAAAGTTTGAAAACAATAATCTCAACAGAGAAATATCATGGAAGTATAAAAAGTTACGTAAATATCCTGTGGTTAAACGTGATTAAACACTCGATTATTAAAACGCTTGAAACCCGCGCTCCTAATCAACCTCGTGACAAAAACTCTCGTTTAGCCACTTGATACTTACTATACTATTATATATATTATATATTTTTGAGGTTGGTTACAATGAAATAAAATTCTTTTTTAACTTTTGTGTGGCTTACAATTTGCGTAATTGCATGTAATGATTTTTATATGGTTATTTAAGATCACGTTGTGCGAATGCATAATTAAAACGTGGACGCACAACATTATTTTCTTGCTCGGTAAGTCCGCCGTGGCCAATAACATTTTAACGAGCATTATCATTTTAATTTGCGCGTGTTGAATGTTACACGTTGTTTTTTTCACATTTTAATTAGTCATTCTTTACTCGAAGTGGTGTTGCGCATGTTTCCCGGAAAATGAATTGCTCACTGAACTGAAGGGTTATTCGGATTCAGGTTTTCATTTTGGTAAGTACCAAACTATTGGATTTTTGTGAGTGTAAATAGTATTTCACGCGTTTTTGTCGTTTTTTATCGCAAAATCTGTGCTGTAACATTTTATGAAAATATAAAATACTACATTTTATTCTTAATTAAAATAAAATATTTTTTATTGTAAATTTTAGTTAGAAAAACTTTTTTAATTGCAAAAATTTTTCGTGGAGTGAATTTTGGCATGTCCAGACGACAGCTGTGCGCAATTGTAGTTCTCAAAGGTCCAAACCGAGATAAAACGAAGTTCGAAGATCATACGGATTTTCCAGACGAGTTTTTCCATGCAGAAGTGTTGTTTTCTTTCGATTCTCGTCAACTTGCAAACTCGAAATGGCATGTCATCGACATGACAATCTCCTCTCTGTGCTGTAACAGTAACAGTGACGCTTTTTGCGTACTGTCTTCGTTTCCAACATGCAATATCTAATATTTACAGCCTGCTTCATGCACGTTGTAAATAAACAACGCATATTAGGGATGTCAGCGCGATGCGCAGGAAGCCGAAGGTAAAAAGGACAAAATTGCGACATATATCAAAGTATAAAGCAATTCGCTGTTGCGCACTGTTGCTGCCCTTTCGACTTGTGTGTCTTGCACACGCCGGAATTTCGCGAAAACGCAAAAATGTCGGCGGAATATATTCCTTCGGCGAGCTGCGTTCGGTTGCACAACCGCAGGAGGTGGAAAGAGTTCCACTCCTTGCATTGCGGAGGTAAGTAATTTAAAACGAAATACGAAATTCGCGGGACGTGCAAGCCGACGTGGAACGTGCCGTACTATATGATATTTGATGCGCAAATTCGACCTCTGTTTTCATCCAGCGCTCGCTGCATGCATCCTGAATTCAGGCAATAAACGTTGGCGAAAATCGATTTTGACTATACCACTTTGTTCCGACGCTTTGCATATGTGATACACCTTGGAAATTTATTCGTCAGACAGGCGGAATATTTACAAGTGTTAATAAATAATCAAACGAGCAAAACAAAAAGAAAAAATTTGAATTTTTGATGTGCATGTAATTTTACATTCTAATGATCTCGTTTTCTTTGATTAGTGCTCAGCGAGCGCATTTGGCGGTTGGCAAAATGATAGAAATTGCAAATTTCCACGTCCGACGTTCGTGTAAATTAATTTGCATAATTAGAACGAAGGCTCATTGCTGATGCGGAGGCATAACAAATCAGAAAACGAAAACAATTTGCATTCGCTTCGAAACTGCCTCAACCATGCAATTTTCCATAATTAATCTTTTTTTTGCTTTTTTCTATTTTCTGTCGAATATATAAATTCTTAAATAAAATACGTGGGTTTAATGATGTTGTCAAATTGCGCTGTGCTACGTAATTTGCCTCCAATTTGCAACAAATTTCATCGCAAGGATTTTTCTCTCGTATTTTATTCCGTCAAGTATTTGCCAACATTTTGTTTTACTTTGAGCTATCGCGAGTAAGAAGTTATGCAACCCAAATATCAGCAACGCAGCACATAATTTGATACACACCGTTAAAGTCGAAGTTAAAGTTGAGTTAAAGTGTAACTTTCCGGTCGGAATTTCCGCCTGGTCGCGTTGCATTGTGTTCGCTTGTCGCTGCGAGCGTTTCAGACGAGAGTTTCACAGATTTTGTGGTTATGGTGTCGATGTGTCACAAGGGACCACGCCACTGGCATCACAAAACGGCATCTTTTTTCGCCATTGCACAAAATTAACCCAAATACGCGGGAATATTATGTGGGAAATTCAAGCGTGAGGAATTTATTTATTCATAAAAAATGTTTTTATGAGTTTTTGCGGGGAAATTTTCGTTTTTGCCTCGAGGAAAATTGCGCAGCGCATTGTTCGCGCGAAATCCATCAAACGAACGCGCCCCCGAACGACAGGTACAATCAAGTCAAGCAGCTGTCTGCGTCGACATGTGCGCACCACTAAAATATAAAAAGCGCTCCTCTCGAACATTTTTTTAAGCACATCATGTGTGTACGGCGCAATGCCGCCGTAAAAAAATGAAATAAACGTGAAAAAGCTGCCCTCGGGTCTGTTTTAGGGGATTTCTCACTAAACGTCGAGCGCAAAAATTTTATTGCACTCACTCCGAATGCATGTTGGTACATTTGTCATTTGTCTACGTCTGCCGGAGTTTATCTTTCACTTTAGACGTAAAAAAAGCACTCGGTAATAAAAATGTCTTGATTGAGTGATGAGATTGACAAAATTGATTGGACTTTGTGCAGGTGTGCATTGCTAACGAGTGATTGCTAATGAAGCGTAGCAAGCTGGCCTTCCTTTATTGATAGCAATCGGCGCTGATTGTAGGCGACAATCAGGACGAGGCTGCGTCCGATAGCATCTCATGATCGTTGCCACGAAATTCTGAAAAGCTCACGCTCTCGCCTTAGGTGCGGATATTCGACAAATGTTTGCTCAGCTGCAACTGATCCTCGAAAATCAACGTGATTGGGTCCATTTAGCAAATTTCAGCGAAAACAAACTAAAATTAATTAAAACCCACCCGGAAAACGTCAAAAACATATAATTTTGCTCCGCCTACTTTATGGGCGGAGCTTAAATTCACAAAACACAAATATTTCCCTTGAAATTCAAAGATTTTTACCTTTTTTGTTTTCAAGGGTATTGTATATACTTACTCAGGTATTATATAGTAATAATGATTAAATTTGAGTCCTCAATCGGTAATCCTCTGTTTGCAGGCTACAACACGTACACGCACAATGATTCGGCGCACTCGGAGCGTGTCCCCGACGAAATCCTCTCAGTTCGCTACGAGGACGGAAAATGGTCGAAGCCGTATTATGATTGTGGCGGCGGCAACATCTGGATGCTCACCTACACGGTGCCGTTCTTTGGCTTCAACAACAGCACCTACTTTTTCAAGTAAGTCATACGCAGGCGGTGTGCGCACATAAAATGAGTTCATTAAATTTTTTGCCGGGAATTCGTCATAAAGCAGAACGCTCGGAATGATGATGAGCGATGCGCAGAGAAAAGGATGGTCATTTTTCTCGAGCGCATGGCTTACAATTCTCGTGGTTGCGCTCATTTTTCATCTTTTATTTATTTTCTCTGCTTTGTTTACTCACACAACACGTAAAACCACAATATTTTTATTATAAATATGATTTTTTTTGTACATTTGAAACAAAAATGTGAAATTTGCTCCGCCCAGTGCTTATTCTGCGCATGCGTCAACCGCGCGTAGGAAATTTAACCTAAAACTAATTTTATTTCACTTTAAGCGTCCATTCAAGTACATACAAGTATAAAACAGCATGTTTTATGTATTTTTTAAATAAATATTAATGTATTCCCACCGCTCGGGTTGAGAACGTTCGCCGTGCATCATAGAAAAAGTCAAAAAGTTACATTTTATGCGGCAATAAAATAAAAAGTAGATAACGCAGGAATTTATTATTTCGCGTCTTCTTTTCCCACACGTCTAGTCAAACTTATATTGCTTTCGCCCCGGTGTGCCGGCTTCCGGCGCTCGCTTTTTGGCCAAACTGTTTGCGCTGGCCCGGACATGTAATTGCGTTCGGGTTAAAATTGCGATTGAAATAATGCCGCAATCGAGGTTTTGGCCGCGCGCGTATTCCGCCGGAATATAATATCGTTTTCGACGCCATTAACCGCCACAACCACCTTCGAAATTGCGTTCGCGAATGGCCCCGACGTCGTTCCGCTCGTGGATAGCATCTTAATCGTTTCAGGACGCAGCCAAATCTAACCGAATGTATACCGCACATTAAATACTTTTCTCATTAACTCTCTGCAAGCTCAAACTTTCAACATATTGTCACATGTTTACATTCACATCATCAATTTGAAGTCATTTCAGTTGAATCAACTTTAAACGAGTAGTTTTATTTTATTTTTAGTTTTCTGGGAGCATATAAGTAACCTTGATGTGCTTTTATTGTTTGCAATTATCGATGCGGTGCCGGATGGGTCCAAATCTGCGTCCCATGCGCTTCGGTACCGAATCAATAGAAAGCACTCTCGCGGCGTTAATGTGCCCTCTTCGTTCTAATTGAATTCCTCGCCGAATCCGACTGAAAATTAAATTGTTTTTCTCGCTTTCGTTTCATTTGCATTTCCGGCGCGCGTTACCCGATTTCTTTGGTCAGACAAATTGATTCACCGAATCGGATTCGACGCTTCTTCTGCGCCAAACCTTTGTGTATTTATTGGAAAGATTTTTAAAACAACTCTCTCAAGTGTATTTTTTACCCATTACACAAATTCCCACACTTTTTCAGTAAACACGTAATTTTACGTAAAACTTGTATATTTATGTATTTATGAAGGAATTGAAGGGTGAACCCTTGTCAAAAAAGTAATCCGCAAACATTCGACACCATGTTAAATATTTCTGGTTGTCTGGCCCTTTTCCTTAGATAAATCCTTCCATGATTGACATAAACAAACAAAAAAATGTGCAACACTCCAAAAGGTAATTTAGTTATAAAATAAAAGCGAATTCCAGTACGGAAACAAAGCGTGTTCCTTTCTGCCGGGCACAAAAGAAATAAATCGCCGGACGAGATCTAATCGTAAGCTCGTTCTGCACACAAAGCGCCGCAATGTCCTCCCGATGCACATGCACCTAATCTTACTCGCCAGGATAAGGATCAGGATCAGCCATATACGCGCACTGGGAATTTTATGCATGAATACTAACTCCAGTTTTCCGCCCAACTGCAACGTACGTTCAGCCCGTTTTTATTGGAATGTGGTGGGGATTTTCGGATTGTATTGTGAGTTATCTCACAAAAATAACAATTCGCACAGTATTAAAATGTAAAATGCTAGCAAACAACATGAGCGCTTGTTGTGCTGCAACATTACGTTAGGGTTGATATAATGTGTTGCCCGGCGCCTCCACTAGCACTGAAAATGCATATTTGAATATAAATATTCGTACAGCTGCGGTCGGCAAGTTGCAACTTGCAACTTGCAACTTCAACTGAACATAACACTTTCGAGTGAGTGTTGAGCTTATTTAAATTTGGCTCTTGTCTCGAGCGTCGGAATCGTCTCTAATTAACATTGCGTTTCAACCGGCTGATGCCCGGCGCCTTCACTTTATATCTTTCCGAGTATAAAACTTTTTATTTTTCATTTTAAAAACCTAAAAAATATATTGGTGTAATGCAGTAGTCGATAAATCATTAGTCTTTGGCATTTGGACTTAAAGGTCGCTGGCAAAGCTTCCAATAATTCGGGATATTGGAAGTGGAGTCGAAATGTGTCTATGTTGGTGTACGCTGTGCTAAAAGTCGACTTTCGGAGTGAAAGCTTAATAAACATTAATCTCAATACAGACCGCGAGCGCGCAGCGCAAAGTTTGCGCAAAGATTTACAGCGATTTTCGTTTCAACAAGTACCCGCTTTATGCTCTCACCTAAATTTACATTTCCAGCTGCGTCATCGTAAATCATCATTTAAACATTTTAACATTTTAACATTCTAACAAATTATGACGCTTTTAAACCAAGTGCTCAAAAATCGCTAAGCATAACGCACAATTAAATTAAATTACTTAAGTATAGTCATTTGTATCTTAACTAGCAGCTATAAATGTTACACAAAACGTTTCATTAGTATACTCGTAATTGACATCATTTATTCTCACGTGCAAATTTTTTTTCTTTTATTATTTCAACACACAATTATTCCCGCTAGAATACTGCGAGAAAATGAATTTTTATTAAAAAATACAATAAAAATCCCCGATTTATTGTTACAAAAACAATGAGCTGATGAAATCGAGTTCAAATCGGAATATTCCCACTAATAACCCAGGGCGTCGATGTCGGTGTCGAAGCGCCGTTATCGTTATTGGATAACTTTCATTCACGCAAAAGTTACGCCTTTCAATTGCGAAGTTGGCGAGTTACATTTGTTACGCGCCGCGTCCGCACCGTGCAATTTCATATATGCGAATGATTTATATCTAATATGAGCGCGCGCGGAAATAAACTCGCCCGATGAGCGCCTGCCGTGTTAAAACGAATCCCGCCGCCGAATCCCGGAATTTCATTACCTACCACCGCGCGCGTGCGGAAAGCGGATGCGGAAATTGAACCAAGTTGTTATCAACTATAGAAATAAAATTTTGATCATTTGCTGCAAACCTGATTTACTTTCATCATTCTGATTTAACGAGTGTTATATTTTTACCATGAACAAATAGCTAATCCAACATAACCTAAAACAAAATATTTTTAAGGTTAGAAGACGTGTAAATAACCTTGTTGACGTTACAAGTAAAGTAGTAGTTGAGAAACACGCAAAAAACGTTGTCGCGCGCGCAACGAATAAATTTATTTGCGAGGTGTCATGTGCAAGGCGAGAGATTTCGAAAGACTTTCCACGCGCGACGCCATTGCTGTGACGCGGGTGGTATACATGCGATTTTTCAGCTCGCGCGAGCCGCGCACTTAACGCCCAGCGGACGTAAATGCTGATAAATTGGAAAATTTATACGCATTTCAACGGCTACATGTTATTCCAGCGTGCGCCAGCCTCGATTGCACATTCAAGCGTGAAGCAAAACGCTCTCGTAGGTGTAGATGACGTCGTAGATGGCGCTGCGGAGCGTGTCCTCGAGAGCTCTTTGCTATTCAGCGTGTTCGACATTCAGCACATTCAACATTTACTATTCAACTGCAGCAAACTGAAAAATGCCGGACAGGGAGCTGTTGGCTGGTGCGCTGAATAAGTTATTTACATTTAAAATATCACAATACGTTTTATTGACACAATTTGATCAAGTAGTGCGTTTATATTTTCGATTTAATTTATTTTTCAACCGCTCCCGGTTGAAACTGACGTTTCATTAAATCCTGTAGTGTTTTGCGCGTCCATTCGGTGTTCCGGCAACGGCTGTGTCCGTTTAGCTGACAGCATCCGTCGTTTGCCGAGTAGATTTCAGTAGAAAATCAAGAAATTAAACATTTTTCAACGATCCGACGCGTTCGAATTAACTCGGAAACAAACAGCAGGGATAAATAACAGCCAAATTCAATTGTGAAACAGTCCAATTTGCTCTCACGCACTGGTCAAGGGTTGTTGGCAATGTGGCCGACGCGTAGATTTCGTTAATTTAATTTAAACTTCAATTATTTGCTTCAGTTCAACAGAATAAGTCAAATCAAATTTCGGCTAACATTATTTTTTAGTTTCTGTAATAAATTCATTTTCTATTGGGTTATTAGGCCGTTTAGTTTTATCACTATGACCAAAAAATGGAGTTTAGGGTAATGGGTTTTAGATTATGTACAATATTCAGGCGTATCCTAAAAGCACCCTTAGATACTAAATGTTTATATCACAGAAACCTAAAACGTGCCGCTCTGGGCTCTTAACTAATGCTTATCTAATCGCCGCCAACTTTTGAGAAACTAAATGGTAACTTTATTGATAAATCGACTATTACCTAATCGCTATCGACGTTCTGCACTCTTTCACACAACTTTTTTGTTTTTCCACGAACGTGCACAAAAAGAATAAATATCAATTGATATGGAAAATTAAAACGGAAGTTTATTGCCCCGCCTTGCAATATGTGAGAAGAAATGCGTGGTTATGTAATAAAATATTGATTTTTTTGTTTTTGGTGATTTTTACAGAGGTACAAGTGGAATAGACGTGGATCTACGAAGGGTGGATATCGACCAGTGCCCGCTGCCAGCGGACAGCACTCAGTTGAACATCTTTGCCTCGTCGGATAAGTGCAAGAAGCGAACGACCGAGGTACATATACCTTGGCAGTGGTTTTATTCACGTGCGCTTTCGCCATTTTACCATATCCGCTTATCCTCTCCCGAGTACTCACTGCACTTAGCTTGTTTTTTCAACTTGCATTACTCTATTTACATTTAGAATCAGTGTAAGTGTAAGAACAACATTTTCTATTATTTAATCGAAAGTCCCAACATCTTGACATTCTATTTCCTGCACATGCGTAGACATCATTAGGACGCAAATCACTCGTCGTTACAGGATGAACGAAAACCTAAAACCTAAAACCCTTTCTGAAATAATGTAGATGGAAAACGGCAAAGTGATTTCCTGATTCGCGCCCTTGCCTTCAATTTCCTGACCTCTATTATCCTTTGGAGATGTTCAAGCCTTCAGTTTACATAATCTTATTGCGTATGTTATGCCACCGCAACATTTTTTTATTATATTTTTTATTTTACGACCCCGCATGCATCTTATCGCTTTGTATGGCTGAGCCCTAGTTGATTTTTTATTGTTTTGCAGTGCGTGCCGCTCGCAGGGCTGGGTTTCCGGCGCGGCAGTTACAAATGTGTCTGCAAGAAAGGATACTACTTTCCGGATACCACAGCCGAGCGGCGTTATTATAATGGCACACTACTTGAAGAGGAATATGAAAAATACATGCTCGTAAGTGAAAAATTATTTAAAATTCAAAAATTCAAAGTTTTATTAATATTTTACGACTAGTTCCGGTGTTATACGAGTAGAGTCAATATACCATTGTGTGTCAAGTCGTAACGACTGCAAACGTCGAAATTTATCGCCTTCACCTTAATCACATTGTCTGTGACTCCGGTAACGCTTGCACATCCTGCAAGTTTCTACTCTTGCACACACATAAATCCGACAAAATGCAATTAACCATTTCATATCTTACTCTGCGCGCCGGCCCGCTATTTCTAAATTCTAAGCTCCTGGCCTCCTGGACATTCAGGATTCCACCGGAGTAAGTTCATCTTTTTTCTGGCGTCCGGTGCGGTATTACGGCGGTTATTGCCTGCACCGCAAACCGCGCCCGTCTCATCCGGAGCACGTTTTATGTCTGGAATAAACCTAAACTTGGGGTCATCCCGCACCCCCAGCTGGTCCACGACGAGAAGGAACCGCACGTGATAGTGTTATGTATCATACTCCGCAGCGCAGCGAGGATGTTTTACGGTTCACATGCAATAAAGCACAACACTGAAATAATAAATCTCTTGATTTAATTATCTCAGAAATATTTTTAGTTAGTAATAATTTTAGTATATTACGCAATAAAGAGTTTTGTTGTATTCGCATAGGTATTCGGAATACGTGCAAAATGCAAGATTTCATATTGTGTTTTGTTTGTTTATGTTTTTTGTGCGCGTATCGCGTGATTTCGCGCAGGTATGCATTCAACGCCGGGCACACTCACTGATACATAGAAACAACGTTCACACAGCGTTTGCTTGGAGTTTAAAGCAAATAAGTGCATACTAGCGACATCTTACGGCTCATAAAGTTACTAGTGTATTCAGCGCATGTTGCGCTCAAGGACATGCGTTACTCCATATAAGCCAATGCGCGCAAGGCTGATGACAAGCATGCCTTTCACCACAATCAAACTAGTATTCAGCACCGGTACACATAGGATTTTATGCCAAAACTGCATCCGATCGCCATCTAACCTCAAAATATAGAATTATATTTAAATTATATAAACAAACACACAAAGTAAAACTAAGAATACAACGAGTTGAAATTAATACTTTAATTGATTCTTAATGCAAAAAATAATAAATTTTGAGTTATATTTAGATGTTTATTTGCATATTTTGATATAACTTTCCTTTTCGCCTGAAATATGAATGAAAATAAATATAATATGGGTGAATTTGGTAGATTTCGCTTGTTAAACTCTCATTTATTTACCTGTAATTTAGGGTATTTGCAAAATAATTGGTACACAATTCAAGTGCGACTGTGTTTCTATATTTACATCTTGCTTTGATGCCGAAATTACGCGCGGGCAAACAAATTTAATACAAAATGCAAAATATTCAAATATCATTCACAAACGTAATTAACAAACATTTTAATAACATCAAAATTGTAATTTCGTATATTATCCTAAGTCTAAAATATTACACTGGTATATTTTCGGATTGAAAACGTGTTTTCCAAAAATTTCTGCATTTTATTCGCGCTAAATCAGCAAAACTTCTCTCGTTATATTCTAGTTCAGTAAAAAGGTTTTTTCAGAGGGTGTGTGATGTGTGTAGACGAGTAACATCCGTGTCAAACATCAAATTTGAATTGTTCGCGAGTTTTTTGCTGCTGCAACCAGTAAGACGAAATTGATGGACGCACGGAAGCGGAAAAGACAGATTCACGATTTGCATAAAACATGAAAACGATTGAAAGCGTCAATATTTCCTTTTCGGCGCGCGAATGTGCTATTTTCTTTAGCGTTATTGATCTTGGGCGTTTGTGAAGCATAATATTGTTGTTCGCAGGGGCAGACGAACCACTACTCGACGGCGGACCTCTTCGAATGTCTGCAGTGTCCGGAGGGTTGTGAGCAGTGCGAGGATGATCGGCCGTGCGTCGTTTCCCTCAACTGGGTGATGCGCACCGCCATACTGGTGCTTTCGTGCGTGATAATCTGCTGCCTGCCGGTGGTCGTGATTTTCACCTGGAAGTACGGCAACGTCAAGGTGAGCAAGCGAACGATCATGCATCGCTTCACTTCGTCATCCTGGTAGATCTGGGAACTCGTCTTGTTATAAGACGTTTAATAGGAACTTCTTCGTGCGTGCCATGGCGCTTACAATCTGCATATGCAAATTCTAAGCATATTTAACAATTTCACACCGAGAAACGCGCAAAAAATTGTTTTCCACATAAAATTTTTAAAAATATAATATTTATTTTTTTGTGTTCCTTGAGGAAATGTTAACGAAAGCTCTAAAGCTTTGCGATGACGTTAAATACGTTTGTATTTAATGTTCAACGCCAGAGATGATGAGTGAGCGCACATCTCCAAAGGGTTTGCGATGCGGGCAAGCTCGCTGCAAGTATTAAAATTAAATATTAAAAGTTATGACTTCATTTTTCATTTTTACGCTTGAACGCTCGTGTGCGCTCGAAACTTTTCCTCATCGCAAAAAATTAGAAGAAAAAAAAAATAACCAACTAAATAACCAACGCGTTAACTTTGAATATATTTAATTGAAAATACGCGTTTTATTATTTTATTAAATCAATAAAAACGCTGAAATTAATATGCTGACAAGTTATATTTATGAAACTTGTGCGCGCGCCGTTTAAATATTCAACGCTAATGAATATTCCGCCAACGCCAACTATCATTAGAGTGCGTATATTGTGATGAGCGGTGCAAAACTCTGAATGAAATCATTAAAATTTACAACGCGAGTGCAACTGACTGAAGCGTTGTTCGCGGTGTTATATAGACGAAAATATGCCGAGTGTTAATTAAATTTATGGCGGTGTTCGTCTCTGCGCGCGTCTGCCAGTGCCGATATGGCAAATAAAATTAATAACAATCTATGGCAGCCGCCTCGTGCATTCTAATTAAACGCTGACGGCACAATTAGTCCCTTAATACACGCCGAAAACTTATGCATAAAATGCATAAAATTTCGTGAAAATTTTCATAATTTTTATTTATTTTCAGGTTGTTAGAGCTGCTAGTCCTGTTCTACTACGAGTTATTACATTGGGAGCGTTTTTTATATATAGTACTGTAAGTATGTTGCGCATGCGCATTAAAAAAATGTTTTTTGTAAATTATTTGTGTTTTAATAATTAAAATATAGGAGACTGTAAAATTCCGTAGGGATTTTGTGGGGATTCGAGCGAATCGAGATTTCCAAAGCTCCGCGAGCTTTTCTGCGACTCTGCGCGTTAATACCAAAAATTTCGCACTAAAAACTAAAAGCAGCGTTCTTAACTAGCAGCGAATTTACTGGAAACGCGCGCGGAATCCCGGGTCTTACTCGGCGCAAAACTCAAACGGATTAATGTTATGTCTTATAATCTTTGTTCCTCGCCGACGTTTTGTCTGCCATTCCTTCCTTAAACACTCTAATGTTAAAATATTTGCTCACAGACTGTTTTTCTGCGCATTTCGGGAAGTAAATTTTAATTTATCGCCGGAATTCGGAAAGTTGCGAAATTTGATCATTGGTTAGACGCATATTAATTCGAAAACAAGCGCAAATAGTTCGGTTTCGGGCTGGTGGGCTAGTCTGACATAAGTAATAGCGTTTAGCCGCCATCACGCTTGATTAAAGCTTCGCGCCGCGCCGCTAACAAACACAAATCAAGATAACCCCAAACTCCGAAGCGTCCAACATTTACATCGCCCACTCACTCTTTAATTAATACACGGCGAACCGGCCCGCGGGCGTGATAAATTAGTTCGGCGCATTCGCCCGTTTGATCGCTTTTGTTAACAATTTAACGTTTACGGCTGCAAATTACCGATCGAAACTTTTAACCACCTTTTGAAATATCAACTTTCTGCGTTTTCTGCACTTTTTAATGTGCGACATTGTGGTAATAATTAAATAAACGCCGAGCGCAGCATTTTTTTTCCTTCTCTGGAAAAGAAAAAGCAATCAAGGAAACTCATACTTCTCTATCGCCGAAGGCAACCGACCGAAACTTTATAGACCTTCGGCGCGGCAAACGAATTTACTGAGCAAATTTACAATTGATTCATTTCGCTTGCTTGCCAGCGGAGAGAGAAAAAGGTTTCTTTGTCATGTTGCTAAACTCGGCCATCAAGCGGAAAATTTATCGATACGACACGACATTCTTCTCGGATTGTCTGTTGGAAAACAGCTGAAGCTGATTGGCCTGATGTTTTCATTGCGTTTTCATTACCGCTGCCAACATGAGCATCCGTGTTTCCTCATTGTTCGCCATCGTCATTTCAGTTTCATGTTCCACGCTGCGCGCATTGTGTTTGGTGTTGATTGGTGCATTTTGTGTTGCAGACTTTGGTAATGTATCCGCGCCCGAGCGTGTACACGTGCACGGCGCGCGTCTGGTTGCGCGAGATCGGCTTTTCGCTAACCTACGGCGCACTCATGCTGAAAACCTGGCGGTGAGTAGCTCACAAACGACCAAAGCACTCGCACTCTCATGTTGATAGCCCTAACCAATGGTTACTACAACTACTCCATGCTTTCAATACGCTAGATAAAACTTTAAAAGCTGCAATCACAGCGAAAACGTTTTTCTACTTTAAAAACTTTTTGCTTCGTGTTTTTACATGATAAATATCCATAGGATTTCTGTAATATTCCGCGTGAGGTCGGCGAAGGCCGTCAAGATCACCGACATGAATCTGCTGAAGCGGCTGGGCATTATCCTGGCGATTTTCACCGTGTTCCTCATCATTCGGACGCTCGTCGCACCGCCGATCGTCATCGTCGGGCGCACCGCCGACGATCTGAAAGCGTATCTGTGTCGCACCGATTGGTGGGATCACTCCTTCAGCATGCGTAAGTGCCACATTCGTCCTAGGTTTTTATAACCAAGCTTTTTACCTCCATTCTATTTTTTTCTTCCTCGTTACTGTGATCTTTTATGATGGAATGCACTTAAGAGCCGTGGCGTTACTAAAGGGCCACAGGGCTGAGAAGAAAAAAAAACTAGTTTTACGCCTAAAAACCATAAAACAATTCCTTTTTTACTTTTTTTTACCTTCACCTTTAAAACGCCAGTTTTTTCATGATTTTGAGACATAAAAAGTGGTACTATAGCCATGGTCGTGACTTAAGTACTTTAGTCACGGGTTTTAGTCACGAGTGAAGCAAGTTTTGAAGATTTAAAATAAAAAAGTTAAAATACAAAAACATCAACGTGGAAATAGAGTGGAAGTAGAAAAAATAGCTTAAGTATCACGTGGCTAAACGTTGTTAAACACTTGATTGATTAAACGCTCGCTACGCTCCCTCTCAATCAATCTCGTGACTAAATCTCACGTTTTACCACTTAATTTTTAATATACTATTAAATATCCACTAAAAATGAAATTTTATTGACGTGTTTAATTTAGTTATAAAAGTTTTGAGTAGCAATTCAGTAGATAATTTAAACAATAACTTCCAGCGTGTTGGAAAAGATTTCGGTGTTCATTATGAATGTAAATCGGAGTTTTACTGCATTACCTTGCCTCCTTGGCGAAAATTGGCAGTAACTGCTCTTAATTGCTCGCGTTAGCCCACAATTGAGACGCTTACCATCTTCCCTCTAGACTCTGCGTTCAATTCTAGTAATAATTTCCATTCTTACGTTCACACTCGCTCGGGATTAAAAGTTAACAAAAGATTTAATCAAATTATTTAACTAAATACGCTCGTTCGAAGTTTATTGACTGTAATTCAATTAAAAGTACATCTCAATATTATTCTAGCAGAAAATTATGCTGAAATTTTATTATTTTTTCATAAATGTCAGTTAGAACACGAATAATTCGTCAATTAATTATTCGAAATAAAATAAATCGATTCAAATGCCACATTGTAAGCGATAAGCGCGTATTTGCCGCTGACATTTTATGTTTTTATTCATTGCAGCTGCTATTAATTGGAAATGTTTTCAAAGCGACGACTGACAAATTTACCTTCCTACAAATATCACAATGCAGCAGCACAATAAATGCAATTTTTTGTTATGTAGTCTGTGAATGACACTCAAAGCGCTGAAAAATGTTCCATATTTAAACAATAGGATAAAGCGATTCCAATACAACATGTGATTTTTATGGATTTTGAAAAATTCATTAAACCCAAAGAATGCAAATAATGATTTTCGACTCTATTACTACCCAACTAAGAATACGAAGAGTCGAAAAGTTACTTTGCAGGCTTGCAACTTTCTTCCAAACTTCTGCAAACTTTTAAAAGGCTATATTTTACCTGTTAGATGCTTTTTTCTCTTTATTTTCCGTCAGCTATCATTACCCAAGTTTATCTACACTTTAAAATGTTTAACTTTGAAGTAAATGAAAAATTATTGCGATTGGCACGAAATTTTTTGAAAATTTCTGCATATAATGTTAAATAGAATGCAAAATATGATTACGATCGGTTAAAATCTTTTGCATGTTCCCAGCGGGGTGTTGTACAAAGCCTCGAATAATGTACGACTATATGTATATGCGTGTGGTTTTGTTCGTATGATTTCAGTCGAAGTGATTTTCCTTGTTTGGGGAATTCGCCTCTGCATCGTCGTGCGGAAAGCGCCTTCGGAGTTCAACGAGAGCCGCTTCATATCCATGGCGATTTATAATGAATTTCTACTTTCGGTTTTCTTAAATATTTCGATGTGAGTTGGGTATGCTGCATGTGAGCCGCATAACAAAAATCATCATAAATCATTGGTTTTACAGGCTCTTCCTTCAAAAGCCGGCTAATCCCGATCTTCTCTACATCATTTTCTTCTGTCACACGCAGCTCACTGTCACGCTGCTTTTGTGTTTAATATTTGGGAGTAAAGTAAGATTTAAACTTGTTTTCCTTCTTAAAACACTAAAATTAATCATTATTCATATTTATTATTAAATTAGGCATATATGGTCTTCAAAGGCCACGATAAAAATGAAGATTCTTCCGGTATGATGTCAAAACCGCAAGCTTCTAAGTTCATCAGTAAAGTGCGTTCAGGCAACTCGCAATACACGAGCACAAACTCATCAGTCGCCGGTTTAGAATACGCGAAAATCTCCGAAGCAGATGTACAGGAAGAATTCATGCGTCTGTACACACAACTAGAACTCCTGAAAGAGAAAAACATGCGCGTTGGCAACCGCCATCTAGCGTCGAAAATAACCGCGATGCAAAACGCCGCATGCAAACACGATCATGACCAGGAAGCGACGAAACGCGGCTCGAAAAACATGCTCAAGGATAAAGTGTCCACAACGCGTATTCAGGAAGAAACAAGTTGCGACACCACATCTGCAACAACGCCATCTACCGGTAAAGTAAAGCGACCTAGTGTATCATTTGCTCAAGCGGATGTAAATGGTGAATCAACAGCTATAAAAACCACCACTGATGATTCCCAAGAAGAGTCCACATCAGCCACGGAAGGTAGTATTGAATTGGGTAGCCGAGAAGATCAATCATCGACTCCGCCCACTGTGAACGTGGCAGCGGTGAGTAGCGCAAGCGAAAGTCCATCCAGCAGTCGAAATGGCCGCGTGTTGAAGTCCGGTCATGCGCGGACGCATGCGATTGTTATCAATCTAGACGATAAGAGCCGATTTACCGAAGAAGTCACCGTTTAAATTCAGCAAGTTAGTTATTTCTAAGTAACTTGCTGATTTGAGGTTAGTTTTAGTACCAGTTAACGCCGTCGACTGACTTGAGCCCCATGTCGACCGCCTTAATTCGTATACGCGACGGAATCAAGCGTGAGCGACATTTTTACTCACTCTGGATTTTTCTATTCGACTGACACTTCCGGCTAGAGGCTAGACATATCGTGCACATACAATGAAAATGAAAATATTGATATCAATGTGTATATGTACATATTACTACGATAATTATAAACTCTGATTACAAAAAGTGTAAACATGGTAAATGTATAATTAACAAAACGTTTAAACTTTAAAAACATGCACGGCGTTATCAATTTGCATAAATTATTATAAAATTGATTGCGTCAGGAGTGCTGTATAAAAACTAATATTGATAAAACCAAAAACAAAATGATAACTATTACGTGTTAAGACGACTAAGATTTTATCACTACGTAATTGTGTAAATTCGTCGCATTGGATGCACTATGTTTGCGCATGCGCAATGCGCTCAAGAGTATTATCATTGTTAAGAAGCCGAAGGGATAACTTAAAGTCATTGGGAATGTAATTTGGATTTATTTTGAGTAATGCTCAGCATGTATTAAGATGTTATACATTCGGTTGTTGGAAAAATTTAAATAAATTTGAAATCATTTTTCTAAAAAAATATTTTTACTTATTTTATACAACAATCCAATAATTATTTTCAGAAATATTCATAAAAACAAAGGTAAGTAATGAAAAATGTGTAAATTTGCTCCGCCTACCGTGTCCAGCACGCATGCGCGCATAACTCACGTTTATATAATGCGTAGGAATGGTATTGTTGTCCGCAGTCCAATATTTCATTGACTGAACATATTAAACCAGGCTCAGATAAAGGTATAAAGAGAATACCGGAATGTAATTTCGATGTCGAATTCCCGCCGATAACAATAGAAGATGTCGCTAGTTTAATGTGAGTAGGCAGTAGGTAGGTATTCATCAACTTTTGCAAACACAAGCAATCAGCAAGCCATCTCGTAATTAACGAACTAATTCGCAGCGCAGCGCAGCTCCGCAACTGCACCGCAGGATATTGAGTAAACAACGTTACGTTAAACATGTATCCTGCGTCCTGTGTCCTGCATCCCGCATCAAAGCCCATACGTATGATACTAATTATAAATTCATTATCATTACCTCAACGGACCTAACTTGATACATTATGCAATGTGGTATAATTAACAAAATACACAAAAAAAGTTTCAGTGTGGCGATTATAACCTCAAACTTTAAAGATTTGGATTTAAAGGTTATGTGTTATGTATTCATGCACGTTTCGCAGGCCGATGTAATCGTAAACGAAAACGTGCGCTGTTTTAATTGCAACGCTCACAGCAAACGCAAATCGATCTAATCTTGTAATGCTAAACCTGCGATGAGCATCAGAGGATTGCAATGCATGGGAAACTCAGTCAATTACATTTGCATCATCAATGGCCATCAGGCGGACACAATGAGAACATTCAAGCGGCGGAATTACTTTAATTCTTCGTTGGAATTTTATTTACAAGGGAATATCTATAATATAAAATAAAAATAATTCGTAAAATGTGTTGGTAAGCGCATAACTCAGCAACGCCTTGAGCAATTTGACCAATTCTTTTTTTTTTAATGTTCGTTAAAGTCCAAGGATGGGTTTTGCGGCAAGAAAAATTCGAATAATTGCCGAGAAAACCCTAAAAACAGCCTTTTTCTATAGGATAAAAGTAGGCATTGACATTCAGTCATAATTATAGTTGAATAGTTAAATCCGAGATGGCGCGCTGAAGTGCATTATTAGCAATTCTTAATATAATTAATTTCTTTAAAATAAAATTGCAAATCTTATTGATATTGACACATACTATGCCTAGAACAAGAGACTGACAACGAATTACATTTTTATTAAACACTACCGGGACGAAGTCGCAGGCAAAAGCAGTCTACGAGTATAATATAAAAATGCATCGCAAAATCTGTTGGTAAGCGCATAACTCAACAACGCTTAGACCAATTTGGCCAATTCTTTTTTTAAAATGTTCATTGAAGTCCAAGGATGGTTTTTACAGTGAGAAAAATTTGAATAATTGCCGGGAAAACCCTAAAAACAGCTTTTTTCTATAGGATAAAAGTTGGCGTTGAGATTCAATTATAGTTATAGTTAAATATTTCGAAATATTTATTTATTAAAATTTCAAAATATACAATGGATTACGTATTCACAAATGAAAGTAATAAAAATATTGTTAAATAGTTGAATCCGAGATGGCGCGCTGAAGTGCTTTATTAGCAAATCTTTATATAATTAATTTCTTTAAAATAAAATTGCGAATCTTATTGATAGAATTGACACATACTATGCCTAGAACAAAAGAGTAAAAACGAACATTAATATTATATAACTTTTATATAACTTTTTTTTAAACGGGACGAAGTCGCGGACAAAATAAATTTGTATTTATTTGAGGAAAAAATATTAGAGGACAAAAACTAAGCCGAGATTATTTTTTTGCAAAAAATAACACCGGATAAGATATTGCCGTGATGTGGAGTAGCAACAAGGAAGCTGTTGGCGCCCCCTCGCCGTCCCAATAATAGTAAATTACCCAGACGGTTATGTCGCACACATAAAGATCGGGATTTAGTGTCGGGGCCGCGTCGGCAGAGAGACATCGCCATTATTTCATCATTTTCGACAACGCCGAAACCCATCCGGACGAACATAACGCGCAAGATGTCCGCTCCCCGCGACGCAAACCATAAACATGGAAATCCAACTATCTCATTGTGTGTCACAAGGGTCGAATTTTAATAATTAATGCGTGTAAGGGTCGCATAAACCAAAACCCCGACGTTTCTTCTGATTGCAATAAACATTCAATATCTTCAAAGAAAAAAAGCAATTCCTCGCAAAACCTCGAATGTAGGCAACTTTATTCCATCATATCATTAAATATGAATGAGACTCACATGCGAGCGATGAGAAAAAAAAACCTACGGTGAGGGATTATAAGCGTATGCGCCCGTTTTATATTCCAATTCGTATCAAATCGAATTCTGCGCGAGTCGCAGATTTAGAGTGCCCCGAAGAAAGTAGAAGCATAAATAGTTAGGAGACGTGATAAGAGAAAGCAAACGACTTGCAGAGGCTGCAATATAAAAAGTATCTTTGCGGATAAAAGACGTAGGATGCACCAACATATTCCATCAATGATAGATGAATCGGAAAGTGAGTCAACCTGTCACAATGTCGGACGTAAAATGAATGATGGATGAAATGCAAGTCAATAGATCTGAGTAAACTAAAAAAAGCTCTGAAAAGAAAAAAATAAATTTTTGTTTTTTGATTGCAGTAATTCGATTTTGTAATTTTTCAATTTTCTTTTCCGGGTGTGCACGGAGAAAATTGGTTTCGGAGAAAATTAGTCGCGTGCTTTTGTGCCTGTGTCACTGCGGTGCCATTCCGATAATCCTTTTCTTCGTTTTTCGCACGCCGGGCGCGTAACAAGGCGAGCGGCGCGCGATTCTCATTGCCCCCGTTCGCAGGTTTACAAGTTTTTACAAGTGCACGAGATAAATGCCGCCTTCTCAAAACTTGGTGCAATCGCACTTGAAGTCATTTTCGGCGGACGAGTCCTCCGGGGTCGCACATCCGACCACAATCCGGCAAACTTCAAAACGCGATCGAAAAACAAATTGCATTAGTTTCCAATTTTCGCTGGCAACACCAACTTTAACTTCTACGTTTTTTTAGGCACGTTTTTTGTGCTGCCAATTAGATTAGATTAGGGAATAGACTAGTTTTATGATTTTATCATAACTTACAATATAAGTAGATTTTATGTTGTGTTCGGTGTGTTGCCTATAATATTTTATTCTTTTTATGACAATATTGTGAGTACAGCACTTATCGAAACTATCAGAAGTGAACATAAGTGTATAATAAAAAAAACGTAATCGGATTAAGTTTGATATTTGCTATAACACATGGAAAAAATACAAAAAATCTATTTAAACAACACGAAAACACAGAAGCACGTAGCCTCTACTAGCGCAACTCCCCACTACTTTTTACTGGTATAAAAAGGCAACGTGCAGCGACCACAGCATTCAGTCGTGCCTAAGTCGTCCTATTATTTTATTATATTTCACATCTTAACCTTAATTTTTATTTTAAACCAAAACTGAAAACTTAAATTCACTCGCACGACTCCTGAAAGCTCATTATAAATAACTTTAATTAGTAAGACGCTTTTGTTTTATGTTAAAACTTGAAGCAGAATGCACAGGCAGTAGATTGATTTACATGCACTGCAAGAAACTACATGAACCTCGAAGAAGCTAGTTGTATCAGTCGAAGACCGAACAAAAACAAGAATAAGCTGGCAACTGTGTTTGTTCGCCGTCTGCAGCTGCAGAAATTTATCGTGATAGAACGAGCTTTACAGCTTAAAATAAGCTCAAAACAAAATAAGAATTAAATTAAACTTCTACATCAGTTATAAATTACAAAAACCGCATTATTTAAACTTGGCGAACAAAAAAACTATTTAACATGAACAGTGCAATTATACACTACGCATTTAGTTTGTAACTTGTAACTGGTAACTTACTTCAGGCATTGTTATCGCTGTTTGCCACGCTGAACACGGCTCAAGTTACACTTGTCCGAATTTACGGCAGACTGGATAACACTATCATGTATTTCAACAGCAATATCTGTTATGATGATGGTTGTTACTTGCTACAGTTATGGAAATTATGCTAAGGACGTCATTTTATAGCCTACTAAATAGATGGCGCTGTTTAATTGCACCATGTGAAATTCTAACCTATATCATGTTTTTATGAACTAATTAACTATTAAATCAGCTTAGGGTATAATATTCTATAAGACTGATTCTCAGGCAACTAATAAGCTTACTTGCAGTGCACTAAAGTCTTATTATCTAAGAAACTTGAGATGATTTACAACGTTGTAAGATTTAACCTAAAATTTTGTAGTAGAAAAGTTTGGTTATAGAATGTAGATGCACTAGATGAATAATTCAATGCGATTGTTGGTATTATGAGTGAATATGACATAATTGTAGCATTATGTTACACAATTGTGGGGAGCGCGCACACATGCGTGATGGCGGAATGTTGGGGATGTTGAATGTATAATGCGGTGAATGATTGCCTTATTGAAAGCGGCGGCGTACACTTGCATTGCGAACGCAATGCCAGTAGCGTAATGGCACTCGTCATTATTCATTTTAAGCGATTCGGCACGTTAGTGTGCGCGGCCATTACTCAAGATGTCAATTTGCTAATAATGCGGAATGCGAGCTAGGCAACCAGCATAACCTGTCATTTAACATACAAAGATATATTTGTTTAATTTTGCATCAAAAAAATCATATTTTAACATCATTCAATCGGGAAAATTTAATAAAAATAACGTGCTTTCAATAAAAAGGTTGTTGGAGCATCCAAAAAGGGTTTATGAAGGGTTTTAATGAAAACGTAAAGCTTCCCACAAATCTGACAGGAAACAAGCGGACATAACCAAAAGCTAACCCTATTTAACACACCTGTTTAATTGAATGAAAAACACTTATCCTGACATATTAAATAAAATTTGTCCAATACGCAAGTAAAATATCACAAATTCAATATTTAAATGTAAATTTACGTAAATTTTGCATTTGACGTTGAGATAGGAATTCGTAGACGCAATTCAATTAAAATTATCTTAATCCTGAATACGTGCGCGCCCAAATGTCCAGCGCATCACGTACATGTTATCTCCAAACAACTAAACTCAAATTTGAATGAATAATAATTCGTCGTTTTGCAAAATTAAACCGAAACACCAACTACTTTCAGATATCCGCATCACTAAACGTGTTTGTTTGTTTGTCTGTAAATGTACGAAACACTTGTTTGCATAGACAACAGGCATCATTAGCCGAGGAGGTTCGGGAAAAGGTGCAAAATGTAATTAGCGGCACGCTTTCGGAAGTGTGCGCTGTTTATTTTCCATTTCCGGTGAAGCCGTGCAAATTTAACTTTGCTTGAGTGCTATGTTTCATTTTCACGCCAAATCTTGTTAATTACTTAATTCACAACGGTTAATTTCGTTAAAATTGTAATAAAGACAAAAATTTTACAAAAATACAGTGAAAACTTGTTTAAAACCAAAGAAATTGCAGAGATTATCCTTGGAGTGCACGGGAAATGACTCGTATATCCTGTGAAAGGACGAAGGATGTTGTAGTGCACTTGTAAGGATAGTGAGCGGTTAATTTGTCAACATATCCGGTGTTCTCTTGTAGTTACAATGTACAAACACGAGTATTATCTGTACCGGATAAGACTACATTGAATTAAATGTTTAAAAGTTTATTTCAAGGACAAATATTGCTGATTTTGGTATAAAAGTTATGATTTGTTGAATATCTAATATCCTTCTTCGTGAATTTTGATGGAATATTAACGCCGACGTAAGCATTTTCTGCAAAATTGAATTTTTCTATATTTATATCAACTTTTTCATTTTTCCTGTCGTGTAATGAAATTCTCGAACCGGATGTGTTCTAACACACTCTAGTCAACTTAGTTATTAGATATAAATCATTTCACACAAAAAAAAAAAGAAACAGGAAAAGTTTCGTATTGAAACTTTTAGGTTATACTTGTAGGTTATGATACCATCTCAATGTGATACTGACATAAACGTATTAATGATGTAGATCATGAAATAACAGCAAGTTTTAAATGAAATTCCGTTGGTGGAATTAGTTCGTGATTTTGCGCCCGTTGTAAGACTGCTTAAACGTGAAATAACCTTTCTAAAGATTTCGCCGCTGCAGGAACGTGCAGGAACCGGAAAAGTGCACATTGCACCTCTCTCCGCGACGCGAGTACGATTAATTTTAATTAATACAGGTGCTTCACTTCGGCCATTTCCGCGCGGCTGGGCCGATGGCTGAGCCGCCACGTACGATGTGCAAATACTAATTAATTTCCTCTTTAAAGTTTGCAACTCTTAAGTGTCTATTTATTCGGGAGCGATGAGTGCGAAACTTTACATCGTCATAATATGCCGAGCTGTTTTAAGTTTAAGCCGTTTATTTGAATACTTTTAATTAAAAATCATCTTTTTGCTGCCCCACGTGCACCGTGTGTTCATTTCCTACCCGGAAAAATGAAAAAATTGAAAAAATAAAAAAATTCAATATATTACGTGTTAAAATGTGAAAAATATCAAAAAATGTTCATTTTATAACATAATTATTATTTTTTTATTATGTAGTTGTAAAAAAATAGTTTTTAACACTATGATTAATGTAAAAAGATTTTTTATGTGAGAGTAAACTTTTGTACATTTTGTAAGCACACCACACGTAACCACAACAAAGTTTAAATTAAATACTAAAAATTCTATGATGTAAACTGAAATTTCTCCCCGGAGTAAAATAACTAACTGTTATTTAGTTTAACACGCGCGAGTAGACACTGCGAAGTTTTAATGAGAAGAAAAACACAGAAATTAAGTGATAATTAGCGAAATTCTTCACAAATAAGTTTGAAGAGCATAAATTACGCCAATTGAAGTGCACAACGCATGGAAAACGAACGAACATGGAAATTCCACGACGAGAAGTTACACATTAACTCAACTTTAACTTGGACGTTAACGGCATAACGCTACATCGAATTATGTGCGCGTTGCAGGTGCGAGTAGTTTATAATAAAAGTCGTAACTTGCGCGGTGCGCGCCGCGCGCGTATTTTTATCGGCCGCAAAGCATAGTTCCCGCAAAATTGAACCGACCCCATTCCCATCTTCTTCACCCCCACAAACAAGAGTTGCAAGCAAAGGAAATTCCTTACACGCTGCGAAGTATTTTTCTCGAGTTACCGCGATGCAATGCGGATGGACGAGCAAATCCATAAATAAAATACAATTTCAAGCGAGAGACATTTGTAACAAGTACCAGTTACCTGGTGTAGAGGTATAGTAATATGTTGCAAATTGTCTGAGGTTATTTTGTTAACAATATATTTCGTTGGATAAACAGCGAACGCAGGGGGTGTGCAGTTGGAGACGTGCGCAGTCATTCGTTAAACGCTTCGTGTTTGCCGGTTGTCATTTCGAAACAATCACAAATATTGGATTCGGTTTACCGCCGCCGCCACCGCAGACCTGCCGACCGCACGTTTATCTGCGTGTCGGCGTCGGTCGGGCGCGATAACAAAGTCGAATTAATTACGCTCACATTGCGGAGTTGCATTGGTGGGGTGGGGGGAGAATTGGGGGCGTCGTTATGCCTCGCCGGATACGAATGGAAATTGCGCCAGGCAATTGACATCCGATATAAAAATTATAAAAAATATTTTTTTGTTGGTTTTGAATTAAAATTTGAAAAAAGTGACTTTTTTGTAGATTATACGTAAAAATTAGAACAAAAAAGTTTTTTTTATGGTTAATTGACTTCTATTAATAACCTAGAATTTAAAATTTGTAATTTTGACAGAACAAATTGACTTTCGGTACAAAAAGTTTAAAAAAATTGTATTTTTGTAGGTTTTATACTAAAATTAGGAAGAAAATAAATGATTTGTTGGTTTATTGCATTGTATTATAACCTAGAAATGTCATTTTGCTATTTGGACCGAACCAATTAATTTCCGGTTTAAAAATTGCAAAAAAATTAGAAAATAAAATGATTTGGTTACAAAAATTAAGTTTTTACCCAAAAATGTGTAGCAAATCATGATTTTTGGTTTAAAAAGTTGTACTACAACTTAGAAACTATATTTTGTAATTTTGACAGCCGCCATTGACATCCGGTATGAAAATTACCAAGAAACAAACAACAATTTGCACGAAAATTAAGAAAAAACAGATTTTTACGTTTTATTTAATTGTAGTATAACCAAAAAACCAAATGTTCTAATTTTGGCAATTGGTCCAAATCTAAATCTCAATAAATTACTATCAAAACGCCGCCCGTCTCCATTTCCGCTTGCTGACCGACTCCATACAATTGCACCGAAGCCGGTTGATTTATTGTGATCAGAGATGCGACGAGAAACTCAATCGATCCGTATCGCATCGTGCTGCGCACGTGTTCGCAAATTGGAATATAATACGATCCGCACGCGGAGCTCGCTTTTATCTCGACTGGAAAATATCATTTCTCTTATCATTCGAAATAATTCGTTTGAATAGCCCGCGCGCGCGCGCCGCTCATTGTTTGCGACGGCGTCGGATAAAAGCGATAAAGAGAATATATCGGAATGCAATTTCGCCTCGATGTGATAACGTACAATTCAATAAAAATCCCACACAGTCCACTGACCTTTTCTCTTTTTAAATAAATAAATAAATAAATAGAAATTATATTATTTAAGTCACCACGTGAAGATTTAATGATAGTCATTAGGCGGAAAAAAGTTGGTGGGAAAGTTTCGTGGAGAATAATTTGCAACACGCCACAAAAGTATAAACGAGTCGAGAGGTAAAAGTTATAAACGACAGAAAAACGTAAAGATTTTTAATGAGTTCATGGAAATGTTTCAAAAGTTTACATTCTTTTGCCTTCTGATTTCTTTCATCAGAAAAATCAAGAAATTTTATATTATTGAATGAAATATTGCGTTAAAAATAACAACAAAACAACCAAAAATGATTACTTGACAATGCCGAAATAAATACTCCGCCATTTTCTATAAAAGGCTTTTAATTCAACTCCTACCGCGCATGCGATGCTAATTTTGTTATTATCTGCTTGCACGAACAGCAGAAATTAAATTTAAAAGAGGAAAAAGTCGCTGTATATGTTGTACAAACTGCAGGAACGCAAATAAAAAGTTTTAATTACTTTTCAACCAAGAGTTTCACCATTTTCAGGTTGAATAAACTAAATTTTACGCGTTTCAAGTTCTTTTTACTGTATGCAACCCATCGTGTTTACACCACAAGAATATTATGTGCATGATGGTCAATATTGATTGTCGGCCGAAAATCGCATTCGCAAAATTAGCATATTGTCCATAATCCGCGTCCGGGTGTTTACTGTTATAGCTAATGAACGTGTAATTGCTTGCACATTGCAAATGCACAAATAACAAGCGTATGATCAAGGATTGAATTAGCATAAATTGCAATTCGGCGACTGTGTTGCCCGTCAATCATAAGTATTGAAGGAGATAATTGAAAATTAATATTAGAAACATTGATTGTGTTGCGAGCGCGCGGGAGTTCTTGGTGTTTTGTTTTGTTTGCGTGGTGCAGGTCGTATATCACGTATTGAATTGCGAATTGCGAATTGGGTTTGCGTGACTATAATGCTGTAACGCAACGCGATTATACGCCGCCATGTCTCTCGATTCGCTTGATGCGGGGGGACAATAGAAATGGAACTCGTGCGCGCTTGACCGAGCAACGCGCAACCTCATCCCGAATGGGACACTAATTAATTATCTTCCGCGCGCGGCACACCGCCCCGAAGGAATTCGGCGCTCGCTGGCCTGTTTGCCGATCGGCTTCCGGCTTCGACTTCTGCATGAACAAACAAAACTATATTTTATGGCTCCGCACATATGTAATCTGGATTGATTTATTCAACTTGTTTTTTTGTTTTTCCAGGCGAAAAAATGTTGTGTCATTGGTTGCATAACTATGTTAGGTCATGTAACAGATGAAAAAAACATTTTTTGGTGGAATAAACAAGATTAAATCACTTTTTATACATAAAAACGTTACAAGTTCATTATTTTAATATAGTTTCCTTCAAAAGCGATGAGAAAATAATTAAATAAACGAATCCTCTTAAAATTCAAAGTTTGAGGTTAGTTAAATTTCCGCCATGCGCCATTTTGACACTAACCTCACAATTCCTTCAAGTACCTAACACCTTGTGACATTTTAAAACTAAGTTTTTGCAGATTCCCGTCGTCGTAATTCTTGCACTCGGTTTGCGCAACTGTTTTATTCCTCTCCTCGGTGCGATTAAAGCGGAAACGAATTGTGCGCGCGCGCGTGTTGCCCGAAAATGGTAAAAATATTCAAATGAAAATAAAAACGACAATTCACTAGAGAATCACAGCAAGCGGAAAGATTTCCATACGTTTGCATTACGCTGGTGTATCGCACATCCCTCGTGCCCCATATGACCTAACCGCATTTGCAAAACAAACGTTTTTATCCAATACCGGAACAGAACACTTAAATCAACTCAACTTCCAGTTTGTGAAGTTTCCCGCACGTTGTTTGAGCAGGAATGCGACTGTAATAATCAAATAATTCACACGATCTTATCCTCGCAAAGTTTGCAGCCGGATGCTCCTCAATCAAGCCCTAATATTTGTCTAAGTCCAAGATAGCCGAATATCGAGGCAACCCTTTCATTGTTTAACTAACCGACCACTCAGCATGTGTCAACATTAATTGACCTAACACCAAACTTCCCGAACAAATAATTCCTCAACATTCATAGCAATTCAGAGCGCGTAATCTTGACTAATTGAATTTGGTATAAAATACGTTTTTTTTCTTCTCTGCGTAATTCTCTGGAGACCGCAACGCTCGGCTTTTATCACAAATTGTCGAGGTCAATTGAATTGCGAGGAACAAGGGTTGATTCGATGGAAAAAATGAAAACTGTACCCTGAAACGCCCCACGGGGGACGTCGCCCAGTATTAGAATGTTTTGCTCCTTAAAACTTTACGACGCGACCGTTATATCGACGAATTTCTTCGCAGTCGTAAAAGTTTTATTCCGCGCGCGCGCGACCTGCATGAAGATGTGATGCGATGTCTTCGTGCTGCGGCGTATGACAGTATAATATTCTGTTTATTATTTCAATTAGTCGTTTTCTTCTCGGCGTACTTACTCGGCTCTCAGACATATTATATAGCGGTGCATAAATTACTGATTTACGAGTGGAACTTGACGCTTTGACATTTAACTTGATTATTATTTCGTATTCTTCTTATATTCAAATGGAAACAGTAAAATTTAGTGCTAAATATGTTATTGCATCACAAATTAAATTAAATTTTACAGTTTTTTAAGTAAAATATTAAAAATTATCAAAAAAATTTTTTTTTTGTTTAAATTTTTTATAAAATGCAAATTTAGTTGACGTTGGAAGATTGTAAGATCGATAGCATCTGTGCATCCGTTGCAGAATGCGTTCTTTGCACAGGAAACCATAATTTAGTGGATTTACAACCCGAAATGCCTTGGAGGATTTCGCGGTCGAAGCAGAAGACACCAGAGACACACAGAATGATGCAGTTAAACATCAGGTGCAACCAAATCACAAACAACACCATTAAAAAGCATAATCAAAAAATATCCTAATAGAAATTGTGTTTTAACAGTCGGTAATTTCACTATTTTATGTTAAAAATCATAAAAATCACAATAACTGCAAAACTATAAAAAGTAAAAGGTTTATTTTAACATCTACCGCTAGATGACAGTAAAAGGTTTATTTTAACATCTACCGCTAGATGACAGTAAAAACAATAAAATAAATAATTACCATTATAGAAATTATTATAATTAAACTTGAAATATGCGAAAAACATTGAAAAAGCGTAAAACTAGCACAAACACTTGAAAATGATGTCAAAAGGTAAGAGCTGATTTATATCCTGGATACCAGCACGATTAATGTGGTACTTTACTGCATACACTGCCTAACACATGGATGTTTTATGCTTTGTTACGCGACATTAGCATATGCTCGTGGATTTTATGTGATCCCGGTTCCGGCGGCGGGATCGCGCTGTTTCGCGGCGCTTGTTCCACGCGCGCGTAGACAAAATCAGATTACTTCACTCGGTATCATATTAGATAGGTTTTTATTATGCTCTGCATATGCGGCTTTCGCTTCCAGCATCTCTCCGCCCGGCTTTGAGAGAAACAAGCGATAGTAATAATAATAATAAGAATAATCTGCTTCTTTGCTTTTGCTCCTCGAAGCGCGTATTTTTCTTTCAAAGCAATACAAGACTATGCAGCAGCATTGCATCTGGCATCTATTTATAGCGTTCGTATTATTTTCAAGTTTATTACGAACGATGACATTTCAAATAAAATTCGCTATTCGTAGAATCAGTTGTCTCGCGTTTACCGACGTTTTACGAAATCAGTTTTTCTAAGACAATCTAAGCCGCACAACGCACTATAATGAGATTTCTCGGCGTTGTTTTGCGCTGTCTTCGTCGATTTTTTTCGTGTTCGGTTTGTAAGATGAAGAAAAAAAAAACCACCGCATCACGCACATTTTCCACACCGGCGGAACGCAATTTGGGCAAACCCCAGCTCTGGCTCACCTAAATATCGTTTTACACTTGACTCACTATACAATTCATGAATAAATTCGCCCCGTGGAATAGATTGCGAATGTGCCGTTTTTGTCATCCGGGCAGAAGGCGACGAACGTCGATAACTAAATAAGCTCCGATTTTCGTACACGTCACGTAGTTAATTGAGATATTCGTCTTTTAGCCCAATTTCCGTTCGGAGGCGAGTTTTAAGAGTATGTCAATGTCACCAACAAGCTGCTTGCCAAGCACTTCGCTCCTGTTCACCGCTATTCTCCTCCAGAAAGGAAAATACGTGGAAAACGCACAAAGGAGGCTTCTTTTTGTTTGTTTCTCGATGGTTTTTCTGCGCTCTTTTATGGTTGACAATGCAGTCAATGTGGAATATTCCACGGTGTATGGTTTCGGTGAGTCGAGGTGAATATGTGCGACAAGGAAATTAGAAACGCAAAAGGGTCAACCTTCATCAAACAGTAATCCGAGAACAAACCGCAACAAGTTAAATATTTTCGTTGCGTGACACGCTGGATAAGGATAAGCGCGCAGCGACGTCCTTCAGACTTTTCCTCCTTTTATCTCCGGCCATGATTTTCTTTTTTTTTTCATTTTATACGTATGTCTAAAAGTGTTCTGCTTTTCAGCGGTCGCCCGAGAGACACTTTCTTTGCTCAAACTCACAAAGATAACATAATACCGCGGAAATGAAGGTCTGTTTTATGAATTCTTAGCGAAACTAAGAGTTGACCCGCTGAGATTAATTATCCAGGATGTTCCATAATAAAATTTCGTTGAATATTGTGCAAACTATTCGTTGCAGCGCGAGCGTAGCATAAAAACTCGTTTGTGTACAAGAGAATCGCAATATAAACAAAGGCAATCGTGCGCGGAGATAAGTTTCAAAACATGTTTCAACATGTTTCGTTTTATCATTTATTCTTCACTGGCGGGCAGCTATGGCCATCTAGACGGCGTATTGTATACTATTACGGCTATAAAAATAGGCATGTAATTAAACGAACTTTATTTTTTCGATTTTTAACTTGTCAATTCATTAAATGCACTTATAATTAATGCTTGCACTTAAAAATACAGAACTGAACTTAAAAATAAATATTTGCACTTTGAAAAAATAATTCCACTTGAATAAAATGCTTTCCACTATGAAATTAATACTTTGCACTTATAAAACTGGCAGTATTAAGTACGTGCCGTATTCTTAACCAAACATTCGCCAATAGAGCGCGCCACTATGCATTAATCAACTGCAAAACTGCAAAATGTCATACATCCTCCCATACGTGCTTGCATTCTTCCTCTGCAGTAGGAAATATATGCATGGCGGATAAGAATTGTTTACTTTAGCGTGCCACGTATACAGTTGATAAAATATTTTTGGCACTTTATCAAAAGTACCATCGCCATATATTTCCTCCTGATTCAATTGTATTAACAATGATCTATCTCCCAAAGAAAAAATAAAGTTCGTTAAATTACATGTCTTATAAAACTTGCAGTATTAAGTACGTGCCGTACTCTTTACCGGCCCCTTCTATCACCATCCCCACCCCCACCGCCCCACAAATAATACCAAACAAGGTAGTCTACCTAACCACCACCCCCCAACCCCCCGACCGCCCCACAAATAATACAAGACAAGGTAGCCTACCTAACCACCACAAATTATAAAGTTTCAATTTAAAAAGTTGATTCAAAACAAATTTAAGCTTAAACCTGAATATATAAGTGCATTGTGTTAAAATATAAGTTATACAATCTATAGTGCATAATATGAATTTCTTAGTGCAAAGTATGAAAACTTAAGTGCGGCTGTTCAAGTGGATTGTATTTAAACTAAAGTGCATTTAATATATCCCCATAAAAATATATAAATCAGCATTGCAGCGCCATCTAGCGATCTTTTTATTAACTAAAGTTGACATTGCTTTTAAACAAAGTAAAATATCAAAATTGAAGACAAAAAGAGAATAAAATAGAATGAATATCAATGAATTTGTTTATTAAAATTGTTATTTGTTATGAACCATACAAGTATGTAATATGTGCTCTTTTATCGATATACGCGCGACGCCCGCGGATGGACGTCAAACGCAACATACAAAATGGTAGATAATAATATCATCTAACAGTAAACCTTCTAATAATAATATTAATAAAAAATGAATCAATAATGAAATGTGTCTTCAATGTAATACATACTAACAACATCTTGCAAATCTTTGGGATACCATTTGTACAATCATTAAACTAAAATTTAAACGTTTCAATTACTTTGTTTCCATTTTCTTAGAGTTTTTTTCGACGACTCACGACACTTATTTTATAACATTGATGCATCTCAATAATAGAACAAACAAGCGTTCATCGACCCGCGCCGATTCAACATAAATAAATATTTATATATTTAGGTATCTATAAACTGAGTTTAAATAACTAGAAACAACTCATAAACGTTTCATTCGAATATCGCAACTGATCTAGGTGCCCGTTTTGTTCTTTAGCTAAATTGGTGACGATGAGATGGTTTCTGGCTGAGTGAACTTAGTGTTTTAGACTGTTTGATAAGTTAATTCGAGTTGCGATATATAGCTTATGCTGAATCATATAAAATCTACTCTCGTCCGCGTCAAACGCTTGGAAGATTTTAATATAATTAAAAGGTTTTGTTTCTTTAGATTAGTGGCTTTGGTACGAGGAGCATTCTGTAAGCACAACTGAAGCGAACACTATTCGGGTACGAATCCGTCTCAATTATCAACTCTACCAGAATCCCGACGACTTGCCGCCTGGGGGATTCTTAACTTTGATGCAGGACTTTCGCTCGGTATCCATTTCCTCTGCGGGACAAAATAATCAAATTAAACAATTTAATTAATACGAATTTAGAAAGTTAAGAACTGTTACCGCTGATGGAAAATGTGGAATCCTGAATGTTGCGCTGTCCTTCCGGTCGAGCGCCTCGACAAGATGGCGTCCCAATGGCCGAGTCAGGCAGTGTTGGAGTAAAGCACGTCTTCGGCTCGAATTCGATCTTTATCAACAAACAAAATGCGTGTTTAACGCAAACATGTCTCCCCAAAAGATCTGCTAAACGTTATCTAAGTGAAACGTGATGTAACAGCCAGCACCACCACTACGAAAGTGTGTTACAGGAAGGACAAACAAAAAAAGGAGGAGACTAATAATAGATAAGACCTAAAAAAGGGCACATTCAAGCATGTAATCATTATGCAATGTTATACAACACAAACAAAACGCACTAAACAAGAGAAGATTAGATTGTAAATTGTAGTTATGATGCAATACGACTACAGCGCCATTAGTTTACCTTTGCGAGTTTATTATGAAGTTCAACTTCGTCCAAAACTCCATTCTTCTTAGATTCAAAGATCTCCTCCAATTTTTCTGGTGCGTAGATAAACGGAGCGTTCACGGGAGTTTCCACAAATGTACCGTGGCCTTGCACAGCGCGCAGGTTCTCATCGTCAACGCAAACTCGTCCGTTGACAATAACAAACTCAGGTACGCCATGGCAAACCATTCCCTCAAAGATATTGAAATCCACAGCAAGATGGTGAGTCTGCGCGGAGATGGTTTGTGTCTTTGCTGGATTCCAGATGACAATGTCAGCATCAGATCCAACAGCAATACATCCCTTGCGTGGATAAACATTGAAGAGTTTCGCGGCGTTGGTGCTTGTAATGGCGACAAAACGGCTGGGATCAATCAGGCCAGAATGTACACCTTTCTCCCAGATGACAGCCATGCGTGACTCGACGCCATTCACACCATTGGGGATCTTGGAGAAGTCGCCTTGACCCATCGCCTTCTGTTCCTTTTTGAACGTGCAATGATCGCTTCCGGTCAATTGCAACACGTCCCTGCAAGACAACCAATTCAAACATCCGCCCGGCCATAAACTACTCACAGTAATGTATGTTAATAAATGTATTAGTCATGCATGCAGCGTGCGTGGCGAATGAATGAATGTTAGAAGTGTTAGTGAAGCGGACTTACGATGCGATCAGGTCCCAGAGCTTTTCGGGAGCTTCCGGATTCGACCGCAAGGGCGGCGAAGCAATGGTGTAGATCACATTGGGGTTGCCAATCATGCTCAAATTGTGCACGTGGCTCGCCCCGTATACAATCTGCCCATTCGCTTGAGCTTCCTTTATCACCTCGCCAGACTCGCCTGTGGTGACGTTGTCAATGCACAGCGGTGCCTCGACCTGTATTAGCAAACAAACGCAAGCCAAACAGTTGTAACCACATCACAACCAATTCCAATGCGGGTATCACGCGGCAATGAATATGTATTATGTAAAAGCCAGTGTGAAAACAGTCCCAAAGCCCCAAGTTAGTAGAAAAACACCGGTGATTGATTAGAGCACCCGAACGACTTACTGTGCTAAAAGATTCATCAGATATCCGGGCGTTGTGGGATCGGGCCGTAATGGCGGGCTCAGTATATGCCCAGCGGAATGATGGAAACAGGTGTGCTTGTAATGGCTGCCGTCGGTGCCCAACGCGGCAACCAGTGTTTCGCCCCACACTTGTGCGCCGCCATCACGGTGCTCTCTTATAACATTACCAGCCGACTTGCTCATTACATGCACAACGTACAGCGGACTATCTGCCTAGAATGAGACCCCCCCGATGGAAAATAAACAACAAACGAAACGGAAAACAACTGGAGCAATATCTCGGTCGTTAAAACGGTAAACCGAACCGATTCGGCGCGTTCAACGCAAAAGAAACTGTTTATAATGTGTTTGTGTGTGGATATAAAGCGTGTATTGTGTAGTTGTTTACTTACTGCCTTGGCAATAACGCATGCACGATTGACTGCCTCGGCTTCGACGCTTTCCGGACGCGATAGTTCATGTCCCTCGGGGCCGGTAACACCTTGCGCCTTGAGTTTCTCGACGTTCTTCCGGATAATTGATCCGTTTTCAGCGTGGACTTGAGCAAGCGCACCCAGATTCTTACAGGCCTCCATCGCTGAATACAGCTCCTCGTCGTTGAGCATGAAGTCATACGCCATGAACATCTTGAATGAATTCACACCGTGCTGCTGACACAGCGTTTTCATCTCGTCACGCACTCGGTCATTCCACGACGTGAGGCATACGTGAAGCCCATAATCGCAGCAGACTTTATCGTCGGCCTTTTGTCTGTATTCGTGGTATTTGTCCAGGATGGACTCGCCTTTCTTGGGGAACACGAAGTCGACTATAAATTATAACTGATTAATAATATGCATGAATATAGGTAGTTAATGTTTTATTACTTATCATGGTGGTGCCACCAGCAATGGCGGCTTTGGTCCCCTGATAAAAATCGTCAACGGAGCGAGTGCCCATGAAGTCAAACTCGAAATGCGTGTGCGGATCAATACCTCCGGGGAGGATGTACCTGCCACGGGCGTCAATAACACGCGTGCCGCCTGGAATGATGAGATTCTTTCCGATTTGTTTAATGATGCCATCCTCGATGAAGACGTCATCTTCCAGGATGCCTGTCTCGTTGACAACTTTGCCATTTTTGATAATCAGACGATTTTGAGAGCTCTAAAATAAAATTTTAGTATTTAATAATAGTAAACTTAATTTTTATACAAAATACTCAAAGATTTTAGGTTATGGTACCCAAAATACAAACTTTATTCACTTGAACACCACCACGTGTGACTTTTAACATGTAAATATTAACAATATCGTGGGAAATAGTCCAAAACAAGCATAAATTTATCAAGTAGCAACTCGTAGCCTAAAATCCCAAATCGGTAATTGAAGGGTTCAACAGCTGTGTGTTCACTTTCATAATTCGTGGGCGGTGGGCATCTATTACTCTCCACTGGCGCGTGTATAATTAATTAGTGAAAAATTAATCGTAACACAAAGCGGGAAAGTGGAATATTCGTTGTTTGAGTTTTCATTTCAAGATAATGATGAGGCTATTTATATGTAACACGGTCAACAAATAAGTAGAATAGAATAGAATAGAATACAATAGCAGTTATTTATTTATTTAATCTAGATATTTTTCATTATTTATCTTCTTATTTAGTATTCCAATGGCGCGATATTTAAACACGCGCATGCGCAGTATCAATATATTCCTACTAGGCGTGTCGGATCAATGCACAACTAAAGTCACACATGATTAACTCGCAAATTAAAAGAGTATTCATTGTACAACAAATTAGTTTTATTTGTGTACTAAATTCAAGTCTAAAAATGAACAAAACCAGTCTAATACGTTTAATCTGGGACAGAATCGCTGCAGATGTTTATTTGGAAAGTGTAGTTTCACTTTTTTCAAAGTTAACTCAGTTAACTTCAAAGTAATGAGAATAGTCAACAGATGAACGAGGTTTATGATGACTTTGATTGCTTTGGACTCACAGAGACATGAACTTGCGCAGTGTATGCAAAGTCAGCGAAGTCAACGAACGAAACGAAACAGTTTTCAATCGAAAAATATTGTCAAACAAACCGAAATAAGTCACAAATTGAAGCAGTATATATTTTTAACTAGAAAAGGCTCTCAGGACGCTTAATAAATTATTCACGCGATGGAAACGATCGATTAACAGCCCCCTTTCGATAGTTTTTCGGTGCACCGAACTTGGAAACAACGTCTGAGTGTAATTGCGTGATAACAGCCTAATCGTGCTGAAAATCACGCCGCAATAATACCCACATTACCCACACGTGCATCACAATATCGAACGGGGTGGAGCAGGGTGACGAACTTTAATATACAACCCAACATACACCAGCGTCGCACCCCACGTGATAAATACCGGTACGAAAATTTTACCAACGCCAAGAAAGCGCCGCCCGAAATAAACCGGCGTCTATTTTATTTGACTATTCCGACTTGCACACGTCTGGATAAAAGTGCGCAGTTATATTTAGCGTATTTATTAGCACTCTCGCACGCATAACGGCCTGCGCATGCTTAAAACACGCCATAATTAAAACACGTTTAATTAGGAATTAACGCATTGATAACCAAGCGCGCCGTAATGTTATGTTTAATTAAAACGCGTCCGGTTTTTTTTTTCATTTCGGTTGTGCCGGGTTTTGTCCGTGTGAGTGAGTGTGAGTACGCCGGTTGATCAATTTAGCAGCGCCGGCCGGGAATACAGGGCGTTCCAGCAGGAATGGGAGTAAAATCAATAATCTCCCGGCGAAGGCGGCACGACACGCGCATCCAGAATTTTTTTCCCCAATTCTACTGCTCACATCTTACATCATATGTAATTTTCTATTGTATGGAGGAATTTTGTTTACGCAGCTTGCGAACGTGGGTGTCTTGCGAATAAAATAAAACGTATATAAAACCACGCAGCTGCTTTTCATACCTGTAAATGAATGGGGACTTTTTTCACCGGCGTGCTCATCTTGAAGTTTTTATCACTGCACGAAGCAACAACTCACTGAAGATGTACGGGCTGTCAGCACAAAATAAAACCAGAGCGCGCGATTTTTCAGTTGCGCCGCTTTCGAACGCGGTGTGATCGCGACTGCGACGTTTCTCGTTGGCGCGTTGGACAAAGTCAGGCGAGGTTCTCTGTTTCCAACGCCCGTATGTACTGCACAGCGCACCGTTACGTTAACTCAACTTGCGTGCGTTGTTCGTACGATCGGCCAACCGTGCGGCGTCGACTGCAGACTCTACTGCAACTCACTCGCACTTCAACAGCTCCCAGTTTCGGATAGGAACTAGCGGAGTTTTGTTGAGGGAAGTCGGCGGTCGCCCCGTTATGCGCGTTTGTCTGTTGCTGGTTGCGCTACTACTGCTGCTGCGAATGCGAATGCGGGTGGATGGAAAATCGGGAAAATTCAACGCGCACGATATCGTGCGTCGTTCTTCCGCGACGCGAGCATTGACAAACATTTTGCATAATTTTTCTATAGAAATTGAGTTTACTGTTAGTTTATTATGTTTTATCGATGCAAGTTCAAGTTTAAAATGATAAATCCAGTATAAAAACGCTGTCTTGCATATAATTATTGCTGTTTTATCGTAAATTAAACAAAGTTTATGGGTTTTATGACCATTAAATTCATTTTACTGTCAGTGTTTATTTAATAATCATTTAATTATTTTTATAAGATAATACAATAACTTTGGTCAGTGCTGCCCTCTTTTCTGGCTGACAGTTGTGTTCCCCTGATAGGTATGCAACCCAAACAGCACAAAAATCTACACAACCTTCTTTTTTCACTATTTAAACATTAAAAACATATTTTAATGTAATTTTCTGTTGTACAATGAATACACAATAATAAAACTGATGAAATTATTTTGTGAAACTATTGCATTATTCAATTTTGTTGTGTTGGCGATTCCAACGTGGAAGAAACAACGTGGCATTGTGTGTATTCTTCAGTAATGAATCATTTCACCCGATTTTCACTCATATATAGCCCAACCGCATGCTAGGCTTTATCTCAATCGCCGCGAAGTACGTACACGTACTTCATACATTTCGTAAATTCGTATTTGTACGCGTAGTCGCGCTGCTCGCAGTGTCGACTGTGTCGGCGTCATTCACACGGTGTGTATACAAGTTCGGTACGAGCAGCCGCACCGCACCAGTATCACTCGTTACGACGTGGCAGTGGCGCATTTTCGCAATTACAACGACCGATTCAATCGCAGGGAAAGCCGCCGCACGCCACCATCATGGGCCTGACGATATCCAGCGTCCTCACGAAGCTCTTCGGCAAGAAGCAGATGCGCATTCTGATGGGTAAGGAGGTTATGTGTGACTCATTACACCTATCAATAAAATTGCGCTGCAAATATGTACACATTATCGAAGTGAAGTTGTGATTGCGGATTGCGACGCATGATTGCCTGCCAATGCCTGACTGATTGATGTGATTGTTTTAGTCGGGCTTGATGCTGCCGGCAAGACCACAATCCTGTACAAATTGAAGTTGGGCGAGATTGTGACGACGATTCCAACGATCGGCTTCAACGTCGAAACTGTCGAGTACAAGAACATCTGCTTTACGGTGTGGGACGTCGGCGGTCAGGATAAAATCCGTCTTTTGTGGCGTCACTACTTCCAGAACACTCAGGGACTTATCTTTGTGGTGGACTCCAATGACAGGGAGAGGATTGGGGAAGCTCAGAAGGAGCTACAGAATATGGTCAGTATAATCACATTTAAAATCATACAGAAGGGAAAATATTAACATTTGCGTTGTTTAGTTACAAGAGGACGAACTGCGTGATGCAGTGCTGCTTGTATTTGCCAACAAGCAGGATCTACCAAACTCCATGAATGCTGCAGAACTCACAGATCTTCTACAGTTGAATCAGCTACGTAATCGTCAAGTAAGAAATAAAATTTGCTCATTTTGCACGAGTAAATTATTGCGCAAAATGTGATTTTTCACATGTCACTATAGGCAACCAATGAAACAACTCATCATCCGCCATTTTCATTACCAACTTTGTGTTTTTTTCTTAACTTTTGTAATATTTCCAGTGGTATATCCAGTCCACATGTGCCACCCAAGGTGAAGGTTTGTATGAGGGTCTAGACTGGTTGTCCAATGAGTTGGCTAAGAAGTAAACTCAACCAGCCGAGAAATAAGCATGCCAACTGCGTTTTAGTTAACACACAACACACTCTTATATATAAAGCATAATGCGTTTTGTTTTTTCATATAACGAATCTCCGTCGAATCAGCACTTCTTTAATGTAACGTTTTTGGTTTGTGATTGGCGGATTTTCCTCAAAATTTAGTAATTAAAATTGGTACATATTAAGCATTTGAAACATGTTATTCTTAAGTTAATTTCTAATATTCCTCTTTGTGATTTATGTAAGTATTTAATAAGAAAAATACAAAATTTAGACGAATGCCGCTGTCAAATATGTCGCAACAGTTTTAAAATATGTTGTATTTTTATTTCATTTTTCTGTAATATTGTGCCAGTTATTCATATATTCAAACGACTCGTATATTGCAATCGACATAATAATGCGCACAAAACATAAAAATTGATAATAGAAACGTAGTAAAACGTGAAAGTAAGTTGCAGCCATCGACGATAGACTTTAGTTCGTTCGGAGCTGATAGTCGCCATTTTGTGTTATGTAGCGCACCCATGGCAGCGCCTGGTAGCCACTCTTTTCAATAATCTTCAAATAACGCACCTAAAGAGTTAAAAACAACATAAATAACTTGTTTTACATTAGAAATTGTAGGTTATACCTGTATACCAGAAGTGGTAAAGTACGGAATCTCAAATTTAACCTGAATCGGCGGTTTGCCTTCAAGATCTTCACATTCAACACTAGGCAAACCAAAATGCGCCCTCATCAGATATTCCTTACCACCTGGGAAAGACTTAATCGACCATGTAATCGCATTCTGCTCCGGAGCGTATTTAACACTACCGATTGTAGTCTTAAACTTTGGCGAGTCCGCATCAGCAGGCACCGGGATAATAATCTCAACGTTATTAGCTGTTGAACGTCGTTTAAACTGCGACTTGGCTTTAATCATGTACTCAACACGACTGTGCGCATGTCGCTCAATCACCGATTCGATCCAAATTAAAGGTTTCACCTTCAAAAACAAAAAAATATCAAAAATTTGCTTAAATATCAAATAATATAATACTTACATGCGTGTTTAGTCTATATGACATCAATTCAAACTCGCCATCAGGTGGAATGAACGAAATAGTGCGATCATTCTCAAACCGTGACAGGCGCACGCATTGATGAAACTTTACATCCTCCAACTCGACAGACTTCGACTTACCGCGCCCTGTACTCTCAAATAATACTTTATCATTCAACCCCAGCCGCAATTCCGGCATGCCAGACAAATAAACACGCATTTTAATAGCGCCGACGATCTCACTCCGTAGAACATTGCCATTTGCATTGGCGAGGAGATTAACCGATTCGATTACGTCGAGAAAAACTTCGTTTTTTCGGTATTTTATACCCTCGGAGCGCCATGACACTGCATTGGTCACAGCCATGGGGATTCTCGGCTGTATTTCCAACTTGTGGCCTTCTTGAGTGATGTACTCTTGAAGGATTTTACTGTCCGTGGTTTGCGGATAGCCAAAGTCAAGTAATTCGTCCATCAGTTCATAAATGACGACGAAATTATCACGTATGCTTTCCTCTTCGAGTTCTTTGAAGTACTCGGACATTACCTGCACGATTTTGTGCAGGAATACGAAAATGAGCGCCGCGTTGGCGTTCTTTTTCGTTATGCTCACTATGTACAAGTTGTTGGTTTTGATGTAGCTGAAGGTGGCTTCAGCTGTTTGTAAAATTGGTGTAAGCATACTGTCTTCTTCTTTTTCCATCAGCAGAGGCATGAACTTTTCAATTACACCCATGTCAATATCTCCTCTGTAATTCCTTGATATTAACACCTGAAAAGTAACAAAATTTATAGTTTTTCTTAAATAACTCAAAAAGTATAAGAGATAAAATAAAAATTCTTTCAGGATAATATTCCTGCAGTAATTCTACATCATTTTTTGTTAAAAACATAAGAATATGTTAATATTAAGCAATATTTCTTATATTTTTTAGCAAATTATGCAATATTTTTGTTTTACTTGTGAAATAATTTGTAATATACCTTCCCCTTCACGTCCAAAATAAAGATAGCTGAAGAAGACATCCTGAACGTCCCTAACACTCAACATTCGTAAAAACACCTGTACAAAATCAGTCGTCGTCGCTCACTTGTTTCACTTGTCTCTCTAAACAACAGCCATGTTGGTTCCACCTGAAAGCAAATCGAATCAGAATGATGGTTAGCGTAAGCAGGTCGTGTAAATTAATGCATGAACACACCTTTGGTTAATCACGAATGCGATTAGCTGGTGTTGCATGCATTTATCATTTATTCAGTGTACAATTTGTGGCGATGTGACAAGACAATCCGAAAACTTGACCGGTTGACAGAAAGGCAACGATGCCACAGTGACATATTATATTGTTTCGGATACAAAGTTTTAAATGTTTTAGGATGTAAAAATAATAACAACATTTAAAGAATTGATTGTGATAGTATGGTTGATAATATTTATTGTTTTGTATTGTGTGTTATTAATTAAATATATTTTTTTGTCTTGACAGTGTTACACCTTAAAGTACGTGGCAACACCGCATTCGTAGACGACGTGTAAAACAAAATGGCGGCGCATTCAAAACGACATTCATTTGTTACAGAAAACGTATGAATCTGATGAGAAATCAGCGGTTTTATAAATGATTTAACTATAAAATAATTCGTTTTAAATGTTGGGTGATAAATTGCGCGTGTGAGGATAGTTGTGGTGCATCGGGCGTCGCATTCGATCTTCTATTTACCCATCATGCACCGTGAGTGGGAGTGAGTGTGTCCCGTTCGCGCAGCGGCAGCTCCGTCTGCCTGTCGTTGAACCTGCGCGCCCGCTGCGCCCGCTTTAGTCGCGTTCGGTGCCCGCATCCCTGTCCGAATAATTCGCGCACCGCATCGCAGATCGCATCCGCGAGAGTCGCAAATGTTCCTCATACACCGCACGGGGATTGAACGGCGGGCGCGCGTGTGATGTGACCGCACGGATCGGAGCGAGAAGCGATCGAATCCGTTCGGTGCGGCGGCCGCCAGGGATCGGCGTGCGTGCGTGCGTGCGGGGCGGCGAACAGCGAGTTGTGCGCTGCGGCAGCGGCGTCCGAGGTGGAGATCGGCGGCCCTTTTTTTCTGGTGACGTAGTCTCCATTTTCGCCGGATTCAATACACGCAGGAAAGAGCAACCGGAGCGAACAAGGTAATTCATACATTCTGACTATCTGCGTAGTATTTCGCGGTGCATACCTGCACACTTCCTCGACTCATCTAGTTGTGTGTTTCGCATTCGTCTTTGCATTATTACTATTGCATGAGCGGCGGGCGCTACTACTACGCTCGGTGCACGTAGTATGTAAACACGGTTCGCCCCGCCCCGTAATACCCGTGGTATTGAAATGAAAATTCGCGAATCGGCGAATCGCGAATTGAATTTCGAATGCGTTGCAATAAAAAAAAAATCGCCGCGTAATGCAAACGCGACACACGGTAGTCGGTGGCCATCCGTGCCGCCATGACTTTAATTACCTGTGATTTTTTTTGCTCTCATCTGCAAGTCACATATAAAACTACATTTACTCGTACTTAGATATTTTATGTTTAAACTGTTTAATTTTAGAAATGCATCCACAAAATGAGAGAAAACGCCAGAACCACTTGACTTGACTTCCCAATAACTCACAGCAAGGTAAATATCTTTCCTACACTGCTTAAAACACACTTAATGCTAAAAATAACCAAGTAAATAATTAAAACTGATTCATATTGTATTAAATTCCTTAAAATATTTACTATTTTATGTTAAATTTAACAAAAAAGTGGAGTTTTCTATAATAACGCGTAAATTACAACCATCTCTTGTCATTTGGGTGTGTAAAATTGCAAATTTACACATTTGGAAACAAAAAATGCAGTTTTAAAGTTAATAATAACAAATTCAAGCAGTAAACATTTAACTAACAATAAAATTAATTTATTATAACTTTTTGTTGAGTTTACAGCCAATAATTACATTAATTCACCTTAAGTTTGCACTTTATTCGTCAATAACTTTGGTATAAAACTCACAAACCTTTTAATTCTTGCTTAATTTGATGAGGAATTTAATACAGAATCGATTTCTGAAAGAATTATCTCTCTAACATGTTGCGTTAATAAGTTATTAATAATTTAACAAACAATTGCGTGATTTGTGATGTTCAGCTAATAAAAATGCTCTCAGTACGCATTTCGCTTAACATGGCTTAGCCCTTAACCCTAACCTGGTGTATTTGCATGTGGGGAACACAGGGCACACGAAACTTTGATCAAAACCGGCAAGGTGGTGCTCGCTATCACGATGTCTACTAATCAGCTTATGGATTCTTGTCTGTAAGTAACTCCTCGACCATCATTCCAAACATCCTACTTTTGAACTTGTTGTGTGCACATTATCTGAAACCTGAGATGACTAAAATAAATAAAAATACTGGGAGATAAGATGTCTTATCTGTCTAATTCGGTTTCAGAAAGTGTAGTTACACGTTTGCATGCTTAGCAATTGTTGGTTTTTCGAGAGGTGTGTGTGTTGTTTTTGCATTTGTCGCATATTTTTGGTGAAAAGTTAGCTAAAGGCGAAGGTTTTTTTGATGACAGGCTTGTGAATCGACGTGTTGAGCAACGGCAGGAGCACAGCGTAACCCACACGCAGATAACGCAAAGGTATGACGATGTTTTGATTGTTTTTTTCGCATCACTCATCTGCGCAAAGCGTCACCATGTCACGTAATGTTTTATTATCGGGTGCGCCAGCGATCATTCACACATACCATTCATTTTGTGTTATTATTTTAGGCGAGTTTTGCCAGACAAAGCCTCCGATATGCCGCACTACAAGTGAGTATTAGACTTTTTTCCGTTTGTCTTAGCTATTAACAGCTAAATAAACAAGTTTTAACTTGGGTTTTGTGATTAGAGGAAGAAGTCGATGATTGTTGGTGACGTGATGTGCTTGTTTGTGATTACAGGGGACAAGATACCGGCGGCGTATCTGTCAACGACAGCGTCTACCACGCGCACAGCAATGGTCATTCCGAGCACTCGCCCAACTCCAGCCACATGTCCGTGCACAGCGACGAGCCGCTAGTGCGGAGTCACAAACAACAGACGACGCAGCAGGTGACGACCGTGACGAAGGTCGTCCGGGAAGTGCAGCAGCTCGGCGCGGACGGCGCGCAAGCCGAATACGTGCCGGTGCCGATCGGCGCTTATCCACATCCGCACGCCACATTACCGACGCATCCGCACTCCCAGTACGTCGACTACATGGAGCAGCCGGCACACCACATGTACTCACAGTACCACCAACATCCACACTATCAGGACTATGAACATTACCCGCCCCCGAACGCCTATGGCACCTATATGGGTTATCCCGCGGGGGCGGAGCGTCCTGGCACACCGCCAAGTCCTAGCGAACATAGTGGTGCACCTTCTCCGCTCCCTTTGAACGCCCAGACGGCTGGCGCGTACCTTGCAGCTGGGTATGATGTAGACGAACACTATCGTATTACGCCCTCACCGGGCGGACCTATTCTTGATCCCTATCAGGATGATCCTGCTGTTGTCTATGGTTATGTCTCACCCTCACCTTATGGTACAGCCGTACCACACCCGGGTCCTACATATGTCTCGCGGCCGTATGATGAAAGCCTCAATGTGCCCGTCAGCGCCGCGTTGCCTATGTTCGAAGACGAAGAACTTCAGAAACACATGAGTAAGATGAACCTACACGGGCATGGTATTGGTATGCCGCCCCCGACACACGGGCGTGCGCATGCAATGGCGTCGCCTGGTAGTGTCGGCGGCGGGGATGATGACCAGCGTGGAATGCGCTGGCGTGATCCCAATCTGACCGAGGTGATCGGTTTTCTCAACAACCCCAACAACGTCATCAAGGCGAACGCGGCGGCCTACCTGCAGCATCTCTGCTACATGGATGATCCAAATAAGCAGAAGACACGCGCGCTCGGCGGCATCCCGCCGCTAGTCAAGCTGCTCAATCACGAGAGCATCGAGGTGTATCGCAATGCATGCGGCGCGCTGCGCAATCTGTCATACGGTCGGCAAAACGACGAAAACAAACGCGCCATCAAGAATGCCGGCGGAATTCCCGCGCTGATAAATCTACTGCGACGTTCGAGCGAGGCGGAAATCAAGGAGCTCGTCACCGGCGTTATCTGGAACATGTCCTCCTGCGAGGACCTCAAGCGCGCCATCATTGACGACGGCGTGGTGGTTATTGTTACGTATATTATTATCCCGCACTCGGGCTGGGACCCGGCGGGCAATACCGGCGAGACGTGCTGGTCGACGGTGTTCCGGAACGCCTCCGGCGTGCTGCGCAATGTCAGCTCGGCGGGCGAGTACGCGCGGAAGAAGTTGCGCGATTGTGATGGGCTTGTGGATGCGTTGTTGTTTGTTGTGCGCTGTGCCATAGACAAGTCGAATATAGGCAATAAGATTGTAGAGAATTGCGTTTGTATCTTAAGAAATTTATCTTATCGGTGTCAGGAGGTCGAGGATCCAAACTACGACAAGAATCCTTTACCCACACAGAGTCGTGTCACTGCAAACAACTCTAAAGGTAAAATTTTAATTCCACACCATAATTATTTAACAATATCTTTAATTTTTAATGCTTCCAGGTGAAAATTTAGGTTGTTTTGGGGGAAGTAAAAAGAAAAAGGACGCAGCTTCTTCAGACGTGAAGGAAAACAACGTTGGGGCAGCTGGGATTGGTTCAAACAGCGCAGCATCACGAGGGGAAGTCGTACGAGGCACAGAATTACTCTGGCAACCAGAAGTTGTGCAGTCGTATCTCGCCCTGCTGCAGAGCTGCTCAAATCCGGAGACCCTGGAGGCGGCAGCAGGCGCATTACAAAATCTAGCAGCTTGTTACTGGCAGCCAAGTATTGAAATTCGCGCAGCTGTACGAAAAGAAAAAGGTTTACCCATTTTGGTCGAACTACTGCGTATGGAAGTCGACCGGGTGGTTTGTGCGGTTGCGACAGCTCTACGCAATCTCGCCATTGACCACCGCAATAAGGAACTCATCGGTAAATACGCGATGCGAGATCTGGTCCAGAAGTTACCCTCCGGTAACGCGCAACACGACCAGGCCACATCTGATGATACGATTGCGGCCGTCCTCGCGACACTTAATGAGGTGATCAAGAAGAACGCCGAGTTTAGTAGATCACTCCTAGAGGCAGGCGGCGTTGAGCGCCTGATGAATATCACCAAACAGAAGCAGAAGTACACGCCGCGCGTGCTCAAGTTCGCCGGGCAGGTGTTGTTCACAATGTGGCAGCATCAGGACCTGCGCGACGTTTACAAGAAGCACGGCTGGAAGGAGCAGGAGTTTGTCACGAAGACAGTGGCGGCGCGCAACGCCGGGCCCAATTCCCCGAACAACGCCAACAGCACGCTCAACCGACCGATGGCGTCGCAGAGCGGCACGCGTTACGAGGATCGCACGATGAAGCGCAATGCCGGCGGTGCGGGCGCGCAAAATGCAAGCGCCGCCCGCCCCTCGGCCGCACCCGGGAATGCAAACGCCGTCGGCGGCGGCGGCGCACCGGTCTACCAGCGGGTAAGCGCACCACACGCTGCAGCCTGACTTGTTTTTTTTTTTTCTCTCTGTGCACACTATGTATGTAGATCAGACGCTAGCTGAAGCCTTCTTTGCAGAACGAGGACATCCCCATGGCTGACATGGCATACCCAGACCTACAACCCCCTATGGGGGGCGTTAGGGCTTACCCTCCCGGCCCGGGCCCAAACCCTCCTCCAGTAAGTCACTAATCACGCCCGTTGTGCACGAGCCCCGTATCCGAAAGTCGAAACGAGTCAATTCTCTTTAAAAAGAAGCGTATTTTAATCACTTAAAGTAAACAAAAGACGACGACGAAGACGTGGGGGAAAAAAACGAAACACAACAATTCAGGCTAAGAGTAATATTAATTAATACTAAGCTAGTGTTTGCTCTGGGGGATGTTTCAATATTTTCAACACTAACTCATCGCGCAGGCGAAACTGACAAACAAGTATTATTACCTACTATTGTACTAATAACGGGCGTACTACCAAAAGACACAAGACACGAAAAGAAATAAAATTACTCATCTCGATGTTCATGTACAGCATACACATACGACTTAAACTACCTAACATTTAGCGACAACGTAACATTAACAAGAAAACAAGTAGCCTAAATATACGAATATATTCCAAATATGTACATGTAATCTGTAAACGAAATTGTTATATCATTCAGATTTGTTTTGGAGCTCGAGTTTGGCAGAGCGATTGAGTTGAATTGTTAGCTAGATAGATTTATTCGATCCCTTCGTTGAATTCTTAATCGAAGTGAGTGCGAGGGGAGGGTAGGGGCAGTGAGCGAAGGCCCTGACAGCAGCAGAACGCACGTGCACGCCGGCTTCCTAGGCCCCAGGTAAGCACAGACACGCCGCAGCAAAATCACTTCCAAAAAAAAAAATCAATGCAAAAAAGCAAATTAATCATATTACGCAAGCATAATATACGACGAGAGCTGCTCGGGGCCTTTGGTTTACTGCACTGCACTGCGACACATTGCTGCCCAGCAAACGAGAGGCCCCTGCCCAGCGCTCATCGCCACCAAAAATCTCACCACTCACAAACACACACACCACACTTGTACCACCACACTCACCTGTACACATGCATGCACTTACTTAGACAATATTAACGCTGTTTTTAAACTGTGGGCGATATGCGGGTGCTTTGGCTGTATTTTAGCGCTGTTTTTGTTTTGTTTACAGCCGGAGCCGCTCTATGCGCAGGTGAATATGGACAAGAAACGCAACCGGCAGCCGAGTCTCGGCAACGCCAATCATCTGGATGAACATCAGGCGCTTACAGCGGCGAACGCCGCCGCCGGCAAGGACTCCTGGGTCTAGACGCCATCTTGCCACACACAGATTCACACTCTTACACACACACAACACACCAAAAAGAAACCGGATACAAGCAGAAAGACGAGAAAATTTTCCACTTTTGAATAGGGTATAGTGATGACCATGATTTACTAACTAAACTAGGGATAATGTTAGTGAGCGAGACATTGATTGATTCCTTTCCGAGTTCGAAATTCGCATCTAATCTATTGTATGTATTCATTCATATCCTCCTCTCATCAAATCCTTGCACCGAACTTTCGTTACGACTTTGGCTAATTCTCGAATTTGGCAACAAGTTTGTTTGGATATTTCCACTCACAAACCTTAACGAAATACATAGTACAGTACGATACACACGAGTACATAATGAGAGATATGTATATCACTTATAAATGATGATATAAATTATAGAGCATTGTTACGATATGATTTCGATATGCATATTGAAGTGAGTTGTTTTAAGTTTCGAAGATAACAAACGAACAAGAATTGACAAGAAACAAACAAAACCAACTAAAAGCCTGCCTGATGCTGCGCCTGTTAATATTATATATCAATGTTCTGTCGCATGTTCGGATATATAATGCACTGATTCATAAGAAATTATTATGTAAACGAGCAAAACAAGCAGAAAATTATTTGTAAAACAATTGCGTATGATTGACGGCGTTAATTTTATACATATACACACCGAAAATGATTTCTATTTAATGATTCTATTCTTAAATGTTTAGTTCGTGGTGTTTACTGTGATGAGCTTCAAATGAAATTGCTGTACATAACGATGATATAGATTCTTTTTGTATCTTATATATGATTTTTACATGATGATGATTTAAATAAGTTTTATTATTTTATTATTCGCCCGCTCCCGATGCAAGCTCGTCATGAGTCGTCTTCTTTTTTTTTTTTTGTTTTATTTCTTTGTCTTGTGTATCTATCGTATATTTGTAACTATTTTTTTATTTTATTGTTTTTTTACATACAGTTTATTTGAAATAAATTTATTATATACTTAACTTATAATCGATATACACATTTATAAATATATTAAAAAGTACAACGTGGTTTTTATTGTTAATTCTAGTATATTGATTGAGGAAACATTGATTTTCTGTACTTTTACGAACAATTTTGCGTGCATTTTGATTGTTTTTGTATTAAATTAACTTGTATTTACTTTTATGTCTGCAAAAAGTGATGTGGGTTGCATAAACGCGCCTCTTGACGTATACGGTTAGGTAGGCAACCTGCGTTGCGTATGTGTTCCCATGATTGTCAACTGATCAGGCGCAGATATAAAACAACCATTAGAACATTCATACATCTAATTTCCTCTATTTTCCGTTCAAATGGAAAACTACTTTCATGCATTCAGCACCGAATCTCTAATTTCATTACAATCTACGATTTTCAAGTACTATTGTTGACGTAAGTGAATTTCAATGTCCTTTTTCATATTTACCTTCATAAGTTATTACTTATTACTTATATTAGTTGAAGCTTGTAATTACCACGAAACCAATTACATATATTATATTCGTATACTCGAAATAATTAAATCATTCCATGCTGGCACAACCAACAAGTGGAACAACCGAATAACATTCTGGAAGTGAATGAAAACGTTGAATATTTCAACAAGATGGTGACATTGGTGTCATTCAAGTCGGATATCGATAATAAAACGCGTCGAAATCGATGAATATTTCATCTTGTTCTAGGCGATGAACCTATCAAGATTTCCGTGGAAAATCGTGTTTCCTAATATGATTCATAACTTGTGCACGACACACACGAATCCAAACCAAACAATTTCATTATCAGTGCGGTGTTAAATGGGAAGCATGAAAATAATTAAAGAATACTCTGGAAAGTTTAACAAATAATCGTTTTATTTGTGTATAGATATGATTATCATGTGATTTAATTGTGATAATTCAGGTTACAAGAAATTTAATTTATCATTTACGTAAAATGACATTTATGACCTTCAAGGTTACGGTTTTTGTGCTAGTGACAGTTGTCAACTCAATGAAAACTAACCTTACACCGTTTTGAATTAACGTGATTAATTTATAAGTGTTGTTAGCAGAATTACGACATTAACATTGGGGTAATACAGCGCAGTCGAAGCGAACAATGCAATTCAATAAGCGTTATTGCGTTTGTTTTTACTTTCTCGTCCGTTGCACGAGCGTGTAATAATGGCGGAGCATTGCAGCATATTGCACTTGGGAGTAGTCGAGTGTAAATATCGGCTGGAATAATCGTAATATGCGTAAACAAATATTTGTGTCCCAATGAGACACACAATAAACGTCGTGCTCGTGTGCAATCTATGACTGCGTTTACTATCTGTAAACAAAGGGCAAATAATTTACCGTCTGAAAGTTTTATGAAAACACCATTTTCACAAAGGAAAAAGAAATTTCCAGAAAAATAATTCTTTCTTTTGTTGAGACGTGTGAATAAATCGCCATTTTATGACGTATTGTAAAGGAAAATGCATTGCGCAGACGCACTAGTTCCTTCACAAGTAGAAAGTTTATTACTTGTTTTTCATTCGGAGTTATAATTAAATAATGCATAAAAGCGGTTAAAATGAATGGCGGCGTATGGAAGTAATGAGAATTATTATTCCTTATTCATTTTCCGCTCTGTTAGGCCCGGTAATTGCGAAACATTCATTCGCTTCATTCGGTATTAATGACAAAAGTGGCGCCACCGGCCACGACCAGCCCCGATATTGATGTATCGCGCACGCCACCACATTCATGCGCAACGCGTACCTCCAATCAACAACCCTCTACAGCGGGAAAAGTTTCAAGGCGCTTTCGAGAAGTAGCCGGCAAGTTCTACCGCAGTTTCGGGTGGGGTGTGTAAAATCAACGCCCGCAGCGCCGCTACGCACACATCACCACTTCCACCCTCCACGACGGTAGTAGAAGTAAATCGGTTTCTATGTGCGCGCGCGGTGCTCGCAGCGTCAGTTCACGCGTCGCTGTGCGTCGCCGCTAGCCGCAGCGGTCGTGCCGTGCCTTTCACCGCCGCCTCCCAAAGAAAAACGCGGCGCCGAAGGCCTTAATCCACCCAGTGCATCGCATTCAAAAAAACCCCACAACCAACGCATCCTCAGATAACCAGTATAAACAAGCGGCGAGAACAAAAGCGTAACGAAAACAAAAGTTGAGTCACAATGCAGGTTTGGACCACTAGTACCCAGACAATAAACTAACCTCGAATACTTCAAACCTTGACCATTCGCTTGGTGCGCTCCTTGATGAGTTCATGAGTGGCGGCGATGGTGATCGCAACCGACCGCCGCTCGCATTCTTTCTACCATCGCACGCGGATTGAATGGCGCAGGCGACGCGCGTTGTATTCGCATTGATCAATTCCCGATGGCGCCGACAATTTACACGCAGTACGGCGTCGCGATGGTCGCGATCTTCTTCTTCATCTTTTGGTGTTCGCTCTGGCTGCTGCACCTGCTAGCAATCATCTATGGGTAAGCCAACAAATCACCATCAATCACATATTCATGTATTAATAATCTCCTGATAATATGCAAGCTGTTTCCTGTCTCATGAATAGCATGCAACCTTGAACTAGTGTTTTAAGTTTGGTTTTAATGTGTTTCAGCAAATTTCGGTTGCACCAGAAACCCAAGCCACAGTTGGGTGATGCTGTACCTTTGCCTGGTGTGACAATACTCAAGCCATTGCTTGGCATTGATTCCAATCTGTCTTCTAATTTGGAGACTTTTTTTAAGATGGATTATCCAAAGGTAATAAAAAATTGATTAACTTTTTATTTATTTTTTGTTAAATAACTTGATTTATAGTGAAAACAATCACTTAAATTAAGTTTTTGTTGTTTTTTATTAAAAAGTTGATAAAAACATCAAAATGGCGGCGTTTTTAACACTTTACTTGAATGAATCATACCAATACTATAACGATTTATTTGTTTCAGTATGAGATAATGTTCTGTATAGAAGATGACACAGACCCAGCAATAATGGTTGTAAAAAGCCTGATGGACAAGTATCCGTCAGTCGACGCAAACTTGTTTATTGGGGGATCTTGTGTGGGTGTTAATCCAAAGATTAATAATTTACATAAAGCCTATGAGGCAGCTAGTTATGAGTTTATATTAATTTCTGACAGTGGAATACGTAGTAAGATTCTAAACGTTTATTTATCTATTATACTATCTCTTAACAAAAATTCATCGTCACATCACACGACTCACGAGAATCACGCCACCAAACACACACACACACACACACATCTAGTGCATGCCGTTCATTCGGAATATTTACCGCAGACTGCTAACTAACATAAACATTCGCCATATGCTTCAGTGATTAATAGATAATTTGCTGTTGGCTGACTTGAGCTGTGCGCCAGATTGGGTTCCCTAGTAGAAAAATGCGTTGTTATTGTAAATAAACACGAATCATGTACAAAATAACATTACAAGCCGCATGTGAGTAGAACAACACTAATTCTAAAAATGTAAATTGTCAAATTTTTTGGTGGAATTTGTGGCGTTTGCGTGTTTGTCGTGTTTATGTGATGCTTGAATGCTTTTCGTATCACGTTTTATTGTTAATTAAGCGCTGCGCGAACTGGAATCGTATTAATTGCGTGTAATTTGTAGTGAAAGAGGACACGCTGCAGGACATGATGAGTTTCATGTCGGAGGGAACCGCGCTCGTCCATCAGATGCCTTTCACGCAGGATCGCGAAGGCTTCGCAGCGACCTTGGAGAAGGTAACTTATAAAAAATCACCCCTAAACTATAAAAAAAAACTAATTAAACACGTTATAGATCTATTTCGGCACTGCCCAATCACGAATTTATCTTGTCGCTGATTTACTACGCGTGAATTGTCACACTGGAATGTCTGGTTTGATGCGTAAAGCCGCACTGGATGAGGAAGGCGGGCTGAAAACATTCGGATGTTATCTGGCGGAGGATTTTTTCATTGCGAAGAGTTTCAAAGATCGCAAATGGCGGATACGCATCTGCAGCCAGCCGGCGCTGCAGAATTCGGGCATATGCGAGGTGAACATGTTCCAAGCGCGGCTCACAAGGTAAGACTTGCTCTATTTATAAATTCACATTTGCATTCCGTAAATATTTGGGAGTTGACCTAGTCGCACAATCGATAAAATAATGAAGACGTGTGGAGTAATGTAGACTAAGGTTGATGAATATGAATAATTGAATGAGTTTTTTTTTTCTTGTTGTGTATTTATAGGTGGGCTAAATTGCGCATGGCGATGTTACCTACGATTATTTTCTTTGAGCCACTCTCGGAGTGTATGCTCATCGGCGCGCTGGCGGCGTGGGCGGTGAGTGTGCTTTTCAAGTGGGACTCACTCTGCTTCTACTTGATTCACATTCTACTTTGGTTTATGTGTGATTGGCTGTTATTATCCATTGTTCAAGTAAGTGTTTCGCCGTCAAAATTGACATTTACACAAATAATTTCTATGTTTTTCTCTTGCAGAATGGAACATTGCCATTTAATAAATTCGATTTTGTTGTTGGCTGGCTGTTCCGCGAGTGCTCGGGGCCGTGCCTCTTCCTGCACGCGCTCTTTAATCCGGCGATTCGCTGGCGGTCGCGTGAATTCCGACTCGCGTGGGGCGGCATCGCCGAAGAGATAAAACCCGCGCGCGTCGACAGCTACCGCATCCACAAGCCATACCTGATTAATTAGGCGCGCTTCACCAATGCTCAGTCTTACGGATACAAATTTTATAAATTTGCATAATGGATCTCAGTTTTTAGAGACTTAGGAGATACAATAAACGATGCCCAGGAACAATTTCTAGCCATGCAGCAGCAAGCATCAAAGCTTCGATTGTGTGCGTAGGAAATAGTTTTCAGACATATCAGAGGAGACGCGTGCGGATTGATTTTGTCCCGGAAAGCGACAAAAAACAGGTCAATAACGGACACAGCGTAATGTACATACTCTCACAGGATAGTATTTAAAGATTCATCTAGCCATTCAATACGATCGCCGACGAAATTCATTCAGTGGCTTTAAATAGACGCAGAATCATACAAATGAGCGCTTTTCACTTACTTAACTTGTTTTTTTGCTGCATTACATTAAGTTCCGCATCACAATGTAAACTTGTTGATGATTATTCGATGCGGAATTTAATCTCGAATAGAACGCAGTAATATTTATTATTTTAGCATGTTGCGTTTGTGAGTTATCAGTGAATAACTACCGAAACAACATGGCGCTGATATTTTATTTCTATTTCTATTTATTTTGCCAAAACTTGAACCAAACTTTGAGTTTTTTTTGCGTCGATGGTTGTGCTTAATTAAGATTAGCATGTAAATTATGCAAAAAACATACATCTGGGTCCAAAAAACACACGATAAATTAATTGGGAGACGGACGAACTAATGAATTACAGGAATTAACTGAATTTAAAAACACTAGTCGAATAATGAATGTCTTCATAAAGAATTTAATGGTCGAAGTTTTGGCGTCACAATGATTGTGATATCAACATACTCCTATAATATACGCATGATAAGTTAAAACAAAGGGAAAAACTAATACTAATTGGCTGTATTGTTCAGAAAACATAACTTTTGCATGCGCTTTGCGCGACTTGTACTTTTATAAATACGGATTACCGCCATTGCCGACTGGCGGGAGTCAATAACCATCATATGAAAATGAAATGGCTTAGAACACTAGGTGCGACTGTAGGGGAGTTGTTCCGCAATCGGATTAATTAATCATTAATCTGAGTGCGCGCGCTTGGTACGTTTCGCGTTGCAGTGGTTCTTATAATGGCGTTAGAATGTGACATTCGGCTCACGCTTTTGTACCACCCCAAAAATCATACTCTGTCAGAAAAAGAGTACATACATTGTAAATTTGAACTAACTTGTACATTCGTAGCTAGCTTTATTATTATTACGGTAATTAAGCGACAATGCCCAACAAATACATACAAAAAGTAAAAGAACCTTGTATAAAGCGTATTAATGTGTAAGTCTATTAATAAAAGAAAGACTGATTGTCTGCATTCACGCTTTTTGAATATTAGGTGCAGATTGTGTAAGAGTAGCATTAGAAACTATAGACAAATTACAGATTTCTATTATTTTAGCGATTTTCAGTAATTCGCCGATAGGTGTCGCTACTTACACTACATTTATAAAATTTGTAAATTTCTTATCGGGTGACGATGGAGTAAAAAATGGTTGTTTTAAATTGAATCATTGGTTCAATATACAATTCAGCGTTTAATTTAATTTATGTAATCTCAAAAACGCACGGAATTATTTTCTCTGTTGAAAATAAATTCGCTGGGTTCTAGTTACTATGGTTACGGGTTTATCAAGCGTTTTCCCCTTTGGTCTTGCAGTCTTTGTTCGCTGTGCGTATTACTTTAATGCGGAAATTATTCGATAAATAATTAATTATACAAAGTGCAATGAATTAATAATGGAAAGCCAAAAAATAAGTAGCAATTATGTGTAAAAGATAAAAAACAAAACTGTTGAACCTTAAGATTAAGTGTAAAGTATACACAATGTAATTTGTTGAAAAAGTATCAGTAACAAACGAAACAAGATTTTACAATCGGCCAATTCGTTCGCACACATGCGCAGTGCAAAACGCACTTTGATAAGGTCGTGAGAAATCGTTTGGTCGATTGCGCGTCACGTACAAACTCTGCCCAGGCTGCAAACCTAACCTGAAACCAATAGTCAAACGCAGTGTACATCTCGCCGCTGATGCTTTCCGGACGGTGTTTTCAATGCAGTTCGCGTTCGGTCGTCTAATGTGCCGCATTGTGATGGAATAAACCCGGCGCGCCCGGCGCACAAGACAACTACTTCGACATAATCACTGCTGTGTTTTGATCATCTCGCGACTTCGCCTGGTTCAGTTTTTCCGCACACGACGCTCGGCGGCGACGAGCACAACCAGCGCAACCAGCTTTTGCTTGTTGTGTGCGCCCGCAATCAATGATCGAGTGTCGAGTGGGGAGTCAGTCCAAGTCCGAGCTGCTGGTGCCGCTGGTGCTGCTCGACGGACATTAAACGGGTTGACATCACATCCCATCGACGAAGAAGTAAAACACGCGTCAGAAAGTTACACTCAAGCAGCAAAAAAAAAATCAGTGCGCCAATTGCACGATTATCGAACTTTTTCCGGAGCGAGATTCTCGCGTCGTGCTAATTGAATAATATTAATTCGATGTTATTGGCGTGGTACTCGACGTACTCTACATGTTCGCGAGTGTGCAGTGCGGATTCAACAATCTATCGAAACCCATTTCGGATGGTGGGACGGGTTGTACGCTTTCCGCGCTGACACAGGAGTGATTTTCGCGTCGTGTGAAAACTTTCGTGCGAGTCAAAAGTGCGGTGCGCTAGGGCCGAAGTGAAACAGTAGACGCTCGAAACACCAATACGAAACTTTGATGTTTGAGGTGAGTCGAGTGTGAAGTGCGTCGAATGCGAGGCTTTGCTGCTTCGAGCACGTTTGGGATCGCAACATTTGATGACATTTTAATGTAAGTATTACAATTCGATTTATTTGAGTGCAATTCCATTGCACCACAGCAATTCTCACATACATAGTAACAATTGGCTAGTGATTTTTTTCCGCCACCATTATACATCGACTCCAATCCGTGCGCTGGTCACAAAGAAAACGAATATGTTTTTTGCGTTGTTGAATTTTCGTTGCAAGTTTCCATTCCCGTGCAGCCATTTTGTTAATTATGGCACTCAAATCACTTTTATACATTTTCTCGTGTGTTTAGTGCGTGTGTGAATGTGAGTGTGGTGCCGTATGCTGCAACTGCAAGTGGCGTTGACGCTTTGTTTCTTTGTCGCAGCATGGTTTGATCCAGTCAATTATGTAATTGCGAGCATGATGAGCAAAGACGACAAGAACACCACGGACGCGTGCAATGGGGCGGCGCAGTGTCTTGCCCAAGGGCAACCGCAACCACAGGCCCAAGGGGGCAACAAGGAGCAGCCACCGACGACGAATGGGTCACGCGTCGGCAGCGGCGGCTTCGAATTCATCATTCCACCGGAAGCGCCCGTGTTTAGTCCTACCGAAGCGGAATTTCAGGAGCCGCTCGTTTACATCGATAAAATTCGCCCGATCGCCGAGAAGTTTGGCATCTGTAAAATTAAACCGCCGGCTGTAAGTAAAATTTAAATTTACATCGTAGGTTTTTATTGTGTTAATTGTCATTTTAAGAATTGGCAACCACCGTTTACGGTAGACGTGGACAAATTGAAGTTTACGCCCCGAATACAGCGCTTAAATGAGCTGGAAGCAAAAACGCGCATCAAGTTAAACTTCCTCGACCAGATCGCGAAGTTCTGGGAGCTGCAGGGTTCATCGCTGAAAATCCCAATGGTGGAAAAACGTGCGCTGGATTTGTATACGCTTCATCGACTTGTCGAGAACGAGGGTGGTTTCGTCCACGCGACTAACGGACGCAAGTGGGCGAAGATCGCCGTGCACATGGGATATCCATACGGGAAGGGCACCGGAACCATTTTGAAAACTCATTATGAGCGACTTTTATACCCATATGAATTGTTCATAAATGAGAAAAAGGTAAAACTTATTTCTTCGCGTTTAAAAATTATGATTTTAATTGTAATGATTATTTTAGAACCCTGGGGAAATATTCGAAATCATTAAAGAGCCGAAAGACGACGATTACAGACCACCTGTCAAAGTTGACGTACCCACCGGAAGTCCAAAGAAAAATGGCGTTATGCGCCGATCATTAAAAAGCGCCGAAAAACCGAAGGATGGGAAAAAAGCTAAAAGTAATGGTGATGTTGAGATTAAACAAGATTCCTCTGATGATAAGGAGATGGACGAAAAGGATTCCAAGCGTGATAACAAAGAAAACAAGGAAAAAGATAAAGATGTAAAGGAAGATATCAAAGAGCTCAACGGCACCAAACTACGATCGCCTATCAAAGATGAATCCGGTGAGGTGGGCAGTAAGGAACTGAAACGTCTGCAGTTCTTCGGCGCTGGGCCTAAGATGGCCGGTTTCAACGTTCGTAAGAAGGCGGATGACAAGACGCGTGGCAAGGTTATTGACTATCAATTTGACTGTGATCCTGTAAGACACCGTTTAGCCTTTGGATAATCTTATTATCTAATGTTTTCTTTTTGTTTTTATCCAGCTTGCTAAGTACATCTGTCAGAATTGCAAGCGCGGTGACGCCGAAGAGCAGATGCTGCTCTGCGATGGTTGTGATGATAGCTATCACACGTTCTGTCTGATGCCGCCACTTGCGGAGATTCCCAAAGGTGATTGGTGTTGTCCGCGGTGCATTGCCGCAGAGGTGAGCAAGCCGACAGAGGCGTTTGGGTTCGAGCAAGCGCACAGAGAGTACAATCTGCAGCAGTTTGGCGAAATGGCGGATACATTCAAGTCTGAGTATTTTAATATGCCTGTTCATGTAAGCAAACGTTCTTTATGTAGAAAAATTTCTTTTATTGTGTTATTATTTATTTGTATTTAGCTTGTTTCTACTTCAATGGTGGAGAAAGAGTTCTGGCGAATTGTTTCTTCCATTGATGAGGATGTCACAGTCGAGTATGGCGCTGATTTACACACAATGGATCACGGTTCTGGATTCCCGACGAAGAATTCCATCAATTTGCAGCCGGGGGATCAGGAATACGCATGCTCCGGTTGGAATTTGAACAATTTACCTGTCCTGGAAGGTTCTGTGCTTGGATACATAAATGCGGACATTTCTGGAATGAAAGTAAGCGTTCAAAACGAACAAAAGTTTGTTTTATTTTGATATAATTTGCTTTTTAGGTTCCATGGATGTATGTTGGAATGTGTTTTGCAACATTCTGTTGGCACAACGAGGATCACTGGAGCTATTCCATCAATTACCTGCACTGGGGCGAACCAAAAACTTGGTACGGCGTATCCGGAATGCAGGCGGAACTTTTCGAAAAGACAATGAAGAGTGCCGCACCGGAACTCTTCCACACTCAGCCGGATTTACTGCATCAGCTTGTGACGATTATGAATCCGAACATTTTGATGAATGCCGGAGTGAAAGTCTTCCGCACTGACCAACATGCTGGCGAGTTTGTCATCACGTTTCCACGCGCATATCACGCTGGTTTCAATCAAGGGTAAATGCAATACTTATTTAAATGTCCCGTAGTTTATTTATGTTTTACTGATTATTCACAGGTATAACTTTGCCGAAGCTGTCAACTTTGCGCCGGCCGACTGGATTGCTATGGGTCGAGAATGCGTCATGCATTATTCGCAATTACGCCGATTTTGCGTTTTCTCGCATGACGAACTTGTGTGCAAAATGGCGACCAACTCTGATAAGTTGGATATTACTGTGGCAGCCGCAACGTATACTGATATGCTGCGAATGGTCGAAACTGAGAAGAAACTACGGAAAAGTTTATTGGATTGGGTAGGTTTGCGTATAAATTTTGTGATTAATTATTTAATAATATTATTATTAAAACTTAGGGCGTAACAAATGCCGAGCGCGAAGCGTTTGAACTTCTCCCAGACGACGAACGGCAGTGCGAAATCTGCAAGACAACGTGTTTTATGTCCGCGCTCACCTGCGGATGCACCAAGGACATCGTCTGCTTGCGTCATTATTCTTCCCTTTGCAAATGCGCGCCTAATAAACACACCCTGCGCTACAGGTACACGCTCGACGAATTACTTCCATTGCTGCGAAGTCTCAAACAAAAAGCGGAGTCGTTCGATCGATGGGCCGACGGCGTCAAGAAGGTGCTCGATCGGAAGCATCCGAAAAGCGTAACGCTCAATGAATTACGCGCGCTGGCTGCTGAAGCCGAAGGTAAAAGTTTTCCTAAATCTGATTTGATGCAAACGCTCGCGAATGCCATAGAAGACGCCGAAAAATGCGCCAGCGTCATACGCCAACTCGATCTTAAAAAGGTACGCACGCGAAATTCGTATGATCAGAAAAATAAACTCACTCTCGAAGAGTTGCGCCTGTTTTACGAGGAGATTGATAGTTTAGCGTGTATTTTAGACGAGGAAAAGATCATCAAGGATCTTTTAGATCGTACGAATAACTTTGAAAAGGAAGCTGAGAGATTGTTACAAGTGGCGCTCTCAGATTGTAAGTTGAAGGAGGTGGAGGAGACGATTAACTCGAGTAATGATTTGTGTATTGAACTCCCCACGTTGAAGGCGCTTTCCGATCGTCATAGTCAATTAAAATGGGTGAAGGAAGTGTTTGACGCGCGTAAAAAGTCCGGCGACATAGCGGACATTGAGACTTTGCAAACATTGTTGCGCAAAGGAATTGTGTTACCAAATGATTCTCTCATTGAGAGTATGTTGAGTGATATACAGGGTGTTATAACTCAGGCACAGGACTGGGAAGCTAAAGCACAAGCACTATTTAAGAAAACCGGTCCAGATGTGTTATCAGAAGCGGAAAACTTGATAAAAGCGGCGGGTAAAATTGATGTGTACCTTCCAACTGAAAATCATTTGGTTGACAGTGTAAATAATGTCAAAGATTGGTACAAACTTCTCAAAGAAATGAACTCGTTGGAGTTTTATCCGTATCTGTCTTCAATAGAAGATTTGATCAAAAAGAGCAAAAGTTTTCCGTTTCAATTGGAGGAAGTGGATCGCCTTAAAGGCTATGTGAAGGGCGCGACGGAATGGAAGGAAAAAACGTCGAAAACTTTTTTGCGGAAGACTGCTACAACAACTTTAATGGACGCATTGTCTCCACGATCTCAGATTGCTCCCGCTAAAGGCCGGAAGAGAAACACAGAGGATGTTTTCAAGATAACGGAAAATATGGATCAAGCATCACTGGTTGCGGCGTTTAAGGACGCGGAAGACCGTGAAATGAAATTTATCGAGACGACGAGGCTCGCTAATCAGGCAAAAGTATTGACAAAAGAGTCCGAATCGACATTCTGCGTGTGTTTAAAGCCTGCATCTGGATTGATGATGAAATGCGAACTGTGTAATGATTGGTTTCATTCCGGATGCGTGCCGCTGCCGAAAGTAAGCGGACGACGACTGCGCAAGAACCTAAAAGCATCCGGCATCCATATTGGTTTCAAAGATTGTAAGTTCCTTTGCACGAATTGTAATCGTACGCGACGTCCGCGCCTGGAAACAATTCTGTGCCTTCTCATGGCGCTGCAGAAACTGCTAACAAGAATACCGGAAGGTGACGCGTTGCAGTGTTTGACTGAGCGCGCTATGAATTGGCAGGACCGGGCGCGAAATTTGTTGAGTCATCCGGATGTTGCGGCTGCAACGGCGAAGATTCAAACCATGACGCAGAAGTATAATGATTCTAAATCGAAGCACGACAAGAACGGAGATGTAAAGAAGAGTGATAAAGACGCTTCGTTGGTGTCGATGAGCAGCGAAGATGAGTCGCAGTCGGCGATAAGTAGTATTTCTTCAGATGATGAAGATTGTAAAGAAGAACACGCATATTCGATGCACTCGAAGCTAGCCGAGAATGATTTCTGTGTGCAGCTAAAAGAAGGCACCAAGGAATTATTAGCGGATTTGCTGATGGAAGGCGATATGTTGGAGGTGTCGCTGGAAGAGAACGTGCAATTGTTTCAGGTGGCGTTTATGGCCAGAGATTACGTCAAGAATCCAAATATAATTGATTTCGATGTAGGTATTTTCCTATTTTTTTCGAACTGTTTAATATTATAGTGATAATTTTTGTAGGTTGCAACTAAGACGCAAACACCTCGAAAGGGGCGGAAACGCCGCTCGGAGACTGAAGAACCCGCGAAGAAAAAGGAGCTGACTGCAGTGAAGAAGCCCAAAAAGCGGAATCAAAAGGAGCCGGGCGGTAATGGCGTGAAAGCGGCAGCGTCGGCAACGCGTAAACGCAAAGGCCGGGCGCGTAATTCGCAATCGAGCTCCGATGAGGAAGCTGACGAGGACGCAATGTGCGCGGTTGCCAAGTGCCTCAAGCCCGTCGGCGATGAAGTCGATTGGGTTCAGTGCGACGGCGGCTGCGAACAGTGGTTCCACATGGCGTGCGTCGGTCTCTCGGCGAAAGACATTAACGAGGACGAGGATTACTACTGCTCGGCGTGTTCGCCCCCTGAGACGGTGAAAGAACAATTGAAACTGGCGAACAGCGCCAGCGAGCTAGTTATAGAGTATTAAATTTACATAATTTCATACGTAGTTGAAGATGTAAGTGGCGCGAAGACCAAAAACAATTGGTGTCATATTTCGTCAATTTTTGATGTCACTGATGTGAGTTTAGCTAATTGAATTCGAGATCGTTACACATTGTCTTGAAATTGTTGCGTATAGGTTTCATTCAGCGGCTTGCAATATGCGATTTTACTTTTAAAAATGATGCGTTCTATTTGTGATAATTTTAGTTATAATGACACCAGGCCTTCGGAGTGAATCCCCAGTGTAATTTACTAATTAATCTTTTTCGTCGTTTATTTATTTACATTCTAAGTATATTTCGCTACTAAATATTGTATTTCTACTTTATAACTTACGAATTGTGTTTAGTCACGTTGATTTTCTTCGAATCATTTTAAGCACACAAGGCGTCGGGGCGGAAATTAAAGAAACAGTATTGCGTTTGTTTGAATAGAGTGTATAATGTATATAGATTACGTGTAGGACGGAACGATTGGTTACTTTGCGTAGTGTTCATTTATTTTTATACGAAAATCCAGCAGCGGCGATGCGAGAAGCAAACAAGTGACGTTGCTTTACATTCGCAGATTGAACGCTGCATCTGAGCGCAAACAACATGAATGTTACTTAAGTATTACGTTTATTGTAAATACTTTGTGGATGTGTTAATTACTACTTTATTCACAAGATATAGTATAATTTTTTAATGGATAACAAGATTTTGCATTATACACACACACACACATGCACGCCACGCACGCGCACGTTAGCGAAATCTCATTTTGAGACCTTTGAGGGATAATCACTGATTGACTTTATTACACATGAGATCAAATTTAGCAAAATCAGCATCATTGAATATATTTTTCAATTAATTCATTGTTCTATGATATATGAAACGCTTTCACATGATTGTATTACTCTGTAAAATTGTCGGAATTATCCTTCTTGCCTCTGGCTGCAAGAAATGGTGATGCGGCGCCATAGAAGATCTTTTCTTCCGTGCGGCGATTGCGAATGTTATCCTTTAGTTTCTTGCCGCGGGTGGTGAAGTATGGATCATAGCTGCCGTCCTCATCGGGTCGCACAAGTTCCCAGCGTGGTTCTTCAGCATACAAACGGCTGCTTGTTAAGTAAGGATCACGTTTGCCCCGGTTGGCCCAAAATGGACCGGAGGCATCCGCTCGCGAAGTGCGCTTCCATATGCTACGGCCGAAGCATCGTTGATTTGTCATGAAGTTCCTGCAGGCATTGAAGCCCTCAATACAACTTGCCGATAACTTCAATTCGTTTGATGTTGGATCGTACGTCTAGAAGCAGATTTACAATATTTTGTGTTAAATATATTAATGAGTGAATTTATAGCTTACCTCTTCCAGGGACATTGTGCACGTAACAAAAGCTACCAAGGACAGAATCAAAATGGACGCTACCGCTGCAATACTTCTGATGTTTTTCATCGTGCGATAGATGGTCGGGACTCCTGGCGACTGAAAGGATCGTTTGGTTTTCCGGATCTTAAATACTTTTCGCTCTAAAGGTGAGTGTGTGTTTGCTTATTTTTACGGGTTCGTGATTCTAATATTGGCCTACGGGTCAGGTCAGATTAGCGCGGGGCCACTGGGAGTCTCTTGTGTTGGTGGTTACGGTTGTCACTCGCCGGTCTGATTACTTTCGCATAGGCTTGCGTTTGTTTGCGCTAAACAACTTCTGTCGGCTGGTAATGCGAACATGTTCGAGTAAATAGCGAAATTTCTACTTAGGCGACGCGCAGTTACATGTAGCCAAGGGGTATTGTATGAGATTAAAACATCTTGAAAAATGGGTTTCATTTATAAAGATATATTTTCTTTGAAATTTTTTATGCGTATATTTATTAATTGTATTAGATCGATTAAAAATGTACAGTAGTGTTATTGTCTTGTAAACGACTTAATGCAACATCGTGTATGTTCAATAATCGGATAATAAGTAGGTATATTATGATTAGGGTACAGGAAAGTCATAAAAACGGTATTTGTGTGTTCCTGGCACCTAATTTTGACTCAGTATGATCTAACAAGATATCCGCACATGCATCAGATTGTAAATATTGAAATTCTTTATTAATCACTTTCATACAAATAATTTATTAAAGCGCAATTGCAACTTCTTCATTGCTTTGTAGCTCTGGTGCAGTTTCCTGTAATACAATAATAGTTTCTGCAGCCGAAAATAGATGGCGCTAGTGAGCACCTTTCTTATTATTGTCAATTGTTTTATTTTCTTGATACTAGAGGGTGTAAGTATCGGAAACAGTCAATCTTTTTACATACTCAGTCGGTGTTGCGCTGCGGTTGTGGTTGTACGTGTGTTATTCTCCTTTTCATTTGCTCTTTCCAGCAACTTTTGCATACATTATTTTAAAACACACGTCATTTAGTTCTAATACGTGAAGAGTTGACGGTTTATTTCTTGTGAAATAGAAAATTGGGTGGATTTATTTTCCACGCGCGTGTGTGTGCCGTCGACCGCCGGTTGTTAGATCTAGTTCCAATTGGATTTTTGGATTTTTAAACCACGCGTGTTAGTGAAACGTGTTTGTGCAATGTGGTACTTTATGGGTGGAAGAACAAGATAGTAATGACGCGAAGCATTGTAAAATGGATTTCTTTAATCCTAGCAGGAAGGATGATTTTGATTTTATTTCGGGCACTCGTGTGCGAGGTTTGGCAATGTCAGGGATCAACCCACCACAAGGATTCATGTCGCCGAAAGTCTGGTAAATATTATCTACTTACTATTAAAATTTAAAAAATAATTGAAATATGTACATTTATAAAAATGTAATATTTATATAAATATGAATTTTTGTCCGTTAGTCGTACTAATAGTAATGTGTAATGTGTATTGTTTTTTTTTTAATTTTATTTGCTTCCGAAAATGGTCTCCATCTTGCAATTAATTAGCTGTAGATGGGAGCGCCGTAAAAATACTGCCTAGTGTGCTAGTTGTGACAATGTTATTCAGGTATAGTTTAGATACACGAATATTTGTATGTAGACAATTTTTGGTTGAGCTTATCGTAATAACAACACCGCGTGGTCGGTTCATAGCGCGCATTCAGTTCCATTCCGGTTGCCGAGCAGAACACGCGTGTTCATCGCGACTAGTTTTATTTCTCCCTATTATAAATTGATCGTAAATCGATTTATATTCAATAAGCAATCGACGACATTTATTAGAATTGCGCGTGAACGGAATTTTGCCAGATAATAGCACGAGTGAACTACTGTCGGTCGTCGGGAATATTTTTCGCGTGTGGATTATACTGCACTCGTGTTGGCCTGCATGTGCACGGCGTGCGTGTCCGCTGTCGGTTATCGCCCAGAATAACTTGGATTTATGTTTAATTCGTATAAGTAGACAACGGATGTGTCCGGAGAAGAAGTTTACACTTACAGGGACCCTGGAGTTCGAATATTTATCGCAGAAGAATTGTAAATGTGCGCATTTTTAAGGCAAGTCTTCCGCGGCATTTAATAGTTGTCGATATTTTTCTGTATAATAAATGTTTGTATTTGTAAATGTAGTCAATAAAATAAAATTAATATCAATTAATATCTCATTCATATTTGCTTTTGGTATCCTTTTTGCCGTTTTCAGTATATGAGCTTTTCACACAATCAATATAGATATTAAACGCGTGCAGTAAGTGTAACATATCTGAGACTTGTGTTGTGGTTTTTAAAAAGTTACATAAAATAGAAACATAAATAAAAGAATCAAATATAAATGATAAAAACACTCGGTGGTCGAGTGGACACGTGCACCTGTTGGCATGCTGGTAGGCACGGATCGAATCCCAGGTATAGAAGGCATTTTTCTCAAATATAAAAATAACACGAGAAATTTGGGTTGCATATATGAACTGCAACGAAATATAAGAGAAATTGAGAAACAATAGAGAAAGGGAGAACAGAGAAAATAGGAGAAGTAGAAGAAGGAATTGCAGAGAAGAGGAGGAGGAGATAGAAGAAAGAGCAACAGGAGAGGATCAGATTTTTAAATTTTTTGGCACGTGTCGTTATAAGACAGTCACAGGTCGATCTCTCAGAGCGCCTCCGGCGCTCTGGTCGATCGCCCACTGCTTCGATGCGTCCATTGCTCCCGGCCCAACCTACAGCTACGATGTCTCTGCGCTTCATCCCCGAAATACTCAGGCATATCAACAATTTTTATGGTGGGGGATCACCCCCAGAGAGAGGGAACTCCTTATAAGGACGTCCTTTTAAGGACTTGTAAAAATATTTCTAATTTTTAAGTCGTCTCAAGAGAGGGGACACTTACAAATATTCTTACAAGTTCTGACCTGTAGCTGAAATGAAAGATGGAGTATACAAGTCATACAGGATACCTTAACAATTTTTATAGTGGGGATCATCCCCTGAGAGAGGGACCTCTCTTAGAGACCTGTACCTGAAATGATAGAAAGGGTACATTCAAAGCAGAAGACATAATATTTCTTAACATTTCTTTATTAATAAATACAATGTAAAATAATACAGTCAACAGAATTCATGCCGCCATATTGAAATTGGGATTACGACCTGCTTAGCCGCGCAAGTAAGCGCGTACTACTTAGTGAAGTTCTAGCGGGATAAAACAATTAGCAAAGTCAATTTTCTTCGTGATTGAAAACACAAATACAGGGTGTTACAAAAGAAAATTAAGTGCAGACAGGAAAACATCTAAACACTTAACTATCGCTGGTTTCTCACCGTTACTCTGGGAAACAAATATACAGGGCGCTACAAAAAGAAAATTCAAAGTGCAAAAAGTTAAATTCTAATAACAGTCAAACCAAAATTTTCAGAGATTTGAAGGAAAACGATTATACAAGGTGCCACAAATAGAAAATTCAAACATTAAAGAGGAAAACATCTAAACACTACAAATATTGCTCGTTTTCACCCGATACTTCAGGAAACTAATAAACAGGGTGTTACAAAAACTTGAAGTACAAAAAAGCCCTAAAACCACAGCTGAAGGAAAGTTTTCACGGACACAAAGAAAAGCAAATATATAGGGTGTTCCAGAAGGAAAACCCCAAGTTTAAAACAAAGAACACTCAAAATTCACAAATAAAGGCGATTTACTAAGTGTTGTTGGGAAAACAAATATACATACATATATAATTGGAAACTACAAAAATGGTCAATATTCATATCATGTCGAGAGAAATTTATACCAAAACAATTTTAACATAAATTCAAAGATTTACCCGAAAATCATCGGAGAAGTTCAGTAAAATGGTGCTACAAGAATAAAACACTTACATTTTAATATATTGTGTATATATTTATTATTTGATGACAGCATCAACTGCATAAGGTAACCGACGGGTGAAGCATCATCATAAATTGATAGAACATCCGGTGGAAAACATCTAAATCAGCAGACGGCTATTTACTTACTATTTACTTGTAAGTATTAAGATGTATGTAGACTATGATAGCGAAAAACTATTCAACGTACAAGATTTTATTAGATCAACACGAAACTTTTAATTTAATGATGATAAGGATTGTAATTCGATTAAAAACGTTCACCACAAAAATATTGTCATTTTAATAATCCTCAGATACTTTTTAACACTGTGCTTGTAATAATTAAATTATGCATGTTATTTTCGGAAATGGAACTAAGAATTCTGATAAAAATGCTACCATGTGTTTGTAATCTGCAAAATGAATATCCCTTAAATGGAATAACCAATTTAAATTAAACCGCCTTAACTTCTTGCGACAAAAAGTGTTTAAACACCTACCAATGCATTGATGAAGAAATTTTAGATCCGAAAATATAATATATTATTATATTATCTACCGAAAACTCGCGCAGAGATTAACGGACACTTATTTCTCAGTTATGAACACTCTAACCGCCACAACTCATCAAACAAAACAAGCATACATGCTCGTAACGAATATTTTGCTGATGATGAAAAGAAAACACGACGATTAAATGAATAATTGAAGTCTGAAAACGCATGGCGATTAGAGAGACGCGTTCGCGAACCACGCGGTGAAACGACTGCTGTATGCGCTGCGCGAAGCCAAGTACAAGGCAGGGTACGTAGCGATAAGCGATAGCGTACGTAGCGTCAGTCGAACAAAAAAGTTGTTTATACACAAACGTAGTGGTAAACACGTAGTTGAGAAGACGAAAGTAAAATTCACAATATTGAAATAACACACATACACGAAATCTATTTTACTTTCAATATTTCTCGGCATAAGAAAAGAATATATTGGTTTTGGGATGCAATAAGGATGAAGAAAAACAGGAATTTTTAATTTACCAATAAAAATAAATAATTTATTGTTTTCTAATTGTCTTTGCATAAGTTTACTGTATACCTAAGTTAAATTCTTAATATACGCAAAATTTCCTATAAGATAAGCTAGCTAAAATGAAAATCTAATAGTAGATTATGAAATATTGGATATATATCTCTATTAGATAAGAATATAAAATTATTTAATTTAATGAAGTCGAAAAATGCGACTAAAATTGCTCAAAAGTGAAATTTTTCAATTTCAATTGCTCATTTCTTTCAATTACAAATATCTCGTAAATTAAAAGAGATAGAAAGGAACAGATGCAGATTCGTAATCTTCGGAAAATTCTCTATAAGGCTAGTTAAAATAGAAATTTAAAAGATGAAATTTTAATTTTTGATGACAATTTACTGCCACGATTTTCAACAAAGTGACTTTTATTATTGAATATGGAAGATTGAAAAATGCTCTATCAGACCGAAATTTAAAATAATTTAATTTAATGGGTAAAAGTCTAAAACCGCGACTGAAAGTGCTAAAAATGACAATTTTTCAATTTTCTCGCAAAAAATTTCAACACAGTGGAGATACAGAATTAAATTCCGCATCTAATAAAATTATTCCGAACTTACGTAAGACAGCGTTCGCGTGTTATAATAAAAACTACAATGCCTAGCGCAAAAAGAGTACAAGTGCGTATATCAATTTTGAAACTGGGAAATACAAAATCAAATTCCGCATCTAAGAAAGTTATTCCGAACTTACAGTAAGACCGCGTTCGCGTGTTATAATAAAAAACCACAATTCATAGCGCAAGAAGTACAAGTGCGTATACACACAATTGTACATATAACTCGCGTTACGGAATTTTCTCGCAATAAATTTCGATTCAGGGAGATACAGAATTAAATTCCGCATCAAAGAAAATTATTCCGAACTTACAGTAAAACCGTGTTCGCGTGTTACAATAAAAAACTACAATTCATAGCGCAAGAAGTACAAGTGCGTATACACACAACTATCAATATTACTCGCGTTACGGAATTTTTTCGCAATAAATTTCTATACCGGAAAATACAAAATTAAATTCCGCATCTGGAAAAATTATTCCAAATTTACTGTGATATCCCGTTCGCGTGTTATACTATAAAAAACTACAATTCCTAGCGCAACGAATACTAAGTCACACACACACAACTTTCAATATAACTCACATTACGAAATTTTATCGCAATAAATTTTGACACAGGGAGATACAGAATTAATTCGGTAACTAGGACAATTTTTCCGAAGTTACTGTGACACCGCGTTCGCGTGTTATACTAATAAAACTAGAATTCCTAGGGCAACAAGTACTAAGGCACACACACACAACTTTCAATATAACTCGCGTTACGGAATTTTCTTGCCATAAATTTCGATACCGGGAGATACAGAATTAAATTCGGCATCTAGGAAAATTTTTACGAAGTTACTGTGGAAATGGAAACTGATGGAAATTTAAAATAATTTAATTTAATGGAGTAAAAGGCCTAAAACCGCGACTGGAAGTGCTAAAAATTGCAATTTTTCAATTTTTGACGATAAAAAGAAACGAATGGCACAGTCTTAATTTACGGAAAATTCTCTATAGAATAAGTTAGTTTAATTGGAAATCTCGAAAATGAAATTTTAATTCATAAGAAAACGTCACGTTCGAAACCGTATTTAAAAGTAAAATTGGACATTTTCATTTTCTATTATTTTAATAAATGGAAACAACATAGGGCAACGGATTGAAAATTATTAATCTACTGAAAATTCTCTATACGACAAAGTCTTAAAATAGTGCATGCTGTACTTCAGCGAGGCAAACACGGTCGCAACAGTTCATGATAAGACTACCTGCTGCCCGAACGCGCAAAGCCGGCCCAAGGATGGCCGCGACGACTGCCCGCGCACAAATTGCAATAGACCCGATACATGCGAACTAAACTAAACTAGAAAAGCAGAGCGAGGCGCGAAAGGATGGCAGCGACAACACTCGGCAATCTTGGACGTTGCTATTCGCACGGCGTTAAAGAAAGTGGAATAATGATAAATTAAAATTCTATTTATGTAGTTTTAAATTCTTATGATGAAAGATTAATCGTTTTATCATCAAATATTTAAGTGACATATAAATGTTACTAAGATGAGGTAATGAGGAATATTGCAATCTAGGTACACTACACTAACACGGCAAACAGTTACTATAAATAATGAAATTATTTTACATACCGGTTATGGAAGACGGTATATCGACGGCAAGTTGGCGAATACTGAAATAAATGTGAAACAAAACATAAGCTACAGCATTTTGTGCTATGTTGTAATGAATCTGAGTTCCGTCGGAACTCAAACTTTGAATTAAAATTCTTGTCATTCGCATAATAATCATAGGAATAACAATATTTACCAGGTAGCACATCCATGCTCCCATGATGATGACAAATACGTTTTTCACAAGTCAATTAATTATTAGCGTTCATAGCTTTGATATTTTCATCGGCCATCGCCCGACGGCAACGGACTCACGCACACGTCAATAAATTAAACACGCAAAATTTACAATTACGAAGATTACACACCTGATAAATAGCTTATAAAAGATCAGACACGTTTATGGACACTAATTATCACCGGCTATCAGTAAATATAACACGATTTACCGAACATACATCAAAGAATAACACAAGTCGAAAGTGTAGAATGTGCGCTCGTCGTTATCGCACCGTTTGAACAAAACAAAATCCTCTCGCTGGAATATTTCCAGGTAAACCTACATTGTTACGCCATCTGAGAACACCTTATAGTACCTCACAAAACAACAAAGTGTTTCAAACAGTGTGGCGCGCATGTGTGTCAGTGCGAAATTGTCTATGAGGCAGTGAGTTGTCACGTTAAGTGCGTAGCAGCGAACATGTGAGACACGTACAAGCAAGTGCGCATGCATTGCCCTCTCTAAATAACTAGCAAATTTACATAAAAATGCAATAAGTCAAATCTATATGACGCATGATTTCAAATTTAATCTATCAAATAGCAAACACAAATCACAGACTGTTAAGTCTTTAAAACGACATGATGATGATGATGATGACAACACATAAATCAAGTGTAAATAGAGTTATTGTAATTACAATAGTCATAATAGTCTTTGTTGTCGAATTCATGCAACAAATAAATACACCCCGACGGCGAATTTAATTCCGCATATCTTGACGCCGCGCTGAAGTTATTGAGTCGCCAAGGTCGCGTGAAAACCAAAAATATACTAACATTTAAAGAAAAAGGTGAAAAATAACACCTTCTATGCAAATTTTCGCGTGTTGCATGTCGAATTCCGGCAACAAATAAATACAACCCGACGAAGAGTATAATTCCGTATCTTCTGACACCGCGCTGAAGTTATTGAGCCACCAAGGTCGCGTACAAACCCGAAAAAATACTAACATTGAAAAAAGTTGCAAAAATCGCCCTTTTATGTAAATTTTCGCGGGTTGCAGGTCGAATTCCTGCAACAAACAAACACCACCCGACGGATAACTTAATTTCACATCTCTAGACGCCACGCTAAACGCTTCCAATCGGCAGTAATAATTTTTAAAGATATCAACAAATTAACGCGAGGGCACAAGAACACTTGAAAAATAACCTTTTTGCAATTACTAACGGTGCAACCATATCTCCATCAACAAATAAATATAGCCTTATAGAGAATTAAATTCTGTATCTGCAATATCGCACTCAAGTTTGTGTAAGATCTTGTCCGCCGGCAATAATGAAAAAAAATCGAAATATAATTACGCGAACACGAGTCACTTCTACCACCACCCTTATACGGTGCCCTGAACACGAGTCACTTTCACCGCTGCCCTCGTACGATGCCCTGAACACGAGTTACTTCAACCACTACCCTCGTACGGAGCCCTGTACATGAGTCACTTCTACCGCTACCCTTATACGGTGCTATGAACACGAGTCACTTCTACCGCTACCCTTATACGGTGCCCTGAACATGAGTTACTTCAACCACTACCCTCGTACGATGCTCTCAACCGAGTCACTTCTACCGCGACCCTTATACGGTGCCCTGAACACGAGTCACTTCTACCGCTGCTCTCGTACGATGCCCTGAACCGAGTCACTTTTACCGCTACCCTCGTACGATGCCCTGAACACGAGTCACTTCTACCGCTACCCTCGTACGATACCCTGAACACGAGTCACTTGTACCGCTACCTTTGTAGGGTGTCCTGAACACGAGTCACTTCAACCGCTACCCTCGTACGGTGCCCTAAATATAAGTCGCTTCTACCGCTGCCCTCTTTTAAACTAAAATCGCAAGCGACCAACGGATCAAAGAATATGAAAGATTGAAAAATTCTCTATCAGGTAAAATTGAAAATAATTTTATTCCGTGAGGTATATGCGATCAAAACTAAACTGAAATATACTGTATGCAATATGAGCAGATGGCAACGCGACACAAAATTGTTGTTATACACAAACGTTTGATAAATTTGAGCAATGTTTGGTTGATGCTAGTCCTATCAATGAATTATACTGTAAATAAAAAGAAACCAATTTTCAAAATTCTCCTAAAATGAAAATGAAGAACCTCTCAGTGAGATGAAACAAGAATTGTCCATAGCAAATTCTTATTTAAGAATTATTCTCGACCTCTCTTATTTTCCCAATTTGAATACCTTATCTTATAGAAAATTTTCCAAAGATTAGAATCTTCAATCCGTAATAATTCGACTTAAAAAAACGAGACAAAAATGGGATAGGGATGGTTAAGGCGAAATTCCGCTGTATTGCATCTTCAAGTTCAACTCTTGCGCTTTAGCGAGCGAAACAGTTAATTTTGAGATGTATCAGCCGAGTGCGCGACTATCTCATCTATTTGCAACACGCACTGGAACGCGATAAATCAAAACAACGAAAATACAATTTGATGGAGGACGCAGAAATTAATATGAAAAATATAATTTAATTATAAACTTACCAATGCCCAACTCATGGACTCCAAGGCACGGCAAATACTGTAAATAAAAAAAAGAAAACATAAGTTAAAACAAAAATATTTCATATGACTTAGTAATATTATAATCACACAGTGGAGAAAAACAAACAATCTATGCTGTTTTGTTAAAATTATTTACATCAGCACGATGGGTCATCCTAATGATGAATATCAAATCAACATGAAGGCGTATATAAATGTATAACCGGCATTTATGGACAATAAACGCGCAAACAGTAAATAGCATTACTATAGACGAAATTAAATAGTCGATTGATGATCGAATATACTGCGAATTTGGAAAGTAGATGGCCGGACAAAGAATACGAGTCGCGTAAAATATTGGATCAACCAGATACCGGCACGAAACTGGCTGCAAACTGTGCAAGCAACGACGTGACAGTTTATGATAAGAAAACAAGAGATGCGCATAGCCAGTGCGTCGATGGCACGTGACCTTGTGCGGGAATCGCTTTGGCGCGTTACCAGCGATCAAAACTAAACTAAAATGCGCCAACATTCGGCGTGAGGGGATCTCATGCGTTGCATTCCACGCGACGAATGCGATAAGAAAGTGTAAGTTGTGTTCAAAACAAATACAATTCTCGTGTCGAATGCTCGCGCTTGCTGATAGCTACAGAAATAAACAATACATGTCTATTTTACAATTTTTGTTAATGCTAGTGCAGCGGCGTAGCGTGCCTTGTCGGGGCCCCGTATAAAAATTTTTTGGAGGCCCTTATATGGAGGTAAAAGTTTTTGCTTACACACTTTGGGGGCCCCAGTGGCTGGGGGCCCCGTATAATTGATACGGCAAATACGGCGGTAGCTACGCCCCTGTGCTAGTGCCATCTATAAATAATGCAAATAGTAGTCCCGGAATTTGGATTAAAAAAATTAATAAAAATTTAAAATCCGAATTATGTAATTCAGATTTCTTATATTGAAAGACTGCCCCATTTTACACAAATTATTTTTGTGATATTTAATTCGATAGAACAAGACGGAGTAAAGATTAAAATGAACGAATCGCAGATTCTTAGTCCACGGAAAATTCTCTATAAAATAAGCTACTTAGATTGAAAATCGACGAGATGAAAAACGGTGTATACGGTGCTCTAAATACGAGTGATTAACACTTGAAATCTTACCTTCTTTAAAAATAGACGGAAACAAAATATGGGTCGTCAAAATCCATAAAAACTTCATACGTACTTATTCCATTATAATATAATCCAATTTATCGGATGAAAACCAAAAGAAGGTGATGAGCCACGCGGTCTCACACAGGCAGCTGCGGAAGTTAACGTATCGCCGACGGCACATCACTAACAAGTGACACTTAATAAACGTTTTACAAACGCCCCAGAGCGAAACACAATAAGCACAAATTACGTTGCATTCCAATTAAATGCAATGCAAATTATCGAATTATATTTTCGCGACCGACCCGACGAGAAGAACCAGCTCGACTAAACACAACAACGTATACCTGCGTTATCTATGCATGTGCACTCTAAACCGATGGCGCGAGGTATTGACCGCAGCGATATCAGAGGTCAATGCTGTGCGATTCAAAACAAAACACCTACATTCATTATAAAACTATTGTATTTTAACATAAAGGAAAATATTTGAAAAGTATTTACAAAGTACGTTCATAATACACATTCATCAATTAAAGTACATTATTAATAGTTACAAATACTTTCCGGCCACTATTGTAATATGTGTCCGCACATTATTACTGATATCGTGAATATTTTGCTACATTTACCTATTATTGCACTAATACGTTTTTAACTTTAATATACAAGTAATTACAAAAATCTCTTCAAGTCATCACAACTCTTCAGCGAACACATTCAGTCATTAAAACAATACACAACTTCGTTATACGCAACTTCATCGTCTTCAAAATGGAATTATCTTACAATTGTGAATAGAAAAATAATATCGTTAAAAGTACGGATAGTTTCCTGACTAATGGACAGAAGGCAAAAGCCAATCGACCGTTCGAATTAAACTAAACTAACCAAGCGCTAAATTAAGTAGTAATCAAGTCTAGTTTGGTGCATTTATAACTAATGTAGTAATAACTGGGACGCAAATACCTTAGAAATTAGACATTATAATAAAACAACCTTACAATTGCCAAAACTTAAACAAAGGTACCGAGTATATTAATCATCGTGCCGTTTGCAAATCTCAATACGTTAATAAGTGATGTGTGGCTTTGATTCATTTACGCATACGTATGTACAATTTACTTTTGTACTTTTGCATAGATACAATTACCTAATAGAATCACTGTACAATTAAAAAATAAAATATGTAAACAAAATAATAACAAAAAAATGCTTTGTTCAAAGTACTGTACTGGAATACGGATACGTTTGCATAACGCAATTAAAAACGAAAAACCGTCAAACAGTGAATAGAAAATAATTATGCTCGTTATTCGCACTTGACTTCCAGTGTTGATTGCTTGTTATGCTCGTTTATGGTTGTTGTTTTGTTCGTGGCGTGCCAAGAATATAACGTGTGCAAAGTCGCCCGCATTAAAAATATAGACATTCACGAGTACGTAAAATATATGTAACGATATGCATCACAGTTGCTAAGAATACTTATTTAATTGAAGGGAAATCATTAAGTTTCACCGAATATTAATTTTTTGCCCACAAGTCGGAATTGTATAAAATGTATAGCATGCAAATGAATGCGCATTTATTGCTTGCGCCTTGACTTTCAATTTTTAACGTTTAACGCATTTCGCATTAGTCATGAATATAAGTAGTATGTATTTATGATGACACCTCGCGCTATCGCTTTTACCGTTTTAAGTTGCCCTACATACTTAAAAATGATTATGATCACTGATTCATATGATTCATACATAGAAATAAATAGGATATGATCGGTTTGTGTACATTTTAGACGATTAATATGAAAACTTTCAAACAAAACAACAAATAATAAAGCGCGACGCATAAATAAATAAATATTCCGTTACCCGGCCAGTTAATTAATTAAAAACTGGCAATTAAAGCTTGGTGTGTTTGACGGTGTCCGTCCAATAATTCTGAATAGTCATGGCCTCCAGACTGTTGAGGAATGAATCGTTGTCAAGACTGTACATCTCCTCGGAGTTGTCCTGAAAAGATAGGAAAGATTAGTCATGCTTTTATTCGGTGTCCAAAGGCGATTATACCCTCACTGATGTGTCGTCGATGTAACCGCTGGAGTCGAGATTACTGCTGCGGTCGGTGAGTACTTGCGGCCGATTGAAACCGCGATTCCGGTACCAAACGTAGCTGGCACCGCAGACAAGCGCGACTAGCATCACACAACCCAAAGTGATACCGGTGATACCAGCGGCGGATAATCGGCCGCTATCAGCAGCAGGAGCTGAACGATCAAATGCTGTCATGGATTCGTTGTCAGCCTCTTTGTACGCCGTCTCCAACGTGGACAACGTCTCCTCCTCGGTAGCATTAAACGTGCTACTCGCGCTGGTTACGAGTGTCTCTATCACAGACGATGTCGCATTCGTCGCGTTCTCGCCTGCGGGAAGCAACATGACGCTCGCGTTGGTGATGTTTGCATTCGAGGGTGGCAGAGTTGCAGGCTCAACAATCGCCGCCGGCGGAGGGCTTTTCGTCGAGTTGGATACATTTTGCACCACAATGATTGTGGCATTGCTTGTGGAATGTTGCGTTGATGATTCAACATCACTCTCCAAAGTTTGCACATCTGTTTAAACATGCAAAGCATGTAAAAATTAAACCATTGTTAAGGTTGATGATGACAAATCTTTGTTTGTATTAATAACAATCGAAATGAACAATCGAAACAAAAACTCACATAATTATTTAGTGAGCAACAAAAACATGAAAAATGCACAAATCTAGCCTAATTACAAGGCGTGTGCTTAGACATTGAAACGCTCGCTCATGAAGAAAATTGCGACATTGTTGAAACTCGAGAGGCTCACCTGAGGTGTAAACAATGAAGATTGTTATCCAGAACCAATGTGTGTACCAAAACAGTATCATGACGCCATGTAAATAACGAGCGCTTTTCACTGAAAATGCGTTGGAAAGTCGCGCGATCACCCCGCGACGTTGGCACTTAATTTATTTACCATTTACTGACCGTGTGATGCAAACGAGTACTTCACCTTCACCTATGTTTGGCAATCCATAGTAATGCAAGACGCTTTTGTGCAGACGATGTTCGCGCGCGTACTGCAAGCCGAACAAAAGACGACGCACTGAGCTGATATTAAAATGATTACAACCGTGCACGGTTACTTGGGAAACGAATGGAATTAGCACTGCCCTCGTCCTACCGTAATCGAATTTATCGTTTATATTGCGCGCAGTGGCTGACTACACTAGCAAGCGACGGCCGATCAACAACAATTACCTGCTGTTACTCATTGTCATGTTTACGTGTGTGGTGTGTGCGCGATGTGCAGCGATGTAGAGAATTAGAATGGGAGATTTTCACAGGGCGATCGCGATACGCCATCCGCACAAGAATGATTGCAGTAGGTGAATGACTATGTGCGAATGAAAATTATTATCCTGTGCGCTAGATATCTTAGTAGTGGGGAAATGGATCATATACCTAAATATATTTCCACAAAGAAAATAATTTATAAGAAATTATCCGCACATTTATTTAATTCACAGTCAGTTTTACGTTTTGCATGTTGATTTAAAATTGAATTGATTTTGTTTGTTTATTTTTTTGGATGCTATCGGATGTTGTGTAGATAAGGCAAAAAGAGAATGTGATAGATAAAATCCTTGAAATTTGCTTGTAGTCTTTTGTTATAGGCAACCAAACGAACAAACGCAACTTCAACTTTTAAAATCGCGCAAAACTATGTGTATTTAACTGCGGCTAAACATCGTTGAATGATGACTCACCGAATGAAAATGAAATAAAGCGCAGTTTTATAGATTTTTCTATTTAGTATTTGAAATAACTCCATTCAGTCTTTTATAATAACATAGAGTTTTACATTATTACCATTCATATTATTGCGAAATGCAATCGAGTATACACACAGTACACTATGGATACACTGTGCATGCACACCTAATATTTACAAATTATGTGACTGTGTAGCCAGTGCAAAATAATAATATAAATTCATTCGATGATTTGTCGACGAATACATACATACATATACAGTTAAAAAGTACATAACAAACAATATATAAAGTCTGCTGATACATATTACACTTAATGATTACAATTTGTTTTCTTCGTTTCTTCAATTCTTGTTACTTTGCTTTGTGACTGACTGCGCGTGCGAATGTTGCGCTCGAAACAAACACACTCATCACATACACACACTCGAATTGCGTACTCTTCGGTAAAAAAAGCTATGAATCACACTGGCGTTACAGGCGCGCGCTCGCGCGGTTTTACAAAATGAAAATTATTACAAAGTCGAGGATTCTCCTCTTATCGAGGGGAGGAACTCTAGCAACGAAATGCAGACCAAGACAGACATTGACAGTGACAATTAATCGTCATCATCGGCAAGGACGGTTACAATTCGTATTCGATTACATAATGCTTTTTTTTTTTTGCTTTCTTTACGCACATTCAACTGATAAAACGACAATCATATTATATAATATAAAAACGTATAAATCATCATCATCATCATATCATATCATCACGCCTATCATGTTGTATTATGTACAGAATCCTCGAGTTTGGTTCGTTTGTTTCTCATTTTTGTTCAGCGAGTAGTAAAACATCTAAAATTATAAAATTACAGCCTCAAAACGTTGCGTTCTGGTTGATACTCGCCCGAAGCAAGAACTTCGAGAGGGTTGTGCTTTTCAGGTGTGGTCGAAGAGAGGCAGAGAAGGCAGAGAGCAAGAGATGATACGGAGATTTAGAAGAGCGACAGACTTGTGAATGAAGAAGAAGAGGAAGAGTGATTCTTTGGCTGTGGCTGGACAATAAACAGAAATGCACAGCCTTCGACACGTACACAGACCACGGCACACGAAACATAAATGGTTGGCGATACAAATTTCGAACACACCGATGATTGAAACGTCGCAAATAAACGCGCTACCATACACCCTGCTGGCTTCCTTCGCGCGCGCCGAAGCGCCGGAAGACAATCATATCATGATTCATGATTGCGATAAACAAATTATAAAAATATTATACCTGTACAAGGAGATAAATATAAGATAGATTCATTATACAATCATTTTAAAAAAGCATTCTCTTGTTTTAAGATTAATTAGACTTAGGTTTGTTTGTTTGTTTGTGTTTTGTTTCTTACGATGATAGTGATGATACGTTGTGGGGGAGGCAAATTACTCGCATGCGCATACACCTTTCCGTCCGAGTTCCAACTAGATGATGGTTTGAAGCCGAGATGTCTCGAGTTGATGCCAAAGCGTTAATTGACGATGTATGTGCATGTACTGTTATTACTTTGTTGCTTACTTACATTTACGTACGGGCTAAACGCTCAGGAATTCTTATAGGACAGGCGCGAAGACAGCAAGCGCAGTCTCTTCTCTCAGCAGATTGGTTGGTTGGTTGGTGGCGGGGGATCATAAAAATATCGTACACGAATTTCTTACGTCCTACAGCTTCCGCAACTTCCGATACTACTTTGGATTTGGGGTAGAAGGGTGTGTTTTTTGGTGTGTTAGAGAGAGAGAGATAGAGATAGATAGATAGAGAGAGAGAGAGAACGAAGGGAGAGACAGCACGGTTCACTCATTCCTACCAGAGGCACTTGAAGTCACTGAGTGCGCACCGCTCCAGACACCGAACGACTAAAACGGCAATCCAACAACATACATACAGAACACACACAGTTGTTCTCAAAGTTCGCATTTTGGGGGGCGGGGGCTGCTGGGTGTGAGGGGGAGATATGTATGGGGCTTATGTGGTCTAGCTAACACCTCGCGCTCGTACTCTGACTGCGGCCACGCCGCTCAGCAGGCCAGCTCCTGCGGTGCCGACGGCTGCATCGGCGAGAAGGGCGGTGCCGAGGGCCGCGTCAGGTCGGGCCAATATCACGGCTGCGTCTCACCCATGAAGTGCTGCACCTGCTCGAGCTTGATCGCCAGCCGCTGCTTCTGCGAGAACTCGTCCTCCTCCAGCGTCACCGTCAGCTGTTCGTTGTACTTGACTGCGTAATTGTACAGCTCATGCAAAGCGCAGTTCGTATTGAACTCGGTGGTGTGAAGCTGCGCCGAGGAAAGAAACAAGCGATTTACAATTAGCGCACAACAAGCAAATAGATGATGATTGAAAAATTGGAGCAATGATGACTTACCCGCGACTCCTCGGCAAGCATGGCGTTCATGTCCTGATCCGAGATGGCCGGCATTAATTTAATGTCAGAATAGTATCTCTCCACCCATTCCTTGTATTGCGGAATGTCTTTAGCGTACAATAACTTAGAACTAGGGGAATCTTTGCCTGAAATGTAAATTCAAATTAAAAACCCGCTCAAAATGCTAAAATAAAATAAATTTACCCAATCGATGATCGGACGTGGAACACGAATCCATAAACGTCTGCGCGACAACGCTCAGACACGAGTCGACAATGTTCGACTTGTGAATGTCGAAGACAAAGTTGGGATTCTTGATCAGATTCACCCAGAAACGCAGTGGCAGCGAATTGCTCTTCCACGTGTGCACGACCTCCGGATCGGAGATGCCATGTTGAATGGCCTGGTCGTCCAGGAAGTCGAACATGTACTTGATGGCGAGTGGTAACGCTGAACCGCGATGCGCCGTGCTGAATATCGTCTCGAACAAGTCGTCGACGAACTTCTGCATCGTACCTTTGGTGGCCAGCAGACGCGTGAGGTAAATCTCCGACACCATTTTATTGCCACGCTCGCCCTCACGCTGCGCGTCGGCATCGTGGTGCTTCACAAGATGCCAGCAACGCACATCCTGGTCATGGTCGGTGTTGAGCGGACTGGTAGCGCGGCTCATTGGTGGGCTTGCCGAGCTGAATTTGCTCAGATTGAGCGTCTCGTACTTGTGCGACTTGTCGTTCTTCTCGGAAAAGATGCTCAGATTGTAAATTGAGCTCTGCTTCGACACCAGATTCAAACCGGCGCCGTCCTGCACGCGGTAGTGTTGCAGAGTATTGCGTCGCTTCCAGTTACCTTCGGTCTTTGTCGTTGTGTCTTCGTCGTATAAAATTAGTCTGCCGGACGTACCCGTTCTCCATTCTTTAAAGAAACAAAATTTTTCATATTTTAACACCGCTATGAATATAATTATTTGTTACTCACCCAAATCTAGGTCTTCCTTGCGTGGTCGTTGCGAACTAGGGGTCGCCCTGTAGATACTATCTAAGGATTTTTCTTTTACTTGGCTAATCGTATCACAATCTAATACTTTTACAGGAACATTTTCGGTGTTGTGATCCAATCCACCAACGAAATTGGTTTGTTGAGATATAGAAACGTAAATTGTCTGCAAATAAACAAATAAGTAACTAATTTATTAACAAATTTTATGGTATATGCTTACCATTGGTTTAAAATCTATGGATTGTCTTATCAACTTCTCCTCGCTGAGAGAATACCTCGCCTCGGAGGTGATCGAGTCCACTGGGCCCTTATCGACCTGCTGCTTCATAGCTCTGAAGAGCATAAACAGTGGCTCGCCCGCGCACTCGCGCAGAAACTTGTACAGCAGGAATGTGAACCATGCGCTGAGCATCTTTTCGGCAACACTCTCAGTCCGCCGCAGCAACAGCTTCGGATGACTCTTACCCTCCATACACTTCTCAATCAAATCCGCAAGCAGAGTCTTCAAAATATCCGTGCAGTACTCCATTTTGCTCTGCAGTGTGACCATAATCAGACTGGCGACGTTGACGCGATCGCGCATCGAGAAGTAGCGATTACTCTCCAGTGTGCGGATAAACAACAGCAAGAACGTCTTGTTCATGATAAGCTGACCGAACAGACGCAGGCCTTTATCTTTGCGGAGTAATTCCGGCCGATCCCATTGTAGTACAGCGTGATCGTCCACGTTCGGGAAGAGTATTTTCATTGCATAAGTGCGATAGTCCAAGAACGGTATACCACCCGAGGTGAGATCGCCAGTCAGATCCGTCATCTCAGTTTGTAACTCAGCGAACGCCTCCTTACACTCGGCCGCCACACGCAGTTCGAGAATATCCATCTGTTCCTGCATGTTCTTGAGCACGCGATTGTTTTCAGTCGATTTGCGTCTGTACGCAATGAGGAAGACCACAAAGACAATGACAATCACCACGGCTACCACACAAACAAAGTAGACGACTGGTTTCGAAAACGAAGCGTTGATGCCTTGCGGTGATGAATAGGACAAACTCCCAATATTGAACTTCAACGATCCGCCAACAATGACAACCACCTCGGGGAGGACTTCGCCATTTACTTCTCCGTTCTCGCCGTGACCGGGCGGTTGAGTTTCCGGCGGACGGCAAGTCAACTGTTGTCGGGAGAGCGAGGTGACATTGCAGAAATTATTGCCGATACGAACCTCTACATCAGACTCTTGGCACGCCCTATCGATATTCAGGCCGTTGATGTTGAGATAATCAGACTTGTAGTATTTGACTTCCTTATCGAAGGGTTCGAACACAGGGTTGGGATAGAGCAGGAACGGATTGAACTCCCGATTCAGCGTTAGATTCTGCACTCCAGAGACGTTGTCCATTCGGAAGCCGTACTCTAACGCAAGCGGTGAGTCAGCATCCAATGTCGTCAGTCCTTCAATCTCAATCACAGGACTCTCGCAAGTCATGCTTGTATTGCTTATAATTGTGCACCGCTGTTGAATACAAATAGGATTAAAATTTCACAAAATACAACCAAAAAAAAAAGTTGTGTATACTTACACTAACAAACATTTTCTCCTCATAGTAGACATACATTTGCGGATTCTGAATGTAGGCCAGGTTTTTACCAGTCACCGAGATGTTAATCCCACCCGCCGGAATACCCTTCGGCTGTTTTACCTGACTGGCAACCCCCGATTCGACCGAATCGATGATCGGGTCCTCAACGTACTGAAACAACTCGTCCTCGCAGAAGCGATCGCCCTTGTCGAACTTCATGCGCAGCTTGCCGACGCTCGGCTTATCGCTGGCGCTCGTGATGCAGAGCGCCTGATTTTGGTCCGTGCTAAAAAACACACACGTCAGATATATCGTGTCGCATATGGTGCGGTGAAACCCTTGTCGATCGGACTACTTACGAAACTATTCTACATGGAAGATCATTGATATACGCCTGAATATTGCTACCAGCATTCATATACATGCCTGTGATTTTCAGCATGGTGCCGCCGCTTTTCGGGCCGTACTTTGGCGAAATGCCCTTGATTGCCGGATCGACAAAGCGGTAGTGTGTCTTGGACTCGCCGCGATAGTCCTCGACGCGCACGACGACGGGCCCTTGGCGCGGCTGGTTGGTACCGGGCCCGTCCACCTTACACACGATGCGTTTGGTCTTCACGTAGAGCTGCTCGTACGGCTGGCAGTTAATGCCAGCGATCGAGACGCCCGTGTAAATATCCTGAAATTGCTTGCCGAGATTGATGCCGTCGATGGTGATATTTGTATCGCCTTCCCACGGGCCCAAATCGGGCGTGAACGAGAGAATCTCCGGATTGGGGCACGTCTGTTGCCGGTTCAGCCAGACAGCCGAACCGCGCTCACATTGGTCTTTCACTTCGCACCGATCCGAACTCTGGCACCATCCGCATTCATACTTTTCCGAGAGCGCCAAACACATACCGCAGTTATCCGCCATGTCTCGGCAACGATAAATCACAACTAAAATCAAACATTTTTAACATCCTACCTAGACAAACACAAACAAAGAAAACAAAAAAACTTACTGTGAATATTATCAGGATTATCCAATGGTTTCGAACCGCCCCAAATCACAGCAAACGTCGCGGTAATATTAGGCGCCCGCGACGTGTAGGAAAACTCCATTTGATCGCAGTAGATCGTGTCACCCAAAAGATGCGCATTCACACTAGTGACACGTCCCTCGATGTTAAACTGGCAGACAAAGCGTGTTTGTACAATAAACTGCCCAATGATATGCACCTTCACCCGGATGGCCTTCTTAATTCCGGACGCGACCAAAATTTCCGGCGAATTGCCCACGGTGGCATTGATCGTCGGACAGAAGGCCGGTCCTGATCGATAACTTGGTCCCACGCGCTGCAAGCATTCCACATTATCGTCAAAGTACCCCTATCGCAAAAGTCCGCGCAACTTACATTAACTCCAGTTACAAGAATATCATTCCGGCAATTCTCGGCAGTGTCATGTGTGCACCGGTGTCCGTCCACGCACCAATCGCAGGGGAAAGACGAGGAGACGCATTGCGTGCATGAGCTGTACGTGTTGCAGTCAAAGAAGGTGAAGTTCGTCGCGACGAAATCCGTCCCCGAATGCATGCGCACCGAGAGCTTCGCAGTAAAGTGATCTGAAACGCCAGTATGCAGCACCAAATCACAAACGTGAGCCGAGCAAGGAAGGAAAATCAATGAATAGGGTGGAATATCTTACGTTGTCCTGGTGGGATCGACGGCAGCGAATCAGTCCGCGGGGTCGTGCAGTTCACGCCGTAATTCTTCTTCGTCGCATTCGTCAGCAGGACTTTGTCCAACGCTGTGAACGCGCATTGAAATTGCCCAGGTAACGTGGGCAGGTTGTCGATTTGCAGATCCAGCTATCGAAAAAGAACCACACACATTTTCCGTTTGACTCAAAAGTCTAAGAATAAATAAATCCGCTTACAGTGCGTGCAGTGGTGCGCTGCAGTTGATTCGGAGTTACCGTGGTGATGCTCGTACAGCGCCCGCCCTTGCTGATCCAGTAGAGCGGATCCTTGGCGGCGTCCATGCAGTCCGAACGCAGGCTACACCTGTGGGTGGTACACGCAAATGTCTAGCAATTAATGTAATTAAGGAGGGCGCAAACTGTCGCCGTTTGGCTGAAATTTTACGCGCCGGAATGTTTCGAGCGAGCGCACATTAGTGCTCGACGACTAATGTCAGCGCTAAGTGGTCGAAATTACAATTCACAAACGCCACACAACACTACTACCACCATCACCATCTCTTTTGGTGGGTTAGTTGTAGGTGTGCGCGTGTGGACAAAATGCTTACTTGTTTTCCAGGGAGCACCAGCCACAGTACGGGTCCTTGACGTTCAGGCAGTCCAGGCACGATTTGTACACGCTGCATTCCTGTACTTTGACCTTTGATACCTAGAGAGCGAACGAAGAAAGACGGGTGGATGTTAATTTCACATTGCCAAGATGTTCGTACACCTCAGTGACGAACAATGGGGAAATGGCCAAACAATGCCACACTAAAATAAGCGGTAATTAAGTGACTACGTGACGCCGGACTAATCGGCATCAGGAAAACCGGCAAAAATTGCGTTGAACTTTGATTTCGATCGAACTGAATAAATGCGCACAAACAAAGAGATTGTGCGCTATCTGGCAGTGTCGCATACACACACATGGCAGCGCGCTTTTGCGATAGCCGCTTTGTTTAAATCAATAGCGGTGATGTTGAGTAATGGATGAAGCAAGTCAAATGTTATTGTAGGAAAGCGATGACTAACGAGTGAGAAAAATGCGCCGCATACTCATACCGAGTGTGACCTTCACGTTTCGCGTTCAAACGAATTGTTGATCTACACATGAATGTAACATAATCATTATTCAAAATAAATGTAAATGCTAGAAAAAAATTCACGCGCATGATTTCATTTTTTTCTTGCAAAGTGAGCACTTTAGCAGAGTAATGTAATAAAGATGACTAATCGGCGAGCGATTTTCGAATAACGCGAATTGGATTGGATCGGGATTGGGATGCGCGCTGGTATTTCGTTTCCCGGGCCCCGATGTAAATGTAAATAAAGTCGAGTGAACGGCGAACATGATATGTGGGTCCGATTCGTGAAGTGGATACAAGTTGTACGACTACGAGTGGTGCGCCGGCTGGCAGGTTGGGGGCGACGAGAGCCGCACGTCGAGCGCGGTTCGAGCTTCTCATGTCTCGCGTACTTTTCCTGCTTTTACTGCCCGCCCTTGCTTGCTATGCCTGTGCTGCCTGCCTGCCGGGCCGGTCGTTCCTGTTCCTGCCATTCCGCTTGCAGGCATGTGCGCGCCGGTACTCGAAACGGCAAGGCGCGGCGCGCAGCGGGGGCGGCTGCTGCTACCTCGCAGGCCACCACCGCTGCCGCCGCCGCCACCGCCTGCCGCTACCTATCAATGGTGTTCGGGGCTCGTTCCGGCACACGTACACACCTAGAGCGCCTGCGTTCCGTTATTGGGAGTACATACACTTTTCATTGATCATTCCCGTTCCCTATTCCCGTGCGCGCCGCTCGCGTTGGCCGGCTCACCACCAACTTATCAAATATGTATGTACGTGAGGTATTTTTTTAAATAGAAATTACCCACACCGCAGGCGCGCCTCCGACACCTCCACATCGCCTGCCAAAGTGCAAAAAACCAGCAACCACCATCGTGGCTACCCATCGATAAAAATGATGACTTTTCCGAATAGGCGTGGAGCAACAGTGTTGCTCCGACTCCTTAGGGCTGTCGGATTATGGCCGGGCGCTTTTACTCAACGGCGCGCTCGTTGGATGATTAATTTTCTTATAAAACAGCCGACGGAACGTGGAATAGAAACCGAAGAAAAGTGGCCGAAAGCGAATGGGCGAATGGCGCGCCCGCGTGCGCTCCAAGGACCATTACACATTCGAATGATGGAATGATATTTTCCAGGTCGCAAACAAACGGAAATGGACGGAAACGGGAATCGCGGCGCGCTACGGAGAATATTTTTCCGGCGAGAGTTTTTCGAGAGCGCGCCTAAAGTAGAGAGGCGAGCGCGTAAAGGCACTTACCATCTTCTCGGTCATCACATAAAGATGCATCATTTGCGAATCGAAATGCAGATCTTGATTTACGGGCGAACCCTCCTCGATGATGAGGTCCCCGTACTCTATCCCATTCTCAATCGATTCGACTACCACCTGCGGGAAGAAAGAAACCAAACATTCGGCATTATGCATCACGGTTGTATATAGCCCACAAAGTCAGTCAAGTCGGGAGTTATCTTATCGGTTTTTTTTCGGCGCTTCCGCCTCCGTAGCGGTGGTTTTATACGCCTCATCCGCTACCCCCCCAACGAGGAGCTGGAGAGGAGAGCTATTCACTGCTCTTTAAATCCAAATTTAAATTGCTTTCTTTTCGTGCTTTTATTTCGGCAGTCGCGTACGTTTTTTCACGGTAGCGGCGGAGAGAGTGCTTACTCCCATTTTTTATACATTTGCATAAAATAAAAATGAAATTTATAGACGCGCGCGCGCGCTTTTTCGGGTCGCCAGGAAGTCGACGTCGACGACGGCAGGTCGCCGCCGAATAAGAAGGCGTGAAAAGTGCAAAAACACGCTGCCGTCGTTACATCTGTAACGATGTCGGGATGTTCGACCTCCCGGCGCGCAGAGCGTCCCGAAGGATAAATTAGGTTCGACCTTTCGAGATATATTCGAATCCTGCCGGTCTTCGCCGCACCTTTGTGACGGTTTTATCCACCTACTCAGGAGTGTTAAACCAACACTCGGGAGCGACGGCGAGGCGGCAAGATTGGAAAAACGCCACGAGTGGGGTTTATTCAAAAACCGACATTAAACGTAAAACGGTTTGCAAAACTCCAACCAAGAAAAAAAATCACGACTTTTGTAAAATAATTTAATTTCCGTATTTCCCGTCGAATTTTTTCGCACACTTTTATATAAAAAAAAGCTTTCTCATTGTAGCCGATAAACCGTAATAAATTAAAGAAATCGAAGCCGTACCTTTTTCAAGTGTCCCTTAGCGGTTCCGATAAAAACAACGGTAAAGTCGCCGGTGGAGGTGGCGGCGACGGCGGTGAGCCGCGACTGAAAATTCAGCACGGGCACCGCCGCCATCGGCATATCACCGCCCAGCGGCGTGTTGACGTCCAGTCCGCAGAAGTCCTCAGCGATGGTGTTCAACTTCTGTAAAGAGCACCACATATACACACATTAATTAAATCGGAAACAAGCCAGAACACATCCACATCTACTACAACCCGACTGACTTCCAAAGCTACCAAAAGCGGACGTCGTGTTTACATTGTAATACAAAACAATCACTAATTTGTCTTCATAATAAACACGCGTGTTAAACAGCCACACTTGCATTATATTTACACCGCGAGACGATGTGCATTAATATTCATGCGTCATCGCTTTTTATTTAGTTTGCATATACCGCAGCCATAGTTAATCCGCTTTTAACTCGATTCATTCACACATTCAAATTGTTATTCAAATTGTGGCTCGCGCGGTGGCGGCGCAGTTCATCATCAACATCCAACCACAGCCGATATGATGATGAAGAGAGAGTTGATGTAATTTTTAGTCAATGAAGGCGCCCGGCGCTGAATGAAACCGCTAAAAAAAGCCCTCCTCGACCGGCGCGCGGCGGTTCTCACACATGCGGCCAGTCCGCTGCGGAACGCGTTTGCTTTCTTTCAGGGCCAGCAGCCCAGCAGCCAGCAGCAGGCCAACAACTCCCATTCTCACATACCAAAGTTAACTGCTCCGACGAACGCGCGGCATTCATATGGCATATACCTGCGGATGAGCCGAACACGACGCAATGTTTGTTAAACACACGCCGAAACTAAAACCACACGCGCATCATAAGCGCGCTATTTACTTAAGTGGGTAATCTTCGGGACGTGCGATGAGCGCCGTTTTAGCATCACAATGCCATGCATGACGGCGAACTTTTCACACGCCCGACGCGAACCGCGCGCACGTGCGACGCATTCCATTCTTTAAGCGGGCGCGAGGCGTGTGATTAATCGCGATTTGCATTGAAACGGTAGCCTACTGACTTAGTGCGACTAAGAAAGTTGGCAATTTCCGCCGGCGCGGTGTACGCATGCGGTGAGCTTGAGGTAAGAGTGCAAAAAATCGCGCTTAAATGAGTGAAATTCGCAACAGAATGCGCCGGCGTTTTGTTTTAGTTTGCGCGCATTGTGCGCGCGCGCGCGCGCTGCTAAGGTAAGCAAACACGGCAATTAGGTGAAGTTGACTGCGTGAAGTGAAGAAACGAAGACCGCGATTGCACATCTGGGGCACAGCAACTCGCATAACTAGAAGTTAAGTAAAATAAAGAGAGTACGAAGCATAGCGGTGTTAACTTGAGCTAAGTTTTAGATTAACTTGACTTAACCCTGACATGGAAGACAAATTTTTGGTAACATTGCGCGTTACCATGACAACAGTTTTAACAATTTTTATAATAACCGGTAATTATTGCAGTAAATTAAGTAAAGTAAGAGTTTCTGAAGAATATGAAAGGCTTTACACAACAACGCTTTGACCGTTTGTACGTTTTCTTCCATCCACAGTGAAAGACCAAGAGTCGTGCGCGAGTCGTTCGTGTCTCTCTCCCGACGCGCACGGCCGCTGAAGAAGAGAAGAGTTTCTTCGGTCTCGCGTTACCTTTTCGGCCTGAGCGCAAGTCGTGTGCACGCCGTGGCTCATGCTCATCCTTTGTTCTTTTACGCTGCTCTCGCGCGCACGCTGGCTCTCGCAGTCACAACTTACTCATCTCTCGTGCGCCGTGAGTTACGAATCGCACGACACGTCGCGGCCAATCTGCGCGCATTCCGCGTCGAAAATCAAAAACCGTGCGCCGGGCGGGCGGGCGCGATGCGACGAGCGGAGCGTGGCGCACGAAAACGACCGGCCCGTGCGAACGCCAATTTGCTACGCGGGATATTTCGCAATAATCTAATTATTGCATGCGTTTCCGTTACGATTGGATTTTGTTTATTGCCGCCTGCATTACCTCCCTCCTCTCCTGCTTCGACTCTTTCTTCATCTGTTATGGTTATGCCAATGGAGGAAACGCGAGTTTAGCAATACAACACAACACAACAACAAGCAAACGAACGCGATTTCTAATGCAGGCGCGCGCGCAGGCGATGAATGATGATGATGTTTTTATATGCGCCGGACAACAATGGATTTATTTAATAATCTGCTTTTTGATGGATGCACAGCCGGCCTGCAGTCGGCAGGCGCATTATGCATTATCTTCAATAAAACGCTAGTTAGTAGAGATGTCGTCATTGTCGGTTGCGTCCGTTTCGAGATATCCTCTTAACGCTCGCAGCGGATAACACAGAGACAACGCGTAAAACTGCGACAAATTTCCCGTCAATTCTCGTTTCGAAGAGTTTTATCGCGTTTAGCACACACATGGATGAGAGGAGAGGAGATTATCCTCTTCAGTTCAGTTTACTCTAGCCCTGACACGACTTGATTGTAAACTCTTACAATTACAACTTTTGCGCACTTTGTTTCAGCTGCAATTTGCAGAAAGACATTATAGAAATAAAAATGCTTCGTGCAGCCCACAGAGAGTCAGAGGAGTCAGCAATGGCTACAATGTAATGTAATGTAATATAAAACCCGGTGTGTATTAATGTACATATTTCAATGTACTCGCTCGCTCGCATCTCGCTGTGCGCTTCTTACTTTTCATGGACGCGAGCGAGCGAGCGCGAGCTGCGCGTCTCTTCGTGCGGCGCGCCATATCCTGTGTAATAATTGTTATCGTCTTTGTAACACAATTATTTTCTATTTTTAACATTAACGCACAAAGCGGGCCCCAGACGCCGCGATAGCAACAATTCAACGGTTCATTGCGTGCCCGTCAAGTGGCCGGCCACTAATTCGATAACAAACGCGAAAACGTCGGGAAAATTAAGCGCACGCCGCGCGAGCCATGTGGGAACACGGAAAACAACAGACACAACATGCCACATTACTTTTCAACATTTTGTTATATTACCTACAATGATTGTTGAGTTGAGCGGGTTTTCGGAAAAGGTCGGCAATGCTCAAGGTTATTAAGAAATGCTGCTCTTGCCCGTGCTCTTTACACACATTCGCGCATTCTGCGCCGATGTAGTAACATTTAATCGGCGTGTTCGTACACGTCGCCGACATGCGGCGTTCGCGTATTAATTTAAATTCGCCGAGGAGCGCATAGCGAGAAAAAACCAAGAGTAGAGGAGAAAAAAATTACAACAGCCGGTTACTTTGCAACGAATTGTTTTGTCTCGTCGCGAATGCGGAATGCTGCCGATGGTCTGAAGTGATGGTTCACACGACGCCCGGATGAAAGCGATTCATTGTGCGGTGCGTGCGTAGCGTAATGAAAGTGGCGGAAGCAGAATGAAGCAAAACGCGAATCAATAGATTGTGTGTGAGTGTGTTTTTACGCCAGAAACGGCAAACACACCGAGATGTCGCGCGACGAAAATCCACCGTTGGATATATTTCGAACTATTCTCCAGTCTAGTTTCGCCGTTTTTCTATCAAAATATTTCGTCGTGGCGAACACAACGCGCGCACATTGAGAAAGAATATCGGTAGAGTACGCTTTCTAGTCAACTCGGTTTGTTTGCGCTGAGTTGGTGGCATGGCATGGCATGGCACACTATTATTGTTGTTGGCATGTTGGCGACTTCCAAGAGCAGAGCGCGCAAACCAAAGACTCTCCTCCGCGGTTTGCTTTGCTTTCACATCCAAGTGCGCATTGCGAGCACGAATAAAGTCTACGGTTTCGTTCGTACGCGCGCGGCGTATAACATTTCAACTCTTTTTATCGAGACCATTATCTATCGCTGTATGGGCTAAGCTGAAGCTTGCGTTTTGCGCGCCATATTCGGCCGTCTCTATTAAGACTTTTCACAATAGCACGACGAAAATATTTGGGTTTATTTACGCATAAAATATAAGCAAATCAAATCAAATTCTGACCTCTGAGGTAGTAAAACCGCAAAATGGAAATGTTGTACACACGCAACTTTTCGCCCAGACAAAAATCTATATTTATCCAGTGCATATTACCAACTTCAAAGTGTGATTTCAGACATTCATTTCCACCCTCATCACGCAATCAAATCACGCATGCGTGTATGCATATAACTTAATTCCCCCTGCAGGTTTCTTGCTTTCGTTCTAATGACACCGCCGCACTTGATATTCTGCGATTTTAATGTCCCAAGTTATTCCTACCTATGCAGCAACCTTGACGAAAACAAACAATACTAAAAGTCGACGTAACATGACGGCCCCTTTGAGCAAATAATAAATTTTACTAGGCAAAAGTAAATACCTAAAGCAAAAATATAAATAAATCGTAAAATCAAAAAAGAAAAAGAAGAAAAAAGCATTCATGTAGTTTTTCCTCCCCGGGCTGGTCTACTTTCGGTCCACTTAGGTTAATTAAATGTTTGCACAATGACACAGCGTTCGCTTTGAAGTATTAATGACGAAATCCGCTTAAATATGTACGATTTGTGGAAAAAATGAATCAACAGCGCGTACTCTAGCACTATAAAAATATCGACCATTCCGTTGTTGTCATTGATTAATAATTACGTTTACGATTCCTCCACAAGTCGACACAATCCCGGCTATTTGCGCCGGGGCACACCGGGCGATTGCGCGCTCTGTGTTCGTCATAAAAATAAATCGAAAACGAATCATACGTTTTATCATGCATTACTCGTAAAAACTCACAAAACAAATTACTGCACATACAGGCTAAAACGCAGTACACAGAGTGTGCGTAAAAACTGACACGTAATTTATCGCGCTGATGAATCAATATTTACGACATCATCGATACGATCGAAGCAGCGGTATTCTAATATAATTCAAACGTTTTTTCCCTTCCACCGAAATAAATTCATATTCTATGGGAAGATGTTATTTTGATACACAGAGTATATTAACATGAAAGCACACGCTAATGCTCATGTTTCTTTCCTTCGTGCGTTTTTCACGTGACTCGCGGCGCGGACCATTTTTCAATTAAACGAAAATTTCCTAAACGTTTTCGAAACGACGTTACAACATGCCATAACCATCATTCACGCGCACACGGGGGCGACAAAAGATGAAATTAAATAAATGTCGCTCCGGCCCGGTCGTGGGTCGTTCCGTAGGCACAGATAGCAGAGCGCGTTCGCGCGCGCGCATCCTGGAATTGATGTCGATTTGCGTTTTACGCGAACCGGGGGAATGAATCAACCGGACGGAACATATGCTATCGGCCGGGCGCAAGAAATAAAGCACCGGTCGTCGGTCGGTCGCGCCTGGCGCTGCAAAAAAAAAGCGGTGCTCGCTCCTCCAATTCCGGCGTTTATTTATCTGCCATCCTTGCGCGCGAGTCCTTTTTTAAACATTGTTTACTCCCGCCCTCGAAGCGCGCAGTGCATTTAGATTTAATCTGATTGTCGGAAGCCGGGCGCGTCTATATATAAGTCATCAAACAAACGAAAGAAATAATGCGAGCAGCGGCGTTGTGCTTGCACCCCGTGTGCGGCGCGGGGCGCTCACTGGAGTGGAGAGGAGAGAGCAGCGGCGCACAACCAGCTCCCGACCATTCTGCCGTGCATTAATGGTTCAATTATAGTCGAGAGAGATGCGAGAGATAGCCAGATAGCTTTTGTTAATATCCGCATTCGTCGGCCGGGCGCGCGCCGCCCGCCAGAGGAAGAATTCGCAACAACGCGCGGAAGGTGTATTGTGTGTATCGAGTGAAGAGCAGGAGCCATTGCGGCGGCGAGCGGAGCGTATAAGTAGGGGGTGTGCATCGGCGGTGATGAAGGTGCACGTCGCGCGCCCGTATGCGAATAAGAAGCACGGGATGCACGTGAATTTAGTGCGCGAGATGAATGAGCGGCGGGCGGGCGAGCAGCACACCGAGGCGGCGAGGGAGAGAAACAGCCGGGGCGAAACGACGAAACGTGGGCCGTGGTGGGCCGCGCGCGCACGGGGAGCGAGCCGGCGAGGGCTTGCATGACGAAGGCCCGGCTGAAATCGATCAATACTCCGGCGAGCGAGCGCCGCGCGCCAGGGCAGACTGTACGATTCGCTCACCGCCGCTGCCGCCGCCACCGCTACCGACTGACTCTCTCTCCAAAGCGCGAAGGGTGTGCAAGATGCACCCACACCTGGGGTGTACAACTTCCACCTTGCTAGACACGCATAAAGTACCGAAAAGGAAATGAAAACTTTCGTTTGGCACTCACCGTCGGCACGCATTTGTGGCTGGGCGAGATAAAGTCCAGGCCGCGTTCGCCCTTGCCGCTGAAGCAGTTCTTGATGTTTGCCATAAACTTCCGCCGGATGGCTTTCAGCGAGTAGACGCACAACGCACTCAGCTCGGATGGTTTACCCGTCTGCGTGGCGTCGCTCTCGCTAAACACGGCGAAGAGGACGTCATCCTGAGCGGTTATCCCTAGGTCCGCCGCCAGTTCCGATCCGGCTTTGCCCATGTACGCCGCCTGCACCAGATTGTACTTCCGGCCGCCATTCACACAGTCGATTGGTATCTCCGTGTACGAGTAGTAGTTCTCATCGTCGTGACATACCCTCACCAGCTTACTGATGTACTGATTCGAGGTCATATGCCTCATCTGTGTGGTGAGGAAATAACTAAAACCCTCCGAGGAGAACCCGTACACATAGTTGATGGGATACCGTTCGCGCGCCAGCGAATTAACAAACATCCTTGTACCGGTAGTGACTGCCGTCTGGGCGATGGTAAACATCTTGTCCTTCTCCAGCGAGCGACTGCTCACGGCAGGCACCTCCGAGCGATACGGCGACCCCAAGGTGAACGTCACTCCAACATACATCACTTTCGATACGGGCGGATTCGGAGGTCCGGGCGCGATGAACGCCACCGTCGAGGCGGTCGCATTGTTCGCCACGACCGCCTCGCGGATCGCCTTCACATTCGCATCGGAGATATTGTGCAAATTGCGCACGGTGCACATGCCCTGGAAGAGACTACCGCACGAAATCAGTCTACTATTGGTGTAATCGATGACGAGTGCTTTATTGACGTTGTCGGTGAGCTTCTTATTCACAGATGTGGTGCACTCCAGCACCGAGCATTCGTCGGCGTCCAGCTCCGGGCCGGTGGTCGCCGTGAGCACATTCTCCAGATCCGGCGAGAGTTGATAGAGGCGATTGACGGCGCCGATATACACGCGCCCCGTGTTCATATCGACGACGAGATGATTGAAGCGCTCCACCTCCGAGTCGGAGAAGTTGCGCACCACGTTGCTGCCCTCGCCGACGGCCAGCAGCAGGCAGGCCGCCAACGCGACGCACAGCGATGACCGCTGCATTTCTGCTACGACTCTCACGTCATTAGTGCCACACTGAAAGCAAACGAGAAACGCTCTCCAGTACATGGCAATAAGAAAACACACATTATCAACAAATCAATAATACAATCTTCAAATAGTGTTATCGTAACTGTACTTATCAGGTACTTGCTTCCCGTCATAGGAAATGCCCCGGCGAATGTAATAGCAACAAGAGACAAGTTATGTCAACATGTGTTGCGTTCGATATTCGAAATTTCCATAATTATAGACCCATATTCCGCAACGCTTCGTCGCAAACGCATAGCACCCTTCTCATCCTACCGCAACAACGCCAGGGATTTCATAATTCAAGTGATTTCCCGTCCCCACACGTATACACACAGAGCAGCAGACACACACCCGCCCCGCGTTCCAAAGTTTCGATGTAAGCCGGCCCGCGCACACAAACACGCTGTCTATCTGTGCTTCACACATCCTCCGGCGCGTTTGTGAAAGGCCGGATTTGCCGCTCGCCCGAATCTAATATCTAATATCAACGTCTGGTGAGCACTATAAGGCAATTAAGTTATGTGTCATCTTTATACAAATACGCGCGCATCTTTTGCGCCATGGGAGACATTAGCGCCCGACCGGGCGTCGAGTGCGCCTAGGGTGGTGGTGGTGTTGGTGTAAGTTTGTTGTGCGCTACGGCGGGCTGCGAGCGAAAGGAGAAGTGAAGTGAATAACGCAATGATGAATCTGGGGTCGGCGGAGCGCGTCGTCGTCTCACCCTTAGCTCTCAGCTCCTCTCCGCGTCCATATGTTGGCTGCTCACTGGGTTTACACGCGCGCACCCACAACAAAAATTTGAAGCCAGTACGCGCGCGGTCATTACTTTACGATTAGCCATCGGGGCCAAGCATAACAATCGAGTGGCAAAACAAAGAGAATATCCGCGCGATAGAAAGCGTTATGTGCTCAGTTTTGGTTCGAAAACGTTCGGAATATGGTCATTATCAATGTACAGTTACGCTCGCTTTTACGCGGTGTGCGCACCGAATGCTTGCCTGTTGTTACCCACCTAGTTTGAGAATGCGGCACCGGCAGACATGTGTCCTTTGCCCCCCTTCTCGACAATGTGCAAGAGCACGGCGGCGAAAGATGCGGATGCTGGGCCTGAAGCCGCGGCTCTCTGGCGTTTTGGTGTGTGAGTGTGTGTGATGCTGCAATCACAATCGTCACGATTTTTAACAATCGAACATCCGCTCGCTGCTCGCACACCACACGCACACACTGAGCACTATTCACAAAAATTAAAATATACAAGAGGGGAAAATAACACACGCGTGGCTAATTAAATCCAATTTTGTTCTTGGCGAATTGGTAAACACACTTGGTCGGCGTGCGCGGTGCGATATTGTTTTTGTCTTACGCCCGCGCGCGAGGGGGACACGTCGGAGCGCAATCCACACCTTTAACACCCTGCGGAACACACACACACGAATCTCGCAGGTTGCGCGAAGAGGTTATTCCTGGGTGTTTATTAATTCATCGCATCTTCGACATCGGCATCGACATCTCGTCGCGCCGCACGCACACAGAGCACAAACACGCAGAGACCTGCCCCGTTTGCACACTCACGCAAAACAACTGCAACCCGCAAAGAATGTGATAACACTGGCGCGATGAAAGTGTGTCCAATGTTTGCAGCACTAAACGCGGCGTGCGCGATGTATAAAAAATAATTGTTTATTGTTTAGTCGGTCGGTCGCTGCGGTGTGGGTTGGTGCTTCGCCCCAAAACAGCACTCTCTCTCAGCAGCAGCGCGCAACGCGTCGACGCGAACCAAACCCAAGAACTGCGCTGGCCTAGCGGCTGCCTACTGGTACTGCTGCCTGGCTAGTTGCTAGATACGAAAACCGAGCGCGACTCGAACATTACCGAAGCCCAAGCTCAACTAAACATACTGCGCAGCGTTAGCACCAGACTCGTCTATGCAGCAGAAAGAGATAAAATCCTCAACTGGTGTCGTAGCTTGAATACGGGAAAGCGCACGCCGCGCACGCCTGTGAAATACCATCCGAGAGTGGCGAAGACTCGAAGCGCTCGAAGAGATCGTGTCGGATCGGCCGAGCAAAGAATCATAGATAAATAAATGCGCTTGCGACCGGTACGCTACACGACTGGCCGTGGCGAACCGTCTCATGTTGCGAGCCCACCGCGGCGTGGGCCGTTTTATTACGATTTATGCTACAATTGCACGTTTACCTTGTCCCCGCCGCCACCGTACGAGTTCCGTGTGTGCGCGCAACCTCCTCGCTAGATTCACACACCTTGGAGGCGACTTTTTCGTCAAAAAGGAGAATAATACAACTATGTATCCGTAACAATAGAGGAAAAACTAAATAAACAACACTATTATTGTATTATTTTTTATCGGGTGTAAAACGTAAACATTCCGGCGGATAAAAATCGTTATCGTCTCGGGGGGCATTTTAAAATGTAATAAAATATATTTCTAGGACACGTAGCGACATCTAGCGGTCGAAATTTGAAATGTTTAGTATTGCCATCTGAATGACGACGCATAAAGCATAAAATATGGAAAACTTTATAGGAATTTAAATTCTTTCCTCCATAAATTTAATAGTATCTCGTGCATTGATAATTTTAATTGTCCCGCATTCATCGGAGTTTACGATTTGGATATTATTGCAAATGTCGGCCGCAGCGATATAAATCTTTATCTTTCGAGTGATTTACGCTCCATTGCGCTGTATGCACCGAATGCAAAACCGCGGCGCGATGATTCCAGAAACCGCGCAGCTGAACGCTGACCCTTCGCCGTTCTTCTGCCTGTTTCTGCTGGCGGGCACACGAAGACGAACCGAAGAAGTGCGTCCGCTCCTCCGGCTATCGGCCGGCGCGACCCCGGTTAGAGTAAAATGCTGCTTCTTCGTCGCACCTAGAGGCGCACGTTCGAGCAGCGACTGTTGCGTTCGGTTGCTGGGGCCAGTCCCCGCCAGTCGCGTCGAAGACGTCGGGGAGCGCGGTCCGCTCTTCAGACACGAGCAGCGCGTTTTTCACCTGCGAAGACATCCACACCAGCGCACACCCGCCAACTATTTTTACACCTGGATTAATATTACAACAGAAGCGTAATTGTAATTCCGTTTAGATTATTGACCAGTGCGGGTGGATGCGTGCGCGATTAATTCTCCGGCGAAGAGGTGTGCGGTGTTTGTGTGCGTTTCGTGCACCGAGCGCGGCGCGTACACGCGGTCTGATTTTCAACTAGGATTTTAAAGTTGAACGTCCGAACAATGGTGCAAACGCTGTGTATTGTTCGAAATCGGCGCTGCCGCACCAACACCGGCGGCGATTCTCAGCCATTAATTAATTACTAAGCGCAACTAAATCAAAAGTTGAAAGAAATCAACAATTTAGACAATTAATCATCGTTATTCCTCTACAGAAATCAAGGTAACTAATAAACTACTTCAAAAATAAATAAAAAACACTCAGCGCTTTATTCAAATGGCAATGTGTTTAATGAGGTAAAATATTTACAACTTACAAAGTCGAGCGCGTTTTCTATGCATCCAACTAGCTTGGATGGCAATTCAGCGCCAGGAACAGGTAATTGCATGCTACCGCGCCGCTCATGCTCCAGCTTGCGAGAGCATCTATTACCGCGATTACCGTAAGCTGAACTTCACTCTGGGCGAGCGCATCTTCGCTTCATTTAGCCACCCGACAATTAAAATTGCGCCGCACGTGGATTATTTTATTCTGATGATTTTAAACACTCTGTATATCTCTTCGGCTGAAGAACTGAGACAATAATGACTGTGCATACGCGCCCAAGACAACAAACAGGAAGTTCGTCACGTTAAGTTATATCAACTCGCAGTTTTTTCCACAGTGAGTTTTTTGCGCTCATCTCGTGATACTTATATAAATTATATTGAATGTTAAAACTTCCTGCTTTGTTGTGACTCGATTAGAATCGAATTCGAGTGGATTATTGAGAGGATGTGATGTGTTTTGGATTTTATGCTTGCATTGGCATGCGAGAGTGGTCGAACCGCTCGAAGCGCTCGTCGGACAGGTCTGCGCCGGAAATTGGAAATAGCGGATATTAGAATACACGTTTTTGATATCAATTTACATGCTGAAAGCCCAAACGGCGCTAATGACTTGATCGAAGCGGCGTGATGGCGTTACGCCCTGCCTGGTGACACAACGCGCTAATAATAATTACGCTTTTATTGCGCTGCAGGCGATGATAATAATAAAATAATTTCTGCGCGCAGGGAGAAAGAAAATGGAATGCTTCTGCACGAAACCACGCGCTGTCACATGCAAGATCGTCCTGCTGGACGAGCAAGAGCTCGTGCACGAGATTCAGGTGAGTTGTGTGCATATTGATGCGTTCGCATGCGTATTTATTAAGAATACGAAAGTAACGATGGCGCGCGGGCATTATGCGGCAATTATGCGCCTGTGCGTTTTGTGTTTTTTCACCCGTTTGCCGGCGGCGGTGGTGTTCAACCTCTCGAAAGGTACAAGCAGCGTGAGAAATGAACCGAGGCGTTTTTCGAAAAAAAGAAAAACGTTTTTTTTTTCTCTCCACGGCGCGTAATTGCCGGAATGCTTCCAATTGCTACGTGTATCGCGTTACACCTTAAAATGCAACACGTCATTGTTTATATTCTTTAAATTATATAAATAAACAAAGAGAAAAACGATGTAATTTTGAAGGATAATTCGGCCGGGCAGTTATTATTGGACGTAGTCACGAAACACCTCAACTTACTCGAAACAGCCTACTTCGGCCTACGCTACCTGGACCCGGACGGACAAACGGTAATTAATTCGCAATTAATTTAATCTAATCGCTAATTAAAAGCGTGCGCTCACACGGTTAACACACATTATAATGCCGCTCACGCGCACGCTCCTATAGCACTGGCTGGATCCGTCGAAGAAGCTCTCGAAGCAGCTGAAAGGCGACGCCGACAACACGCCGGTGACGTTCTACTTCGGCGTCAAGTTCTACGCGGCCGATCCATGCAAACTCCTCGAAGAGATCACCAGGTAAGTGTAAAATATAAAATGATTCAAGAATGAACAATATGGCTGTTGTTAGATGCTTATTACTTCGTTTTTTGTGTCTTGTGTGTTTGGTTTTTTTAAACGTTACCACACCACCACGGTCAGACGCGAGCGTTTTGTGTTCTAGTCGATTACAGTAATTGCTAGTTTGGTTTCGGTATCTTCGGACCTTGCTGCCGGCAATAACAACCCGAGTAAATCTCGCCCGTACGTGCGTGCCCATTTCCACCGGTATACAATGTGTCCGAAAACTTCTTACATCACATATTAAAACTATAAAAAAGTGAAATTCACATTCACTGAATAATGTGATACGTATGATGTCATAGCATCACCGAAAATGGTGTCTGTAATGCGATACGTCTATAAAGACAATGTTTATTGTCGTTGCTGGCCTTCTATCTCGTTATTTCGTATATACTGTATAAGATATCAACACGGCGAGTGAAATCAAAAGTTTTTGTTTTCGTTTTGATGAATTTCAGCGGCGGGATGCTATGAAATTAGCGCTCATAACATGCTTCCAACATTCGCATTCGAAATGAAACACGAATATTTAACTTATGATGACCTTCGTGTGTCTTCACACAGGTCCACACACACACACGAAACGTAATTACCGTAAACGCAACTTCATTTTTCTTCGCCTGTCTTTCATCGTTCAGCGTGCACGCTTTAATTATCGTGCTGTCAGTCGGAGGCGGTTGGAACACTTTTCAAGTATTAACTATTTGCTAGGTACCAATTCTTCCTGCAAGTGAAGCAGGACATTCTTCAGGGCCGCCTACCGGTGTCCTTCGAGTTGGCAGCTGAGTTAGGCGCATCAGTTGTTCAATGTAAGTAAAATTAACATTCCTCTTAAGAAACTGTACAAATAAATACAAAATTTCTTAGCCGAATTGGGTGATTATGATTCGCGACGCCATATGCCCGGCTACGTGTCCGAATTCCGCCTGCTGACGAACCAATCCATCGAGTTAGAGAACAAAATCTCCGATCTGCACAAGACGCTTGTGTAAGTATAACTGTTCACGACCCGCCGCTCATTATTATCGACTCATAATTAAAATTTCCGCTTGCGTTACGCGCGTTTTCGAAATGTTGTACAATCTTCTACAACGTGATTGTAAGAAATATATGGCCAGGCGAAACGTGAATGCATCCACAGTGTAATTTTCAGAGGGCAATTACCTTCGGTAGCGGAACTAAGCTATCTCGATAAAGTCAAATGGCTCGACATGTACGGCGTCGACCTGCATCCAGTTCTGGTAATAAAATCATAAAACTCGCCGCGCGCGCGCGTTGTAATAATAAAAACGCGTGTGTTTGCAGGGCGAGGACAATGTGGAGTACTTCCTGGGCCTGACACCGAGTGGTATCATCGTGCTGAGGAACAAGAACACCGTGGGGAACTATTACTGGCCGCGCATTTCCAAGATCTACTTCAAGGGACGCTATTTTATGCTGCGCGTCACGGATAAAAACGTAAGCAACAATTTCCTACAGCAATTGTCGTTGGATCTAAATAAGACTTTGTTTAGAATGATGAAAGTACGTATGGGTTTGAGACACCGTCAAAGTCGGCGTGTAAACACCTCTGGAAGTGTTGTATTGAACACCATGCGTTTTTCCGGTTAGTGCAGGTGTCGCCAACATCTCCAGATATTTTTGCTTTAAGCTCACGTTTTCGATACAGGTGAGTGAAGAAAATAATGAAAAAAAAAACACACTGTATGTTTTGTAAAGAATGCAGGCGCATAAATTAGGTGTTGCGAGGGTGTTGTTGATTACGGGTTGTTTTTCCTTTCCTCGTAGCGGGCGGACAGAAAAGCAGGCGGTGCGTGATGCCCAGATAAAGGTGCGCACTCCGCCTTCGTTCCTTCGCGTCTCGTCGCGACGCTACCAGCGACGCGCCGGCGACGCCGCCACTGATCCAACACCAGCGGACAAACCCATCGAGCACCATCAGCCGGGCGAAGTCAAATACGTGTCTGTTCCGCAACCGGCTCATTTGTAAGTTGAAACATGTTCAAATGTAAACATTGTCTTCGCCGTGCTGTGACTTGAATTTTAATCAGTGATACGTGCTGTAGGGAGCAAGCCCCGCAGCCGAAATCCTGCTACACGCCTATGTTCGCAACCAAGGCGCCGGATTCGCCACGTAGTACACGAAGCGCACCGTGGACGCAACCGCATTCCAGAGGGTTGTACAACACTTCGCTTCCGCCCAGTCCACGATCGGTGCGGTCGGCCGGACCCAGGTATCGCTCCTCGTCGGTTGATAGTCAGAGTTCAAATGAGTCACGTTCGTGCAAACGTAAAAAACATCTGAGTCGGATCACTTCGGATAATGAAAGTGAATTATCGAAGAGTTCGGGACGCTCACATCGGAAACATCGTAGACATCGATCGAGAAATCGTAGAGATTCAGGTTCGGAACATGAAAATCAGTCGCATTCGTCACACAGAAGGAAGTCGCAGAGTCGTAGTCGTAAACCGGAACGCAGTGACAGCCATTACGAGCTGGTTGACTCCGAATCTCAATGGAAGGCGGTGCAACAGGCACAACAACGGAAACAACAAACTGAAGGCCAGCAGACGAATGTACAACGCGCGAATGTTGTACGAAATCGCCGGAATTATCAAGCTGTAGGTGCGGGTGTTCCAATTAATAGTGGTTTTCCCGGAAACCCGGAAAATGAATTGGACCAAGTGAATAATAATCCTAGCCTACCTCCAGCGAGTAATGATGGTACAATTGGCAGTGCTAGAGGGCGTAAAACACGCGCGGCGAAACCCACCGACGGAAATAAATGGCTGTCGGATGAACTGCGCAAACATTTGGAGTTTAAACTCATCGACACTACCGGAATGAGTGATTCCCAGCTGAGGGAGATTCCTACACGGTGGTGCAGACTAATCATGCCAAGGCAATGAAAATTAAAGCATCACAGCATAAAACGTAAGAAACTACTTTCCTAAATTACGCTTCCGGTTTTCGGCAATTTTATTTATGCTTGTTTTTGTAGCGAATTTCCGCAAATTCGTGATTTAAAGCAAACCGAACGAAACGAGAGTCCCCACCCCATACACACCACATGGGATGGAAAACCGCCGCGCTGGCATCAAGACAAGCTACAAACCGGAAAACGATCCAATCGCAATGAGCATGTTACCTCGGTGAGCGGCGCGCACGCTGAACAAATGAATTTAATTAAATTACACTCATACTAATTAATTTCACAGCATTGATCAACTGAGCATCGAGGCGGGAGCAATGAGCCAAATGCCTAAATCCGGCCTGTACGCACCGTCGAATCCTTTCAGCAATGGCAATAATTTAATTAATTTAGGCAATCATAACGATAACGGACTGCCGCGCGTCATCCATCATGAGCATTCCGATTCAGGACTGGGAGGCGAACAGGATGATAGGTAAATTTATGCGAAACACGTTAATTAATTATTTTAACCGATGTGCGGCGTGTGTTTTAGAAATGGCAATCCGAAACATTTACATGAAGCTAGGAAGTCCACTATGGGTCACGTAAGTCGATAGCGCAACTTTTTGCGGACATTTCTTTAAAATGGCGGCTTAAAAGGTGGAAAGAAAGCGCAAAGAATAAAAAAACCAAACGGCTTATTAATTAATGCATTAACACCGGTGGGAATATTCTCATAACATTTCTCATGGTTGTAAATATGCTTCTTTCTTTCATCTTGCATTTTATTACTCGCATCGAAAACAAACGCTGGTTTGCGAGGCGAGCGTGCGCTATATTTCCTATTTGCTTTATTTTTCACGCGCCTGCAGAGATGGCAAAGTGGGCGTAATCGGCACGCTGCTGCCGCCGCCACTACCGCCACCGCTCATATCGCTAAAACCCCACTGTCTTCGCTCTGTAACGACTCTCGCTCGGTCAGCTTGGAATACGTACTAACTCCTCTAATACGCAGCTATCAGTAAGTATACGCTTTTGTATCATACGGCGCTTTCGCTTAAAACACAATTCAAAACACAAACAAAATGGCGATGTAAAAATATGTTAAAATTCTTACTCTGCGGTGGTGTGTTGGTGAATTCTAGGTGTCACAGGCAAGTGGAGATGCCTCCGCTGCAGCCCCGCGTCCACCATCGCTGCACTCGGAACAGGATCGCCGGTCGCGAACAAGAGAACGCCGGGATTACAGGCCAGCCCATCGGGAGTATCGCCGGTGAAGCACGCCACTTGCGCAGCGGAAATGAGCACCGAGCTGTGAACTCAACCTTCAACTTTGATACGGTGCGCATGCGTTGCCAACTTTTGACACTCTTTGACACATCTAGTGCAATTTTAAAGAAATAAGAATATAAACTGATTATAAACTAATTTACAATATGTACTTAGGTTGCGTTGGTGTTGTGTATCTCGATAACTTTCGAAAAGCGTCGATTTGAGGTTAAATTAACTGACATATCAGTATTTTACTAGTAGTGGTCTTCCGCCTCGCAGCCGCATTCCATGACATTTGATGATATTCATATTTATTTTTAGTAAGTTATGTACAAGACCAAAAATGTATGCGCGTTGTATTCCTTAGAACATACCTTTTTGACCGAGACGGTGAAATTCCAAGTGAATGTACATTGTTTTCCATTTTTGTGTGTAATGCGAACGATGCAATATATTTTTACCCAGTAATTGATTAAAATTAATTTCACGCATATTATCACTTCATTGTTCCACTCTCTAAACGTAAATACTTTGAAACGTGGCCTAACTAAACGATGAATAACAATTTTTACAAGTATAGCACTACGGAACGCAATCGTAATAGAAAAAAAAAAACATCTCGAATGCCGAGAAGAAATTTGAAGCTTTGCGCATCGCCACCGTTCCCGATTAATCTCGATAATTCGTGTATAAAAACAAGTTATGTACAAATTTATATGCATTAACAATAGTTAAGATTATTTATCTTACGACACTGGCGTTTATCCGTTAATACCGCGCTCGGCGAGAGTGCGTTACATTATACTTGCATGTATCACATACATGTCTTCAATATTTATTTATTTATTTATCCTTATTCGCTAAGATTCTTTGCGTCTTCTGCTATCCTCTATCATCGGGTAAATATTTCACACGAGTGATGTTTCCGTTTGCGCTCGCTCAACGTTTATCATATAAATGTTTTCGTGTTTTTCCTGTTTTTTTTTGAATGGTCGTGAATTGTTTGCACTGTGCGCGACTGCACGTCGCGTCGTAAATACTGAAATCGTCCACCTTGGCGAGCGTGCGCAGCGTATTTACTTGGTGAATGTGCCGAAAACGGCCCACAGCACCTCGTTGGTGTTGGGCTTGGTAGCCTCCTGCTCAAAGTCGAGGTCCAGCAGCTCACGGACGCGCTTCATCGCCAGCTCGTAGTCGTCGTCGTTGAGCGGCGCGAATGCATTCTCCAGGACATCGCTGGCGTGCGCGAGGAAGATGAGCGCTAGCGTGCGTTGGTCCATTCGTTGTGGATCGTTCACCCATCGACTTAGAACAGCGTCTTGTATCTATAGAGAAAATAAATCATAAAATATTAAAATATTACAACTTCGAGGTTTATAAATAGGTTTAGTACCTTTTTAACTAGTCTACTCTTGGCAATATTATCTGTCAGCGGATGTGTCGTCATGTCAAACAGGAGAAAGTTTTGTTTCTCCGTTGTAAGCACGCCCTTCTCAACTAGATTCTTCGCTAGACGCTCCCGGACGTTTTTCAGTTGATAACGCAGCTTAAGCGGGTTCCACGTTTCGCCACTCAAATACTCAATCCAACACTGTACCCCTTCTGGCGGTTGTGTTTCCTTTAAATGTTTTAAAGTCTCATCCAGCAGGACATCTCCGGTGGCAGAATCGTTTTTCAAAACGAGTTTTCGACTCTGTAGGCATTTACGTCGCATACCCGCTTTTTCCAGCTCAACTTTACCTTTCAAGCCCAATTCAATCAGGATACAACCTCTGAGTCCACTTGAAATGCAATCATTCCAAAACGATGTGTAGCCCTGGTATAACAGAACAAATATTTGTCAAGAATGAGGTAATTAGAATACGCAGATTATGGCTGTGAATGAACTCACTTCCTTATCTTTGAGACCCAGTAAAAGCACTTCTTCCATTAGTGTGAGCCGCGTCTCTTTGGAGTCGCCATCGTCGGCGCCTTCGCCTCGGTCGGCCTTTTTCTCTTCGGGTGAATTGAGGTCGCGAGGGGTGCCGTCATCACGGCCTTCGCGGAGAATGTTGCGCCGCTGCACCAGCCCGTCACCGCTACGATTCATGTTCGTTGCTTTGCAGCACGCACCCAGTCAAGGGATCGGTTTAAACGCAAGATCTCTCGCCGTCCACGTCGTCAAAACACGCCGATGGCCATTGGCATGACGCGGGTGTTTATTATCGGCGAGACACAGTGCACCCCGAGCGCAGATAGCAGTGGAAAACGAGTTCGCGGAGGCGATAAATATGGCGATCGGGTTGTTGAGTTGTTGTCCACAATCACCACAATCCACAAATAAAATGTGTGAACGTCAACAGATGCGCGTAGCGTCTGCGCAGTATTGCGCCTTACAAATAGTCAACCCAATATACAAAACAATAAAATTTAGTTAAAAAACTAATACTAAACTAAATATTCTTCGAAAACCGGTGAGATTTACAGAAAATCTGTTTAAAAAGTAGTAATTTAATACATAAATTCACATTTTAATGCAACTCCTTTGCCTCGATTTGTTTCAGTTAGTAATTTTCTTTGTTAATCAACAGCTGACCAAAATATTATAATACCTAATGACCTAATAAAGGTGACTCTCAGCCCAAAGTCTTTTTGTTTTCGTTTACTTTACAATCATCCATTCGAAGTTGTAGCGCTAGTGCTAGTGCTGTTGTGGAGATAACTCAAATAATTGTTAGTGTTAATAGATTTATGTGTATCACCAGTTAATTGAGAACGATTTTCATAAGCAAATGAATACTAATATTAATAAGACGACGCACATAGGAAAATATAAACATCGTTTCCGAACGCGCGGGTGGCTGCCGATGAGCGAACTAAACAACAACTACCGCCGCCCGCCATCTGCGGAACTAGCTGATGTTCGGCGTGAACTTCGACGGCTGGATTATGGAAGTTTTTCGTGCCGGGACGGTCTCCGGTGTGGGAATGGCATCGCCAGTTGATCCGAACGGATTCGCAGGGCCGGCGACTTTCGGTGGCTGTTTATTGATGCCAATCTTCTGCTTTGCCATCTGATAATCACCAGAATCAAAGAATTTTTGCTAAAAAACGGAAGAAATTAACATATTTTACTCAATATTTTAAGAAAATCGCGTGTGAATGAAGATTACTCACTCCTTTAGCAAGTCGTTTTGTAAGAAAGCAGTGTGGCCACTGATTGACCTGCCTGCAGCCATTGCACCCGCCGGATACTTGGCCTTCAACTTCTCCTCTTCCATCTTCTCCATATCATGTGCACTCATCTGCAATTCAAAACCAACATACCTCAATTATTCACATGCCTACCTGGTTATCAACAATACAAACACCTCAAATTACGCATTACGCATTAGATTATGAAAGAACTAAAACTAAACCGCAATTGATTGTGTCTTACATTGGTGTTCTGTGGGTTTTGTGGTTCTGCTTCTTGTTCACTCATGCTGTGCACGATAAGGACAAGTGGGTTACGCGTTAAACAAAGTCGTTTTCGCCGAAGACAAACGACGAACGGCCGTTTACAATCTCTTCGATCCGCTGATAACCTACCGGACGCGCTCGTATTTCAAGCGCGCGGCGAGAATCAAACCGATGCGTGAACAAAACGCATAAAAACGAAAGTACACTTGAGGTTGGCGGTATTGGCGCCGCTCACGCTTCTCGTGACGAGGATCTTCCCCGATAAAACGCAAAACCGACCGCTAGCGAGTGTTCGTTATCAAATTATCATCAAAACAATACAGTAATGCGCATGTACAAATTTTATGACAAACGCATGCCATAAAGTTCACTATTTCAACACAAGAGGCGCTGCGGCATTTGATACACCAATCTATACCGAGTGTTGAACAAAACATCCAAAATGTTCAAAACTAATGCCAAAAGACTACAAATCATATTTTAACCAAAAATATAAAGAACCCTTTTAAACAATCCATTAATATTGAAATCAAATACTTTTAATAAACTTTAAACATGAAAAACAAGATTTTATTTGCTTTGTAAGCACAGTATAAAAACAGCTGAATCCTACTCCCTGACAATGTTTTCATCACTTGTTTAGTTATTTACTGCAGGAATTACTGCAAATAATGGTACCTCCACCGGTGGTGACCGGGCTCTCCCCCAATGAAGGCCCTCATGGCACACGAATAACAATTAGAGGAGAAAACTTCGGAACAAAACCCACAGATCTAATAGGTAGGTCAAAACTTATTAAAACAAAAATTTAGTAGGTTATTACTGATTTTCACTTGCAGGATTGAGAATTTGTGGTTTTGACTGCCTGCTATCAGCAGAATGGAAATCATCCACAAAAATCATAGCAATATCGGGTCCCTGCAAGGGTACAGGAGATGTAATCATCACCACAAGAATAGGTGGTGAGGGTACCTGCAATGTTTCTTTCAAAGGCTACTTTGAGAAAACAATTGGCCCTATGAAAGACAGTTCAGTATGGGTTGAAGAAGCACCTCTTTTTGTATGGGGCAGACACTCCTTATCACCCAGTAGTTATCAACAGGAGGATCCACTGGGTCTATCAGTAGAAGGAAATGAGAAAAAGTTTCCAGAAGATGAATTAATTGAACATTTTCCCAACTCATCAGGGGATATTTCATCAGAGAACTTTTCTCCTGGATGGTTTTTGTTGGAAAATCATCATGTTACTTCTTTTGATGATTTGCAAGCAGGGTAGTGTTAAAAAAAGGTACAAAATTTAAGAAAATAATAATTATTTTGTTTATTTTAGTATGGTACATCTAAGGAGGAAGGTAGATGGGCAGAAAGAAGGACAATTATCTTTTCTAAAAGCAAATATTTCATCTGTCATTGACCAATTGGACACTACAATGATCCTGGATGAGAAATTCAAAAAAGATGCAAGAATACAAGGACCAGAACCAACTTTAACACTGGAAAAAGCAATCAAAGGTTTGTAAACACTCAAAATTTACTTAATTTTATAAAACAAATATATTTTTATTCAGAATCGGAACGTGAAGCAAGAAAACTATTCGATGATGTCTTAACACGTCGTGATCGCGCTGAGAAGACCCGAAACGCACTGAATGTCCTATCACGTTTCCGTTTTCTCTTCTGTTTACCCTGCGTAATCGAACGCAATATAAAGAAAGGCGACTACGATATCGTTATCAATGACTACATGCGCGTTAAAAATCTATTTAATAAGAGTGACGTGCCTATATTCAAAATGGCGCTGGTAGAAATTGAACGACGTGTTGCTTTGCTCCAAGAAATGTTGCACAGCAAACTAACACGCATGCCAATCTCAGTCGAAGAACAAAAACGCCTCATTCGGCATTTGGTTAACCTGGAAGCAGCCTATGAACCAGCATGGGACGCTATACAAAGCCACAACGATTATTTAAACAAACGCGTTAAAGAATGCTACACAGAGCATAAACACGCCGAAGAAGCCACCCTGGATGAGAGTAAAATAAAAGGCAGTGGTAATAAATTCGCAAAATTCAATAACACGCCACAAGATATGACAGGAGTGCCGGAATCTGTCTTATTCGTTGAAGATCTATGCGAAATTGTCTCGCAATTATTCCCTAATCTATGGAAACTTGGTCAGAGTTACTTCACTGGCGAATTACACGTAAAAATAGAACCTGGCAGACAAGTGGAGTTCAAACACATTGTGCTTGCAATTATGGAGATGTTTTGCAAAACATTACGCGCTGCAATTATTCCACATACTTTAGATAAAAACTATGACAAAGCAACGTTCGGATCATGGGCGCAGAGTGATACAGAACTTGTAAAACCGTGGCTGCCGGCTTGCTTACGTCACGTGCGTGCAACCTACGCCATTTTGATTAAGTTGGACTTACCCAATGAAGCGCTGGATATTGTATTCACATTTATACTTGATTTGAGGATTTACTGTATGAATATTCTATTTAAACAAGCCGCGGAACAAATTGAACAGTTGTCGAAGCAAGAAACATGGCGGATTGAATTCAATGGCAAACACAATGGTATTACTGAATTACCGATTAAATTCGAGCAGGCCGTGCAGGAAGTGATCCAAATAATCAGGGAATCTGTGTTGACAAGTGAACAACGCGAAGGTTCATTGTTGGATAACCCCACAGCGCATAAAGAGCTTGATAATCAAGTCGACGCATTATTGGGAGTATTCCACAAGGTTTTAGCGAATTTAGCTGCGAAAGAAGAGAACGAAGATGACGATTCTTCGCCGGTGGTGTCGCAACTTATTGGTACACCTGCGAATTATCGAAACAACGCCAACAAGAAAACACTGCCAACGTGGGAGAAACGATTACTTACTTCATTGGCTAATTGTCAGTATACTCGACAAGTTGTTCTGAAAAATTTAGAAGAGAGTTTCGCGAAGAGTGGTTATCCTGTTCCAAAGCAAGCATTTGAAAACTGCGCATCTAAGTTAGAATCATTGGAGAAATCTGTCCTGGAGTATTATTTAGAAGAAAAAAGTGATCCGCTTGTGGGAACTATTGAACCGTCGATGTATTTGGAACGTTTTGATTGGGATACGAATATTACACCGAAAGATATTCGTCCGTACGCGAAAGAATGCATAAATAATTTGATACATGTGCATTGTGAGGTGAATTGTATCTCGCCTGCGTTGGTAGACAGTGTTTTACCACAAGTTGTGCAGACAATCGCTGAGGAATTGTATAGATTGATGGATTGCGTGCGGAATTTCAGCACGGCAGGCATTCAACAAGCCACGGCGGATATTCGAATGTTACGCGAGGTTTTCCAAGGATATTTAACATCGGAAGCGAAATTTTATTTTGATGAAGCTTTGGCCGCCATTCCACGACTTGAAAACCCCGGTGATAAAACGTAAGTTTGAGAATGATTAAAAATGACTGTTAAATAATGAATGTTGAATTACTTACAGGATCGTTGAAGATATCATCATCAAGTGTAAACAACGCATGCGATTGCAATTGTTATGTCTGCAACCGAGAAATGTATAAATAGTTTCGATATTGTAACCAGTTGTAACCGTTTTTCTGAAGTATAAATTATGTCAAACTATTGAAAGTTTTCAAAGTCCGAATCAATCCGGTCTGTCACGAATGTAGTGCGCATGTGCTGTATGCATACTGGTGCGTGATTCGTTGCGCATACCGCCTGCATACTCGTAACCCAGTTCTATTTCCGAACATTTTCTGCAGTGGAAATTAAAATACGTGAACGGCTTCCACACGCGCAAAATGTCGAAACGAGTGTGTCCTTTTGAAGATCACTGTGAGCCGCAAAGGAAACAGCATGTCGCTACGCGTGACATCGACTTACGCGACGAGTCATACAGAAAAAGTATCTATGGTAAAATTCGAGGTTATCTACGCCTCTTGCACCACTGCGACCGTTAAAACATTTTCCACTCACCTAATTATATTAATTCGCAGATAAAACCCTAAGTTTACTCTTTGCCGGTATGAATAACAACAATGTGTTATCACCAACAGGGGTGGCACTCTCCGATGCAAATGCTGTGAGTAAAATAAGAGATAGAAATGAAAAAAGTTGTGAAATAAGTTTGTTTTTATAGAATTTACCTCCTGCTCATCGATTGTGTGTGGAATGCAATGATATTAAATTCATCCAAGGGAATTGCTGGTTTTGTGAGGTGTCCTTGTGTCCAGAGTGTATAAAAAGCTGCAGTATATGTTCTGAACAATTTTGTTCCAGGTGTTGTGTTGCCATGTAAGTCAATTTCTGTAAAAATTAAATTTAATTATGTTAAATTGAATAATTTGGTTACAGATTTAAAAATGGAAACAACTACTGTTGCCTTACATGTTACTCATAGATATGTTATAAATTTTCCCTGAGAATTGTTTAGCCTGTAAGAATTAGCTAATTTATATTTGTTTTTCTACTTTGTAATCTGTTAAATTAGTTTAAATTGTGGCTGCTTCACACCCCGCGCTCCCGTTTGTGAAGAGGACTGATATTTTGTATAAATTTGCTGTGATTGAGAGACGATCCAATGGATGCTTTTTCGTAATCCTGTGCCGGTCCTGTCAATCTTTATTGACGGCGTCTTCGGTACCTGTGCGAGCTGTGCGCTCGGCGCAAAAAGACAAACAAAGGCGAGGCGCAGAGCGCGCAAGGTGCCCCCACACACACATAAACAAACACGGCCGGCTGTTGCGTAACACATGTGCTGCCTATTTCGAACGCTAGAAGATGCGCAACGCAAGAATTTCAACTTGCCGGCCATAAACAGCCGAAAATCAAGTTCGGTCGGGTAGGTTTTCGCCTGGCGCGGTGTTCGGAATGGAATCCGAATCCGAGCGTGCGACTGGTCGGAGAGCGCGGTGCGCCGGTCTGCGCTCGCGCTCCTCGTCGCAGTCGCAGTCCGGCGAGTTCGTCGACGGCGCGCGGAACGTTTCCACACGCAGATACCCAACACCAGCAGACGCGATCGCGAAGCGCAAAATTATCAACACGCGATTATTACCAATTTTTTTTTCGGTGTGTATCACATAATACACTATTAAATCTAAATCTTGCCGGCGTGTGTTTTGTCGAAGGACGAACGAATTTGTGACGCAAGTTATTGGATAAAAACCATGTTGTCATCGGTTGCAAATGCAGGTAAAATACGAAGCTACTACACTACTACTTGGGTTTTGGATTTTATTCTAGGTGCAGGTCTTTTGCGTCGAACTAGATAATATCGTGGTGCGTCTAGCCGAAAAACGCGCTCGCTCGCGTGACGAGGACGAATTGTGGTGTCCCTTTCGCTTCGCGCCGTCTGGCGGTGCGTCTACGTCGACCGCCCGGCATCGACCGTGTGTGTGCGCACGCGAGCGCGCAGAAAACGACGCTTTTTCGATTGAGCGTGCACGCATCGTAAATATATTTTTATACCCTCCGTGTGTGTTGTACACAGACGCCCGCGCGGCCAAACATAAACAAGCCGCCGGCCCGCCTACGAGTGTGACTAAAAAGAAATTCATCCAGGAAAGTAGCGCCCCGGTATGATTGTATAAATACCTTTGTATTTATTTCATATTTGCGCGAGATAGCGATGCGGTTGCTGTGTGTGTGTGTCTGTTTGCTGGGCCAGACGGCGGCGGTCGCGGTTATCGGCGCGATGAGCCCCGCTGATGCAGGAGAGACGCGGACGACACGCCAGCAGCGGTTGGCCAACAACTTTTATTTATCTCCCTCGAGGTGAGAGCGAGACTCGGCTGGCGCATCTTACGACGTGCGATGCGCTCCAGACCTTTTTTTTTTTGCTGTGTTGCACAATGCTATGCAAGCGATAGCTTTGAATTTCTACATAGGTGTCGCTACTGTCGCTGCTTATAACCTAATAAATTTAAAACGCGTATAACTCTGTGTATAATTATCACATTTTAATGAATGTGGTATCATTTTATCGGCAGTGATGTGTGCTTTAATTTGATACCGAGTTTGTTAATGTAGTCATTGGCATTCAAATGTTCTAGCTAAAAATATCTCGGCTGCCACTTGTTTCGATCCGTAAACAAGTGCCGATTATGTTTACACGCTTCTGCTCGCGAAAAATGGTTCTGTGCAAAGGTGACCTTCGTTCACATTAAAACGCCGAGACGCAGTGGCTTGGCCGCGAAATTTCGGAAACCGAAATATCCATACACACACACAACACGGAACACACGACGTAGTTTCGGCGGCGCGCGCGCGCTCACGCGGATGGATGGGTCAAGGTGAAAATAATAGTAACAATTGAATTTCGGCAGGCCCGCCGCCGGCGCTCGATTCGTTTCGATGATTTCGTGCCGACACACTAAGAAACCACCGAAAAATGTGGTTCGCGCGCGCACGCACCGGATGTGATACGGCGTCTCGGCGTCGTCGGTTCCACGAAACAAGTCCGACAACAAGGCGTTCGAACATTTTTTGGACTTCGGCCCGACTTCCTCGAAAAACTCGGCTTGCAAGTCGAAATAACACACAGAGAGCACCCAAAGCTTACCTGACGCATAATACTCTACTCTAATATACATGTATGCAGGCGCGCAGGCAGGCAGAAAAACAGAAAACAAAATCGAAGCGAATCGTTTTGTTATGCGCTTGTTGGCTCGATTCGCGCCGCCGCGCGTCATTACCAATGAAACAATCAATCGCTTAACCATCCGGGCACTTAACACTCTTTAACTTATCGTGCACGAGATCTACGAGCCGTCTAGCCTAGCGAACGCACGCGTGACGCACAAACAAAGCGATGCATCAAACAATTAGCTGCATTAAAGCGACGATTAAAATCGTAACGCCGCGCAGCGCACAGTGTGCGATGAAAGCGAGAGTCGCAGTCTGGCGTCTGGCGAGTCACTCTCGCCAGATTTATTCTATGAATGGCATGTACAGCATGTACAGTTGCTCGCTGTGCACTTGTGCACTTGTATCTTACACCGGCCGGTAAGACACACGCATTTCACTGAAGAGACGCAACTATCTGCGGAACCTGTTTTACAAGCATTTTCACAAAATGGACTCGCGCGCATATTTGAGAACTTTATTATACGTATATCTATTTATACATCGCGCGTTATTTGCGGTGATAACTCATGCACTCGGGGCGTTTTGCAATTGTTTGTGCTTGCTTATCAGTGTAATGCGTTTGTTTTTGTGATTAATCAGCAGAACATGACTTTTTGACTCTTTACGTGTTTAATAATATAAAATTTTACACAATTATGACTCATTTAATGCAATTTAAATACAGTAGAATCCGTTTATTATGACTCCGCTTATATTGACCAACCGGTTATTATGACGTAACTACACTACCAAGTTTGGTTTTCATATAAAATTCTGTATAAAAAAGTCGGATATAATGACTTCGCTTACAGTGACATGTCGCTTATTATGACCCATTTTTAATAAATTATGTTCGGTTATAATGACCAACATGATTCTTTACACCTCCGGTAATGTTCGTTGATACCCGACGACGTTCGACACGTGGCGAACTTTTTATATTTATTGCTACATTTTTTTATGATTGTCAAATTACATTTATGTATTTACTATCGGAAAGACCAGCACCTTGACCACGACTTCCGTATTTTCCATTAATCCGAATTTGGCGTGGGTCATTCGACAATCTCAATGCTTTTAAAGAACCATAACTGTATTATGCAATCGTTCAATTCAAATGTTTTGAAACCGAAGAGGCTTCGAAAATCACAAGAAAATTAATTAAATGAAAAACAAAAGCAGACAAAATTACAGATTACTTGCAGTAAAAATACACTTGAATGTGTTATAATGTGCTGATTACGTGCAATTTTGATTTTGATTTAATATGTATGTATATATACATATTTACACAAAGGGTTTTCATTTCACAAAATGCTTTTGTATGACGTCCGCTTATTATGACGTGTTTGTCAATTCCCTTCGATGTCATTATAACCGGACTCTACTGTACAACTAATCAACTTTGACTCAATCATAGAAGAAAATGAGAGAAGGAGTCTACCCCACCACTTTTAGAGGGTTTAAGTTCCCCACCCTCCCTGTGGGTCAATATGATTAATGATGCCAAAAGACATAACCTTAACCCAAACATTTTTAAATCAAATTAAAAGACCATAAAAATAGGTACTACATTTTTAATGTTATAAATAGCGTAACACGCCTATATATTTTTACCTTGTATTGAAGCCCAAGTGAGAGTTCTGTGCAGCGTTGCGTTGTGTTGTGTTGTGCTTTCCTCTCGGTCCGCGTCGGAGCGTGCGCGCTCTCGCGCTTTTCATTCCCATTTCACTTTTCATCTGCGCGCGCGCGGCCATAAAAATAAAATGTCCGAATTTGCGCTGAATTCCCGCACGAAAATAAACATGTTTACAATGCGCCTTCTTCATTCATCCGCACCGACGTGCGCTGAATTCACATAAACAAATGCTACAAATGTAGCAAATTCGTCGTGTTATAACCTTGACATTTCGAAAGTCAGACGAATTTATTCCGGTGCTCATCTACAACTACACCAACACACATGCGCCAACACTACGCGGCGAACGCATGCGATCGTTTATTCTCATTCGATTGTGTTGATAAATTTAATTCGTATCTGAATTTGCAATTTCACAACGTTGATGGGTTCATTGATGAGTCGAAAGTGGTTTTATTGAAAGTCAAGTTAAACTAAATCTTTTACCAGCGTTCAAATCTCTTTTTATTCTTCGGGATTTTCCGTGTAATTCCGCCGTGTGTCAGTTTTTTGACCCTGCGCGAAAAAGAAATCATACACTAACGAAAACCCAATTGAATAATAATAATATAATGGCGTTAATGGCGATAACAACGCAATTCGACAAGTGCCATTGTCCGCGGCGGATGAATGGCGAATGTGTGCGCGCGCGCCCCGCGATTTTGTTGACGCGAGGGGGCGCGCCGCTAACACGAAACATGACAATGCGAATAATTCAAATCAAAGACCTACTCACACGACCAATCCGCTACGGGCCTCCTACTTGTGCTTGTACACTTACTTGCGATACGCGCCTATACAATGTGGACATTGTATAAATTGTATTGACCTAAATTCACTTCTGTTTGTTCAGATAAAATTGTTTGTTAATTATATAATTTGAAGAAATCGTATGTGCGACGTCTGCGCGGCGCGTGTTTTATGTGTATGGTGTTATAAATGTTACTTGTTCGGTGTAACTCGTCGCCCAACAACACAAATTCTATCAACGACGCACACTGCTTGTTGAAATAAGTTTTATTGACGTGTTTATTTGGTTGCCTATAGTGCCAACATCGCATAATACCCGACTACAGCGCCATCTGCTAAATTATACTCTAAAATTTTAAAACAGTGAAATTTTAGGGTTATTTTTGTTGTCCAGTTGTAAAAAATTGTTTGTACTTGTATAAAACGTTTAAAATATAATCTAATTGCATGAATTGACATGTAGACCTTGATTTTTCAATCAATTTCTGCAAGATACTTGTGAAAACAGGTCAGAAAATATAAACTGCGTGCGTTTTGCTTCTATTTTTTGTTATTTCTTGCTTTATTATATGTTAAATTAAACTTTCTCGATTTCAAACGCATCCGATTGATAAATTATTGTGAGACAACTTTTCGTGCATCTAAATGTGAAATAATTAGGCGAAACCTTAATAGAAATTTAATGTCGGCGCGTGTTTTTTTTCTTCTTTGGTTTTCGGCCGCCGGCGGCTGCAAATCGCCGAAATCGAGCCGCGCGAAGTAAAAGTACAAGTAAACTCTTGACCAACTGAGAAAAATATTGAAGCGACCTCGATTCGGCGCGCAAAAGTAACACAGTTTTTACACACCACACACAAAACTTTGTGATTAAGATGTGTTTTTATTGCGCGCGATGGGATTACCCCAAATATGATGTGATATGACATCTGGAGCAATTATCCTTTTTTACAAATTATAAATATTGGATGTGTGGTGTGATAAAACGCTTTCGAATAAAATGCGCGCAGCGGCCGGGTGGCTCTCCGGCTAACTAGCGAAAGTTGAGTGCACCCGTAGTAGGTCACACGCCGCCGGTCGTGGTGCGTTTTCGAGGCGAAGTTTATTTTCGGGCCCGATGAGACGCGTTAATTGTCTCCGCGAGCGGCAGGCGCGCATTCACGATCACAACCATCACAACCCACACCCGCCGCCTGTGTGCTTAGACCTACAACTACCGCCGCCTTCTACACCTCTATGCAAGAAGGTTATTTTCGCGCAAGTTTTCTCAGGTTGAGGCTTTTCACACCGTTGGAAAAAATAAAGCACCGTTTTAAATTTGGTTTTATCGCCGATTTCCATATTTATGCGTGTGTCACACACCAACGACACCAATCTGCATATTACAATCGTTATGGTTTTCGAAATGTTGAAATGTTCAACATGCAAATGTCGTGGTATTTCGTTCATCTGTTTTTTTTCTTCTTTTCAAAATGGCGTAAAATTAATTGAAAAATGTAAGGTTAGATTCATAAATACCGGTTTTATGTATTTAATGAAATGATAGTTGATTTGATTGTGCATTTATTTTAACTGCGTGTAAATTGTGCAGCATTTGTGCCGGACTAGAACTAGATAGATTGAAGCAAATGAGCACTAATCGATATTAATTTAGGGCGAATGCAACCAGCGATGCACGCCGCGCCGGCACGACGCGCAAATGACACAACAACTCAATACAAATGTTATTATCGACGAGTCAACATCGTTTTCTTGGAGTATTTCCTTAATTAATGATGTTTTGTGTTAATGTCATAGTTTTCGGTGGGTTTTCTTGGGTTTTGATCGATTTCTGGGTTTTTCTTCGTATTTAAACTCATGATAAGTAAAAAACAAGAAAAATTAAAGTTGGTATTAACCTAAAAACACATTTTTGTGATAATTTCTCGTTTTTTCCGGGGGTTTTCTTAATTTTTGAGGTTTTTACATCAATTTTCTCTATTATTTCATAAATTTTCCTTGAAAAACAATGTAAAAGACGATATTATGTATTTTTCTTTACTATTTCATCATTATTTTCTATTTTTTAAACTAATTAAACTAATTTTTCCATATTTTAAACGATTTTTCTTACTTTTCATTGTTTTCGTCACTTTTCGCAATTAAAATACAAGAAAATATTATTATTTCTCAAAATAAAACCTATTTATAATATTTTGCCGCAATTAAACAAAATGTCGCGATAATTTTCAGAATTTTCCAAACACTTACCTAGTTTTTACATTTTCTGTACTTCTCTATGAATGCTGTGGCGTGTAGAGCATGTGCCGGTGTTTCGGCAGCTGAAGAGATAACCCACATCCTCTCCGGGCGCTATCGGCGGCTTGGGTCACGCCGTCCGCGTCCAGTCCGCGCGCTGCATGCCGCGCACCATTATGCTAATAGTCGAGCCCCCCTCGCGGCCGGCCACCACGGCGCTCGCTCGCATGCCAATTCGCAGTGCTCGCCTGACTCTCGTCTTCGGAGGGTGCCCCGTGCCTCAGCGCACACGGAGAAAGTGTTCTTCACGCGCGAGACACACGCACGCGTCTCTCAACAAGTGCCAAACAAAAGTGATCTGAAACAAAAATTAATCACAATAGTTTTCAAAAAAAAAAACTTAAATAATAATAAACATGTTCACAGTGCGCGGAAAAATGTTGATACAATTTCTAACCGTGCGTTAAGTTAAGGATATAGAAATTGAACCGGCGTTTCTGAAGGTATGAATGAACGTAGCAAGTTAAAAGTGAAGTTAAGTTGTCTTGAGAAGAGAGGAGGACGCGCTCCGCCCGCGGGCCTTTCTCTTTCTTCGAGACATCGAAGAATCTCAAGTATCATCTCATCATCATCCCGCAACTCTTGCTTTTCGCATTAAATTTAAATACTTATTATTAATAGTTGCAACTTGTGCAAAAGTTAAGCAGCACACAACCACTGAGTGACGGGCCGTAAAAGGTGTGCATTAGATGTTTGCACGTACTTCAATCCTAACTGTTGATGCACTTGCCAGTTGCACCTTGCGCTGTGTGTGCTTCCTGGGCCTTTCTCGCATTCCACGTCGTAGTATTCGCAGTTCTGCAGCCGTTTGCATCTCCTCCATGCAGCGCCGCAGCGGCGTTTAATTTTAGTATGCATCGCGCGGCGGCGTCGTTTTTCTTTCCCAAACTACAATCGATATTCTTAGTTTAGCCTACATACATAAATGTTTGACGAAACGGCGATGACGTTGACCCCGCCGCCGCGCCGGCATGCCGCCACACGCGCTCGCAACATCAACGGTTTCGCGAAATTGCATGAATTCTAAGCGCCGAGACGTGCGCCGACATAATATTCACATCCAGGCGACATAACCTTACATATTGACTACTTTCAGTCACTTAATAGCCGTTAGTTTAATTCTAACCTCAAAATTTACCTGATTAAGTATGTAACCTAAAATTACTGCTATTGTTAACATGGCGTGTTGAATTTTTTGCATAAAAAATTCGCAAGTTACATTAAACAGTTGTTCGGCGAGGCAAGAAAACGCGAGAAAGTGACATTACGGACGATTACCGCACGCGCATGCGAGGCTCGGATCTGCGCGGCGTTTCGATTAATTAAATCCCAATTCACTTATGTAAAGATTCCACGCGACTCGGCCGGCATTTTAGAAAGCGGCAGGCGAGATCCACTTTTATTTCTTTTCCAAACACCGTGTACACGAGATTCGGACTTGAATAAAATAAATACCATCAAAGTTTCATTCCAATAACACACTATAAACGACCCATATAACATAGGCAACTTACAAAACAAATAAATACCAACTTATTCTTTTCTTTCAGTGATAACGTACTTGTGATAAAATTTACGTACTGAAATCATCACAGTTTGGTAAAAAAAATGGCAAACCCTGATGCGCCCACCGCTCCTTTGACCAATGGCAGCACATGGTCCACCTCAAACGGCACGAAAGCGTCGAATAACAACGCGCCCACCAATGGTAACGCCCGTTTGCACGCCCATGATGACGACCACCACCTACCCAGCGAGCAAACTCAGCTAACCCTACCGCAGAGTAAATCGTTCTCCGTCAACGGCGATGCTGATTTCGACGAAAGTGACACCGAATGCGGCCTAGGACCATGCGCGCCCAACTGGTTACAGAAATTCGCATCCAAGCAAGCTTTCCTCATGGTATTCTGCATTGCATGGGTCCTGCAGGGAATGTACCATACATATTTCGTCAGCGCAATTACAACCATCGAGAAACTGTTTCAAATCCAATCAAAAATCACCGGGATTATTATGAGCGCGACCGAAATCGGCCAGATTGGTTCCTCTCTTTTACTGACCTATTATGGCGGTCAAGGGCATAGACCCAAGTGGATAGCATGGGGTATGGTCCTGTTTGCTGTCTCGTCTTTCACCTGCTCACTGCCACACTTTATCTATGGGAAACAATTGATTAACTCGAATGATTTGACTGGGATTCATAAAGATCCGAGTATTTGCAAGGCGAATTTGAGTGAAGTGATGGAGATGTCCATGTTGACTGATATGGAGTTTGATGGTATGCCACACATGGCGGAGAATTGGGTTGCGGAGCATCGGATACAGCCATCAGTGACGAAAATCGTGCTGGCGATATTTTTCATCAGTTTGCTAGGTGTTGGAATGGGTCAGACTGCTGTTTATACTTTGGGGATACCCTATATTGATGATAACGTCGCAAGTAAAGAATCACCGTTGTATTTTGGTATGTTAAAAGCTAAAACATGACATAACCTAAGTTTAACCTTAATTTTTTATGTGTTTTTATGTAGCTATTACAATTGGGGTTAGAATTTTGGGTCCTGCCCTGGGTTTCATCGTCGGATCACTTTGTACGAGTGTCTATGCTGATTTATCAGTAGATCCGAAAATAGACGCGACAGATCCACGTTGGGTTGGTGCATGGTGGTTAGGTAAATATTATATCTCAAAAGTGAGGTTATGATACAATATAACTTGTTGTTCTTTTTTTCCCATAGGTCTAGTATTAATTTCTGGATTACTAATGTTGACTTCATTCGCGATGTTTGCGTTCCCGAAGCGATTGCCAAGCGCACCACAGCCGCGGATTCATCGCAACGACCGGAAGCATCCGAGCATTAGAGGTGAGCAGCGACATTTCGCACGATTTCACTTTATTGCTCAAAGTATACACACGAACACACAAGCACGGCGCGAACAACGCGCATGGCGATAAGCGCGCAGCGTGTGAGTAATAGCGCAAAGTCATGGCCCAACGTCGTGGTGGTCATTGATCTTTCTTATCGCCGTTTGTTTTTTAATAATCCCTACACAATACCGAACGAAAATCGCTAACTAGTGATTATTCGTTTGCATACGTGCAGGAACTTGACCAATATCAATACTTGTCATACTTTTCAGAAAAAGAGGTTATGTTTGATTATTTTGTATTTTCTAACGAAATTCACGCGTTTTTTTTTGTTTTTTTTTTGTGTGTTGCCTTATTAATTCACATAATAAATGTTTATTACCTTGCAGATTTCCCAAAGACTGTTAAAAGACTGCTGAAGAATGATATTCTCATGTTTCGGACAGCGAGCAGCGTGTTGCACATCCTGCCAATCGCCGGGCTGTATACATTTTTGCCTAAGTATCTCGAGTCGCAATTTCGGTTGCCTACACCTTCAGCTAACATGATATCTGGTAAGGTTAAAGAAAAACTCTTCGCATAACCTGTGATTGTTAATAAAACGATTAAATTCTCAAAGGTGTTGGTGGTATTCTCGTCATGGGCCTGGGCATAATCATCAGCGGGGTGTTCATCTTGCGAGTGAAACCAAACGCGCGATTCGTCGCCGCGTGGATCGCCTTTACAGCCGTAATTTATGCATTAGGTACGTTTCGCAGATAGGCACCATTATTACATCGTAATTAATGCGGTAATAATTCATTTCCAGGTATGGGTATACTGATGTTCATCGGTTGTCCGATGCATGAGCTGCAGGGCCACGGCCTGTCCGAGCCGGTGTGCAATACGACGTGCAGCTGCAGCGGCGACCGTTTTGCGCCGATCTGCGGGCAGGACGGTCTCTCGTACTACTCGGCGTGTCACGCAGGTTGTCGGAATTACACCGAGCGTGATGGGAAAATCGTCGAATACTCGGATTGCACATGTTTACGAGACGTCTATGATAATGCCACGCTTATTATTGCGGATGAGCCAGGCGCGCCGTTTCGAAGCGCGTCGATTGGCTCATGCGAGGCGCCGTGTAACAACTTCATCTGGTACATTATACTTTTCTCCGTCTTCGTCTTCATTCACTCGACGTCTGAAGTCGGGTCAATGTTACTAATTCTACGGTGTGTTGACCCAAGAGATAAAGCGATGGCGCTGGGGTTAATACAATTCGCGATTGGGTTGTTCGGGAATGTTCCGTGTCCGATCGTGTATGGCGCTGTCGTCGATTCGGCGTGTTTGGATTGGAAAACGGTGGATGACGAGAAGGGCGCGTGTAATTTCTATGATTCAAGCACTTTCCGTATGTTTTATCATGGTAAGCACCACAAAACAACATTTTTACCTCACAAAATGGCCGCCATTGTAATTTTTTAAATTTTTGTTTCTAGGGACAACTGGTGCAATCCTATTATGCGCATTTTTCGTCGATGTGATCGTGTGGTACAAAGCAGGCAGTATAAATTTCGTCGACGAGCAGGTGCCGCTCGAAGAGGAGTTGGCGGCCATTACAGCGAAGCAACGCGGCGCTGACAACTGTGAGTAGCGCTGCTGCACCCAACCTCGCGCTTGCGCAACCACTACATATATATTGTAAATAATATTTTTATCGATTGACACACAACACACAACATGCCGCAATACGCCGGATCATAATCAAATATCGAAAATCAAAATTCGTCGAGCAATGAAAATGAAAGTGAACGCCGGCGACGATTGGCGAGCTGCTGTTTTACTGAGTAAGCAAACGTGCATTGACGATCTGTGATATATTTAACTAGATACTTTTTTTTGTTTTTTTTTTTACTTTATATATATATTATATATTATATATGCGTTTTAGTAAGGATTTTATTAGGTTTCTTGGCTTCACATCTGACGATCACTTAAAACAAAAACGTCTTAATGATAACGATTGTACATACCGATTTTTATATTTACACGCGACACAAACAGTGTTAGGATGGACTATTTACAATATTTAACTCTTTAACTTTTATATATTGATTGTTACACCACTACTATTGGTATATGTAACAAATAAGTGTTGTTTCGTTGTACGGACATGTTTTTCACGAGTTATTCGCTAACAACTTACACTTCACTTTTTACTGAACTTTTTTAGGTTAAATTTTTAAAAAAACAAAAAAACTTACCTAAATCTCTTCGAATTGGCCTCGTGCAACACTGAATTGACTACTACCTACATAAACTATTCTTGATAATTGTTCGATTATTAAGTATTTAATCAGTTAATAACTTGATGAAAACATGTCTAAAGCACACTTTGCGAACACTTGCGCCTTATTATTTAATACTCTATACTACTTCTAACAGCGCTGCCTGCGCATGCGCAGTTGAATGCACTCGCCGCGCTTAGTTTAATTCGTTAGTTAAGAGTTACCATTATTATTATGATAACATAGGTTTTAGGGCGAATCTCGAAACCTGCCATAAAATAAACAAACGATATCACAATCAATCCAAACCAGCAAATCAACACACCACAATACCAAGTGCCATCTGTTGGTACTCTATATACACTTAGAGTGTTCAAATATTTTCAAATATTTAAAACAGAACTGAAACAAATGTAAACCAGAAGACTTGAAATGTTTAAACAATGGAACCACTACATCACAATAACCGAATTCTAACAAGAAGTATGAAACAAAATAATTCCAATTATATATTTGTAGGTTATATTAATGTTCTTTTTATATACGTCACGTTTTATTATGTATAGGTGTCTATTTCGAGAGTCGCGCACACACAAAACACTTACACATCACATCACACCGGCGACGAATAATGTAATTGTGTAATTCTATGGAACTATTGTAAAATATTGCTCAGAAATTTTATAGATAATTTTATATATGTATGTAAACGAATGGAACGATGGTGGAATGGTTAGATGGCGGCGCGTGTTGAAGGTGTCACTATGTGATATTTTGTTAACTCGTAGGTTTTTATTTAACATGTTGTTTTGCTATCGATGTAATGTGAGCTAGATAAGACACGGGTACAAGCGAGAGAACATTGTTATTGTTTAAATCGAACAGAAAACACGCAAATGAGACATTACTAATATAACTATTGTACAATATGTTGTTTTTGGGGTTAGTTTTTCTTGTTTTTGTTACCGTTATTTTGTTTCCCATTCGGCTGAAGTATGGATCACCGTAGGCAGTGGCATGACTGCTGGCGACACCTCCTTTACCTGTACTGAATGCGTTTGCTATCGCAATGGCTGCGCCTGGGGGACCACCGCCGCCATTTTGACTTTTACCAAAAATTACCGGGAAAAAAGTGTTACCAGCTTGATTTCCTGGATTTCCAGGACGATTTGCATTGTTTGAACCTCTAAAAGGTGTTTCTTGATCTTCTTCTTCATCTTCTTCACTGTGATCAACTTCTTCAACTGGTTTTACTGTTGTGGTTGGTTTTCTTTTGTTCTTTTTAACTTTAGAAGGCCTTTTTGTTGTTGTTTGTACTTCTATCTCTTCTTCAATAGGTGCTTCCTGTTCATTTGGTCCTGATAAAACTTCTTTTTCATTTGTTTGCTCATTATTCAAATAAATAGGTGCTTCTTCACCAGCGAATGAATTCGTGAAGATCATATCTTTGTTTGCAAACGCAGACATTGATCCTTGATGTCCATATGATGATGGTTGACCATAGAAACCGGAAAACATCATCGCCTGCGGTTGTTGTTGATATCCACGGCGTAAACGTGGTACTTGTCTACTATAACCATAACCTCCATAACCTCAAAACATTAAAAACGCAAATATAACCAAACTTTAAACATTTTAGGTTAAAATTTAAGTTTTTACCTGCTGGTATCGCACTGGCAGTAAAAATAGTCATGGCATACGCCAAAACAACTACAATAATTGTCTTCATGATGAATCTTGCACTTCAAAGTCAACACTGATACTTTCCCATGTAAAAAACGTCTTTTTATATTGATAGGTAGTGAATTCCTCCCACTAGACATCGTGGTGACAAATTGTATCAACCCTAACAGGTGACAGACATTGAAAAATGTTCACGGATGTGCGAATACCGTAGTCAAAGTCGTTAATTTCATATTCAGTATTCAACGCGTGCGTAATTTCATTGATTTGCTTTTGTTTCGTTGCTTAACACAAGTCGATTTAACGTGATCTGATTGCATAACTGTGTGATTTTGAACTTCAGATTAGCGTTAGCTTGCATTGTGAATTTAAATGTAGCTAAATCCTGTTGCGTTTATGTTTTAAGCAAATTTAACGCGTATTTTTATGTCACATCATAATAAAACGGCGCCATTTTGTATTTTAGTCGCATGAGTGCTGTTTTCTGCACAGGAAAGACTCAAGTGTTGTCTAAAGACTTGAAAAACAATAAAATAAAGTGTTATTGGTATGCGACAAATGCCGATATGCAAATATTACGTAATAAACCTCACGCGAAGAGTTTCGACGCATTTACGATGTGACCAATCTCAACAAAGTGTAAATTTCTAAGATTTTACCTTGAATTACGATGTCACACACAGGTAGAAATAAATTTTACGTGTTTTTAGTCATTTTACATAATCCGCAAATAGATAAATCAATAAAAACGTGCAAACAATCGATTTTTAATTATTCATTCAATAGACAACGCAAAGTTCAACGCTCTAATCAATCTACGCATGCGCACTGCATATAAATCGCTTTATTTGTTATTTATTTATAAAAATAGACAGAATTTATTATTATAATTAAGTGTAAACGCGTTTTGTGCCTTTTGGATGCGTGACGGTGATGGATGATGCGGACGAGTCGGAATTGCGGCCGTTAATAGCGGCGGTACCGCCGGAAAAGTTAACGTCGATTTTCATTCCGTTAGGGAAATAATAATGTTGCGTGGCTGCTAGACCAGCGGAAGCAGAAGCACCATTCGGGCCGAAATTGAATGCTTGATTTTGTGTATGTGTAGCTGAGGAACCAAAAGAGCCAAGAGGGCCGTTTACGTTATTGGATTGTGCGTGAGCGTCGGCGACACTTCCGCTGAAACCATTCCAAGATGGCGGCTTTTTAAAACCTGGAAAACGATTAAATCTAATCACATCGTAAATGTTATTAAAAGTGTTTTGTTTGTTTTGCGAATAAATGAGTATGAATGTTGTAAGTGTGAGTAGAAAAGTATAATTAAGGTTATGTGTAGTTACCCTGATTGTCTTTTAACTTTTGCTGCTGTTTCAGTTGTTGGTGTTACTGTAGCAACTTTAGCAGGGTTTTTATTACGGCCTTGTCGACTTGCGTCGTTTTTTCTGCGCACAGTAAGGGAAGATTCAACGACTATTTCATCGAATACAGGCACAAACGCGGCTGAAATTGTAAAAATGTTCATTTGGTTGCCTATTTTTACGATTGTGAAAGTTATACTTTCACTATTAATAAAAGTATTGCAATTGTTTTTGAATATAAAGAGTTTTGCTTACATTGTGCTTCCTTAGGAGAATCCTTTTGCTCTGCAGGCGCACAGTTGCAGAGCGTCAGCAGGACGCACAGCGTCAACACAAGGAGCAGCGCTTTCTTCATACTTTTGCGTAATCTGCGTAATCTGAGCGCGCAGCTGCTGTTCTCCGTCGACTGGACCAAAACTAAAACTTGTCTTTCTACTTATGGCTTATTGATCTCTCTCGCATCGGACTGACCTCGAGGCAGCGAGAGTTTATCGCGCGTTAACAAAATCAACAAAACTGCATCACGACCGGTTCCAAATTTCCGATTTATTTCAAATATTTGCATACGAGACAAATATTTCTTAGAAAGGTGTAAATAAAAAAACAAATGTTATACGAAAAAAATAAAGTTTTAATAAGAATTTAACCTAAGGCGTTGGCATTTGCGTTACTTTTCGAAAACGTAGCCGAAAGTGGTCCTAAATTAAACGAAGCTGTTTCTGCGTTGGCTTGGGCATTGCTTCCGCCTCCAAAAGGACCACCGCCTCCGGATGACGCGGAAGCACTTGCAGATGCAACGCTACCGCCTCCCAGAGGGCCATAACCTCCATAACCACCTGGGCCGTATCCGCCATAACCACCATAGCCACCGCGACCATAACCTCCATAATTTCCACGCCAGCCAGGACCTTTGAAATGTTTATATCCGCCATACCCACGTCCGGGACCACCTCTCCATCCGGAATATCCGTAGTTATAATTTTCATAACCATAACTACCTCCTCCGCCAAAACCACGTCCAGCTACAAAATAAAACATTAAAAAAATTTTTTTTTAGCAAAAATCAATGCTTACCATGCGGAAATGCCGAGCAATAACCCAAAATACATAATATTACAATAAATAAACTTATATTCGCCATTTTGAACACTTTTCAAGACGTCAAATCACGTAATAAGAATAATTTGAAGCATAATCTATATATAGTTGCTTCTAAAATAAGTGGGGACTCTGCCCAAGCGCTAATTGTTGTTTCAGAAGCGCAAAGTCAAAAAAACACCGAAACAAGGCGGTAATTATTTGTACAAACATTGACACAACATTATCCTACGAGTATGAGGTTGCGTTGAGGGGATTTACCAGAAATCTATCGCTCAATGTCGAACGACAAGCAAACATCTCGAAATGTTGTAAAATATTAATAAATTACTATACTCGCACATTAATCGTGTACAATATATATGTTGATTACAAATGTTATTCTTGTAAAAAGTGATCGAAAAGCTAAATTTGTGCATTGTTTTTGTTGTCAGCGCGCCGCTGAATTGCTTACTCTCGTCATGTAGATAAAATTATTAGTCAAGAATTATTCAATAGCCTCGAATTTGAGTCTTTCTAGTCATCGATTAGTACCATGTGGCCGTGGACTGTCGCAGACTGGTGATATCTACGTCGTGATGCAAAATCTTCATTGTCTTCGTTTAGCTGCGCTGAAGTCACGTCAATATTGCGATGTATAGGCGTCACTACGATTTGTTCATATTCATGGACACGTTTTCTGTAATTTAGGAACCAAATTAAGTGTTTTAGTCGGAAAAATGTGTTTTTTAGTGTTAATTTACCCGAAACAACGAAGTAAAGCATTTTTTAACCATTTGAAGAATCGAAACTCCGCAGCTAAACCTGGTTTTACTGCTGGATTAGTCGTCCCGATGTATAACCACACTAAGAATACAGCTAGGATGCTTGTTAGGGCGTAACCCCAGTTGACAAAGAACATTATGAAGAGTTTTAACGCTGCTCCGAAGAGAGAAAACCATCTGTTACATAATAAAGAGTACCAATTCTTCGGTTTTGAATGAATGTGTGTTTTTGGTACAATTGGAGTGATTTCTCCATTCTCATCTGGTGTAACAGGTGAAGTTGAACTTGATTCACCCTAATAAATATGTAAAATTGATATTCTTTCGTGCTTTTCTTTAAAAAATACAACTTACTCGTATTCTGTGTTGTGTACGTTCCGGAAACAAATTATCCAAATCATTTCCTTCGCTCCCAACAGGCGTGGTACCATTCTGTGATGGTTTCCGCCTCACAAATCGCTCTTCGCGTTGATGTTGCAAGTCAAACGTTTGCGCCAGAGTAAAATACGAGTAGTCAATACACGCGTACGTTAAAAGATAAGGCATTGTGACGATGGGCGCGAGCATGTTGATGTTACCAACGCAGATAAATGTTAAAGTGACGATGGCGACCACAGCCATCGCGTACAAAGGCACTTTGTTTGGACCACGGCCCATGCCGAGCATACCGATGCCGGAATTACGTTCTCGAGCGCAATTGATTGCAACACACGCGGTGTGCCGTACATAGCGCCGAGACAACTGGACATTGAAGAGACATACAAGCCGGCGAGTAGTAAAACGCTTACTGCTGATACTTTAGCTGCGATTTGAAAGTCTTCCAAGAGGACTTGTCGTGTGCATGTTGCACCAAGGAATAAAACAAAAACTAGATATAAAAATGTGCCTGTGAAGAGTGCGGACAGTGTGCCGTTGGGGATATTTGTCGATGGTGAGCGTAAGTCACCGCTCATGTTGATTCCGGCGAGGATGCCGGTGATTGTTGGGAAAAACACGCCGAAAACAGTAAACCAGCTGTAGTCTTTGTAGTCTGACCAGAGATTTGCGTGAAAATTACCGGTTAACCAGCCGGTAAATCCATGATCTGAAAATTTGTTAAAAAACAATAAAAACATAATTTCTTAACTAATTTTATTAATAAATAAATTACCTGGATCAATATGGGTGAAACTACCCACCATGAAGTCTAACCCAGAGAGTAGGAGGATCAACAAAAGGGCAAATTGTAGTTTGATCACCCACTTTACACCCGCCATGTTGATTACACTTAAGAGCATCACTGCAGCGCCTGCGATGCTTCTAACAGCCCAGGGGTAGTCACCAACTCCCAAAAGCAGGGCTATTGATTCACCGAAACCCAAAACATTCAATGCGCAACCCACTGCCTGTAAGTAAACAACAAAACAGTAAGTAAATGTAGAAAAAACGTGGATTTTTGTGTTGTACCTGTCCGAAACAGTATAAAAGTCCAAGAGATCCACCAAATCTTGAGCCCAAGACATGGGCGATTAAAAAATATACTCCTCCGCTCTCGATGCGACATCTTTCACAGATGCCTACGGCTGATAGTACTGATATTAAAGCCACAAACACTGAAAATAAAGAGAATAATAAAGTTTAAATGCTTGGTGAAAAATCGCTTTAAATCCTCCGCCATTTTGTTGATTGTTACAATTAATTGATTATTTTCTCACAATTGATAGCCAAATATACCTTATTCATTTCATGCTATAAATTAGTACATATTCTCAATAAAACAAAGAGTTTTTAAGGAAATACTCAATTACCACTCCAAAATTATTATCTCTAAAGCTTAAATTTGATTAAATTATTAATAAATTCAAATTTCTAGATAATTTAGGCTTAAAAATCAATGTAAATCTAAATATTTTACTTACCAGTAAATAAAACTATTAACACAGCACTAATAATCCCAGCCTGAGCCACAATCCAGCCAGATCTCAAGAACACAATCACACCAAAAATGTTAATCAAGCAGGATGTGAACACACCATCCCATGTGCCAAATAACACCCTCTGTGATATAAAAAAGTTTGATTTCCACCAAGGCACCTCACCCTAAGCAAAAACACACAAAAATTAAACAAAATCTAATCTTATACTAATAACACCCTCACCTGCTCTTCAGCAAAGATCTCATTGGCTCCAGAAGCTTGATGTCCACCAGCTGCATACTCATACTCATTCCCCAGGTCCACAAATCCTCCAACATTCCCTCTTGATCGTGTGGCATTCTCACCAAGGCCATACCTGCCCCAATCCACGTTCTGTCTGTTGGTTTCCATAGCTTGCAATTGTTTCCTAGTCCAAAACACGCCAGGATGTAGTGACTAACAGATGTCTAATCATAACAAACGTTTGTTTTACACGCTGCACAGTAGCTGCGTCGTTTATCTGTGCAATATGCTGGTCATTTTGATTGCTTCAAGTGCACGCAATTCGGGGTATTGTTCTATGCTTGCGTACGTACCGATTCGATATGTAGTTTTTATCTAAATTTATCTAACAAAATATCACATTATCTTACATATTTTGAATCGCTCATCGCATCAGCCGCAAGCGTGAGTGAGTAATGACATCATTGTGATTTCTGATGCGATGATTCGCTCGCACGCATATCATTTGCATAGAAAGTTGACGCACGGTGAAATTCTCCGGATCAGAAAATCACATGGATATTTTGATTTATATGATCCACCACATACCATAACCCCTAAAACGCACTATTTTCAACATAAATTACTATTTTCTAGTCTTAAATGTCATTTTTTCAACGTTTTTTGATGATTGCAACATAAATATAACCTTTTTATATTAAAATCAACTAAATTCAACTAAATTTCAGCTATTTTTCGAACGTCCGACACAATCAAGATTTATTTCAATCATTCCAGATTATTAAATAGGCAAAATCATGTTTAATAGTAATAGAAAAATTACAATCGCATCCATTCTCGCATGAATATACAGTCGTGATCATAATTCAAGTATGCATCTGCAATATGGTATGGTATGTAAAAGTCGGTAGAATTGGCTATTTGGTAAATCCGCGAATAAACAAACAAACCGAAATAAAAATCGATCGATGCGCGCAATTAATAAGAACAATATTGTTTCGTCTGCATCGTGTCTCACACACACGCACACAGTGCCCATCGAAATCGTAACAACGCAAATAAATCTCACACTTAGCGCTTCAACGGTTCAGGCTACACGTTATTGTTTTGAATGAAGTGAGAGCTTAACTAGTAAAATTCATTGTAAATATTTTTCCGTTAATTGATCCATTCTGCTGCTTGCGAGTGTGTGCGTGCGAATGCGGGGGGAGGAGTAGTCTTCACATCATTATCATCATCATCATCATCACTTCTTCATATCGCTGGTGGTGGTGGCGCTGTTGTCTCAGCACATGCAGCCGCCCTCGGAGTCGTTCTGATGATTCTGCAGCTGCGGCTGTGTCTGCAGGTCGACGGCTGTGGGTGCGGCGGGTTAAGAAAATAATCCTCCCCTACGTAAGCGACTAACAAGGCTAACAAACATCGCAAAAATGGTGGCAGGATCTATGTATTAACACTTATTACCTAACAAATCGATCATTCGAATATCTAACTACGTTTTACACAAACATTCGAACGTGTCCGCCGATAATTTATAAAAATTATTTACATCTTTTCATCGTTGTCGTCGTTCGGTTGGTTATTGTTGCCATTGAATTCTTTTTGGTTTACGATTATGATTAGTACATACAAGTTTCTTTAAAATATATTAAATGCAATAAATATTAGAGCCTTTTTTTCTTTCAGTTAATAAATGTTTTTGTTTTACTTAAACTTTATATCTTAGACTTTAAAGCGCTTTACGCTGAGCAAAACTTTTCATTTTGATTATTATTTTGCTTAGTGTAATATTACTTTAAAAGTAATATTTTAAAAACGAAATTAATATTTACCCAAGGCACGAATACTTTTTTCTCTCTTAGTTATTAAGTTTATCAAATCTGACTTTGATTTTTGTGTTAAATCTCGTTTTGATTAAATTATTAGTTGCTTGGTCGAGATGTTTGAATGCACCGGTACCAAATTAAATCGATAAAAGCATGATTCGCGCGGTGTTCATTTCAGTTTTTTTTTTCTTGCTCGGCAAACAAAACGAGGAAGGAATCAGAATCAACAAAATCGTCACTAGCATGCACAGCCTCCGTCCGGATCTTTCGCCTCGTTCGGCGTGTCTTTCAAGACGACCTCTTGCACTAGAGAAACAAATTGAGGAAAATACGCAATCAAAAATAATAAAAATAATAAATAATTAACACATGCGCACACACTAGTAAGTCATGCACGTGCAAAATTGAAGTTTTTAAGTTAAAAAATCAAAGAAAAAATGCAATTTTTAGAATTATTTCGTAAAATAAAAAGGATACTGTCTTCTGGTGGCTTATTCTCCGTGGAATCCATGCCTGGCAATGCGGCGGCAACACGTCTAAATAGCTAAAATGTTAAAAAAAAACATAAAAATATCATTTATAAACAATAAAAACATATTTTTTTATGTTTTTCATTACCTGCTTAACATTGTAGCCAGCTTTCGCGCTGGTTTCAATAAACATCACGTTGAGCTCCTTCGCCTTACGTTCACCTTCCTCGGTGACAACCTGTCGCTTATCAGACAAGTCAGTTTTATTACCAACGAGCATAATAATGACGTCCGTGCCTCGCTCCGTCCGCACATCGTCGATCCACTTGGAAGTTTGATGAAATGAGTTGGCATCTAATAAAACACACAAATTTAATCCCATTTTTAATTACTTAACAACTCATACTCACTTGTAATATCATAAACAACCACGGCGACGGTCGAATCTCGAATGTATGAAGGAATCAGCGATCTGAAGCGTTCCTGGCCGGCAGTATCCCACAACTGCAGTCGGACTGTTCTATCCTCAAGGTACATGGTCTTGGATAGAAAGTCTATGCCTATTGTTGCCTGCAATAAAGTTTTTAGTTAATTTTTTGTGTGAAATTTATGATTTAATTGTGTTTTCCTCACCTGATAAGTGTTATCAAAGCTATCATACATGAATCTGGTGATGAGGGATGTTTTCCCGACTGTAACAAATTGAAAACATTTATTTTATCAATATTGATTGGCATTGAAAGAATGAAAAAGAGGTTGAAGTTGTGTGGCCGACCCACCCACCCATACATATGTTTGCTAGGTGTGTAGGTGTGTGGAAATTAGGTGGCAGGGTGACAGGACGTTTTGCAGGACGTGTGTGCGCGAGAAGGGCAAGGGCCTCTCCAGAGTCACACCTATGCATAATTGATGCCGCTAATGTACGGCGAGGTAATATTGATTCGGCGGCGCGTTTTGCGGATGATGTGTTTTTTTGCGCCCCGGCATTCTCTACTCACCGCTTTGTTCGCCGAGGAAAACCAGCTTGAACTTCCGTAGTGGATTGCCATACTCGGACGATGTGGTCATCGCGGCGGCGGCAACGGAGGCGGCGTGCGGGTGTATATTGGTGGCGGCGGTTGTACGTCGGCGGCGCCCCCGGCTTATCTTGAAAATGTATCAAAAACACGTACTACAAACAGAAAGTGACAGCCGAGCGAACGGCCGAGTCGGCGGTGTGTGTGGACGACGACGCCACGGCGGCGATTTACCACGCGCATGCGCAGCTTGTACTGACACGTTCGTTCTGCGAAGAAACACGAACTGCGCCATAGTTAATTTGATAAAACTCTAATAATACACGCGATAAAACCACAGTTATTTTAGTATATCACATACATTTTCCACTGTAAAACGTGCTGAATATATAAATAAGTTTATGTTTAATGTTATAACATGGTAATTTAGTTTAAAACTTGCAAATTTTGAATTGGGTTGTAATGAAAACAAATGATGTTAGTTCGTGGGGCGCCACTTGTGTCGTTCACGAGTACGTACGGATTTACGGAACCCGCACAACTTCCACTTGCAAGCCCGAGTGATGTTCAGCTCGTTGCGCGTAATTTATTCATCAACAATCGGAAGTATCGACTGATGATCAAGCGCGTCTTCTCGGTACTTGTATGCACGAATATGCGCAAACACGCGACCGGCCGCGTCGCGATCGTGATAAACAGTTGAAGAACGCGCCGCTGTTTAGTGCAAGTGAGTCAGTCATCCGGGTGCCGCATGCTCGCCAGCAGCAGAAGGTCCCAATCGCAACAACTAAGTTAGCGGCGTGCCACAACTTCCGTATAAATAGCGATAACGGCGATAACGTCGTTAGTGCAGTGCGTCGCGTCTAGGCCAGCCTAATTGCCGACGCAATTCGACGGCAGTAAATGCGTATATGCTGAACGTACGTGTTTACATTGTGCGAGCGCACCTGATCGCGCCGATTGCGGGGCGGCATTGTCTGGCTGTGCGAGGGTGAAATTTGTCGCGACGCGCACACAATGCCGGCGCACACAATACGTTAATGAACCACCGCGCGTGGATTGAAATCGGCGGCTGAGCGCGCGGACAGCGGACGGAAGGAAGAGAAACGGAAAAGGTGGAAACGCATCGACGGCAACACACAACACGACGACGACGGCTTTATTAGCAATTTGTCGTCGGTCGAGAGTCAACACTGAATCGACACCGGAAAGCCGCGCACGTCATTGATACACGCCCGCCGTGTTGGGAATAACGTTCCACTCTCATCTGCAAACATAAATACGTAAGAGCACACTAATTAATTACGAAATTCAATTCAATTATATGCAACCCAATATACTTGTTGAACTGCAACAACAGGTTAGATAACTGGCAACCCATCATACACGCATGCATGCATTTCGCATAACTCCGGGGCGTACCAGTCGATGATTAATTAAATTATGTTTTTAGTTGATTAGATTAGGAGTCATTCGAGAGCACACGCGGTGTACACACCCGTTTTGCGTCACGCCGTGCGAAAATTCGCAATTTACATGCACACAGATGTTTTTCCAGCGACACATGTCGGCGAGGCACATGTGTGCCACGCGAATGTTTGTTTATAACATTAAATTCCCAGCCTCTCGCCGGCTAGTACATAGTTGATAGTTTGTAATGGATAAGTACTGGTGTGGTGTGGCGCGCACGCCGACATTGCTGGTTATTATCATTATCGCGTTGTTGCTATTTTAAGTTTTAAGTGCCGCCCGCACTCGACCCAGCCGCGCGTCGAAAAACTCTTGAACGCGCGGCTTTAACGCTCTGTTTGTTGATACAGAGCCTCATTACGCAAGCCGAAACGCTCGCGGGCTGGCGGGGTGCTGGACGCTTCGCAATTACGCTTAAATACGGAGCCCCCACGGCGCAAAAGCTTCAAGGTATTTGTTTAGACACACACGCGTGCGCATACCGATAACGAAATTAAATAAAACAAATAGTTTGTGTGCGTCGTTCCAAATTTCATTCTGGTATTGTGTTCGGCAGGTCATCGTGGAGGGTGGCAAGGTGCAGGCGCCTCCCCGCAGCAGCCCTGAGAGCGCCGCCGGTTTGGCACCACCGTCGCCGGACATGGACGACACCAGCAGCAAGCGACAAGCGACCAGGTAATCAACACCTTCAAAATAAACATTTAATAATCATATTAACAATATAATAATCTCTGGTTGCATTACAAGTTTATTCGGTTGTAGAGTTTTCAAGAAGTCATCGCCCAATGGCAAAATCACGGTGTATCTTGGCAAACGTGACTTTGTCGATCACATATCGAACGTGGACCCGATCGACGGCGTCGTCCTCATTGATCCCGAGTACGTGAAGGATCGCAAAGTGTTCGGGCATGTCCTGGCGGCGTTTCGTTACGGACGCGAGGATCTCGACGTTCTGGGCTTGACGTTCCGCAAGGATTTGTATCTGGCTGCCGAGCAGATTTATCCGCAGGACCCGAACGCGACGAAACGACCGCTCACACGACTACAGGTAATTTGACCTCGTTTCCACTTCCTGATTAACTGCCATTCGCAGTGAGTGGATAGTGTAATAAAATTAGGGGTTGTGTCATGCTTTTACATTGTTGTGAGAGTGTTACAATGTTTACTCGTGAGTTTTATTGCGTTTGCTACGTGATGAAACAAAATACTGCGACTTAGGTTATGTTAGGTTATGTTTTAAATGGGTTTACGTGTGTGTTTTAGGAGAGGCTTATAAAAAAGCTGGGACCAAACGCGTTTCCATTCTATTTTGAGTTGCCGCCACATTGTCCTGCCTCTGTTACCCTGCAACCTGCTCCAGGCGACACTGGAAAACCATGCGGGGTTGATTATGAGCTGAAGGCGTTTGTGGGTGAGACGCAGGACGATAAACCGCACAAACGCAACTCTGTCAGGTATTTTTAAATCAAATTTTGGGGAAATTTGTTTTGATTTTATAAATTTCCAGATTAGCAATACGAAAGATAATGTACGCACCGAGTAAACAAGGTGAGCAGCCATCCGTGGAGGTGAGTAAGGAGTTTATGATGAGTCCCAACAAGCTCCACTTGGAAGCGTCGCTAGATAAGGAACTCTATCATCACGGCGAGAATATTGCGGTGAATGTTCACATAGCAAACAATTCGAATCGCACCGTGAAGAAGATTAAAGTCAGCGTGCGACAGTTTGCCGACATTTGTCTCTTCTCCACTGCGCAGTATAAATGCACTGTTGCTGAAACAGACAGCGAGTAAGTATTTGATTCGACTGGTTTTGTGTTTCCCGAAAATAGTTTCAGGTTATACGGCAGCCATCTTGTTTTTTCTTTGTTTGTTGACGTATGTTTTGCGATATTATCTAGAGCAGGTTGTCCGGTGTCGCCTGGTTTTACCATGTCGAAGGTGTTTTCGGTACGTCCGCTGCTCGCCAACAACAAAGACAAACGCGGCCTGGCACTCGACGGACAGCTAAAGCACGAAGACACGAACCTGGCGTCGTCGACAATGTGAGTGCGGCTGCGCAGCTGCGGCGGGTTGAGAAACTTCCTCTTTTAGATTTGTTGGCGCACTCATACTATTTACATATATTTGCGGTGTTGGTTGTAACTTTCATTCACGAGTCGCATGCCTCTAGGAGTACGCTGTGGTGTATAGGACGCAGCAACACACACACACTCACAATCGCTGGTGCGGATCTATCATATATATAAATATTTCGATATTGGGCGTAGTTGAGTTTTGATTTTTTGTATTTGATCATTTGTGTGTGTGTGTATTGGCTGGTGACTAAAGTGTGGTGTGATTGGGCAGAGAAGGCTGCCCCATTGGCCCCGGCTTCACCCTGAGCAAAGTCTTTGCGCTGACGCCGCTCTTGGCGAATAACAAGGACAAGTGGGGCCTGGCGCTGGACGGACAACTTAAGCACGAAGATACTAACTTAGCATCGAGCACCCTGTAAGTCTCTCACGGAGCGACCGAAAACAAAACACAAACAACAACCACACATATCCTCTCTATAAATATTAAACATTATCGCTGTTCTCTTATTTCACTTTGTTGCCTTTATTTTCTATTTGATGTCACCTGTCAAAGGATAATCTAGCACACATGCTTCTTACAAACTGTATGTACATATATTTCTATTTCCTCTTAGTTTTCCTCTTTAAAGTTTAAACTCGAACAAACACAACACAATGAATGTTGTAACAACCCTGAATGTTGCTGCTCTTATACTCTATAGCTATTACTCAACGCCATCTAGAATATTAACATGAACACGAACAATAGTGGAGTATTAATACGCACTGGCTTGGTAGAATAGATTTGCATGCTGCTGGCTTTGTTTGGAATGTTTCTTTGCTTTATTTACCGTTTTGCGCGGAGTAAACGCTATTTTTATGCTAATTATTGTTGTAAAACGCAGAGTGGCTGATCCTGCTCAACGCGAGAACCTAGGCATCATCGTGCAGTACAA